>NC_051272.1:10219738-10914738 GCF_015220745.1 Sebastes umbrosus
CAAAACCAAGTTGCAGCATTATTTGGAGTCAGCCCTGGTACCATCTCCAAACTGAAGGCCAAGTTCTGTGAAACCGGTGATGTAAAAGACAGACCGCGAAGTGGGCGTCCCAAGAAGACAACACCCCAGGAAGACCGGTTCATCACCTTTACAGCACTGAGGAACTATGGGCTGTCTTCTAGAGATTTGCAGACAAGGTTAGCAGGACGTTATGGCATACGGATCTCTGATCAGACGGTCAGGAACAGACTGCACACAGCCAATCTCAGTGCTCATAAGGCTACCATGAAGCCTGCAATGCCTGCCCTTCACCGTCAGGCCCGTTTGCGCTGGTGTCGACAACATAGACAATGGAACCTGAACATGTGGGGGAATGTCATGTTCAGTGATGAGTCCAGGTTCTGTCTGCGAAAGTTAGATGGCAGGGTCAAAGTATGGAGACGACGTGGAGAACGCTATGCTGATAGTTGCACCGATCGAGTAACAGCTTTCGATGGGGGCAGTGTCATGGTGTGGGGCGGCATCTCCCTCACTGGCAAAACAAGGCTTGTCATCATTGAAGGCCATCTCAATGCAGTGAGATATCGGGATGAGATTCTGCAGCCAGTGGCGATCCCATATCTCCACAATCTGGGTCCTAACTCCATCCTCCAAGATGACAACGCTCGGCCCCACAGAGCCAGGGTTATCACAGACTACCTCCACAATGTGGGAGTAGAGAGAATGGAACGGCCTGCCAAGAGTCCAGACCTCAACCCAATTCAACACTTGTGGGATCAGCTTGGGCGTGCTGTACGTGTTAGAGTGACCAACACAACCACGCAGGCTGACATGCAACGAATCCTGGTTGAGGAATGGAACGCCATCCCACAGCAACGTGTGACCAGGTTGGTGACCAGCATGAGGAGGAGGTGCCAGGCTGTTGTGGCTGCGTATGGATCTTCCACCTGCTACTGAGGCTCCTGACGGTGTATTAAATGAATAAAGTGTAAAATAGCCAATATGTCTTGTTTTTTCCTTGTTACTGATAGAGAGTTCAATCATCCAATCCACCAAACAACTCAAAACAAGAGTCAATACCAACAGGAGAATACTGTTACTGTTTAGCAAATTTTACTTGGGCGCTACCCACATAATCAGCTGTGCTGCTCATCCCACAAATGCATGATCCTTACAAGTTGGACGTCATTGTGAAGGTAAATAAACTGGCTTTCCAACGATGTAAAATACAATGCCAATTAGCATTGCAACAACAGATAAACTAGAAGGGTACTCGGAGAGCGCAGACCTCCGCCAAGGCTTTTGGAGTAATCTTCCAAAGAGACAAACCAACAAACCAACAAACCAACAAACCAACGCTGGTGAAAACATAACCTCTTTCCTAGGCTTTCGGCCTTGGCGGAGGTAATAATCGACCAAACACAAATTTCCAAACTTTTTTTTCCGAGTTTCTGATGATCTTACGAACCATGATGAATTGCTGTAGATTAAACTAGCCAACAAGATATAAAGGAGTTAAAATGCAACATACACATAAATGCAGCAGTAATATTAATCCAGAAACATCAGATATAATAGGAAAACACAGACAGGAACATTTTACTGACACAGCAATAATTTTCATACTTTGCTCATACATACTTTTACTTCAGTAAGGTTTTGAATGCAGGACTTTTACTTGTAGTTGAGTATTTTCACAGTGCAGCATTAGTACTATTACTTCAGTAAAGTATCGGAATACTTCTTCCAGCACTGCTTGAACTTTTATCTCTGTCATCTACAGCGATGTGACTCGGAGGCTTAATAGCTTGTGACTCCATGGAGCAGCTGGAGGAGAGGAGATAATGCTATAAAGTAGAGGTACTTTCTAAGTAAGTAAGTAGACATCATCCTAACTTCATCTTCACTGATTCAAGCTGGACGTCTATAAGATGCATCTTCACTGGGATGTCACGATTCAATGCTTTATATTCCTCTCATACTTGTCTATATGCAGACTTCTTATCATGTATCAGCCCTTTGGTGGCATTTTAAGTGTAAAAAAATAGGGCTGTTAATCTATTAAAATATTTAATCGCAAATGAATCACACATTTTTATCTGTTCAAAATTTACCTTCAAGGGAGATTTGTCAAGTATTTAATACTCTTATCAACATGGGAGTGGGGAAATAGGCTTGCTTTATGCAAATGTATGTATATATTTATTATTGGAAATCAATCAACAACACAAAACAATGACAAATATTGTACAGAAACCCTCACAGGTACTGCATTTAGCATAAAAAATATGCTCAAATCATAACATGGCAAACTGCAGCCCAACAGGCAACAACAGCTGTCAGTGTGTCAGTGTGCTGACTTGACTATGACTTGCCCCAAACTGCATGTGATTATCATAAAGTGAGCATGTCTGTAAAGGGGAGACTCGTGGGTACCCATAGAACCCATTTACATTCACATATCTGGAAGTCAGAGGTCAAGGGACCCCTTTGAAAATGGCTATACCAGTTTTTTAGTTTTTTTTTAAAACTGAGCGCTACCTCCAAAAGATCGATTGCATTAATACATTAAATAAATTAGTGGCATTAAAACAAATTTGCGTTAAGGCGTTATTGTCACGTAAACTTTGACAACCCTAATCATAACTAAACTATGACTATCAGTCCTTTGGTGGCCTTTCAAGTATAAGATAGTCACTTTATACATAACAAAACAACAAACAAACATCCAGTCAGCCAGTGATAGTGTCTGCAGAGAGTTTGTGTCACATGATGCTGTTTCAGCAGCTTTCCCATCATGACAAGAATAATATTTTACATATTATTCATACGGAGCTTCTCACAAAAATATATCGGTGTCAGTTGAACTTTAGAGGGCAGACTTTTATTTTATTTAAGTACTGATTGAAACCAGTGACGAGGCTGTAAATTAAGAGATAGATAAATGATTCACCTCTAAGACATCTGGTTGCCGAAATCCAAAGTTATAAAGATGTTACATCAGTAAAAACTCCCTTTAAGCTGCCATTCATTCCCTCCATCAGGGCAGAATGTCCTCCGGCCACAGGCTGAGGGATGTGGAGCAGCAGCGCCCCTTGCTAGACGGGGAGGAGGAGGAGGAGGAGGTGGAGAGGAGTTCCCGCAGCGAGGCAAAGCGACTCTGGTTCATCCAGGATTGTTGCGGTATTGTGTGTGCCGTCATCACCTGGTTCCTGGTCTTCTTCGCTGACTTTGTGGTCACCTTCGTCATGCTGCTGCCCTCCAGGAGCTTCTGGTACGCCGTGGTCAACGGGGTGGTCTTCAACAGCCTGGCTGTGCTGGCGCTGGCCTCCCACCTCCGCACCATGTTGACCGACCCGGTGAGGAAGCTGAGGGGAGACCGGCTGGCGGATTTTTAGTTTAATGGCAGAAGTTCCAAGTTAAAACTAAGCCATAAGATGTTCTCTCTATTCATCGCCAGTGTTTCCTCCTTCCTCTCTTCTCCTCAGGGAGCCGTTCCTAAAGGAAACGCCACTAAAAAGTACATGGAGAGTCTGCAGCTGAAGCCGGGCGAGGTCATCTACAAATGTCCAAAATGCTGCAGCATCAAACCTGAGCGGGCTCATCACTGCAGGTCAGAAGGGTTAGGGTTACATTTTAAATATATTTGTTCAGCTTTAATCTGATGGGACTGAACACAGGGGCCAGCAACTGAAGATGAAAAAAATATAAATGTATATCTAGATCAGACATAGATACATGATTGTAAACACTCAATCTGATCCAGTCAATTTGTGTTTAGTGATTTAAAGGTTAAAATACAGTACATGTTAAATATAGACATCTATTTGGATCTTGGCTCAACAGCATTCAGTGACTTTATTTCAGCTCCTTCAACAAATGTAATAAATTCAAACACACTTTTTTTAAAAACTCACTTTCTAACTCCATTCTGCAGCTGCACCACCATCCTGCTCACTCAGAAATATTAACATATAATCTACAATATTATTATGTTCCATCGGTGCCAATCACATCAGGAGTGACAGGTGATATGTGTCTGAACTTCATACCAGTTTTTACTATTTAAACTGAGATTACACATTATGTGCAATAAACATTTTAGTGGAACTGATCTAACAGACTGACAGCTGTCTCAGTTAAAAATTAACTTTGCAAAAAAGAAGGACATGCAGAGGTTTAATTCTGAGCTGAGGGTGACTCAATGCTGTGTGATATTTGAATGTTCTAAGAAATGACTGACAGCACATCAAATCGATAACTTTAGACAGCCCCAAGTAATAAACTAAAATCTTTAAATTCTGACGTGAACCTCCGCTAATTAATGTGCTTCGATACGGACTGAATGAATGAGGAAATAAAGCAGCATGAAAAGCATGTTTTCCTTTGTCGTCCTCTTCAGCTGTTGTTTATCATCATCTGTTGAAGATATCAACAAGGCAGCTGAGGCGATTGTGTTAAAACTGTTAAGTTATCTAGTCAGGAAGTAATACTGCCATCTTCTTCTTCTTCTTCTTCAGTATCTGTAAGCGCTGCATCCGCAAGATGGACCACCACTGTCCCTGGGTCAACAACTGTGTTGGGGAGAAAAACCAGCGCTTCTTCGTCCTCTTCACTGTAAGTTCATTTACTGTAGTGTCCACTTACTAATCACATTCAGACTGACTTCCACACATCAACCAGAGAAATACAAAGAGATGTTTTTCTTTTATTTTGATGAGAAGTGAAAGAAAGAGAATTCCTCGGATGGTCCCATTTCTCAAGTTGGGAGGTCTTTCTTCCGACTTCGTTGTGTTCATGAGCTTTAAGTCGTGACGTTGAAACAACATGGATGCTACAAAGATGTGTTGTATTTTATTGCTCAGAGCGTTTAAACAACACGTTGATAGCTGATTCCTGTATTTGCGTGACAATGAAGAGCATTCATTCCCTAAATATTGCTTTACATGAATAGATATTTTTTTCTAACTAATCTAGGTCACTCTATGTGGACAACAACTAACGGTTACAACCTAATACCATATTACAAATTACATGTGAAGCAAAAAATGGATATGCAATATGTGAATTAATGAAACATTCCTTACCATCAACCCAACATTTACTTTCATCCATCATGTTTCTGCGTAATATGATGTCAACTCTGCAAGTCGTGTATTTTCACCGACTTACTTTTGTTCCGACTTGAGGGGACATTCACGGGAATTTTCATTAATTTCCTTAATGCAGCAATAATAACAACATGTTCATTTTGTTTCATGATTAAATGACTCCAACATTTTTCTTTTCTTAATGTTGAATCCTGACTCTTGGGAACCAGTCAGTCTTCATCTGCTGATTGAGGAAGCAACAATGGTGACCAATCTGTGTGTGAACAGATTAGACTGTAGCTGTTTTATCAATAGTTAGTTAAGTGTTTTAGAGCTGAGATGTTGAACCAGTTGGCGTGGATACGACCTGCACCCTCGCATGTTAAATCCAAAACACTACACATACAGTAAAGTATGGAAACACTTTGGGTTTCACACATTGCAGGAAAAGCAGAGCTAGACATCATGGCTAAAGCTGCATGCTAACTCTGTCATGGACAAGAAACGTTATCGTATTGCGGTAACGTGCGGTCAAGTCGGCACATTTGGCACCAGAACAGGCTGAAACTGATGTATTTCTAGCTCCTGTTAGACCCCTCAGACTCTGAGATGTTAAATCACCAACAGTGTGAAGATGTCTGATAGTTTTTCTTCTGTCCACAGATGTACATCTCTATGATCTCCAGTCACGCTCTGGCTCTCTGTGGATACCAGTTCATCACCTGCGTCAGAGTCCAATGGAGAGGTGAGTCCTAAAAACTGCTGATTTCAACCATATTTAATTTAATTTTTTTAGTTATCTTTCTCTTATCTGGGGCTGGGCGTTACCAAACATCTCTTGTAGTGTTGCATGATATACCGATACTAGAAAGATATCGCGATACCCTGCCGTTAAAAACAATACCATACCCCGTTTAATTAGTACCGGTACTTTAACAATGACAGTGTTTTAATACGAGCCGTTAGTTGCGTCGATGTGCGACTGCAGCGCTCTGCTTTAGAGGACGCCATTAGGATTGGGATCCCACGGGAGCAGGAAGTTATAACTTTGCTGCTGGTGGAGCAAGCGGTCAAATACTAAACTGTAGTGATAACCAGAAGGATGGAGTCAACAAGTGAAGTTGAAAAGAAGATTAAAGCAGGTCATGAATCTCTCACCGGCTGCACAGTCCCACTCTGAGCTGGTGTCTCTATCAGCAGAAATACCTTCAAAAAACAAGGAAAATAACAGCACGGCTCTAATTATCGATCAGATGTACCGATAGATTAGATTAGATTCACCATCTTTTCTGAATCTGTCAAAGGATCTCCTGTAATTCGGCAAACACATAATCCACCAAAAAGCATGTGTTAAAGTATTATTTTACCATGTGTCTCTGTAACATGAATTATTAAAAAAAAAATAAGTTCCATGTTCTGTCATTCATTATTCCATTACTTTTCCTGTTTTTTTTTAGTTCACTGTGTTGTTTTTCTGTCTCCAGAGTGCAGTGATTTCTCCCCACCGGTGACAATGATGCTGATGATCTTCCTCTGCATGGAAGCCCTCCTCTTCTTCACCTTCACAGCAGTTATGTTCAGCACTCAGCTCCACTCCATCTGCAACGACGAGACGGTGAGGACATAAACTCTCGTTCTGCATATTCTACTGTATCATCAATATTTAGCCGTTTTCTCATATGAACAGTGGGAGCGCCGAATCTCTTTCTCTGAAGCTAGACCACTGAATCCCTCTTTAGTGTAGTAAGGTCGTCTGTAACGAGGTTGTGTATCTGTGTGTTTCAGGAGATTGAGCGTCTGAAGAACGAGAAGCCGACGTGGGAGCGACAGACTCGCTGGGCGGGGCTGAGGTCGGTGTTTGGAGGTCAGCCGTCTCTGCTCTGGATCAGCCCCTTCGCTGGACTCAAACTGCCAACCCTGCTCCCCAGACGCACCTGGAAGGGCGGGGCGGAGTTCTCCGTCTGACAAGCTGTCATTCAAACAAACCACATCATGGTGGTGATGAACCTGCACAGAACAGCTGGGTTTGCAGAGCGCTGCCTCGAGGCTGTTTATGAGCCGGAGAAACCAGGTTCAGACTGCTGCAAAATGCATCTTTTACCTTCCTGTCAGGTGGCGGAGCATCGTCCCTACTGAGGAAATTAAAGTCAGACTGACTGGAGGCTGATGCTGCTGGATGTGTGGAGAAGAGTTTCCTCCACATGAATCAGTGGGACTCGGTCTCACAACACATTCAGACTTGGAGTCTCGATGTTTTTTAAAATCTGCTCATTAAGATGCTGGATCTTCTTAGAGCAGTTACAGAAATAATTATTTGACTGGTTCCCAAACTTCTGAGGAAGTAAATTCTGTGATTATCACTGCTCTGATTGTTTTTTGTGTCTGTAGAAGTTGATCTGCACTGTGTGCATCAACTTAAAGCCACAATGAAATGAAATATTATACAACTGTTATAATGATTTTTCCTTTCCGTTGATTTAAATGATATCATCTGTTTAAAGGTGCCCTGTGGAGTTTTCTCATAAACAAACAAAAGTTACATTTACATTCAGTGTTTCTCACTAAAGCACATTGTGTGGATCCTTTGGATCCAACAAAGATGTATTTCCTTCCTCATAAAAGGATTAGATTACGGCTAGAAAGGATCCGTCTTGTGGAAGTATGACGTCACGTTCTCGTTGTAATCGAAGCGACGAGAAGGGAAGGGAAAAGAACTTGGAAGGGATCGGATGCCCTTCACAGGGCGGAGAAGACTGTTGTAATAACGTTGTAAACAGGTGAAATCATGCAGGTTCACTAGAAACTCCTTTAGCTCACTTCAGCGGGGCCTCCGGCAGCGACCAACCCGCCGCGGACAGACCTAGATCTGGCTTTCCGACGGTCGGAGCTTCGGCGGGAGGTGGAGAGCTCGCCGCCCAGCAGAAGTGGCTCCTCCTCCAGCCAGGAGCAGAGTTTCGCCTCGCTGCTGCGCTGGTCCCCGCAGGGAGCCAACACCACACTGCTGGAGGCCCAGGCCGTATTGCTGGGCTCGCTGGAGGGAAGGGAGGCACAGGAGTACCAGAACCAGGACTGAGCGGGCAGACTGTCAGACCCTGCTGCAGTAAAATTTGGTTTTCTAAAGGGACTGTGGTGCTCGGAAACAATACAGCTTTGGATGCCTGCATAATGTAAATACATGAACACAAACTCTTGCAAGAGTTTTACACAACACGGATCCTTTCTAGCCATAATCAAAGGATTATTGAAGTATTTGAAATCCTGTATTGTTTGCATCCATGTTTACTACTAGCGTGTAGTACCTTTTGTTGGCACATTGTTGTGTTTATTGGCACAATAAAAACTGTAACTGTAGATCAGTGGAATAGTGTAACACCATTGGCAGGAATTTGGATCGCGTTGCCCGTGTGCATGTGCATGTGCGCCCTTGTACTTGAGACAAACAAAACAGGGACCTGCAACTGATCTGTGACCCTACTAGAGGTCTAAAACTCCACAGGAACCTTTAAGAAATCATGTTATAAAATAAAACAAAATCATATCAAAACGCCGTTCATTTTTCTTCCGTAGAATATTTTGAGTGGTTTCTTCAAAACCCCTATCAATAAATCAAACACTCAAATGTTTTCAATCCCATGGTTCTTTACTTAAAAAAGTCACTTCATATGATGTGTTTCCACAGGATAAACGACACATTTCTGCAAGAACTTGTTTGAATTCTCATCCTAAACCTCTCTTACTTTTTTTTCTGTTAAGTGTGAGTGTTCTTAGTCAGACTCACCAAACCTTCTTATCTGCACAAACGTGGTAAATTGCTTGTTTAAACCACCTGAGCCCTCAGATGACTATGTAAGGCAACCTAATCTACTGTATTTGCAGGCAAGTTTCATTCAAAATAATGTCACACGAGTAAAAACTTTAACCCCAAATGTGTTGCTGTTGGACATTAGCAAACATGAAGGAATGTAAAAGTTGTGGTCGTGTCTAGAAGGGAACCCGCAAATTGCGAAATCTGATCTGAGATCTGCAAAAAATCTCACGAGACTCATTGCCCTCCAACCTATGCTAACCTTAACTATTCCAGGTCAATGCCTAACCTTAACTATTCAAGGTCAATGCCTAACCTTAACTATTCCAGGTCAATGCCTAACCTTAACTATTCCAGGTCAATGCCTAACCTTAACTATTCAAGGTCAATGCCTAACCTTAACTATTCAAGGTCAATGCCTAACCTTAACTATTCAAGATCAATGCCTAACCTTAACTATTCCAGGTCAATGCCATACCTTAATTTCGAGTATCCCCAATTTGCTGGTTCCCTTCTAGATACTACCAAAAATTGTCATGCCAAAATACTCCAGTATTTAGCATTTTAAATGATCTAAACCAAAATCCTGTCGTCAAACCTCCCAATAAATAGACAGCATGATGCGAATCACACAGATTATTTTATATTCTATCGGCCTTGCTAGTGGTGTGGCTCTAGGGGTAGAAATGTCAGTCAGTCCACTACTTTGGTCCAGACTGATATTTCTCAACAACTTTTGGTGTAAAATGTTGTACAGTCATTGATGATTCCCAGAGGATGAATCCTACTGACTTTGATGATTCTCTCACTTTTCATCTAGCGCCAATACCATTTATGGTTTTGATCCATATGTACAAATGTTCACAGTATGAAGTGTAAAAAGATGAATCAGCTAGTCCTAATCCAATAATATCCTAAACTGTATGAAAGAATAACATTCTCAGGATCCATTCTGCTGCACAAAAAATACAGAGACACGGGAGTGTAAATACAAATTTGGTCACTTTTATTTTGAAGGAGAAGTGGTACCGGAAGCAGTTCCCCGTGTCTAACTTGAGCAGTGCGGAGTCCGGTTGAAGAGGTTTGTTCCCGGGTCCTTGTTCTCCGTGAGTTCTGCTCTTTCCGTCCCGTAGTTCATCAGATACAACCGGAGTGAACCAGCAGAGCCCGTATGTCTGGATCAACCTGCTTAACTGGACTTTGTGCTCATTTTCGGGCCGTTTAACCTCAGAATCATCTCCGTTAGCCAAGAATGCTAACTGAAGTTAGCTGCAAATAGACGGAGACGGAACTCGGCCACACAGCGCTCGTCTCAGGGACTAATCGATAGAGATGAAACTGGAGCCACAATGTCCAGATAAACCTCTCTGAATGGACTCTGTGTTGGTCCCTTTTAGTAGAAAACGTCTGAACTGTCTCCTGGTGTCCTACGAAGCTAATGAAGTTAGCTTGCTACAGGAAGTAGACGGAGACAGAGGTAACCTAGCAACACAGCTCGTGTCAGAGTGAGCTCACCGTTTTTAACGGAGTGTGTCTGGAGGACACGGTACTGGGATTTAGTGAAGATGTCTAAAGTTGAAATGCTGAGAGCTTTTGTGAACCAGCGACTAACTGCGGCTGCTGATGAGATATTTGAGCTGTTTGAAAGGACGATAGCAGAGTACGAGGAGGAACTGGAGTTCAGTTCAAGAGAGAATCACCGACAACGGAAACTACTGGACGCTGTTTTACACCCGGAAGTCCGGTTACACAGAGCAGGTTGGTACCGGTTCATTGTTTTATTATCACTTTAAACTGCTGGGAAACCTCAGAACCTTTACTGAAGAAAAAGTACTAATAAAATACTCTGTTATAAGCAGAGATGGAATATGTAAATTTACTCAAGGATTGTACTTAAAGGGACTATTTTTAACTTTCAGAAATGCTTGTTAACAGCGACACCTGTGGCTGTGAAGTCAACGAAAGTCAGCGTTGGGCTCGCGTTTGCTCTCCCTAAATAGACATGAACGAGCATCGCTCTAAACAGTGAGGCGACACACGTCAGCTAAAACCACAACATCACTCTATATTTCACCTGCTTGGCAGTAATGTTAGCTGACCAGACGAGGGTCTCTCCATGAATCAATGCTGATCCTAGTGTTGGCTTTTCCTGCTGGCTGAAGCAGGAAGAGAAACGTTATCGTCTCCGAGCACGCCCACGGGTAGACACCGGCACCCAGTTACAAACAGTCCCTTTAAGTACAAAATCGAGGTATTGTACTTGAGTATTTTAATTTTATGCAACTTTATGCTAGATGGTCTTATTTTCATGGAGGATCAGTAAATGCACATGTAATATGATTAGCCTCTATCCTTTGACTTTATTGCTCCCAGGTAAAACATGACATTTTACGTGTGCATGTATTTCTTTATTCTCCACAGATGTTCAGCAGCTGTTGGTGGTTAATGAAGAGGTTCCCCCTGAGCAGCAGGAGTGGAGCCCCAGTCTGGACCAGGAGGACCCAGAGCCCCCACACATTAAAGAGGAGCAGGAGGAACTCTGGACCAGTCAGGAGGGAGAGCAGCTTCAATGGCTGGAGGAGGCTGATATCAACTTCCCATTCACTTCTATCCCTGTGAAGAGTGAAGAAGACGATGAAAAAAAAGCTCAGTCCTCACAGCTTCATGAAAGTCAAAGTGAGGAGAACGGAGAGGCAGAGAGAACAGAAGCTGAAGGAGATGACTGTGGAGGACCAGAACCAGCCAGGAACTCAGATCCAGATAGTCCTTTACAACCAGCTGCTCATGACAAGACTTCACACTACTCAGAACCTGAGACTGATGACAGTAGAGATTGGGAGGAGACTGAGAAACCTCAGTCAGCTTTAAACCCTCTGCAAAACAATGAAGTATCTGTAAGTGATCTGGAATGTAATACTGCAAAAACATCAGTTAGCTCCTCTGAATGTGCTCGAAAATTTGGCCACAAGGTACATCTGCAGAAACACACTGGAGTCCAAACAGGAGTGAAACCATTTAGTTGCTCAGTTTGTTGTAAAAGATTCTCACAAAAGGAACATCTGGGGCGACACTTGCTTATCCACACAGGGGAGAAACCATTTAGTTGTTCAGTTTGTAGTAAAAGATTCACACAAAAGGAACATCTGAGACGACACTTGCTTGTCCACACAAGGGAGAAACTATTTAGTTGTTCAATTTGTCGTAAAAGATTCACCGACCGTAGTAGCCTGAGCCGGCACTTGACTGTCCACACAGGGGAGAAACAATTTAGTTGTTCTTTTTGTAGTAAAATATTCTCACGCCATAGTACTCTGAGACGACACTTGACTGTCCACACAGGGGAGAAACCATTTAGTTGTTCAGTTTGCAATAAAAGATTCACTTATCTCCATCATGTCAAAAAACACAAGTGTGTTGGTGAGAGCAGCAGAAAAAAATGAAGCTGCAGAGATGCTTGTTGAGCCATTTTTTTCCAGCAGGATTTAGGTACTGAGGGCAAGACTAGGTTTTAACACTGACCAGCTAAAACTGTCAGACTTAAAGCTGACACGGACTCCAAAATAAGCCTTTTCAGCTAAGATTATGCTACACAACCATTTAAAAGTCTGTTTTTATTTGTCTCTTCGTAATTTTGTTGTTTTCTAGTCACTGTGCTTTTTAGCATTTTTGTATTCATTGATTACATTTTTTTTTTTTTTTTTTTAAATACTCAGATGCCATATGTATGTTGAGAGAGAATTGTTGGTTGCTGTAGTCATTCCTCAAGTGGATATCTTAGTCCTGGGACTTGTGTGAAGGTTTATTGCAGATGTTTTGTCCTGGCAAAAAAAACTCCAAGTGACTACCAAGACTTATGTGTGGAAACATAAAGAGGGAATTTTCTGCCGATTGACTAATTGATTAATCACTTCAGCTCTAATGTCATATACTTTGGGTAGTTTAATCTATAAAAAGCTGTCAAATAAATGTGGACTATTTTTATTCTTTGCTGCTTTACATTTTCACTTCATGTTTCAGAGGGAAAGATTGCACTACATTCATCTGACATCTATAGTTATACTGGTCACTTTTTATTTTAAGATTTTACATGAAACACATGCAGTGTTAAACATTTAATCACAATACAGTTTTTCACAATTAAAACAGTGGTTTCAAGTATTATTGTCTGGTGACTACTTACAAGTAAGATGTCATGTTTCAGATGTCTCTGAGTTCTTAGCAGTTCCACCAAAGAGACATTTCCTCTCTTAACTTGAGAAATGTCACAGTTTAATTTAAATAAGTTTATGTTCAAGGCCCAAGAAGGTAAAATTATACAGTGTTTCACCAAAAAAGCAAAGATTAGAGAAACATAAAACAAATTATGAATACAAATTTGTGCAGCAGAAGGGCATGACTCTTTTTTTAGTAGAAGTACAAATACATCATCCAGGTCTCTAATAAGTAACCTGTGATTTTAAATATGGTTAGTGCATTTATAATGTAGCAAATTGCATAGTGTAGCATGTCCAATTTTACTGTTATGATACCATTATTATGGAAAATACGATAACCAAATTTATCCTTAATTTGTTACATTTTCAGAATCACAATCGGGTTTATTGCCATGTTTTCACATACAAGGAATTTTCTTTGGTGTATTGGTGCATAACATAAACACAGTCAGAGAAAATGAAATTAAAAAATAAAAGCAAGAATCAAGAAACATAAATATAGAATATAAGAAATTTACAATAGAAATATGAAAAATACTATAAAAATGTGTACAATATATCAATTAAAATGAAACATCTGTAGTTTTTTAGAAGTAGTTTTGTAGTGTAGTTCATGTAGTATGCATGCGCTGGCCGTGCATGCAGCCTGTTGCAGTTGCTCTCTGCTCGTTTCATTTTGAAACAACAGAACAAACATTCACAAACGTCCCCAATAATAACATTCTTGGTACAAAGAAACTTAACAAACCTAATATTAATATAAAAGAAGCCAGTATAGATACAGGAAAAACATATTAAATATAAAAATAGATAAATAAGTAAAGAGAATATACACAAGTAAAAAAAAAAATTAAAAACAATAAAATAAAATAGAATCTATTTATATAAGTTTGGTCACTTTTATTTTGAAGGAGAAGTGGTACCGGAAGCAGTTCCCCGTGTCTAACTTGAGCTGTGCGGAGTCCGGTTGAAGAGGTTTGTTCCCGGGTCCTTGTCCTCCGTTAGTTCATCAGATACAACCGGAGTGAACCAGCAGAGCCCGTATGTCTGGATCAACCTGTTTAACTGGACTTTGTGCTCATTTTCGGGCCGTTTAACCTCAGAATCATCTCCGTTAGCCAAGAATGCTAACTGAAGTTAGCTGCAAATAGACGGAGACGGAACTCGGCCACACAGCGCTCGTCTCAGGGACTAATCGATAGAGATGAAACTGGAGCCACAATGTCCAGATAAACCTGTCTGAATGGACTCTGTGTTGGTCCCTTTTAGTAGAAAACGTCTGAACTGTCTCCTGGTGTCCTACGAAGCTAATGAAGTTAGCTTGCTACAGGAAGTAGACGGAGACAGAGGTAACCTAGCAACACAGCTCGTGTCAGAGTGAGCTCACCGTTTTTAACGGAGTGTGTCTGGAGGACACGGTACTGGGATTTAGTGAAGATGTCTAAAGTTGAAATGCTGAGAGCTTTTGTGAACCAGCGACTAACTGCGGCTGCTGATGAGATATTTGAGCTGTTTGAAAGGACGATAGCAGAGTACGAGGAGGAACTGGAGTTCAGTTCAAGAGAGAATCACCGACAACGGAAACTACTGGACGCTGTTTTACACCCGGAAGTCCGGTTACACAGAGCAGGTTGGTACCGGTTCATTGTTTTATTATCACTGAGGTTCTGAGGTTTCCTGCTGGGAAACCTCAGAATCTTTACTGAAGAAAAAGTACTAATAAAATACTCTGTTATAAGCAGAGATGGAATATGTAAATTTACTCAAGGATTGTACTTAAAGGGACTATTTTTAACTTTCAGAAATGCTTGTTAACAGCGACACCTGTGGCCGTGAAGTCAACGAAAGTCAGCGTTGGGCTCGCGTTTGCTCTCCCTAAATAGACATGAACGAGCATCGCTCAACACAGTGAGGCGACACGTCAGCTAAAACCACAACATCACTCTATATTTCAGCTGCTTGGCAGTAATGTTAGCTGACCAGACGAAGGTCTCTCCATGAATCAATGCTGATCCTAGTGTTGGCTTTTCCTGCTGGCTGAAGCAGGAAGAGAAACGTTATCGTCTCCGAGCACGCCCACGGGGAGACACCGGCACCCAGTTACAAACAGTCCCTTTAAGTACAAAATCGAGGTATTGTACTTGAGTATTTTAATTTTATGCAACTTTATGCTAGATGGTCTTATTTTCATGGAGGATCAGTAAATGCACATGTAATATGATTAACCTCTATCCTTTGACTTTATTGCTCCCAGGTAAAACATGACATTTTACGTGTGCATGTATTTCTTTATTCTCCACAGATGTTCAGCAGCTGTTGGTGGTTAATGAAGAGGTTCCCCCTGAGCAGCAGGAGTGGAGCCCCAGTCTGGACCAGGAGGACCCAGAGCCCCCACACATTAAAGAGGAGCAGGAGGAACTCTGGACCAGTCAGGAGGGAGAGCAGCTTCAATGGCTGGAGGAGGCTGATATCAACTTCCCATTCACTTCTATCCCTGTGAAGAGTGAAGAAGACGATGAAAAAAAAGCTCAGTCCTCACAGCTTCATGAAAGTCAAAGTGAGGAGAACGGAGAGGCAGAGAGAACAGAAGCTGAAGGAGATGACTGTGGAGGACCAGAACCAGCCAGGAACTCAGATCCAGATAGTCCTTTACAACCAGCTGCTCATGACAAGACTTCACACTACTCAGAACCTGAGACTGATGACAGTAGAGATTGGGAGGAGACTGAGGAACCTCAGTCAGCTTTAAACCCTCTGCAAAACAATGAAGTATCTGTAAGTGATCTGGAATATAATACTGCAAAAACATCAGTTAGCTCCTCTGAATGTGCTCGAAAATTTGGCCACAAGGGACATCTGCAGAAACACACTGGAGTCCAAACAGGAGTGAAACCATTTAGTTGCTCAGTTTGTTGTAAAAGATTCTCACAAAAGGAACATCTGGGGCGACACTTGCTTATCCACACAGGGGAGAAACCATTTAGTTGTTCAGTTTGTAGTAAAAGATTTGCAGAACAAGGAAATCTGAGACGACACTTGTTTGTCCACACAGGGGAGAAACCATTTAGTTGTTCAGTTTGTAATAAAAAATTCACTCAAAAGGAGCATCTCAGAAAACACTTGTTTGTCCACACAGGGGAGAAACCATTTAGTTGTTCAGTTTGTAGTAAAAGATTCACAATGCAGGGAAGTCTAAGACGACATTTGACTATCCACACAGGGGAGCAACCATTTAGTTGTTCAATGTGTAGTAAAAGATTCACACAAAAGGAACATCTGAGACGACACTTGCTTGTCCACACAGGGGAGAAACCATTTAGCTGTTCAGTTTGTAGTAAAAGCTTTGCAGAAGAAGGGAATCTGAGACGACACTTACTTGTCCACACAGGGGAGAAACCATTTAGTTGTTCAATGTGTAGTAAAAAATTCACACAAAAGGAACATCTGACACAACACTTGCTTGTCCACAAAGGGGAGAAACCATTTAGTTGTTCAGTTTGTCGTAAAAGATTCACCGACCGTAGTAGCCTGAGCCGGCACTTGACTGTCCACACAGGGGAGAAACAATTTAGTTGTTCTTTTTGTAGTAAAATATTCTCACGCCATAGTACTCTGAGACGACACTTGACTGTCCACAGAGGGGAGAAACCATTTAGTTGTTCAGTTTGCAATAAAAGATTCACTTATCTCCATCATGTCAAAAAACACAAGTGTGTTGGTGAGAGCAGCAGAAAAAAATGAAGCTGCAGAGATGCTTGTTGAGCCATTTTTTTCCAGCAGGATTTAGGTACTGAGGGCAAGACTAGGTTTTAACACTGACCAGCTAAAACTGTCATACTTAAAGCTGACACAGACTCCAAAATAAGCCTTTTCAGCTAAGATTATGCTACACAACCATTTAAAAGTCTGTTTTTATTTGTCTCTTCGTAATTTTGTTGTTTTCTAGTCACTGTGCTTTTTAGCATTTTTGTATTCATTGATTACATTTTTTTTTTTTTTTTTAAATACTCAGATGCCATATGTATGTTGAGAGAGAATTGTTGGTTGCTGTAGTCATTCCTCAAGTGGATATCTTAGTCCTGGGACTTGTGTGAAGGTTTATTGCAGATGTTTTGTCCTGGCAAAAAAAACTCCAAGTGACTACCAAGACTTATGTGTGGAAACATAAAGAGGGAATTTTCTGCCGATTGACTAATTGATTAATCACTTCAGCTCTAATGTCATATACTTTGGGTAGTTTAATCTATAAAAAGCTGTCAAATAAATGTGGACTATTTTTATTCTTTGCTGCTTTACATTTTCACTTCATGTTTCAGAGGGAAAGATTGCACTACATTCATCTGACATCTATAGTTATACTGGTCACTTTTCATTTTAAGATTTTACATGAAACACATGCAGTGTTAAACATTTAATCACAATACAGTTTTTCACAATTAAAACAGTGGTTTCAAGTATTATTGTCTGGTGACTACTTACAAGTAAGATGTCATGTTTCAGATGTCTCTGAGTTCTTAGCAGTTCCACCAAAGAGACATTTCCTCTCTTAACTTGAGAAATGTCACAGTTTAATTTAAATAAGTTTATGTTCAAGGCCCAAGAAGGTAAAATTATACAGTGTTTCACCAAAAAAGCAAAGATTAGAGAAACATAAAACAAATTATGAATACAAATTTGTGCAGCAGAAGGGCATGACTCTTTTTTTAGTAGAAGTACAAATACATCATTCAGGTCTCTAATAAGTAACCTGTGATTTTAAATATGGTTAGTGCATTTATAATGTAGCAAATTGCATAGTGTAGCATGTCCAATTTTACTGTTATGATACCATTATTATGGAAAATACGATAACCAAATTTATCCTTAATTTGTTACATTTTCAGAATCACAATCGGGTTTATTGCCATGTTTTCACATACAAGGAATTTTCTTTGGTGTATTGGTGCATAACATAAACACAGTCAGAGAAAATGAAATTAAAAAATAAAAGCAAGAATCAAGAAACATAAATATAGAATATAAGAAATTTACAATAGAAATATGAAAAATACTATAAAAATGTGTACAATATATCAATTAAAATGAAACAACTGCAGTTTTTTAGAAGTAGTTTTGTAGTGTAGTTCATGTAGTATGCATGCGCTGGCCGTGCATGCAGCCTGTTGCAGTTGCTCTCTGCTCGTTTCATTTTGAAACAACAGAACAAACATTCACAAACGTCCCCAATAATAACATTCTCGGTACAAAGAAACTTAACAAACCTAATATTAATATAAAAGAAGCCAGTATAGATACAGGAAAAACATATTAAATATAAAAATAGATAAATAAGTAAAGAGAATATACACAAGTAAAAAAAAAAATTAAAAACAATAAAATAAAATAGAATCTATTTATATAAGTTTGGTCACTTTTATTTTGAAGGAGAAGTGGTACCGGAAGCAGTTCCCCGTGTCTAACTTGAGCAGTGCGGAGTCCGGTTGAAGAGGTTTGTTCCCGGGTCCTTGTTCTCCGTTAGTTCTGCTCTTTCCGTCCCGTAGTTCATCAGATACAACCGGAGTGAACCAGCAGAGCCCGTATGTCTGGATCAACCTGTTTAACTGGACTTTGTGCTCATTTTCGGGCCGTTTAACCTCAGAATCATCTCCGTTAGCCAAGAATGCTAACTGAAGTTAGCTGCACATAGACGGAGACGGAACTCGGCCACACAGCGCTCGTCTCAGGGACTAATCGATAGAGATGAAACTGGAGCCACAATGTCCAGATAAACCTGTCTGAATGGACTCTGTGTTGGTCCCTTTTAGTAGAAAACGTCTGAACTGTCTCCTGGTGTCCTACGAAGCTAATGAAGTTAGCTTGCTACAGGAAGTAGACGGAGACAGAGGTAACCTAGCAACACAGCTCGTGTCAGAGTGAGCTCACCGTTTTTAACGGAGTGTGTCTGGAGGACACGGTACTGGGATTTAGTGAAGATGTCTAAAGTTGAAATGCTGAGAGCTTTTGTGAACCAGCGACTAACTGCGGCTGCTGATGAGATATTTGAGCTGTTTGAAAGGACGATAGCAGAGTACGAGGAGGAACTGGAGTTCAGTTCAAGAGAGAATCACCGACAACGGAAACTACTGGACGCTGTTTTACACCCGGAAGTCCGGTTACACAGAGCAGGTTGGTACCGGTTCATTGTTTTATTATCACTCTAAACTGCTGGGAAACCTCAGAACCTTTACTGAAGACAAAGTACTAATAAAATACTTTGAAAATACTCTGCTACAAGCAGTGAATGAATGTAATTAAGTACATTTACTCAAGGAATTTATTTAAAGGCACTGTTTGTAAGAATCAGAAATGCTTGTTAACAGCGACACCTGTGGCCGTTAAGTCTCGGGCTTGCGCTTGCTTGCTCTACATAGACATGAACGAGCATCGCTCTAAACAGTGAGGCGACATACGTCAGCTAAAAGCACAATATCACTCTATATTTCACCTGCTTGGCAGTAATGTTAGCTGACCAGACGAAGGTCTTTCCATGAATCAATGCTGATCCTAGTGATGGCAGCAGAGACTCCGGCCCTGGAGACCAAAGCTACGGTCTCCCGCGCGTCCTCCAACCGCGGCCAACACTGTTTAGCAAGACGGGCTGCACTAGATATAATTCTGCGGTTTTGGTGTTTCCGTGTAGTTTGTGTTGGAGTCTGAGTCTGAACAGTGTAGCCACACGCGAGCGCGCATGGGACACCGACCCGGATTGATTTATACTTGTAAGAAGTTACAAAGTGTCTTGCAGGGCTCCAGAGTAACTTTTCCACCACCAACTTTATCAGTTAGTTTCACCAGCACATGATCAGGTCACACCCTTTTTTTTTGGTATGATCATATTTACATCATTATTCTCATTTTCATTGAAAAACATATTAAAATGATTTGGTGTGATTTATGCGGGGATCTGTAACGAACCAAGATGTTTTCTTAAGTCTGTAGAATATGATGTGTAGGCCAGGACATCTCTGCAGCGCCAAAATATTTAATTTAAAATGGTATTTTGACACACATTTCACCTTTAACAAATATGGCAATTTCCTCCTCATCCTCATAAACAAATCAGAGTACTGGTTAATTGACTAATCGGTCATTTTGGTCTCAGTCAACTAAGATTTCTTTAGTTGATTATTATTTTTTTATGCTGTTTTCATGCTGAATGACTTATTTATAAGAAATTTATGAGCATATCTCTGGTAAACACAAGATTTAAAGTGGTGTTTTTGTGTGATTCTTTGTGGTGAAACTTAGTTTAACAGATCTATCGATTAAATCAACTAATTGATTTAGTCAATAAAATCGTATGTGTGTTCCTCGACTAAGAATTTCTTTGGTTGAGTACACACCTAGTAGTTACAATCCTAGAAAAATTTAAAAAACATAGTTTCTTGTTGAGAAGTAAAATGGCACATTTTTTCACTTTTGACAAAAATACATTTGACTATAAACACATATTTATTCAAAACTATTTCAAGAAATGGTCTTATTTACATGGACGATCAGTAAATGTACATTTAGTATGAAAAACCTTTATTCTTTCAACTTTAACTTTATTGCCCCCCAGGTAAAACACATAACACAGACATGAATATAAAACATAATAAGTAATAAGTCATACATAGGGCATACCACAAATTATGTAAAGAGAAATGCAAAATCCTGTTAACATGAAATTACAGTTTTCTAATATGTGTGCATGCATTTCATTATTCTCCACAGTTGACCAGCAGCTGTTGGTGGTTAACGAAGAGGTTTCCCCTGAGCAGCAGGAGTGGAGCCCCAGTCTGGACCAGGAGGACCCAGAGCCCCCACACATTAAAGAGGAACAGGAGGAACTCTGGACCAGTCAGGAGGGACTCCGGACCAGTCAGGAGAGAGAGCAGCTTCAATGGCTAGAGGAGGCTGATATCAACTTCCCTTTCACTTCTGTCCCTGTGAAGAGTGAAGAAGATGATGAAGAAAAAGCTCCGTCCTCACAGCTTCATGAAAGCCAAAGTGAGGAGAACAGAGTGGCAGAGAGAACAGAAGCTGAAGGAGATGACTGTGGAGGACCAGAACCAGCCAGGAACTCAGATCCAGATAGTCCTTTACAACCAGCTGCTCATGACAAGACTTCACACTACTCAGAATCTGAGACTGATGACAGCAGAGATTGGGAGGAGACTCAGTCAGGTTTAAACCCTCTGCAATACAATGAAGTACCTGTAAGTGATCTGGAATGTAATACTGGAAAAACATCAGTTAACTCCTCTGAATGTACTGGAAGGTTTGGCCACAAGGGACATCAGCAGAAACACACTAGAGCACAAACACGAGGGAAACCATTTAGTTGCTCAGTTTGTAGTAAAAGATTCACAGACCATAGTTTTCTGAGACGACACTTGACTGTCCACACAGGGGAGAAACCATTTGGTTGTTCAGTTTGTAGTAAAAGATTCTCAGACAGTAGTAATCTGAGACGACACCGGGCTGTCCACACAGGGGAGAAACCATTTAGTTGTTCAGTTTGTAGTAAAAGATTCACACAAAAGGGACATCTGAGACAACACTTGCGTGTCCACACAGGGGAGAAACCATTTAGTTGTTCAGTTTGTAGTGAAAGATTTGCAGACCATAGTAGTCTGAGACGACACCTGACTGTCCACACAGGGGAGAAACCATTTAGTTGTTCTTTTTGTAGTAAAACATTCTCACGCCATGGTACTCTGAGACAACACTTGACTGTCCACAGAGGGGAGAAACCACCAGCGTTTGTGATGAATGATTCAGTCGGTTCTGTTTTGTCAAAAAACAGAAGTGTGTTGGTGAGAGCAGCAGAAATAAATGAAGTTGTAGAGATGCTTGTTTAGCCATTTTTTTCCAGCAGGATTTAAGTACAGAGGACAAGACTTGGATTTATCACTGATCAGCTAAAAACTGTCACACTTAAGGCTGATACAGATTCCAAAATAAACCTTTTCAGCTAAGATGAAGCTGCACAACCATTTAAATTCCGTTTTTTTGTCTTTGTTATTTTGTTGTTTTATAGCTACTGTGCTTTTTGGTATTACATGTATTAATTGATTAAAATGTTTTTTAAATTGTCTTAAAGTATTTGTATGTCTCCTATACATCAATATAGTCATCTTTTGTGATTTGTGAATAAAATGACTTGACTTAGCTCCCAATTACACAATTTATTTCTAATTTAATGGACTCTCTTGTTCTTGAATTAATCTGTCATCGTGAGTAAAACATGAACAGTTGATTCTTCAACTGCTCACACTGTATTTGGTTTTATTTCAGTCAAATCATGTATTGCAGATGTTTTGTCCCGGCAACAAACCTCCAAGTGTCTACAAAGACATATCTGTCCGCCCAGCTCAGCAGGCAAACACAATGTGTGGAAACATAAAGAGAGAATTTTCTGTTCTAATTGATTAATCATTTTCACTCTAATTTTATATACTTTGGGGTAGTTTAATCTATAAATTGCATCATGTTTTGAAGCTCTTCATATGTTTTCATGGGAAAAAAAAGAGTTCAACCTATTTTCAATTGATGATATTTTACTTTTGTACTGCACTATATTTCAGAACGAAAGATTGTGCTACGTTCATATGACATCTATAGTTATAATGGTCACTTTTCAAATCAAGATTTTACATTAAAAACATACAATGTGAAACATATATTCACAATTAAACAAGTTGCTCCAAGTCTTTTTGTCTTCTGACTACTTACAAGCAGTCATGTTACAGATATCTTACAGGTCAGTCTCTGAGTTGTTAGCCGTTCCGCGTCTCTTTACGTTTCCTCTCTAAACTTGTGAAATGTCACAGAATAAATTAAATAAGTTTATGTTCAGAATCGGGTTTGTTGTCAAGTAGGTTTTCACGTACAAGGAATTTGCTTTGGTGTATTAGTGCATAACATAAACATAGTAGGAGAAAATTAAATTAAAAATAAAAGCAAGCACAAAGATCAAGGAACATAAATATAAAATAGAGGAAATTTCCTACAAAAATATGAAAAATACTATAAAAATATGTACAATATATTGAAATTAAAATAAAACAACTAATTTTGGAAAAGTGGTAATTTTTTGCAGAAATGTGCAAAATTGTTCAAGGAATGTGCAAAGGTTCACAGTATGACATGTAAAAAGAGATATCAGCAAGGTAGGTTAATGTAGCAGCAATAATAATCCAATAATATAGTAAACTGTATGAAATAATAAGATTCTCAGGGGGCCTTCTGCGGCTGCACAACCAATACAGAGAGACACTTTTATTTTGAAGGAGAAGTGGTACCGGAAGCAGTTCCCCGTGTCTAACTTGAGCAGTGCGGAGTCCGGTTGAAGAGGTTTGTTCCCGGGTCCTTGTTCTCCGTTAGTTCTGCTCTTTCCGTCCCGTAGTTCATCAGATACAACCGGAGTGAACCAGCAGAGCCCGTATGTCTGGATCAACCTGTTTAACTGGACTTTGTGCTCATTTTCGGGCCGTTTAACCTCAGAATCATCTCCGTTAGCCAAGAATGCTAACTGAAGTTAGCTGCAAATAGACGGAGACGGAACTCGGCCACACAGCGCTCGTCTCAGGGACTAATCGATAGAGATGAAACTGGAGCCACAATGTCCAGATAAACCTGTCTGAATGGACTCTGTGTTGGTCCCTTTTAGTAGAAAACGTCTGAACTGTCTCCTGGTGTCCTACGAAGCTAATGAAGTTAGCTTGCTACAGGAAGTAGACGGAGACAGAGGTAACCTAGCAACACAGCTCGTGTCAGAGTGAGCTCACCGTTTTTAACGGAGTGTGTCTGGAGGACACGGTACTGGGATTTAGTGAAGATGTCTAAAGTTGAAATGCTGAGAGCTTTTGTGAACCAGCGACTAACTGCGGCTGCTGATGAGATATTTGAGCTGTTTGAAAGGACGATAGCAGAGTACGAGGAGGAACTGGAGTTCAGTTCAAGAGAGAATCACCGACAACGGAAACTACTGGACGCTGTTTTACACCCGGAAGTCCGGTTACACAGAGCAGGTTGGTACCGGTTCACTGTTTTATTATCACTTTAAACTGCTGGGAAACCTCAGAACCTTTACTGAAGACAAAGTACTAATAGGACACTGTGAAAGTACAAAATCGAGGTATTGTACTTGAGTATTTTCATCTTATGCAACTTTATACTTCTCCACTTCATTTCAGAAGCAAACATTGTATTTTTACTGCACTACATTTGTCTGACAGCTTTAGTTACTTTACAGATTACAGATTTGTATCCCCTTCCTGTCCGGTGAAAACCTCCAGATGTGTTGATGTTGAATTTTTGTGATAAACTGAAAGATAACGTGTTTCTTTATGTGTTGAGAAATTTCTCTTACTTCTTACGCTAAATAAAATACAATACAATACAATAAAACTTTATTGTCCACCAGGGTGGAAATTTGTCTTTGGCTCATCAAACACAGAAAATAACAGACATTAAAAACCAGTGAGCAGTTAGTAAAAAACAGATACATCGACAGGTTATGTTACACATTAAAACAGTTCGTGTCTGTGGCTTAGATCTGCTCAGTCACATTGTTGAGTTAAAAATAGTGATGGCATTTGGGATGAAAGACTTTTTAAACACATTTTTAGTTGCCAGGGGGACTCTATATTGCCTCCCGGAGCTCATAAGCTCAAACTGGCTGAAGAGAGGATGGGAGCTATCTGCCAGGATACTCCTCGCTTTCTTCCTCGTCCTTTCTGTAAAAAGATGAGTCAAGGGCTTTTTGGGTTTACCACCTATTGCCTGCCTGCCATTGACACAATCCGAGACAGTTTATTCTTATATCTACATTTTAAGTGACCGTACCAGGCAGGAAGGTGACCTCCAAATCACTATACGAATGCTTCGTTTTTAAATGTTTTTTTTAAATATATATATATATATATATATATACACACACACACACACACACACACACACAAAAGTATGTAATAATAATGTATAAATCCCCAAATAGCACATGAAATAAGGAAAAATCCCACAACATTCTTCATATTCAACATTAATTATTATTAGTTATTATCAGACAGATATCGCTGTTTGGCACTGTTCTGGGCGCTGAAACGGCGGAGATGGAGACAGACAGTCAGAAGAACATGTCAGCCTGCTGCACCGCGTAGCTTCGAATACCTTAGAATATTTCTCACCGAAGCTTCAAAGCCAAAAAAAATGGTATTCGGGACAGCCCTAGTACAAACATATGATGATCTTATAGATTATTATGCATTGCTGTAACAGTATATAAAATAGTTAAAATTAGCACAACCTTAATCATCTACAGCAGCAAAATGCAACATACACAACAGTAATATTAATCCCAAAATATCAAAATATTTTACTGCACAATGACTACTTTTACTTTTCATATTTTAAAGGTATAGTTTGGGTGTTTTGAAGTGGGGTTGTATGTGGTACTTATCCATAGTACCTTTAAAAAAATCAATATCAGTTTAAGTATATGCTATATTTAGAATATTTTCCAACAGGGAACTGAAAGTGAAACTTATATATACTGTTTTTGTCAGTCTGGTGGCTTTTAACAGAGCATAGATAAATTTCCCTTTCAGTAATGAGCATCCGGTTTGTGACAGGGTGATCTAATTTGTATCAAAATATTTTGCTTTTGCATTGTAACAGATGCCTTAATGCCCAGAAGTGCCTATGAAAGGGAACCTCATTATACTAGTGGGAATAAATTAAAAACTAATGCTGGAGTGATTTAGAGCTGAATCAATGCATCATAGGAAAATATTTGGCAGCAGTTAATAATACATTAATTGCTTAAGTGATTTTATTGTGGAAAAATGCCAAACTTCCTCTGGTTCCAGTTTCTCAAATTTTTCCTCTGTATATCATCATTAACAGAATATCTTTGGGTTTTGGACCGTTGACTGGACAAAAAACAAGCAATTTGAAGATGACCCCCAGGGCTATGGGAAATTGTGATGGAAATGATCACTATGTTTTTGACACTTAATGAATTATACGATTTATTGATAATGAAAATAATCTGTAATTGCAACCCTAGAATAATTCAAAGGCACAATTTCTTGTGTACAGAATAAAAAAAGACATATTTTCTCACTTTTGACATGAATACATTTGACTATAAATACATATTTGTTCATAAATATTTCAAGAGATGGTCTTATTTGTATGGAGGATCAGTAGATGCACATTAAGTATGATTCACTTTTATTCTTTTACTTTATTGCTCCTAGGTAACACAGATGACCAGCAGCTGTTGGTGGTTAACGAAGAGGTTCCCCCTGAGCAGCATGAGTGGAGCCCCAGTCTGGACCAGGAGGACACAGAGCCCCCACACATTAAGGAGGAACAGGAGGAAGTCTGGACCAGTCAGGAGGAACTCTGGACCAGTCAGGAGAGAGAGCAGCTTCAATGGCTGGAGGAGGCTGATATCAAGTTCCCTTTCACTTCTGTCCCTGTGAAGAGTGAAGAAGATGATGAAGAAAAAGCTCAGTCCTCACAGCTCCATGAAAGTCAAAGTGAGGAGAACAGAGTGACAGAGAGAACAGAAGCTGAAGGAGATGACTGTGCAGGACCAGAACCAGCCAGGAACTCAGATCCAGATACTCCTTTAGAACCAGCTGCTCATGACAAGACTTCACACTACTCAGAACCTGAGACTGATGACAGTAGAGATTGGGAGGAGACTCAGTCAGTTTTACACCCTCTGCAAAACAATGAAGTACCTGTAAGTGATCTGGAATGTAATACTGGAAAAACATCAGTTAGCTCCTCTGAATGTGCTGGAAGCTTTGGCCATGGGGGACATCTGCAGAAACACACTGTAGTCCAAACAGGAGTGAAACCATTTAGGTGTTCAGTTTGTAATAAAAGATTCACACAAAAGGGACATCTGAGACGACACTTTCGTGTCCACACAGGGGAGAAACCATTTAGTTGCAAAATTTGTAGTACAAGATTCGCAGACCATAGTACTCTGAGACGACACTTACCTGTCCACACAGGGGAGAAACCATTTAGTTGTTCAGTTTGTAGTAAAACATTCTCACGCCATAGTACTATGAGACGACACTTATCTGTCCACACAGGAGAGAAACCATTTTTTTGTTCAGTTTGTAGTAAAACATTCACACAAAAGGCACATCTGAGACAACACTTGCGTGTCCACACAGGGGAGAAACCATTTATTTGTTCAGTTTGTAGTGAAAGATTTGCAGACCATAGTAGTCTGAGACGACACTTGACTGTCCACACAGGGGAGAAACCATTTAGTTGTTCTTTTTGTGGTAAAACATTCTCACGCCATGGTACTCTGAGACGACACTTGACTGTCCACAGAGGGGAGAAACCACCAGTGTTTGTGATGAATGATTCGGTCGGTTCTGTTTTGTCAAAAAACACAAGTGTGTTGGTGAGAGCAGCAGAAATAAATGAAGCTGCGGAGATGCTTGTTTAGCCATTTTTTTTTCCAGCATGATTTAAGTACAGAGGACAAGACTTGGTTTTTATCACCGATCAGCTAAAAATTGTCACACTTAAGGCTGATGCAGATTCCAAAATAAACCTTTTCAGCTAAGATGAAGCTGCATAACCATTTAAATTCAGTTTTATTTTTGTCTTTGTGATATTTCGTTTTTTTTTAGCTACTGTGCTTTTTGGTATTACATGTATTCATTGATTAAAATGTGTTTTAAAATGTCTAAAAGTATTTTTATGCCTCCTATACATCAATATAGTCATCTTTTGTGATTTGTGAATAGAATGACTTGACTAATAATTTAATGGACTCTGCTGGTCTTGAATTAATCTCTCATCGTGAGTAAAACATGAACAGTTGGTTCTTCAACTGCTCACACTGTATTTGGTTTTATTTCAGTCAAATCATTTATTGCAGATGTTTTGTCCCAGCAACAAACCTCCAAGTGTCTACAAAGACATATCTGTCCGCCCAGCTCAGCAGGCAAACACAATGTGTGGAAACATAAAGAAAGAATTTTCTGTTGATTGACTAATTGATTAATCATTTTAGCTCTAATTTTATATACTTTGGGGTAGTTTAATCTATAAATTGCATCATGTTCTAGAAGCTCTTCATATGTTTTTATGCAAAAATGAGTTCAATCTATTTTCAATTGATGATATTTTACTTTTTTACTGCACTATATTTCAGAAGGAAAGATTGTGCTACATTCATATGACATCTATAGTTATACTGGTCACTTTTCAAATCAAGATTTTACATTAAAAACATACAATGTGAAACATATATTCACGATTAAACCAGTTGCTCCAAGTCTTTTTGTCTTCTGACTACTAACAAGCAGTCATGTTACAGATGTCTCTGAGTTGTTAGCAGTTCCACATGTTTTTACGTTTCCTCTAAACTTCTGAAATGTCACAGTTTGATTTATATAAGTTAATGTTCAAAATCTGGTTTATTGTCAAGTAGGTTTTCACGTACAAGGAATTTGCTTTGGTGTATTAGTGCATAACATAAACAAAGTAGGAGAAAATTAAATTAAAAATAAAAGCAAGCACAAAAATCAAGAAATTTCCTACAAAAATATGAAAAATACTATAAAAATATGTACAATATATTGGAATTAATATAAAACAACTGCAATATTTATAGATGGTAATTTTTTGCAAAAATGTGCAAAATTGTTCAAGGAATGTGCAAAGGTTCACAGTATAAAGGGTAAAAAGAGGTATCAGCAAGGTAAATGGATTTGCTTTTATATAGCACTTTTCTAGTCTTCCGACCACTCAAAGCGCTTTACACTACATGTCAGCATTCACCTGTTCACACACTGATGGCAGAGGCTGCTGAGGTGCCCACTTTGCCCATCAGGATCTAATTAATAAGTGTCTTGCTCAAAGACACATCGACATGTGACCCGGAGCAACCGGCGATTGAACCACCAACCTTCCGATTGGTGGACGACCTGCTCTACAGCCACAGCCTTCAGCAAAGGTAGGTTAAGGTATCAGCAATAATAATCCAATAATATACTAAACTGTATGAAATAATGAAAATAAAATAGAAGAAACTTCCTACAAGAATATGAAAAATACTATAAAAATATGTAAAATATATTGGAATTAAAATAAAACAACTGCAATATTTATGAGTGGTAATTTTGTACAGAAATGTACACAATTGTCCAAGGAATGTGCAAAGGTTCACAGTATGAAGTGTAAAAAGAGGTATCAGCAAGGTAGGTTAATGTAGCAGCAATAAAAATCCAATAATATAGTAAACTGTATGAAATAATAAGATTCTCAGGGGGCCTTCTGCGGCTGCACAACCAATACAGAGAGACACGGGACTGTAAATCAAAGTTTGGTCGCTTTTATTTTGAAGGAGAAGTGGTACCGGAAGCAGTTCCCCGTGTCTAACTTGAGCAGTGCGGAGTCCGGTTGAAGAGGTTTGTTCCCGGGTCCTTGTTCTCCGTGAGTTCTGCTCTTTCCGTCCCGTAGTTCATCAGATACAACCGGAGTGAACCAGCAGAGCCCGTATGTCTGGATCAACGTGTTTAACTGGACTTTGTGCTCATTTTCGGGCCGTTTAACCTCAGAATCATCTCCGTTAGCCAAGAATGCTAACTGAAGTTAGCTGCAAATAGACGGAGACGGAACTCGGCCACACAGCGCTCGTCTCAGGGACTAATCGATAGAGATGAAACTGGAGCCACAATGTCCAGATAAACCTGTCTGAATGGACTCTGTGTTGGTCCCTTTTAGTAGAAAACGTCTGAACTGTCTCCTGGTGTCCTACGAAGCTAATGAAGTTAGCTTGCTACAGGAAGTAGACGGAGACAGAGGTAACCTAGCAACACAGCTCGTGTCAGAGTGAGCTCACCGTTTTTAACGGAGTGTGTCTGGAGGACACGGTACTGGGATTTAGTGAAGATGTCTAAAGTTGAAATGCTGAGAGCTTTTGTGAACCAGCGACTAACTGCGGCTGCTGATGAGATATTTGAGCTGTTTGAAAGGACGATAGCAGAGTACGAGGAGGAACTGGAGTTCAGTTCAAGAGAGAATCACCGACAACGGAAACTACTGGACGCTGTTTTACACCCGGAAGTCCGGTTACACAGAGCAGGTTGGTACCGGTTCATTGTTTTATTATCACTCTAAACTGCTGGGAAACCAGTGGTGGAGGAAGCATCGGAACCTTTAAAGGTCACCTATTATGCAAAATGCACTTTTCCATGTCGTTTAAACATCAATGTCTGTCCCCAGTGTGTCTACAGGTCAGCATAGTATCATAAAAGACCATCCTCTCTCTTTTTCTCCTGCTCCATCTGTCCGAAAATGGGTCTGAAAAAACGTTGAGCAGCACTTCCTTACTTTGGTGATGTCGGTAACGAATTTCATGCCATATAAGGGTTTCCTGTTAGATGATTCAAGAGTTTTATTTGCCATTTGCTCCTATAAGTACATTGGGATTCTGAGCAGTTTACACCGAGTCAGCTTTAAGAAAAGAAAAAAGGTAGAAAAGGCATAACGTAATTACAGTACAAAATAAGTAGCACATTCAACTCAACACAATAAATAAATAAATTATTTAAATATAAAACGCCCTCAGTGTTGTCAATAAATAAACTAAACTACCCTCTGCATAGGAACGATACCCCCAGAATACAAATATACAGTATACAGTATATGCTCCATGACCATGTTAAAAAAACTTGTAATTCTCAAAAATATTTAAAAAAAGGAATAATTAATATATTTCAGACAATTACACAGTGGAAGGCAACGGAGAACCTCCAGCTAAGTGACCCCGCCCACAGAGTGTCTCTCTCGCTTCCGCCTCGTAACTATAAGAAAAGTCTGCTCCTACTTCTGTTAGTCTGCACAAACCAGCAGAAACTCCCATCATCTGAGATAAATATAACATGTTCTTTCACAAAGGCTTTATGTAATTACACTGTTGAAACAGGTGATATGAAACATTGATTTGATGTTGTTGTGTTAGGTTCTTTCATACACAATAACAACTACTTCGAGCTTAGCTTCCAGGCACTTTACTTCAACGTTAGCCAGTACATGTTCAATGCATGACTCCTTAAACTCCGCCCCCCCTGGCCGTGCCTGACCCCGAACTACATTGACCCGGCTCATGACATCATCTCCAGGTCACATGACTGGCTGATTACATTACACAACATCCCCCTTACTTTAAATTCGAAGTGAACCTGAGCTGTTCAATTCAATTCCACACATAGTATACACAATCACATTTTCTATGATCTCCTTTTTTTTTTTTTTCTCAAATACCAAAATCATATTGCCTTTTCAAATAACGTCCATAAAACATATGCACAGTTGGACTTTATATATATATATATATATATATATATATTTTTTTTTTCAGTCTCAGGTTAAGTCTTTGTGGTATTTTTACTTCTCTGCCCGACCTCGTTCTAATTACGCCAGGCATGCTCTGAACCTGCTTCAGCAGAATAGTCGACTTCCGGCATGTGTTCATGTTGATTCTCACTCTCACTCTGAGACTCTGGCGCTGGTATCGGCACAAGATGATGACGATTCCTCCTCAGTATCCCTTGTGGCCCGCTGACCAGGTAAGACCGTGGGCTGTGGTGTACGGACGTCACTCTGCCTTATGGTTTTGCATTCGAGATCCAAACATGGTCCACAGGTGACAGTTTTGCAAGATCCTTTGTTCTGTGACACCTATTGAAACATTTTGCATCCATCTATCTTTGCTCCCTCTCCTCACGATGGAGTTGTAGCAGGTCTGGGAGAGCCGGCTTCAACTTCTCTGGAAGGGTAGGGAATGTGGTGCGAAGGCAACGTCCCATGTCTAGCTGGGCAGGGCTGTAGCTGTTACTCAGAGGTGTCGCTCTGTAGGCCAGTAAGGCACGATAGGGGTCTCTGGCCTTTTCAAGCAAGTTTTTCACTGTTTGAACAGCGCGCTCTGCCTCGCCGTTACTCTGGGGGTATTCAGGGCTACTGGTCACATACTCAAAACCATAGTCAACTGCAAACTCCTTCATGTCGTGTCCAGAGAATTGTGGGCCGTTGTCACTCATGAAAGTCTCTGGGATACCATGTCGTGCAAACATGAATAATCACATCTGTGGACCTTGTTGGACTGAGCTGTGCTATTTCTACATATCTAGAGAAATAGTCCACCACTAGCAAATAGGTACAGTCTCTTAGAGTGAACAAATCTGCACCTAGTTTCTGCCAGGGCCTGTCTGGAAGTTTGGTTGGCATCAGGGGTTCTTTAGCATTCACTCTTTCTTTGATACATTCCCTGCAGTTAAGGACTAGCTCACTTATCTGATTGCTTAGTCCAGGCCACCACACTGTTTGTACAGCACGTTCTCTGCATTTTCCTACCCCTGATGGCCCTCATGTATTTTCTCAAGAACATAATTTCTCATGTTAGCAGGTATAATTAACCTGGTGCCACACAGGAGAAGTCCATCATGCACACTTAGCACTGCCCTCTCTTTCCAATAGTGCTTGACCGGCCCCTGCAACTGGTTCCTGTCTGGCCAACCCTTTAAACAGTATTTCATGACTTGCGTGCAAACACTGTCAGCACACAGCTGCTCAAGAAGCTCAGTCAGATATCTGTCACTTGTCGGGAGATTGTCCAGCACAGACTCAACATAGATATTCGTATCTTCCATCAGGTCACCATCAGCACGTGTAGCTCCATCTTTGAGTGGGGAGCGAGAGAGCGTGTCAGCTGTTGGGAGGCTTTTCCCCGGTGTGTGTGTGATGGTGTAAGAGTACCTCATCAAGCGCATCCTGAATCTCTGTATCCGAGGTGGCAGCGAGTCCAGAGCCTGCCCTCCTAGTAGATTCACAAGAGGTTTGTGGTCAGTTTCCAGCTCAAAATGTAGTCCAAGGATGAAATCATTAAACCTCTCACAGGCCATCCATGGTTCCTCACCGGAAGCCATCTCTCCTAGAAACAGTCTATGCATAGTCCTCAGCAACCTCATTCACTGTGCTGGTTGACCTGCATACTTTCCCATAATTTCCACATTTACCACAGCTGTAGCATTCTGCACTCTTAGCTGGGCACTGGAATGCTGGATGAAAGGGGGATTTATCATATTTGGGGCATGCTCTGCTCTGCTCGGCACTGTTTTCTTAGCTTGTGGTTGTCCGTGTCTGTTCCTTGCCTTTGTATTTGAGCTGTTTCCCTCTCTTGATGTGCATAGCATCCATAGCTGCTTTGCTAGCACTCATTTCCCCTCTCAAATCCATCTGTTGACGCTTTATTTCCTCTGACTGTCTAGCCATGGCAATAGCTTTTGTGAGGGTAAGGTCCTTATCAAGTTGCATCCTCTCTGACAGTGATGACTTTTTAAGGCCCACTACTACTTTTGTTGTTTTTTTTTAGCAGGAAGCTCTTTTTTTGCAGCCGTGCGCCGTCTTTCCTCCAGTCCGTCGCTCAAAGCAGCTCCACCACTGCCACCATGTTGTGTTAGGTTCTTTCATACACAATAACAACTACTTCGAGCTCAGCTTCCAGGCACTTTACTTCAATGTTAGCACAGTACATGTTCAATGCATGACCCCTTAAACTCCGCCAGTCAAACTTTATTTGAGTAGACAGACGACAATATTAATTATACACAGTATTTTTAATTCCACCTGCAGTTATGTTAACATGGAACGTTAACCGGTCTGCAGTCATGGTAACATAGAGACAGCTCTTACAGTAAATAATATACCATTACTCTGATTACTTTCATACGTTTATCAGGTGTCTCTTACCAGAAATAATTAACTTTCTACTGTTTCACATCTTCTATTTTCCACCCTGATGTTCACTGTGTTTACACACTGTCACATGTAGCTACATGCTAACATATTACATCTGTGTTTACACACCGTCTCATGTAGCTACATGCTAACATGTTAGCTCTGTAATGTAGCTACATGTTAGCTCTGTATCTCCCATGTAAATAGAACTATCTGCTCACAGCTCACCACGGCTATGGGAAATTGTGATGGGTATTTCTCATTATGTTTCGGACACTTTATGAATTAAACGATTCATCAATAATGAAAGTAGTCTGTAGTTGCAAACCTAGTGAAGAAAAATTGCATATTTTCTCACTTTTGACATGAATACATTTGACTATAAATACATATTTGTTCATAAGTATTTCAAGAGATGGGTCTTATTTGCATGGAGGATCAGTAAATGCACATTTAGTATGATTAACCTTTATTATTTATTGTTTTGCTCCCTTGTAAAGCAATAACACAGACATGAACATTAAACATAATTAGTACATAAGCCATACCACAAATTCTGCAAAGAAAAATGCAAAACCCTGTTAACATGAAATTACAGTTTTCTAATATGTGTGCATGTATTTCATTATTCTCCACAGATGACCAGCAGCTGTTGGTGGTTAACAAAGAGGTTTCCCCTAAGCAGCAGGAGTGGAGCCCCAGTCCGGACCAGGAGGACACAGAGGCCCCACACATTAAAGAGGAGCAGGAGGAACTCTGGACCAGTCAGGAGGAACTCTGGACCAGTCAGGAGGAAATCTGGACCAGTCAGGAGGGAGAGCAGATTCAATGGCTGGAGGAGGCTGATATCAACTTCCCTTTCACTTCTGTCCCTGTGAAGACTGAAGAAGATGATGAAGAAAAAGCTCAGTCCTCACAGCTCCATGAAAGTCAAACTGAGGAGAACGGAAAGGCAGAAAGAACAGAAGCTGAAGGAGATGACTGTGGAGGACCAGAACCAGCCAGGAACTCAGATCCAGATACTCCTTTAGAACCAGCTGCTCATGACAAGACTTCACACTACTTAGAACCTGAGACTGATGACAGTAGAGATTGGGATGAGACTCAGTCAGGTTTAAACCCTCTGCAAAACCATGAAGTACCTGTAAGTGATCTGGAATGTAATACTGCAAAAACATCAGTTAGCTCCTCTGAATGTGCTGAAAGCTTTGGAGTGAAACCATTTAGTTGCTCAGTTTGTAGTAAAAGATTCACAAACAAGGGAAATCTGAGACGACACTTGGCTGTCCATTCTGGGGAAAAACCATTTAGTTGTTCTGTTTGTAGTAAAACATTTGTGCAAAAGCAACATCTGACACAACACTTGACTGTCCACACAGGGAAAAAACGATTTATTTGTTCAGTTTGTAGTAAAAGATTCACAGACCGTAGTAGTCTGAGACGACACTTGACTGTCCACACAGGGGAGAAACAATTTAGTTGTTCTGTTTGTAGTAAAACATTTATGCAAAAGAAACATCTGACACAACACTTGACTTTCCACACAGGGGAGAAACAATTTAGTTGTTCAGTTTGCGATAAAAAATTCACAGTAAAAGGAAATCTGATTCGCCACTTTTATGTCCACACAGGGGAGAAACCGTTTAGTTGTTCAGTATGTAGTAAAAAATTCACACAAAAGGAACATCTGAGACAACACTTGACTGTCCACACGGGGGAGAAACCATTTAGTTGTTCAGTTTGTAATAAAAGATTCTCACGCCATTGTACTCTAAGACAACACTTGACTATCCACACAGGGGAGAAACCATTTAGTTGTTCTGTTTGTAGTGTAAGATTTGCACGACAGGCACATCTGAGACAACACCTGACTTTCCACACAGGGGAGAAACCATTTAGTTGTTCTTTTTGTTGTAAAATATTCTCACGCCATAGTACTCTGAGACGACACTTGACTGTCCACAGAGGGGAGAAGCCATTTAGTTGTTCAGTTTGCAATAAAAGATTCCCTTATCTCCATCAGGTCAAAAAACACAAGTGTGTTGGTGAGAGCAGCAGAAATAAATGAAGCCGCAGAGACGCTTGTTGAGCCATTTTTTCAAGCAGGATTTAAGTACCGAGGGCAAGACTTGGTACAACACTGATTAGCTAAAAACTGTCAGAAGGCTGATACAGAATCCAAAATAAGCCTTTTTAGCTAAGATGAAGCTACACAAGCACTGTTCTTTTTGGTATTACATGTATTCATTGATTTAAAGTATTTTATGTCCCCTATACAGCACTATGGTCGACTTTTGTGATTTCTAAATAAAAATGACTTGACTTAGCATCCAATAACAAATTATTTCAAATAATGGACTCTCCTGGTCTTGAATTGATCTCTCATTGTGTGTAAAACATGAACAGTTGATTCTTGAACTGCTCATTCTCCACTATATTTCAGAGGGAGAAATTGAGCTACATTCAGATCACATATATAGTATACTGGTCACTTTGCAGCTTACAATTTTACATTCAAGACATGGAGTTTGAAACATTTAATCACGGTACATTTTAATAATTAAACAAGTGGTTACAAGTCTTTTTGTCTAGTGACTACTTAACAATTAAGCAGTCAAGGTTCAGATGTCTCTCAGTTGTTAGCAGTTCCACCAAAGAGACAATTCCCCACTAAACTTGTGAAATTCAATTCAATTCAATACAACTTTATTAATCTATGAAGGCAGTTTTGGGCATGAATAAAAACAGACAGGAAACAGACATATACACAGAGAGACAGTTACAAGCAAAATAGCTATTCGGAACTATGTTGAGCTGATACTGCACTTTTTCACATTTTAAAAAGAATGAAAGTCATAATAACGATAAAATAGATGATAAGGAAATAGTCCACACGGTATTTGCTTATTCCATGCGCCAAGCTCCAGATAGAGCCCAGAATTGCTCTCCAGTTCCTTGGTCATCAGACGAATGGCGAACGGAATGAACGACGCTTTGCGCCGGTTGGTAGAGCACCTGGGGAGGCATAACGGCAGAGGGAGCATCTGAAACTGGGGGTGGGGGATCTGGGTACAGCTCATAGAATGAGACTAGTCTTCGGAGGGGCACTCCAGCGATTTTGGAACACGTTGGTTTGGACTAGAGATAGTATTGAATGTGTGTGTGTCTGGGCTACTGTGGAAACATAGCGGAGCAACATGGCAGACTCCGTAAAGAGGACCCACTCTTTCTAAGTTAACGAAAACACAATGATTCTTAGTTTCAGGTGATTATACACTAATGAAAACATAGTTATTAATATTGTATTACATTTCTGCTAATAGATCCCCCGAAATGTTACACACTGTTCCTCTAAATAGACATCAAAATGCTGCTTACATGTTAAGGTATCAGCACTAATAATCCAATAATGAAAAAACTGTAGAGTTGAGTAGAGTAGAGTAGAGACTGTAGTAGAGTAGGGTAGTGGACGGATAAAACCAGAAGGAGGCAGCAATTCAACACAAAGGATGCCAGCTGCCTTAAAAACCCAAAGAAGAAGAAGAAGAAGTACCGGAAGCAGTTCCCCGTGTCTAACTTGAGCAGTGCGGAGTCTGCTTGAAGAGGTTTGTTCCCGGGTCCTTGTTCTCCGTGAGTTCTGCTCTTTCCGTCCCGTAGTTCATCAGATACAACCGGAGTGAACCAGCAGAGCCCGTATGTCTGGATCAACCTGTTTAACTGGACTTTGTGCTCATTTTCGGGCCGTTTAACCTCAGAATCATCTCCGTTAGCCAAGAATGCTAACTGAAGTTAGCTGCAAATAGACGGAGACGGAACTCGGCCACACAGCGCTCGTCTCAGGGACTAATCGATAGAGATGAAACTGGAGCCACAATGTCCAGATAAACCTGTCTGAATGGACTCTGTGTTGGTCCCTTTTAGTAGAAAACGTCTACATTGTCTCCTGGTGTCCTACGAAGCTAATGAAGTTAGCTTGCTACAGGAAGTAGACGGAGACAGAGGTAACCTAGCAACACAGCTCGTGTCAGAGTGAGCTCACCGTTTTTAACGGAGTGTGTCTGGAGGACACGGTACTGGGATTTAGTGAAGATGTCTAAAGTTGAAATGCTGAGAGCTTTTGTGAACCAGCGACTAACTGCGGCTGCTGATGAGATATTTGAGCTGTTTGAAAGGACGATAGCAGAGTACGAGGAGGAACTGGAGTTCAGTTCAAGAGAGAATCACCGACAACGGAAACTACTGGACGCTGTTTTACACCCGGAAGTCCGGTTACACAGAGCAGGTTGGTACCGGTTCACTGTTTTATTATCACTTTAAACTGCTGGGAAACCTCAGAACCTTTACTGAAGTAAAAGTATTATAGTAATAGTCAGGGTCTGAAATTAAGTTTTTGCCACTCTGCCACTCAATTTATTTGTCTGCCACTCCTGAAATCTATGTAGAACACTTTAGTTCACTGAGTCAGTGGTACCAGACACTACAACTATTGAATATATTATGTAACCTTAATCACTGATCTATCGATTAAATCAACTAATCGATTAGTCAACAAAATCGTATGAGTGTTCTTCGACTAAGAGTTTCTTTGGTTGAGGACACACCTAGTAGTTGCAATACTAGAAAAATTCAAGTATTCGGGCTGTGTTCGAAACCTCATACTATACTATTAGTACGTACTGATTTGGCCAAAATGTAGTATGTAGTATACGAACAAAAGCAAAATCTACACAATGCCAAAAATACCTGGTTGTCATACTGTTTCGGAAAAAATCTCCAGTATGCATCGGACCAGTCTACCTTGCCTACTGTATCCCACAATGCAAAGCGCTGGAACGGTACTGGCCACGGTTACAACAACAGCAGCCAATACCGGCTTGTTTTTTACTTTTTCCGTAGCTATTTCATTACTACAGAGCAGCAGAGTGGCGAAGGAAGAGGCGAGGGAAAGAGCTGCCTTTGACAGGGCAGACAGATACCTGCAGAGACAACATGACCCTTTTAACATTACTCTAATATCTGTAGGGAGATCAGTCCACTGTTTAGTTGCTGTAACTGAAAAAACAGTTTGAGTAACGTAAATTTTGTCGAGATTATTTTATATTTCCCGTCTCCCCTCGTTGATGATCCTGTTTGTCTTATTTCACTATGAGCTGTTAGAATAAATTGTTTAAACCTGCAGTATCTTAGAAAGTAAACAAGCATAACATAAACAACAAACTCAAAGTTGTATTTTTCGATAATATTGCAGTTATGGTATGAGTTCATTTTTTTTCCAGTTGATTAGGAGCTGGTTTAAAGGCTAAAGCCTGGTCTAGCATACTGCAAAATACATCGCTTTAACCTTCACATACTGTATACTACTGAGGAACGCAGTATGCAGTATGTAAGGCGGTTTTGAATACAGCCATAGTTTCTTGTATTTGAGAAGAAAAACGGCATATTATCTCACTTTGGACAAAAATCCTTTCGACTATAAACACATATCTGTTCAAAATTATTTTAAGAGATGGTCTTATTTGAATGGACAATCAGTAAATGTACATTTAGTATGAAAAAAACTTTATTCTTTCAAATTTAACTTTATTGTCCCCCAGGTAAAACACATAGCACAGACATGAATATAAAACATAAGTAAGTCATAGATAAGGCATACCACAAATTCTGCAAAGAGAAATGCAAAACCCTGCTAACATGAAATTACAGTTTTCTAATATGTGTGCATGCATTTCATTATCCTCCCCAGATGACCAGCAGCTGTTGGTGGTTAACAAAGAGGTTTCCCCTGAGCGGCAGGAGTGGAGCCCCAGTCTGGACCAGGAGGACCCAGAGACCCCACACATTAAAGAGGAGCAGGAGGAACTCTGGACCAGTCAGGAGGAACTCTGGACCAGTCAGGAGGGAGAGCAGCTTCAATGGCTAGAAGAGGCTGATATCAAGTTCCCTTTCACTTCTGTCCCTGTGAAGAGTGAAGAAGATGATGAAGAAAAAGCTCAGTACTCACAGCTTCATGAAAGCCAAAGTGAGGAGAACAGAGTGGCAGAGAGAACAGAAGCTGATGGAGATGACTGTGGAGGACCAGAACCAGCCAGGAACTCAGATCCAGATAGTCCTTTACAACCAGCTGCTCATGACAAGACTTCACACTACTCAGAACCTGAGACTGATGACAGTAGAGATTGGGAGGAGACTCAGTCAGGTTTAAACCCTCTGCAAAACAAGAAGTTTGAAGTACCTGCAAGTGATCTGGAATGTAATACTGCAAAAACATCATTTAGCTCCTCTGAATGTGCTGGAAGCTTTGGCCACAAGGGACATCTGCATAAACACACTGGAGTCCAAACAGGAGTGAAACCATTTATATGCTCAGTTTGTAGTAAAAGATTCACAGACCATAGTCTTCTGAGACGACACTTGACTGTCCACACAGGAGAGAAACCATTTGGTTGTTCAGTTTGTGGTAAAAGATTTGCAGACAGTAGTAATCTGAGACGACACCGGGCCGTCCACACAGGGGAGAAACCATATAGTTGTTCACTTTGTAGTAAAAGATTCTCACGCCATAGTACTCTAAGACAACACTTGACTGTCCACACAGGGGAGAAACCATTTAGTTGTTCTGTTTGTAGTTTAAGATTTGCACGAAAGGCACATCTGAGACAACACTTGGCTGTCCACACAGGGGAGAAACCATTTAGTTGATCAGTGTGCAATAAAAGATTCCCTTATCTCCATCAGGTCAAAAAACACAAGTGTGTTGGTGAGAGCAGCAGAAATAAATGAAGCTGCAGAGATGCTTGTTGAGCCATTTTTTTCCAGCAGGATTAAAGTACTGAGGGCAAGACTTGGTACAACACTGATTAGCTAAAAACTGTTAGAAGGCTGATACAGACTCCAAAATAAGCCTTTTTTAGCTCAAATGAAGCTACACAATCACTGTATTTTTAGGTATTACATGTATTCATTGATTAAAAGTATTTTATGTCCCCTATACAGTATTATGGTCGACTTTTGTGATTTCTAAATAAAATGACTTGACTTAGCTTACTATAACAAATGATTTTTCACTTTTATTTTGAAGGAGGAGATGTACCGGAAGCAGTTCCCCGTGTCTAACTTGAGCAATAAGGAGTCCGGTTGAAGAGGTTTGTTCCCGGGTCCTTGTCCTCCGTGAGTTCTGCTCTTTCCGTCCCGTAGTTCATCAGATACAACCGGAGTGAACCAGCAGAGCCCGTATGTCTGGATCAACCTGTTTAACTGGACTTTGTGCTCATTTTCGGGCCGTTTAACCTCAGAATCATCTCCGTTAGCCAAGAATGCTAACTGAAGTTAGCTGCAAATAGACGGGAGACGGAACTCGGCCACACAGCGCTCGTCTCAGGGACTAATCGATAGAGATGAAACTGGAGCCACAATGTCCAGATAAACCTGTCTGAATGGACTCTGTGTTGGTCCCTTTTAGTAGAAAACGTCTACATTGTCTCCTGGTGTCCTACGAAGCTAATGAAGTTAGCTTGCTACAGGAAGTAGACGGAGACAGAGGTAACCTAGCAACACAGCTCGTGTCAGAGTGAGCTCACCGTTTTTAACGGAGTGTGTCTGGAGGACACGGTACTGGGATTTAGTGAAGATGTCTAAAGTTGAAATGCTGAGAGCTTTTGTGAACCAGCGACTAACTGCGGCTGCTGATGAGATATTTGAGCTGTTTGAAAGGACGATAGCAGAGTACGAGGAGGAACTGGAGTTCAGTTCAAGAGAGAATCACCGACAACGGAAACTACTGGACGCTGTTTTACACCCGGAAGTCCGGTTACACAGAGCAGGTTGGTACCATTTTATAGAAGAAGAATATATCTTTATTGTCATTATACAAGTACAACGAAATTTAAATGCAATCCTTAAAAAGTGCAAGAAACATAAACAATAACGTGCCTCTAAAACTATAAAAAATAAATAATAATAAAAACACATACCACACACAAGACATTCACATTCTGCAGGTATTTCACGACTCATATCATTATTGCACAGTGAATATTGTAATGGAAATTCTGTCAATATTCCAAGATGAGTCCTAATGAACGTTGAAATAAAGATCTCAAACGGATGAAATGTCTTTGTTGAATTTTATTCTTGCAAGAAGAGAGAGGCACTGGTTATACAGAGTCACACAAAGTCTGCAGAAGAGTGCACTGCAAGAGATTATTACAATGTGATTATATAGAAATCTACAACAGGGACTGTGAGAAAAGGAGTTGTTTTACACAGATAAGGAGTTGTTTTACTCAGACAGTGTCCCAGTAAAAGTCAACACTCAGTACTTTCCCACTACATGAGACAAAGAGCACACAGACAGTAACTTTCCACTGTTGCATAAAGAGACATCACTACATGCAATGTAATTTTCCATTACAATATTTACAAGATGTTCAAGTTTTTGCTGTGCTGTGCAGTTTTGGCTCTAGCATAAAAACTGTTCTTTGGTCTTCTTGTCCGTGCTTTCAATGTCCTGAAACATCTGCTTGAAGGCAGCAGTTCAAAGCGAGAATGTCCAGGGTGGGATGGGTCCCTGAGAATATTCTGTGCTTCCCTGAAACAGCGGGAACTGTACAGATCTTCCAGGGAGGGGAGAGGGCAGCCGATAATCTTTTGGGCTGTGGTGACGCCCCAATGGAGCGTTTTCCTTTCTGCAGCTGTGCAGCTGGAGAACCACACACAGATGCAGTATGTCAGGATGCTCTCTATGGAGCAACGATAAAAGGACACAAGCAGTTTTTGTGTGAGGTGGTTATTCCTGAGTACTCTCAGGAAGTACAGTCTCTGCTGTGCCTTCTTGGTGATAGCTGTGGTGTTGACGCTCCAGGTCAGGTCATCTTCTGTGAACGCCCAGAAACCGTAAGTCTGAGACCCTCTCCACACAGTCCCCACCGATGAACAGGGGCTGAATGTCCTTTCCTCCTAAAGTCTATGATCAGCTCCTTGGTCTTGGTAGTGTTCAGGACCAGGTTGTTTTCTGAGCACCACACTGACAGCTGCTCCACCTCGTCCCGGTATGCGGACTCATCCCCCCCAGAGATGAGCCCCACCACAGTTGTATCATCAGCGACCTTGATGCTGTTGCTGGAGTGGGTGGGGATACAGTCGGGGGTGTAGAGTAGGGGGCTCAGCACACAGCCCTGAGGGGAGTCGGTGCTGAGGCTGAGGGCTGAGGAGATGTGGGGGCCTACCCTCACCCTCTGGGAGCGATCAGACAGGAAGTCCTTGATCCAGAGGCAGATGGAGTGAGATATTCCCAGGTCTGACAAAATCCTGTCAACATGAAATTACAGTTTTCTAATATATGTGTGCATGCATTTCATTATTCTCCACAGATGAGCAGCAGCTGTTGGTGGTTAACGAAGAGGTTTCTCCTGAGCAGCAGGAGTGGAGCCCCAGTCTGAACCAGGAGGACCCAGAGGCCCCACACATTAAAGAGGAGCAGGAGGAACTCTGGACCAGTCAGGAGGGACTCTGGACCAGTCAGGAGGAACTCTGGACCAGTCAGGAGGGAGAGCAGCTTCAATGGCTGGAGGAGGCTGATATCAAGTTCCCTTTCACTTCTGTCCCTGTGAAGAGTGAAGAAGATGATGAAGAAAAAGCTCAGTCCTTAAAGCTTCATGAAAGCCAAAGTGAGGAGAACAGAGTGGCAGAGAGAACAGAAGCTGATGGAGATGACTGTGGAGGACCAGAACCAGCCAGGAACTCAGATCCAGATAGTCCTTTACAACCAGCTGCTCATGACAAGACTTCACACTACTCAGAACCTGAGACTGATGACAGTAGAGATTGGGAGGAGACCCAGTCAGGTTTAAACCCTCTGCAAAACAATGAAGTACCTGTAAGTGATCTGGAATGTAATACTGGAAAAACATCAGTTAGCTCCTCTGAATGTGCTAGAAGCTTTGGCCATGGGGGACATCTGCAGAAACATACTGGAGTCCAAACAGGAGTGAAACCATTTAGTTGCTCAGTTTGTAGTAAAAGATTCACAGAGCATAGTCTTCTGAGACGACATTTGACTGTCCACACAGGGGAGAAACCATTTGGTTGTTCAGTTTGTAGTAAAAGATTCGCAGACAGTAGTAATCTGAGACGACACCGGGCTGTCCATACAGGGGAGAAACCATTTAGTTGTTCATTGTGTAGTAAAAGATTCACACGAAAGGGACATCTGAGACAACACATGCGTGTCCACACAGGGGAAAAACCATTTATTTGTTCACTTTGTAGTAAAAGATTTGCAGACCATAGTAGTCTGAAACGACACTTGCCTGTCCACACAAGGGTAAAAACCATTTACTTGTTCAGTTTGTAGTAAAAGTTTCGTAGACCAAAGTAGTCTGAGACGACACCTGGCTGTCCACACAGGGGAGAAACCATTTAGTTGTACAGTTTGTCATAAAAGATTTGCACAAAAGTTAACCCTGAAACGACACTTGACTGTCCACACGGGAGAAACCATTTGCTTGCAGCGTTTGCGATAAAAGATTCACTCAGCAGGGAAACACAATGTGTGAAAAAATAAAGAGGGAATTTTCTGTTGATAAACTAATTGATTAGTCATTTCAGCGCTAATGTTATATATTTTTGTGTAGTTTAATCTATAAAAATGCATCATGTTTTTGAAGCTCTTCATATGTTTTTATGCAAAATCTTTATTTGTAAATAGGGCTAGGGTGATTCCTCGACGTAATTGGCATCATTGATTACAAAAATATGTTGATTTGCGTAACGTGCATCTGCAAACGTGTTTGTTTGAAGTCGTCACTAAAAAATGTATTTTCTAAATGTTTCTTCATCACCCCCATACTACAAGTAATTTCTGTACCGCTGCTGTTATGGTAACGTTACACCATGTGTCATCTAACGTTTTTATTCTGCCGTTTTATATTTTCTGTTTACTTTAACAGCCTTATGAGTGAGAAAATGACTTAAACTAACAACCTCCAAGTGACTACCAAGACACATATCTCTCCACCCGGCTCAGCAGGGAAACACAATGTGTGGAATCATAAAGAGGGAATTTTGTAGTAGAAGTGAAATTACGTCATCATTCAGGTCTCCAACAAGTAACCTAAATGTGATTTTTAAGTAAGGTTAGTGTATTAATAATGTAGTAAATTGCATAATGTAGCATTTCCATTCTTTTGCTGCTATGATACCATTGTTATGGAAAACACATAAGCAAATTAATCTTAATCAGTTATAATCTGATATATGTTTATATAAGCAGGAAGTATTCAAATCTTTTACTGAAGTAAAGGTACCACACTGAAAATACTACACTACAAGTAAAAGTCCTGCATTCATATGTGCTGCAACACAGCAATTGTTACAGATTAAACTAACTACATCGAAATGCTGCTTATACGTTCAGAATTCGGTTTTCGCGTACAAGGAATTTGCTGCATAACATGAACATAGTAAGAGACAATTTAATTAAAACTAAAAGCAAGCACAAAAACAAAACAAAAAACATAAATATAGAATAGAAGAAATTTACTGTAAAAATATGAAAAAATAGCATAACAATATGTAAAATATCTGAATTCAAATGAAACAACTGTGCAGTATTTAGAAGTGGTAGTTTTGTGCAGAAATGTGCAAAATTGTCCAAGGAATGTGCAACAGGTTCACAGTATGAAGTGTAAAAAGAGGTATCAGCAATAATAATCCAATAATATACTAAACTGTATGAAATAATAACATTCTCAGAGGCCATTTTGCTGCACATACAAAACCAGTCTGGTCACTTTTATTTTGAAGGAGGAGATGTACCGGAAGCAGTTCCCCGTGTCTAACTTGAGCAATGCGGAGTCTGCTTGAAGAGGTTTGTTCCCGGGTCCTTGTTCTCCGTTAGTTCTGCTCTTTCCGTCCCGTAGTTCATCAGATACAACCGGAGTGAACCAGCAGAGCCCGTATGTCTGGATCAACCTGTTTAACTGGACTTTGTGCTCATTTTCGGGCCGTTTAACCTCAGAATCATCTCCGTTAGCCAAGAATGCTAACTGAAGTTAGCTGCAAATAGACGGAGACGGAACTCGGCCACACAGCGCTCGTCTCAGGGACTAATCGATAGAGATGAAACTGGAGCCACAATGTCCAGATAAACCTGTCTGAATGGACTCTGTGTTGGTCCCTTTTAGTAGAAAACGTCTGAACTGTCTCCTGGTGTCCTACGAAGCTAATGAAGTTAGCTTGCTACAGGAAGTAGACGGAGACAGAGGTAACCTAGCAACACAGCTCGTGTCAGAGTGAGCTCACCGTTTTTAACGGAGTGTGTCTGGAGGACACGGTACTGGGATTTAGTGAAGATGTCTAAAGTTGAAATGCTGAGAGCTTTTGTGAACCAGCGACTAACTGCGGCTGCTGATGAGATATTTGAGCTGTTTGAAAGGACGATAGCAGAGTACGAGGAGGAACTGGAGTTCAGTTCAGGCCTGTTGCACAGAGCAGGTTGGTACTCTTTCTTTTTTTGTCACTTTAGTCTTTATTGCTTTTTGCATACACAAATAAAACACAAATATAACAACGAAACTTGGGGTTCAGTTTACAATTGATGATGCAGTATACAGGGTTATTTTCTTATTAAAACATGTTCCAGTAACTTACAGTATTGTCAATACAATTATATAGTGCTTATGTCTTTATTTCTATACCTAATCCATTTTTCCCATTTTCTGTTAAAGGGACTGTTTGTAAGAATCAGAAATGCTTGTTAACAGCGACGCCTGTGGCCGTTGAGTTAACGAAAGTCAGCGTCGGGCTCGCGCTTGCTCGCTCTAAATAGACATGAACGAGCATCGCTCAAAAAAAGTGAGGCGACACACGTCAGCTAAAACCACAATATCACTCTATATTTCACCTGCTTGGCAGTAATGTTAGCTGACCAGACGGAGGTCACTTCACAAGACACGGAAAACCTCTGTTGGTCTGGAGGAGTTGCAGCAGTTATCTCTGCACACACGTCCACTGTACATTCACTAGATATTCTCAGAGCTAAACTAACTCTTCTGCATTGTGGAGTGTGCGTGCACACACATGAGGTGGAGTGAACTGAATGAAGGCAAGCAGGCAGAGGAGCAGAGTACAGTAGAGACTGCGGCCCTGGAGACCAAAGCTACGGTCTCCCCCGCGTACTAAGACCGTGGCCAACACTGTTTTGCAAGACGGGCTTCACTAGATATAACTTTGCGGTTTTGGTGCTTCCGTGTAGTTTGTGTTGGAGTCTGAGTCTGAACAGCGTAGCCACACACGAGCGATACCGACCCGGGTGATTTATACGTGTAAAAAGTTACAAACAGTCCCTTTAAACTCATCTTCTTTCACTCTTAGAGAATAAGTCATTTTCTTCATCACAAATATTTCCTTTACTATGTCTAACCATTGACTAAGTCTGGGGGTGTCCGCTACAAGCCATTTTCTTGTAATGGCCTTTCTGCCAGCTGTGAGTAGGATTTTAACCAAATACTGATCTTCCTTCAGCACCACTGTAGTTATATTACCCAGATATAAAATAGAACATTTCTTGATGATTATATATCCCAATACCTCCTTTAATACTGAATTTACTCTGTCCCAAAATTGTTCTATTTTTGGGCAACTCCAGAAGATATTTGCATGATTTGCGTCTGTATGGCCACATTATCTCCAGCATGTTTGTTGCCCTAGAATTTAGGTTTGTACTGTTTCATTGTTTTATTATCACTTTAAACTGCTGGGAAACCAGTGGTGGAGGAAGCATTCAGAACCTTCAAGTAAAAGTACTAACAAGACACTGTTATAAACAGTGATGGAATGTAATTAAGTACATTACTCAAGGATTGTATTTTAAGCAGGGGGAGGCAGTTTATTTTTTGTATTATTGGGCAAAAATTCCATAATAACCTTTCAGCATATTGTAATTCAAGCGGTACCCCAGGGTAGGCAGTGTTACACCCACCACAAGTTACTAGCATAAGGAATGACAAACAAGGAGGTAACATTAAAGAGTAGTAAGCTTTTATTACAGAAATGTACCTTCGCAATTCCTATTCCCCACCTTAACCTACTCACGGTTTTACTCCCCAGCTATACTAACAGGGTAAGGACTGTTTTCCACACCATTACACACTGCAATCAATACGTCCAGCGGGGAAGCAGGTCTGAAATACACAAACACAATAAATGTCACATAAAAAACATCCTCTGGTTCCAGCTTCTCAAATCTTTCCTCTGTATATCATCGTAAATGGGACATATTTGGGTTTTGGACCGTTAACTGGAAAAAACAAGCAATTTAAAGATGACACCCAGGGCTATGGGAAATTCTGACGGGCATTTATCATTATGTTTTATTTATTTATTATTCTCCACAGATGTTCAGCAGCTGTTGGTGGTTAACGAAGAGGTTTCCCCTGAGCAGCAGGAGTGGAGCCCCAGTCTGGACCAGGAGGACCCAGAGGCCCCACACATTAAAGAGGAGCAGGAGGAACTCTGGACCAGACAGGAGGGAGAGCAGCTTCAATGGCTGGAGAAGGCTGATATCAAGTTCCCTTTCACTTCTGTCCCTGTGAAGAGTGAAGATTATGATGATGATAAAGAAAAAGCTCAGTCCTCACAGCTCCATGAAAGTCAAAGTGAGGAGAACAGAGTGGCCGAGAGAACAGAAGCTGATGGAGATGACTGTGGAGGACCAGAACCAGCCAGGAACTCAAATCCAGATACTCCTTTACAACCAGCTGCTCATGACAAGACTTCACACTACTCAGAATCTGAGACTGATGACAGCAGAGATTGGGAGGAGACTAAGGAACTCCAGTCAGGTTTAAATCCTCTGCAAAACAATGAAGTACCTGTAAGTGATCTGGAATATAATACTGGAAAAACATCAGTTAGCTCCTCTGAATATGCTGGAAGCTTTGGACATGGGGGACATCTGCAGAGACACACTGGAGTCCAAACAGGAGTGAAACCATTTAGTTGCTCAGTGTGTAGCAAAGGATTTGCCGACCATAGTCTTCTTAGACGACACTTGACTATCCACTCAGGGGAGAAACCATTTGGTTGTTCAGTTTGTAGTAAAAGATTCGCAGACCGTAGTAATCTGAAACGACACTTGACTGTCCACACAGGGGAGAAACCATTTAGTTGTTCAGTTTGTAGTAAAAGATTTGCACGAAAGGGACATCTGAGACAACACTTGGCTGTCCACACAGGAGAGAAACCATTTATTTGTTCAGTTTGTAGTAAAAGATTTGCAGACCATAGTAGTCTGAGACAACACTTACCTGTCCACACAGGGGAAAAACCATATAGTTGCTCAGTTTGTAGTAAAAAGTTCGCAAGAAGGGGACATATGAGACAACACTTGGCTGTCCACACAGGGGAGAAACCACTGAGGCCAAAACTTGGTGCAACACTGATTAGCTAAAAACTGTCAGAAGGCTGATACAGACTCTAAAATAAGCCTTTTCAGCTAAGATGAAGCTACACAACCATTGTTAGAGATGCCCCGATCACACCTTTTTACCGCCAATACCGATTGCCGATCGTCGATGAGCCATATTGGCCGATACGATCACTTTGTTTTTTTTGTTAACGACTAATTCATCAATTATTTGAATTTTTTTTTTTAATAAATAAATATCAAAAACTTGACTCATTATTATTTCAATACTTTATTCAAATATCTTCTCTTATAAACATATACATAAAACAATAATATTATTATGGCATTATTTCACAACAAAAAATATCTCAGTCTTTACTGGTAATCTGTTTTCAGTCCAACATACAATTTCTCCAAAATAAAATTAAAACAAGAGCTTGTATTGTAAATTCATGTAAAATGAATAAATGCAATGTTCTTTTTGTGGAAAAAGTCCTCCACTCTGCTTTGTCTCATCCTGAAAAAGAGACACAGAAAGCCATTAGAATAATGATAATAGTGGCACATTTTAAAACAGGTCTAATTTCCACAGCACTGTTGTGTTATGACATTAGGCTAATAATAATAATAATAATCCTCATCAGTATTTTTACTTAAGTACTTAACTTAAAACTTTAAATGGTTTAGACATGGATTTATTTCATCACTGTAATAATATGCAGTTAAGATAAACACTAGCAAATGTACTTTTGCATCAGTGTGGAGCAAGAGAGAAATAATTGAAACTATTTACAGACTAACAGTCACAGACTGTAGAACAATATGTAATGTTACTATAAGCCATTTTCTCACTTGTACATCGCCGTTAAAGTAAACAGAAAATATATAACAGTTATTCCTCTCTATCACAGAGTGACTCCATCTGTGAAGGCAGCCCAGTTTTCCCACTGATGGAGGCAACATGTTGGTGCCAGTTAATCATTTCAGATCTCTCCACGCAGACTTGACTGACACCTTTTCATTCAGAGAGGAGCTCTCCCATGTTTTCAGACATGTTTTTCAGGATTCCCTGCGTATTTCTAGTCCTTGTGTTTTGGGGTCCGGTTCGCGGCGGGCCCCTCACAAACCCCCACCCCAACATAACGGACCAGGAGCTGTTCTGGGGCACCGACCAGTACGACTTCTCCGTGGTGCTTCCTGCTGCAGGGTTGGAGTGTTTCTGGCACTTTGCTCACCGTGGAGAGAGATTTTACCTGAACTTCATGGTAAGAAGGACCACAGAGGCCTTAACATTTTTTATATTTTATTTCAGTTTTAAACCCCCTGAAAAACTGTGGTTTCAAACCCTAAGTATTTCTCTATGAGATTAAATAGCTATTTCCAAAGGTTTTACTTCTTTTAAGACAACGAGGAGAGCACAGGCAAAGAAGATACTGAAAATCCTTCAAAGAAAACAACTAATATTGTTCGGACTTTGGCAGAAAATGTTGTGTTCAGTATTCTGACATTCCTACAGTATGTGCAGACATACTGTATGTAACTCTGTGTTCCAGTGAACTCTCTCTCTCGCTCTGTCTGTCTGTCTGTCTGTCTGTCTGTCTGTCTGTCTGTCTGTCTGTCTGTCTGTCTGTCTGTCTGTAGGTCCAGTGGGTGACAGGAGTCGGCCATGACAGACACCTGTCAGTCACCGTCAACGCGCCCAGCAGTCTCATAGTGTCGACTGTCGATGATGCAAAGGGTCAGATCAACTTTGAGGCCAAGGAAACAGGTAGCTGTCTGTCTGACTGTCTGACTGTCTGACTGTCTGTGTGTCTGACTGACACAAACAGCTTTAGTTTTATATTTTCACTTCATGTTAATGAAGCCGCGCTGTCTCTTTAATTGTTAAGCAAGTGTGAGAAAAACATTTGTGCTGTTTTAACTTACGCGATGGTTGAGCATCGTGTGCCTCCTTTTCAGTGGTGGAAAGTAACTAAGTGCAATCACTGTACTTGAATATTATTTTCCATTTTATGTAGTTTTATACTTTTATTCCATTACATGTTTGAGGCAAATATTGTACCTTTTACTCCACTACATTTGTCTGACAGCTTTCGTTACTTTGCAGATTCAGAATAATAATACAAAATATTATCAACAAATAAATAAAAATGTATTTTGATGGATAAAGATAAAACTTTATTGAACCCTTGGTGAAATTCACAAACTACTTAGCAGTAAAATAATTAAAATGAACTCTGCCTTTACCAGCTGCACCATTAAAGTGATGAACACATTTATACATCAATAATTATAATCCAGTAATATAATATATATTATTCTGCATAATAAGTACTTTTACTTACTTTTACTGTTACATTTTTAATGCAGGATTTTTACTTGTAACAGAGTATTTTTACACTGTGGTATTGCTACTTTTACTGAAGTAAAAGATCAGAGTACTTCTTCCAAACCTGCTGCTTTTATTAAGCAAACATTGTCAAAAAAATGGACCAGAAAAATGGATCTTAATAACCTTCATCACTCAAGTTTGACCTTCAGGACAGAAGTTATGCTTCCACACAGATCAATGCGTGTCAGCTCTATAATATTATATACTGTGTGTATTTTTTCTCTCACTTGTTGTGTGTCTCTCCAGGTTTCTATCAGATGTGTTTCAGCAACTTCCACAACCGCTTCGGCACAATGCAGGTCTTCCTCAGCTTCGGCGTTTACTACGACGGCTACCAAGACCCCGGTAAGCGCAAGGAAGAAGAGAAGAAGAAGAAAGAGGAAGTCAGCAAAGACCTGAACAACACACTGAGCGTCATAGAGGTACACACACACACACACACACGCACGCACACACATACATTAGCATTAGTGGTGGAGGAAGTATTCAGATCCTTTACTTAAGAAGTACTAATACCACACTGTGAAAATACTCCACTTCAAGTAAAAGTCCTGCATTGAATGTTACTAAAAGTTATGATCTCGAAATTCTCCGTTTCTTTCTCTTTGGCGGCACCTATGGTGATAAGCGGAAAAATGACCCTTCGCTAAGTCCCGCCCCTTGAACTCAGACTGGCCAATCATAGCGTAGCATCGGCCAGCTCTGACCAGGGTCCGACAACTGTACGGCTCTGCTCCATAAACTCTCATGCAGTCGTTTCAGATTTTCTTAATTTTCTCGATCTCCAGGTGATGGTGAGTCACTTTTACACTGTGATCTGTAGGCTTTAGCTTCTATCTTTATCTTTTTAACCTGTTTTTGGTGCTGAATCACTTTGACATCCTGATATATCCTTCAAATACATATTGTAGTTTCTTCTATCTTCTTCTTTCTGAAATTGCTTTTTAATTTTTCCCAAAATGAGATCATATTTATGCAGGGAGTGCAGTTAGTGACAGTGTGGCTCTATGGCCGCTCTGACAGTTTAGTACGAGTAGTCGTGAAGGGAGTACTAATTGTTGTAAAATGTATTTATTAACTTTATCAAAGGTGGGACTAAGTCATTGTTTTGCAAGTCACAAGTAAGTCTCAAGTTCTAAACTTTGAGTTTCGAGTCCTGAACAAGTCATAATCCGCTCTTCACTAAATATAATGCCATTTCCGTTTCTGTTTGTAATCTTCAACCCACACGCTTTGCATACGGTAATTCCTTTTATATATAACCACCGCATAGTATTTGTACACATATGAATTTATCTTTAGTAGGATTTTTTCCAACTGGCACTCGGTAACGTCCCGTTCGTTCTTAATAGTTTTAACTTGATTGGATGCTGTCGAATCGGTTCAAACGAAGTGGATTAAATGTCGACTTGCTGGGGATGAATAACGTTAACAATAGTTGATTCAGGAAATAAATTGATTCACGGCATACTTTTTAAATAACATAATTTTTAATCTTTGGGCTTCAAGTGAAGTCACGAGTCATTGGTGTTAAAGTCCAGTTGCAATTTTTTTTTATTTGTCAAGTCTAAAGACATAAAATTTGTGACTCGAGTCCAAGTCATGAGACTCGAGTCCACACCTCTGACTGTAACTGTACAGTTATTTTTAATAGTAACAGTATGGCAAAAGTAGTAGCAGTAACAGTAGTATTTGTAATGATAATGACAGTAGCAGTAATACTTGTATGTTGCAGGATGCGACTCACAAAGTGGAGAACCACGTCTTCCACATGTTCCGCTACTACAACTTCGGCCGCATGAGGAAGAGCACTGACTACTTCCTGCTCGTGTCCAACTCGCAGTACATCACCTGGTGGTCGATGGCCCTCAGCCTACTCATCGTCACCTCGGGGTACCTGCAGCTCCTCTTCCTCAAAAGACTCTTCATCACCAAGACCTGCACCGAGGAGGAGAAGCCTCGCTGCTGACAGACTCGTTTATAGTCGGGATGTTTAGAAACAGATCTGTGTGGAAAACATCCAAATCTGTCTGCATGTATGATTACTGCATGTATTCTTTCTGGTATTGTGTTTGTGTACTTGTATTTCATCACAAAGCATAAATAAACGTTACTATTAGATGATCATGTGAGCTGTTTGTGATGTTTTCATCAGTCCTCTCAAACAGCCTGCAGGTGTAGCCTTGTTTCTTATTGTGGGTCTTGTATGAATCCGTGTGAGTGTCAGTATGTCTTTCGTACAAAATGTGGTGACTTGTCTGACTGGTTTTTCTACATAGTTTTGTTGGTTGACTGAACAAGAGCACAGTGAACAGTTATCTACAGTGATATGTTATCAGCACTGCATATTGGGTATACACCTGGGCCAGGTGTACCTCATGCATACAGGTATACTATAACACAGAGCAGCAAGCCAGTCCTTGGTGAGTTGATCTCCTCCACAAACCTTTGTGTTGTGGCTTTCGGTTCCTCTCACACCCCATGCTCCACATTTTCACTCATCCACTCCCTTCACTGCGGACTTTACAGACTCCTGCCATCCAAGGGGTAGGGGGCCTGGTTTACAAAATGTTGCTGAAAAACCCCCACAAAACAATCACAAAGAGACGCTAAATGACCACAAACATGCACAAAACAACTTCAAACAATGCAAAACGCCTACAAGGAGACCCAAAATGACCGCAAAGAGATCCACAGTTACTTTAAAGAGAAGCAAAATGACTAAAAATAGAAGCAAAACATCTGCAAGGAGACACAAAATGACCACCAAGAGACCCAAAGTTACTTCAAAGAAAAGCATAACTAAAAATAGATGCAAAACGTCTACAAAGACACACAAAATGACCACGAAGACCCAAAGTTACTTGTAAGAGAAGCAAAATGACTAAAAATAGAAGCAAAACATCTGCCAGGAGACACAAAATGACCACAAAGAGACGCAAAGTTACTTCAAAGAGAAGTAAAATGACTAAAAATAGATGGAAAACAATCACAAAGAGACAGAAAATGACTAAAAATAGAGGCAAAACGCCTACAAGGAGACATATAATGACCACAAAGACCCAAAGTTTCTTCAAAGAGAAGCAAGATGACTAAATGTAGATGCAAAACAACCACAAAGAGATGTAAAATGACTAAAAATAGTTGCAAAACGCCTACAAGGAGACACAAAATGACCACAAAGAGACGCAAAGTTACTTCAAAGAGAAGAAAAACGATTAAAAATAGATGCAAAACCATCACAAAAAGTCTGACTGTCAAACTAATTTGTGACCTTTTAAAACACTCACCAAAAAATGCAGGACATCAAACATGCCACAGATGCAACAGAGGAGAACAGTGAAGTTACAGGCAGCCGTAAAAAGCACCTGATCACCTGGATCCAACAGGACACCATCAACATCCACCGACAGGTAAACTTTCTTTACTCAGAAAAGTACTCAGTAAATCATGTATTGTGTTATTACTCGATCGTCTCTAAAGGGCATTATGATGTAGTTTATAGGGTTAGATCAGGAGTAAAATTAGAAACGTTTCCTGAGTGAAATGTGTTGCTCTCAATGTTAATGAAAGATCCTTGATTATGCGTGTTTAGGGTGCCGTCTCTATACCACAAACAAACTATTTTCTGGTTTATTTTTTACTGAGGAGCACCTCCAACCAGTATTTCTGCTAATATTTAGGAGCGCTCCACAGGTGTCCTAACCTACAGGACGACAATACTTTAACTGTCAGTGTTTTTATTCCATTCAGTTTCATGCTGAACATTTTGTTTTAGATGCTGTTTGAAATTATATACATTTTGTTTTATTTTGTTTGTTTGTTTTGTGTTTCTATATGTTGAATCTGTGTGCTTTAGTGTGTGTTTTCTTGATGAATATGTGAAAAGGTGTGTTTGTGTGTAGGTTGTTTTATGACAGAAGGGAGCTAAATTTGTTAGCTGGCTGGCATTGAGACTGAAAACAGACCTGCATTAAAATGACGCAGGAGGCCGCGTTGGTGTTCTTTAAGATGTGAAATCTGATCCAGGGAGTTGAGTTTGAGTAACAGATTAATGCGTTTAAAGGCTTATTATCTTTAACCATGATGATCGTTCAACTTTTTTGCAGATGACTCTGTGTTTTTTCACACAGAGCTGCCATCAGTCTGTCTTGTCTGTCCGTATATGTAGCCTGCTTTTTGTTCACATGGTTGTTTTCCTGCCGAAGACTTCGTAGGTCTAAATGTTGCATCAATTTAAAACATTTGGGAGTTTGCAAATTTCAGTGTGCAGACAACCTCTTCTTTTTCTTTATACTGTGCAGGCTGCACATTTTGGTTTAGAAGAATACAGAATGATAATAATACAAATGCAGATAATGGTGAAAGAAAAAAATGTCTTGTCTGTGAAACCACACCTGTTTTGATACAGACCTCATGGCATCTGTGGAATGTGGGCCGTACTGTCTGATAGACACTTTTTAGGAAGTAACAAAGATTGTGAGTAAACTCCGCCCCTCCAGTCCTTCAAAGAAAATGGTTTGGATGCAACATAACGTTTTGGTCATATCGCATCAGATCATACTTTTATTGAACTAAATATACTGTGGATGCCTCATGCGTGAGGCACTGTAACAACATATTCAGATATGGATTTACCACTTTAAAATCCTCCATCAATGAATCCTCCACCCTTTTCAACAGGATTTTTTTGCACTTTGGTTGATTTGATTTATCTCATACCTCTCTGTTTTTTCAGCTGGTCATGGAGTATGTAGGAAAAATCTTGACCTTATCTAAAAGCATCATCTGGATGGTTGCTGAGGCGAAGGCCAATAAAAAGCGCTGTCGCCGTCTCGCCGAAAGAGTCAAAGCCATGGAGGAGCTGGTAGAGTCCATCAAACGAAGAGGGTCGGGCCAGATCTCCACAACCACCAACAGAGCTCTCTGGCAACTCTACATGACTCTGACCACTGCCGAGGAACTGGTCAGGAAAAGCACCAAGACCAAATTCCTGAACCAGTTGAAGTGCAAAAGCGAGTTCAACAGTGTGAACGAAAGTCTCAACGACATCTTCCAGGTCCTCTCCGGAGCTTTGCAGGTTGAGCAGGGGAGCGTGATGCTCAGGATGTTTCAGGATTACACTGTGGAGGAGGAGGAGGATGACTGGGATGATGGATTCGGGCTCTTTCGTGCCAGGGCCCCCATGTCCTACTCTGGTGCCATGGCCTCCGTGTCCTACTCCGATGCCATGGCCCCCGTGTCCTACTCTGGTGCCAGGGCCCCCGTGTCCTACTCTGGTGCCAGGGCCCCAGTCTGTTATCCTGCTGCAGCGACACCTACGCCTTATTCCGCTGCCCCCCCTGTGTATACATCCGTTATGAAGGTGGAAGATGCTACCATGTTTTTCACAGAGGGGTTCTTTCTTGCGTAGCAATTTTGGGAAGATACTGTATGTTGAAGTTTCATTGTCTGTTGTTGTCTTATTTACTCAGTCATCAGCTCAATAGACATTCAGAGTAACACTGCCCCCGACTGTCAGAGCAGTGGAATTGCCCATTCCAACCTCCAACGCCCAGTTGTGGCTAACCCCTTCTCACTCCCAACTCATCAAACACCGCCGACTGGGCGGCGCCCCACGACATCGGAAACCCTTTAGCGACAGTTTGTGATGAACCAGGCTTTCAAGTAACTCCATTGTAAACCCACCCGTGGCGTTATTCGACGGTCAGTGGTTGATGGGTCAAACAAACACAAGACTTTCAACCAGGAGACCGCCATCCGTGTCCCGTGTGAAACTGAAAGTTACATTGACTTATTTTGTCACGTACGTCATTAGTCACGTGAGTCGTTATTGTCAATTCTCAGAGGCTACGTCCAATTCTTTTATACAGACTGTGTTTCCAGCATTTGTACCAAAGGTGGTTGATTCTGTATAACTGGATCAATATAGCTGCAGTGATTCAAGCTGTCAACATAACTCCTAAAATTATAACACAAAATTAACAAAATACTGTTTCCTCTCCCGACAATCTGCAAATACAATTTGCCACAGAAAAAGCTTTCCTAAATCAAAGAGAGATGGAAGAATTTTAATGGGGTTTTATGCTTTTAATCATCAACATGAAAAGGACTCTCAATCTCACCTAATTTACACAACTATTACTTTATTATTCTTGTGTGGCTTGAAACGTTCCTGCTTCTATGGATGATGGTAATGTACCTGAATGTAATTCTGCACATCAGCTTTTGGTTAAATTCTAACCGCCATAAGGTTCTCTTTTTGTATGAGATTATAGCAATCATTGTAGTTCACTGGGTATCTTTCGGTCTACATAGGGAGCCATTTATGATAATTATGTTCTCAATATGACAGTGTAAGCTATGGATAAGTCTGGTATTATTCTATATTTTTCTTATTGTAAATAAATACCATGAAAAGACCAAAACCAAAATTGTGTTAGACCGTCTCGCAACACGTCTTTAACTTCCTGTCTGTGTCTCTCAGCTCCAAGCCTGAAACAAATACGGTGCATGGTTGTGGTTTCATTGATATGTTATCAAGCGTTGAGACTGAGAGTTTGTAGATGCGGTTAATAATTATTTTCCAGCTGATATCTCCAACAGAAGGAAGCAGCGCGCTCCTTCATGTCCTCCTCCACAGTGACCTGCCGTCATGCTGCTGTTGAACACTCTGCTCGTAGTGTTGAGCTCTCAGTGTGTCTGGACCAGAAAGTCTGAACCATTCCTTGATGAGGCGAACGCAGGATTGTTCAGAGGGTCGGACAAATATGACTTTGCCGTGGAGGTTCCTGCTGCGGGGATGGAGTGTTTCTGGCACTTTGCCCACCAGAGTGGAAGCTTCTACCTGACATACATGGTGAGAATATATCACTGTAATATCATCTTGTCTGCAGAGATAAAATATGTTTTTAATTTGATATTCTGTCATGAAATGAATGCACAGTAAGTTGTAAGTTGTTGTAAGTTGTTGTAAGTATGTTTCTGTGTCTGTGTACCTTTTGTCCTCTGGCTTATCACAGTGACGTTCAAGGTCATCCAGTTTGACTTTTAAACATGTTGCCATCGAATTAATGTGTGCAAAAGCTTCCCCATACCTTGCAGAAACACAGATATGTGCTCATGTATGTTGAGATTAAAAAGGAGAGACTTCTTTGATTTTACCTTTAACTTCATCTGGAGTTGCTGTCAGTCCTTAAACACAGACCTGCAAAAGTGCAGATTTATGTCCAAAAGTTTTCAAGTTGAATGTTTATAACCTCATCTCATTTTCATCTCAGGATAAGAGTTGAAGAAGCCCTGCTCTAATGAGCATTTCTAACTTTATATATCAGGCTTTGATACACACACAGTACTTTTTGGTAGATGATGGTCTTCTCATGGGGTTTGTTGACTTGTTTAATGTGAGCTCAGGTGCAGTGGGTAACGGGGATGGCCAATGACCACCGGCTGTTGGTGACGGTCAGCTCACCACAGAGCGTTCTCGTGGCTTCAAAGAACGACGTCGTCGGTCAAATGAACTTCCAGACTGAGGTGACAGGTGAGATCATCAGAAACACACATTATGTATCCAAGAATTATATACAGTATATCGTCTCTGAGGTAACTGTAGTGTCCTCCCAACAGGTTTTTACCGGATCTGTCTTGGGAACCACAACAACCAGTTCGGAGGCATCAGGGTCTTTGTGAACTTTGGCGTCATCTACGACGGCTCTGAGGACTCAAAGAACGAGATGGAGGAGGGAGAGAAAGTCCTCAACAGCACTTTGGCCGGCATTGAGGTATTTTTCTGTGGGCAAATATGCTGCTTTATGCAAATGTGTGTATATATTTATTATTGGAAATCAATTAACAACACAAAACAATGACCAATATTGTCTAGAAACCCTCAGGTTTTTTAGCAAACTTGCCCAACTTGCCCCAATTTGCCCCAAACTGCATGTGATTATCATAAAGTGGGCATGTCTGTAAAGGGGAGACTCGTGGGTACCCATAGAACCCATTTTCATTCACATATCATGACATTTTTCCTTGCCAAAATTTAACATAAGTTTGGAGCGTTGTTTATCATCACTCTAGCTTTAAAACTGAGCCCGCTACAACCTCTGAAAGATCAATTTCGTTAGAAATTAGTGGCGTTCAACAAATTTATTGATTAGTAATCTATTAATTAGTGCGAGATTTGAGATTTCAGGTAAGTTGTTTTCATTAATTTAAACTGTACTATTAGGTAGAGTAAAGTTCATGGTTTGTGTTAAGTTAACGTTAGCACTCATTCAGTGGTTGCCTAGCAATCTATAAAAGAGAAAAGACGCAGCAAACTGCAAAAAACGCTCTCTCTGATCGGGCCCTAACTCCACCTTATTTATTCATTATAATGTTATCAGAGTTAAATTAACTACAGGTACTTCGTGACAATATACAGCATATAACATCTATCATTTGTAGCGTATTGCATACTATGACATACAGTTACATACAAATGACATGAAACTAAACAATGCAACATGTCTGCCTTAGGGGAGTGTGCAGAAGCTCCAGAATCAGATCTTCCACATTTGGCTTCATTACAACTTCGCCCGCATGAGGAAAGGGAAGGATCACTACCTCCTCCTGTCCAACTTCAACTACATCACCTGGTGGTCGGCGACCCAAAGCCTCGTCATCCTCCTGTCCGGATACCTGCAGCTCCGCGTCCTCAAAAGACTCTTCCACACGGACTCCAGCAGGCCGCGATGCTGAAGGGAAGAACATCCACACGTCTTCTAGCATCAGTGCTAGAAGATTACATTTTCAAGATTACCCTTACATGTTTTCTGCTTTACCATATCAGATTTTTATTGATACATGGTTGGAAAAGATACAAGATCCTGCGCAGACAGGAAAGAGACATTTGGTTCCTAAACGTTCTTACTGGTGCTTTAACCTGTTCATAAAGTCACCCAGATGTTTCACAACTTATTGTCTCCAGTTCAGTTATCTCTCAGATATGCCAAAACTTTTTTTGGGTCAACTTTTAAATAATGTCTTATGATGCCAATCATGAAATAAACTTCTTTTCTCCATATTTGTCAGTTGATATCCCTAGTTGGACTGTCAAAAAAACAGCTGCTGAGGGTTGACATCAGTTAATTCAGGCAGGATTTCTACAGTTTGCAGACGATGTCGTCCTTCTCACTGCTAATTATCACTGAGTGTAGCACATTATAAGACATGAGGCATAACATATTTAATATTAACTGTGCTGGTAAGTGATTTAAATCCTGTCTGGAGCTTTCTTTCTTGGCTTTGTCCTGCTGAATGTATATTACAGACCATATCCTGTAATTTCTTTTACTTGGGTTAAAGCTGCAGTCGTTAACTTTGAGCAAATATGATAAAAAGTAATTTTTTTAAACGGTCACTATATCCTGACAGTAGTGCATGAGACAGATGATCTGAAAAAAAAAAATCATGTTCCTCGAAATGAGAAATTTGTCGAACCACTACCAAGCACCGCCCACCGGCCGCATCACAAACTTTCTCCAATTTTACAGCTAAACAGTACACTACAAGATGTTTCTGAAAACATTTGAGGAGAGAAATAGGCATCTCAGTAACAGAATCTTGATTCATATTTGATCAGCGCTCCCTAGTTTGACATTGGGCCCATAGAGTGGGCGCAGTAGCGTTTCCTTTAACTCCCAGCCCTCGGTCCAGCCTCGGTCTGGGTCTCATTCACATGAACAGAGGAAGTAAGGAAGTAAAATCTGTATTCAGCTGTTAGTGCATTTTTCAACTTTTAGGACCTAATGATTTGTTCGTACTGGGAAGTTGATTCACCTCAAAATAAATTATCCTCTGAGTTACAGACGTCTCTTTGCGTCTATGGGAAAAAGTATTTTTGGGCCCAGTGGCATCACGTGACAGACACAGATTTTATTACCACTGTTTGGCCACTATGAAATTTGCATCAAAGTCCGGCGCTCTTCCTGGGAGCTTGATCAATAGTAGAGTACTTCCTTGTTTATGAATGAAGTGGTACACAAGTTGAAGTCGTTGAAGCAGTGCGCTGTGTGTGTGTGTTTCACCCATCAGCGATGGTCATCCCTGCAAACTTCGCCCCAAAAGTTACCCCCTTTTTGGGGGTAAAAAGGCCCTATTAAATGTCCCCAGAACTTAATTTAGACCCTGGTCCCTGCAGTCGAAACACAATGTGTTCCTCAAAAGGTTCTTAGTTCCGGGGGAAAGTTCCTGCGGTGGAAACAGGGCTTTAGATCTGGGCTTTAGATCTAGGGCTTTAGCATGACTTGGAACTGCCTCAAATGGCTTGCGGCCAAAATGAATCCTCAAGCAGTTTGTTTCTCCTCACATGGAAACAATACTGGGCGCTCTACTGAGATTCAAAGAGACTAAGTTTATATTGAATTCATTAATTAATTTCAGCTCAGGTCAGTTGTGGAACTTGCGGTTTAGTTCAGCTCAGTTGAGTTCAGTCTGGTCACTTCACTTTTCCATTTCATTCCAAGTTAACTGCCTCTCTCTCTCAACAGCTGAACATGGATAAAGTAGAAACATACCTGTCCCTAGTGGATATGGCCTTGAACCTATGTTCAGCACTCATCAAGATGGCTATGAATGTGAAGGCCAACAAGGAGCGCTGCCAACGAGTCGCTCAGAGAGTGAAATCACTGGAGGAACTGCTTCTCACCATCAAACAAAGGGACCCGGGCCAGATCTCTGCTGTTGTGGAGAATGCTCTGAGGGAACTCTGCACCACTCTGGCCTCTGCCAAGGGGCTGATTGTCAGATACTCCCGAACTAATCCGGCTATGAGCTTCCTGAAGTCCAGCAGCCATGAAGACAAGTTCTGCAAGCTGAACGAAAGACTCACTGATAACTTCCAGGTCCTGTCTGGGGCCCTGCAGATCGAGCATGGCAAAATGCTGTTTCAGGAAAGAGACCAGATGGAGAGTATTGCAGTGGGCAGCCTCTTACTAGCCCTAGTAGTCTAGCCTACTCTATCCCCACAACCCCTATGCCTCTCCCCACCATGCCCCCAATGCCAATGTACAGTATATCCCCACAACTCCCATACCCGTCCCCTGCATCATGTCCCCATGCTTCTACCTAGACCCATGACCCCCATGCCTTTCTCCACCACCATTGTCTCCAGGCCTGCCCTTGCTACAGTGCCCCCCATTGTTATCTCCTCCACCATAGCCCCCAGGCCTGTCTTACGCCTCATGTCCCCGGTGCAAGCACCGTGCACCATGGCCTCCATGCCGCTCACCATACCTTTTGCCCTGGTGACTTTTCTACCACCAAATACATCTGTTGTAAGAACATATGTGGTCAACAACAACTCTTTTTTCCCCTAAACAAAGGAAACACGCTTTAAAAAGTGTATTGTTCAAATATTTCAGCGATGTGTGGGGACAAAGAGGGATGGGCCGGAGAAAGACATCTAGTGGTGTAGCCCCCTGGAGACAAGAACCCCCCAACAAAATATTCTTCTTCTTCTTCTTCTCCTTATATATTGGGGCTGTCAAAGTTAACGTGATAATAACATGTTAACGCAAATTTGTTTTACGCCACTAATTTCTTTAACCCAACTTGCAATTTTTAGGTTGTAGTGGACTCAGTTTTAAAGCTAGAGAACTACAAAACCTAAGGAATCCATTGGTACCAACCATGTCATACTAGCTTGTTGTGAAGGAGTTTAAATTACGCTGCAAACTTACGCAAAATTTTGGCGAGGAAAAACTGGCTTGGCCATTTTCGAAGGGGTCCCTTGACTTCTGACCTCCAGATATGTGAATGAAAATTGGTTTTATGGGTACCCACGAGTCTCCCCTTTACAGACATGCCCACTTTATGATAATCACATGCAGTTTGGGGCAAGTCATAGTCAAGGCACACTGACACACTGACAGCTGTTGTTGCCTGTTGGGCTGCAGTTTGCCATGTTATGATTTGAGCATATTTTTTTTATGCTAAATGCAGTACCTGTGAGGGTTTCTGGACAATATTCTACATTGTTTTGTGTTGTTTATGATTTCCAATAATAAATATATACATACATTTACATAAAGCAGCATATTTGCCCACTCCCATGTTGACAAGAGTATTAAATACTTGACAAATCTCCCTTTAAGGTACATTTTGGACAGATAAAAAATGCTTCAGTATTTACAATCTATCATGTAATATTTAATAATGTGCCAATTAAGGGCCATTCTACTGCAGAGACAGTACTTTTAATTTTGATACGTTAAGTGCATTTTGTTTATGATACTTTTGTTCTTTTACTTAGGTAGAATTTTAAATGTAAGACTTTTACTTGTAATATTTACATTGTTGTATCGGTACTTTTACTTGTAAAGGCTCTAGGCCTGCAGGATTTTGAAAAAATATCTAATTGCGATTATTTTGACTGATATTGCAAATGCAATATGATTTGCAACATTAGAGAGAATTTTACATAATAATTCTCATTTCCATTGAAAAACATGTTAAAATTGATTATAGTGTGATTTTTGCAGTGATCTGTACAAACAAAGATGTTTTCTTAAGCCTGTAGAATATGATGTGAAGGCCAGGACATCTCTGCAGCACCACAATATTTAATTTAAAATAGCATTTCGCCTTTAACAAATATTGTGATTTCCTCTTCATGCTGTGATTTGAAAATGTCAGTCGCCCATATTGCGATTTCGATAAAATTGATTAATTGTGCAGCCCTTGTCTGAATACTTCTTCCACCAATGGTTTCCCTCTGTTTCTGGTCTTTATGCTAAGCTGAGCTAACTGGCTTCATATTTACTGTGTGGTATCGATCTTCTCCGCTTATTCTCCGCCAGAAAGCTAATAAGTCTATTCCCCAAAATGTTGTTTCCACATGGGATTGGTAGCAGTGGGCTTCAACTCTTAGAGCCTGTAACAGGATGAGCAGGTTTAACAAATAAATACTTTTGTTTCTGTGGTACTGTGTTCGCACGGCGTCATAGATGCCAAGAATGTTTCAGGACAACACCCAAGAACAACAAGTGCTAAACTTCAATGTACTTTCATTTTCTCCAACTTGCACACTTGCAGGCGGCTCGTCAACAGGTAAACAACCTTTTAAAACTCTGCTCCTTCATGATATCTTACATTATCACTGCTTTCCTGTGAAAATCTCCAAAGTGTCAATTTTTTCATGGTTTTCATGGTTTTTAAATTGTTTATTTTGCTTACGGAATAATAGAATTTAAAGTCTGTCTTAAAACAATAGTCAGGTGGTAATATGAACATTTAAACTGGTTTTGCTTGCTTTAATTATTTCTCTCGTTGCCATTAAAAAATAATTTCTAACGCGATGTCAATGTAAGTGATGGGGGGGCAAAATCCACATCTTCATTCTATGCACAAATTATTTCCCCAAAGGTACAGTATTTTAGTACCAAATTCAACTCAATGTGTTTCCTTATTGAACTGTGGTGAAGTGACAGAAATACAAAGAGAGAATTTGGTACTAAAAAGACTGTAACTTTGGAAGATTTATCTAACTCCGACTGCTGAAGCCTCATATTAACTTATTTTAATGGATCTTTTGATGGCCACTATGAACAGGAGGAATGAGTACAGCAGGCAACACTTGTTTAGACGTTCATATGGGCACCTTCCTTAAATCCTTGTTTATCTAAAACTTTTAAAAATGCCCAAATTTGGAGATAATGTATGTGGTTTTCAGTGGACAGCTATGATACATGTCATGGACTGTTTAACAGAAAGCTATGCACATATTATGTAATGGTAGATTCATACTGCACCAACAGGAAATGTGTTTGAGACAGGTGTTACAGGCATGATGTTAGTGGATGTTAAGCCATGTTGTGTTAATACAGTGGTGAGAAAAATGTGACCAAAGGTGAAAACTGTTTTCTCTTTTCTTTAAGCTCTTCATAGACAGTTTTTAAAGTCAGCGAACTAAAGTTCAACGGAGGTAAGTAACATTTGCATTTGCTCAACTCCGTCCACTCTCTGTCATTTCCCAGAACTGACAGTGAATCAATTCTGGGAAATGACCGAGATCAGTTCAGACTGAATGTGTTTGAATCCACTTCATGAATTTACTCAACTACTATACTTAAGTACAAGTACAAGTAGTTGACTTTATAGATCTTATGCTACTTCATACTTCTATTCCACTACATTCAGGTGGGAAATACCAGCCCAATGGCACAGCAGTTCGTGAAATAGTTATGAAATTCAACGTATTATGTAATTTGTGCACATAGACACGAATTTACAATTTTTGTGATGGTCAACACGATATCATATCTGTACTTTTACACAAGTAAAAATGTTGAATGCATGACTTTTACTTACAATGGAGTATTTTTATGATGTGGTATTGCTACTTTTACTTAATTAAAACATCTCAGTTACTTCTTAGTTAGATAGAGACGAGCTGGTGAACATAGTGGAGCATTTATCAGCTAAAGAGACAGATATTTCCCTCAGGAGTTGGTGGAGACCAAAAACAGAGCTAAAAGAGAGAGAATATTGGACTTATATTCATCAGCTGGACACAAACTAAAACTAAGCAGCTAAAAGAAATCAGGTTTTGCAGGTTGAAGTTAATTGCTCTGAGCAACCACTACTGCAGCTTCTGTGTTGACTAATAATGTAAGGCTGAATAATGAAGGGAAACAAGCTAGCTGTATCTGGCTGTTTAAGATGATGCGGTTTTGTTTGCTTCAGTTGAGTTCAGCTCAGTTTAGTTCACTTCCCAGGGGCATCACTCCATTTCACTCTGTCTCTACAGCTGAACATGGAACGCATAGAACCATACATGTTCGTAGTGGATATGGCCTTGAACCTATGTGCAACACTCATCAAGATGGCCATGAATGCAAAGGCCAACAAGGAGCGCTGCCAACAAGTTGCCCAGAGAGTGAAAGCACTGGAGGAACAAGTTCTTACCATCAAGAAAGGAGGGTCGCGCCAAATATCTGCCACTGTGGAGAACGCCCTGGGGGATCTCTGCAGAACTCTGGAATCTGCCATGGAGCTAATGGCGAAATTTTCCAAAACTAATGCTTTGAAGGGCTTCTGGAAGTCCAGCAGCAATGAAGAGAAGTTCTGGAGAGTAGACAAAAGTCTCACTGATAACCTCCAGGTGCTGCAATTGGCTCTAGTCATTGAGCAGGGGGACACGCTGCACAAAGTGTATGAGACTGTAACAGAAAGGAGACGGCCTCATACTAGACCATCAGCCCCAATGTTTCAACCGAGCACCACGCCCCCAGAGACAATGTCTAGCCCCACAACCCCTAATCCTTTCCAAAACAACATGCCCCCAGAGACAATGTATAGCCCCACAACCCCTAATCCTTTCCAAAACAACATGCCCCCAGAGACAATGTATAGCCCCACAACCCCTTATCCTTTCCAAAACAACATGCCCACCGTGACAATGTCTAGCCCCACAACCCCTAATCCTTTCCAAAACAACATGCCCCCTATGCCAATGTCTATCCCCACAACTCCAATACCCGTCCCCTACATCATGTCCCCCATGCCTCTACTTAGACCCATGGCCCCCATGCCTTTCTCCACCACCATTGTCTCCAGGCCTGCCCTTGCTACAGTGCCCCCCATTGTTATCTCCTCCACCATAGCCCCCAGGCCTGTCTTACGCCTCATGGCCCCGGTGCAAGCACCGTGCACCATGGCCTCCATGCCTCTCACCAGATCTTTTGCCCCAATGACTTTTCTACCACCAAATACATCTGTTGTAAGAACGTATGTGGTCAACAACAACTCTTTTTTCCCCTAAACAAAGGAAACACGCTTTAAAAAGTGTATTGTTAAAATATTTCAGCGATGTGTGGGGACAAAGAGGGATGGGCCGGAGAAAGACATCTAGTGGTGTAGCCCCCTGGAGACAAGAACCCCCCAACAAAATATTCTTCTTCTTCTTCTTCTCATTCTTCTCCTTATATATTGGGGCTGTCAAAGTTAACGTGATAATAACATGTTAACGCAAATTTGTTTTACGCCACTAATTTCTTTAACCCAACTTGCGATTTTTAGGTTGTAGTGGACTCAGTTTTAAAGCTAGAGAACTACAAAACCTAAGGAATCCATTGGTACCAACCATGTCATACTAGCTTGTTGTGAAGGAGTTTAAATTACGCTGCAAACTTACGCTAAATTTTGGCGAGGAAAAACTGGCTTGGCCATTTTCGAAGGGGTCCCTTGACTTCTGACCTCCAGATATGTGAATGAAAATGGGTTCTATAGGTACCCACGAGTCTCCCCTTTACAGACATGCCCACTTTATGATAATCACATGCAGTTTGGGGCAAGTCATAGTAAAGTCAGCACACTGACACACTGACAGCTATTGTTGCCTGTTGGGCTGCAGTTTGCCATGTTATGATTTGAGCATATTTTTTTTATGCTAAATGCAGTACCTGTGAGGGTTTCTGGACAATATTCTACATTGTTTTGTGTTGTTTATGATTTCCAATAATAAATATATACATACATTTACATAAAGCAGCATATTTGCCCACTCCCATGTTGACAAGAGTATTAAATACTTGACAAATCTCCCTCTAAGATACATTTTGGACAGATAAAAAATGCTTCAGTATTTACAATCTATCATGTAATATTTAATAATGTGCCAATTAAGGGCCATTCTACTGCAGAGACAGTACTTTTAATTTTGATACGTTAAGTGCATTTTGTTTATGATTCTTTTGTTCTTTTACTTAGGTAGAATTTTAAATGTAAGACTTTTACTTGTAATATTTACATTGTTGTATCGGTACTTTTACTTGTAAAGGCTCTAGGCCTGCAGGATTTTGAAAAAATATCTAATTGCGATTATTTTGACTGATATTGCAATTGCAATATGATTTGCAACATTAGAGAGAATTTTACATAATAATTCTCATTTCCATTGAAAAACATGTTAAAATTGATTATAGTGTGATTTTTGCAGTGATCTGTACAAACAAAGATGTTTTCTTAAGCCTGTAGAATATGATGTGAAGGCCAGGACATCTCTGCAGCACCACAATATTTAATTTAAAATAGCATTTCGCCTTTAACAAATATTGTGATTTCCTCTTCATGCTGTGATTTGAAAATGTCAGTCGCCCATATTGCGATTTTGATAAAATTGATTAATTGTGCAGCCCTTGTCTGAATACTTCTTCCACCAATGGTTTCCCTCTGTTTCCGGTCTTTATGCCAAGCTAAGCTAACTGGCTTCATATTTACTGTGTGGTATCGATCTTCTCCGCTTATTCTCTGCCAGAAAGCTAATAAGTCTATTCCCCAAAATGTCATTTCCACACGGGATTTGTAGCAGTGGGCTTCAACTCTTAGAGGATGAGCAGGTTTAACAAATAAATAGTCGTTGTTTGTTTCTGTGGTGCTGTGTTGGTACGGCATCATGGATGCCGAGAACGTTTCAGGACAACACCCAAGAACAACAAGTGCTAAACTTCAATGTACTTTCATTTTCTCCAACTTGCACACTTGCAGGCCGCTTGTCAACAGGTAAACAACCTTTTAAAACTCTGCTCCTTCATGATATCTTACATTATCACTGCTTTCCTGTGAAAATCTCCAAAGTGTCAATTTTTTCATGGTTTTCATGGTTTTTAAATTGTTTATTTTGCTTACGGAATAATAGAATTTAAAGTCTGTCTTAAAACAATAGTCAGGTGGTAATATGAACATTTAAACTGGTTTTGCTTGCTTTAATTATTTCTCTCGTTGCCATTAAAAAATCATTTCTAACGCGATGTCAATGTAAGTGATGGGGGGGCAAAATCCACATCTTCATTCTATGCACAAATTATTTCCCCAAAGGTACAGTATTTTAGTACCAAATTCAACTCAATGTGTTTCCTTATTGAACTGTGGTGAAGTGACAGAAATACAAAGAGAGAATTTGGTACTAAAAAGACTGTAACTTTGGAAGATTTATCTAACTCCGACTGCTGAAGCCTCATATTAACTTATTTTAATGGATCTTTTGATGGCCACTATGAACAGGAGGAATGAGTACAGCAGGCAACACTTGTTTAGACGTTCATATGGGCACCTTCCTTAAATCCTTGTTTATCTAAAACTTTTAAAAATGCCCAAATTTGGAGATAATGTATGTGGTTTTCAGTGGACAGCTATGATACATGTCATGGACTGTTTAACAGAAAGCTATGCACATATTATGTAATGGTAGATTCATACTGCACCAACAGGAAATGTGTTTGAGACAGGTGTTACAGGCATGATGTTAGTGGATGTTAAGCCATGTTGTGTTAATACAGTGGTGAGAAAAATGTGACCAAAGGTGAAAACTGTTTTCTCTTTTCTTTAAGCTCTTCATAGACAGTTTTTAAAGTCAGCGAACTAAAGTTCAACGGAGGTAAGTAACATTTGCATTTGCTCAACTCCGCCCACTCTCTGTCATTTCCCAGAACTGACAGTGAATCAATTCTGGGAAATGACCGAGATCAGTTCAGACTGAATGTGTTTGAATCCACTTCATGAATTTACTCAACTACTATACTTAAGTACAAGTACAAGTAGTTGACTTTATAGATCTTATGCTACTTCATACTTCTATTCCACTACATTCAGGTGGGAAATACCAGCCCAATGGCACAGCAGTTCATGAAATAGTTATGAAATTCAACGTATTATGTAATTTGTGCACATAGACACGAATTTACAATTTTTGTGATGGTCAACACGATATCATATCTGTACTTTTACACAAGTAAAAATGTTGAATGCATGACTTTTACTTACAATGGAGTATTTTTATGATGTGGTATTGCTACTTTTACTTAATTAAAACATCTCAGTTACTTCTTAGTTAGATAGAGACGAGCTGGTGAACATAGTGGAGCATTTATCAGCTAAAGAGACAGATATTTCCCTCAGGAGTTGGTGGAGACCAAAAACAGAGCTAAAAGAGAGAGAATATTGGACTTATATTCATCAGCTGGACACAAACTAAAACTAAGCAGCTAAAAGAAATCAGGTTTTGCAGGTTGAAGTTAATTGCTCTGAGCAACCACTACTGCAGCTTCCGTGTTGATTATTAATGTCAGGCTGAATAATGAAGGGAAACAAGCTAGCTGTATCTGGCTGTTTAAGATGATGCGGTTTTGTTTGCTTCAGTTGAGTTCAGCTCAGTTTAGTTCACTTCCCAGGGGCATCACTCCATTTCACTCTGTCTCTACAGCTGAACATGGAACGCATAGAACCATACATGTTCCTAGTGGATATGGCCTTGAACCTATGTGCAACACTCATCAAGATGGCCATGAATGCAAAGGCCAACAAGGAGCGCTGCCAACAAGTTGCCCAGAGAGTGAAAGCACTGGAGGAACAAGTTCTTACCATCAAGAAAAGAGGGTCGCGCCAAATATCTGCCACTGTGGAGAACGCCCTGAGGGATCTCTGCAGAACTCTGGAATCTGCCATGGAGCTAATGGAGAAATTTTCCAAAACTAATGCTTTGAAGGGCTTCTGTAAGTCCAGCAGCAATGAAGAGAAGTTCTGGAGAGTGTACAAAAATCTCACTGATAACCTCCAGGTACTGCAATCGGCTCTAGTCATTGAGCAGGGGGACATGCTGCACAGAGTGTATGAGGCTGTAACAGAAAGGAGACGGCCTCATACTAGACCATCAGCCCCAATGTTCGAACCTAGCACCACGCCCACAGAGACAATGTCTAGCCCCACAACCCCTAATCCTTTCCAAAACAACATGCCCACCGTGACAATGTCTAGCCCCACAACCCCTTTTCCTTTCCAAAACAACATGTCCACCGTGACAATGTATAGCCCAACAACTCCAACATCTTTCTACTACAACATGCCCACCATGACAATGTCCAACCCCACATCTCCCACATCTTTCTACTACATGACGCCCTCCATGACAATGTCTAGCTCCATGTCCCCCAGCCCTTTCTCCACCACCACCATTGTCTCCAATTCTACCACGAACATGATGGCCCAAACACCAAATACTGTACATCTGTTTTAACAAACAATGTTTTTTACTCCTAAAACAAGAGAAACACGCTGTAAAAAGTGAAATATTTTCAGTGATATGTGAGGGCAAAGAGGGATGGGAGAGAGAAAGACCTTTTTCCATGCGAACGGTTGGTATATATCCTATAAATAGTTATTCCTCATTTTTCATCCGTTCCGCAATTGTCCAGCAACGTGTCAATTTGTTAGTTATAGGCAACAAAACTACTTGGTTAGGTTTAGGTTTGGGTTAAAATAACTAAAGAAGTGACGTTTCTTAAGTACTGAAGTAACATGACAAATAAGTCAATGTTTGGGTTTGAATAACTACAGAAGTGGCGTTACTTAAGTGTGGAATTTACGAGACAAATAAGTCAACTCTGTTCATATACAATGTATTAACTATTGTTTTTTTTATTATTATTTCTATGTGAAGCACTTTATTATTTTTTTGTAATGAAAATACTAGTGACACTCGGTTTCAATGGTGGTGTGTATACAAAATGCAAATTAATATTGTCATTTTAAAAAGATGATGAAAGGTGATGACTCATGAAGTGTATGCATAGAGAACAATATCTTCTTGTTAAAACATGTTACAAATAACTTTTTCTTTATTAAAGGAGAAACCAGTAACTTCAATACTTGACTGTGGAGACTGATTTTTGACCTCCGGAACACATCTGTGATAAAATATTCAATTTCAACATCTACTTCACATCATACATTAACTGTCTTTAATGTATAATTATAATTTTCCTTATTTTTAATGATCTGTAACAACTAATTATTGTCATATTCTCTTTTGGTCTTTTACAGATCACTTAGTGCAGGACAAGACCCATACTTCTTCAGACTCATAGCACCACCTTGTGGTCATTAGACTGAACAACACAGCCGTTATTGATTATGGACTTTTAGATTACACTCTGCATTACCCAAGACCAGAGAGTCACTGTCACAGCTTTTTTTTCTAATTTGATGTGGTGCCACGTGGTGAAATTAAGCATATATCAGTTCATTTGAGAAAAAGATCAAGAATGTGAGGAGTTAAACCAACCTGCAAAATGGAGTTTGGTGCTTGTATTCACACCAGTCACAAGTTACTGTGACTAAGTCTAACTCATGCAGCTCTGAAAGTGATCCACTGTGTGGTCTTCATTAGTTCCACGTATTGTACAATTGTGTCTTCCATGAACCTGATTTCTACTCCCACAATGTGCATATGTTTAACCCTGTCTACTCCACCAGTTTGCTCCCAGAACCACTCGTTTTCCAACAAATCCTGTAGGAAATGTTTTCAATATAATTGGTCAATCGATTCAAATATTTAATCGAGATTAATCACACTTTTTTTATCTGTTCAAAATGTACCTTAAAGGGAGATTTGTCAAGTATTTAATACTCTTATCAACATGGGAGTGGACAAATATGCTGCTTTATGTAAATGTATGTATATATTTATTATTGGAAATCAATTAACAACACAAAACAATGACAAATATTGTCCAGAAACCCTCACAGGTACTGCATTTAGCATAAAAAATATGCTCAAATCATAACATGGCAAACTGCAGCCCAACAGGCAACAACAGCTGTCAGTGTGTCAGTGTGCTGACTTGACTATGACTTGCCCCAAACTGCATGTGATTATCATAAAGTGGGCATGTCTGTAAAGGGGAGACTCGTGGGTACCCATAGAACCCATTTACATTCACATATCTTGAGGTCAGAGGTCAAGAGACCCCTTCGAAAATGGCCATGACAGTTTTTCCTCGTATTCCTTTAATATAATTTTGGAGCGTTATTTAGCCTCCTTCACAAGCTAGTATGACATGGTTGGTATGGATTCGTTAGGTTTTTTAGTTTCATATGAGACCAAACTTAAACAACCTTAAAACTGACCCCGCTATATCCTCCAAAAGATTGATTGCGTTAACTTTGACAGCCCTAACTTTGACAGCCCTAAATATTATATAATGGAATTAATAGTTGATTATTGGGGTCTGAAACATGACATGGAGGTGTCTGTCTATAATCTAAGCTTAATGAGTGTCTACTACTGAACTTGATGCTAAATTTAAATAACCTTGTCATTGTAAAAACTCAACAACCGCTCCTCCCATGAGGACTCTGCTCTTCTTTATTGCAGAATACAGTAATATCCTCGACTTCCATTCTCTAATTTAGATTCCACTCTTTGCAGCTTGTCTTCCTGTTCAGCCAGCTTCCTCTCCTGCTCGGCTAGCTTCTTCTTCTGCTCATGCAACATATTCTCCTGTTCAGCGAGCATGTTCTCCTGCTCAGCGAGCATGTTCTCCTGCTCAGCGAGCATGTTCTCCTGCTCAGTGAGCCTTATCTCCTGCTTATCCAGCTTCTTCCCCTGGTGGACATGCAGAGACCTAGCGAGAGTCACAAAGGCATCAGTGAGACTTTTGTTCAGGTTTTCAAACTCTAATTTATAGTCGCCGGATTTCACCATCTGAGTCAACTTGAATGCTTCGGTGAATTTCTCGATCAGCTCAGCAGCTGATAACAGAACCTTGTTGAGTTTCCCCAAAGCTTCTTTCACATCATCAGAGAGTTGGTCTGGCTCTTTCTGTAAGATGTAGAGTGCCAGTTTCTCCAGGGCTTTCAGTCTCTGCAAAACGTGGGGGCATTGCTCATTATTTTTCTTCATCCTGTTAGACATGTTGTAGATGCTCTGGATGGGTTTAATGATCTCCATGGTCGGCTGGAGAGATGGAGAGGCAGTTAGTTTGGAACAAAATAATCAGACATTAATGGAAAATATAACTCCTGTTGAGGCCAGTTACAGTGATGGCAGCTGAACTGAGCTGGGCTGAATATAATCGACACAACATGAGTTGAGTTGAGAAAAGATAACCTTGACTGAAGAGTGAACTCATGTGAACTGAGCTTGAATGAATCATACTGAGCTGTATGAACTATAAAATACCTACTTTGTTTTGAAATATAGTGTTCATAATAGTTATTTATATAACAGTTTATAAGTGATAAAAGTGAAGTAAAATACCACGAGAGGACTTGACAACATAAAGGGAATAAATCATCATTATGCATTATGTTTGTCTGCACGTACATACGTACTTCCGGTCCATTCTTGTGAACGTGATATCTCAGGAACGCTTGGCGAGAATTTCTTCAAATTTGGCACAAACGTCCACCTGGACTCAAGGATGAACTGATTAGATTTTGGTGGTCAAAGGTCCCTGTGCACTTATGTCCGTCCCATTCTTGTGATATCTCAGAAACGCCTTGAGCTAATTTCTTCAAATTCGGTAACAATAACAAAACTGGACTATATTTTATTTTTATTTACTTTTACTTAACCAGATAAGTCAATTGAGAATGAATTCCCATTTACAATGACGACCTGGCTAAGAGCCAGCGACAGGAGGAAAGGCGATACGAGACATTAGAACATAGAACATAAATACGACTAGTGCAATAAAACATTAGACAAAATTAAAACATTAAAACATAAAACAGTGGTCCAGTGATCAGAAACTATCGCTTGTAATGTGTTATTGAAGGACAGTAACTAAATGAGGGTGTGGAGTTTTAGCATCTTTTGCAACTCATTCCAGTCAGGAGCAGCAAACTGGAATGAGCGACGACCAAAGGAGTTGTGGATTTAAGGAATGACCATACTAATGAATTTGCTAGAACGTAAGTTGTGGTTACTGTTGGAGATATTGAGTAGTGAGCGGAGATATAGAGGGGTTTTGGCAATGATAGTTTTATAAATGAACTGATACCAGTGGAGCACCGGTGACAAAGTGAATGTCAGTATGGTAGATGACGTCTTTTTGGAGGCAAATCGGTACATTAAGTCGCCATAATCCAGTATTGGGAGAATTGTCACATCTTAACCAGGGTGTGCTTTGCAGAGCGGGTTAAAGATGCTTTATTGCGATATAGGAAACCAATTCTTGCTCTGACTCTGGAGAGTAGCGTGTTGATTCGCATTTAGAAGGAGAGTAAACTGTTGAGCCAAATACCCAGGTACTTTAGGGTGGCCTTTCCTCTGGCGCCACTCTCAGGACAAACTTTATATTTTTTGCTCCACTAAGGACTAAGAACTGACTTGTTTGTTGATGGTATGTTTCTTCCCAGTACAGCAGTCCCAATGCTGGCATCAATTTTAGGGGATATTCCCAGTTTCCCCAGTGCTTGAATTGAACTGGTTCTCACTGGTACTGAGTACTTTATACTGATTTTTACCCACACAAGCACTGTACCTATACTTTTATTGTGAATCGCTACCCGATTAAAAAGTAATTAACCAAACCAAAATGTAAACAGCACCAAAAGGTGCAAACAGGAGCAAAAGTTAATTCATATGTCAATATATCAATATATAGAGAGGAAAACATTACTTATTGTAAAGTGGATGTTGATGCAAGTTGTCTTAATGCAGGTGTGTGAAAGAAAGAAAGTGAAACAGATTTTCTTTCTTATCTGTCTGATAAGTTATCATCATTCCCTCCTCTGGGCGTGATTCATGTTCTCAGGTCAGACACATCACAGATTCAGAGATGAGATCTTTAACCTTAATCTTCTTAAACAAACAGGCTCATATTTTATTCTGTATTTACTCTGCACTTATTATACTTATTGCTTTTGCACTTGGTTGTCTCAGTGTCTGCACTCTGTGCAATGACAGTAAAGTTGAATCTAAACAGCACAGGTTGGGCTGCAGAGCTGCAGTTACACAGCTCAGAGATCATCTGAACATTACTGATCATTGGAACAAATTACTGTATGTTTAAAGGTTTATTGTCTCATTGATAGCATTCATTAAACTCAATAAAACTATATATCTTTATGAGGTTTAAGTGTGCATTCATTCAGCCCAGCCCAAAACAAACTTTAACCGTCTTGTTATCCTGCTGGCAAACAAACATCTGAACAGGAAACAGCATTATAAAACATTTTTATTCCTATAACACTGTACTATAAAACTAGGGCTAAAGAGCACTTTTTTTCCATGTCTTTCTATGTCACAGATCATCAACTGGTGTTAGCACTCAATAACTGCTCCTGTCGTGAGGCTTTTGCAGCATGCTCTTCTTTATAGTATAATACAGCTACAATTACGCTTCGAATTTGATTTAATTTTTTTCAGCTTCTTCTTCTGCTTATCAAGCTTTCACTGCTGTTCAGCCAGCTTCTTCTCCTCGTAGACATGCAGAGCCACAGTGAGCCTCTCGGTGGCATTAGTGAGAAATTGGTTCAGATTGTCGACCTCTAATTTGTTGCAATTGGAATTCTTGTGGTGAAACACCCTGATCACATTCACACCTGGAAGCTGCCCAGTACAACGACAGTCTGATCTGCTGGCCAATGAGCAGCTCCACTGGAGCGGTTGGGTTAAGGGCCTTGCTCAAGGGCACCTCAGTGGTGGTAATGAGGGAGGGGCAAGCGCTGCTTTTCACTTTCCCCACCCAGATTCATCCTGCCGGTCCAGGGGATTGAACAACGACTGTCTTTAATGTATAATTATAATTTTTCCTATTTTTAATGATTTGTAACAACTAATTATTGTCATATTCTCTTTTGGTCTTTTACAGATCACTTAGTGCAGGACAAGACCCATACTTCTTCAGACTCATAGCACCATCTTGTGGTCATTAGACTGAACAACACAGCCGTTATTATTGATTATGGACTTGTAGATTACACTCTGCATTACCTAAGACCAGAGAGTCACTGTCACAGTATTTTTTTCAAATGTTATTTGGTGCCACGTGATGAAATCAAACATATATCAGTTCATATGAGAAAATCAAAGATCAACAATGTGAGGAGTTAAACCAATCTGCAACATGGAGTTTGGTGCTTGTGTTCAAACCAGTCACAAGTTACTGTGTGAACTCATGCAGCTCTGAAAGTGATCCACTGTCTGGTCTGCACCTCAGACCACAGGCATAAAACTCAAATGCAGAAATATGAATAAACACGCTTTTCATCAAGTTTTTAAGCTGTGTGTAAATCTTTTTTATTGATTCTCTTTATTGTACAATTGTGTCCTCATGAACCCGATTTCTACTCCCACAATGTGCATAATGTTTAACCCTGTCTACTCCACCAGTCCACTCCTGAGTTACAGTTTGTCTAGAGCCCCAAAACATCCAGAACCACCCGTTGTCCAACAAATCCTGTAGAAAATGTTTTCAGTATAATTATTCAATCGATTAAAATATTTAATCGCGATTAATCACATGATTGTCCATAGTTTATCGCGATTGACCATGTGTAAAGTTGAATCTGAACACCACAGGTTGGGCTGCAGAGCTGTTTGCCTTCGTGAAGGCCTGCAGTTACACAGCTCAGAGAAAATCTGAACATTACTGATCATTGGAACAAATGACTAAAGGTTTATTGGCTCATTGATGGCATTCATTAAACTCAGTAAACAGCTTTAATGACTTTGCAGATTACAGTTTTTCATCCCCTTCCTGTCCAGTGAAAACCACATATCTCCAGATGCGTTGAATGTTTGTGATAAACTGAAGGATGAAGTGTTCCTTTATGTTTTGAGAAAATCCTCCTCCTTTTGTTATGTTTTGAACTACACCACAACCTGCACAGTGCACATGGTATTTATTTAATTATAAATGAATTGAACAATGCAAATCCCAAGTAGTACAATCAAACATATAGGCTACACACCAACAGTGATATGAATATTTAATCATCAGTTATGAGTAGTAGGCTAAAGTATATAGAGTTGGATAATTGTAGGATATTAATCATAAAAATAAATGTAGATTTACGTCTATAATGTAATCTTACTGGGTGACTACTGAATTTGATGGTAAAATTATGGAGCCATTATCAAAATTGTGTTAACACTCAATAACTGCTCCTGTCATGAGGCTTTGGCAGCATGCTCTTCTTTATTGTATAATACAGCTACTTTTACGCTTTAAATCTGATTAAATTTTTTTCAGCGTCTTGTCCTGCTCGTCAAGCCTCTGCTGCTCCAGGACATGCAGAGCCCCAGAGAGCTTCTCGTAGGCATTAGTGAGACGTTGATTCAGCTTGTCGACCTCTAACTTGTAGGAACCTGAATTCCACACCTGAGTCACCTTCCATGCGTTGTTGAATTCCTTGATCATCTTCTCAGCTGAATTCAGAACACTGTCAAGGTTCTCCAAAGCATCGCGCACTTCAGCAGAGAGTTGGTATTTCTGGATGGAATGCAGCAGATTCTCCAGGTGTTCGAGTCTACACGAAATAACCTCGTATAGCTCATAATTGTTCTTCACCATTTCTTTTAGGTTGAGGATTGTCATGGTTGGTGATGTGACTTCCGAGATCTTATCTGGAGAGACAGGGAGGCAGTTAGTTTGGAACAAAATGGACTGACATTAATCAGGCATTATTGGGAACTATATGTTTTTTTTTGAGAGAAGTAACAGTGATTACAATAACTGGGGTCGGCTGTGCTTGAGCTGAGACAAGATAATTCTTGACTGAACTCATCAAGTCAGTCATACTGAGATGTATGAGCTATGATAAAACATAATATTCTGCTTCTTTGGTTTGAAATATGTTGTTTTATGATCATCATTATTTATACAACAGTTTACAAGTGATACATGTGATGTACCTTTCAGAGGGTAAAATATTCTACTATGAGGTAAAACAACAACATCAAGGGAATAAATCCCAAAAATCTTAAACAGTAACAACACTACAAATAATAAAAGGAAATGGTTACTTACTGTAAAGTGGATTCACCCATTCTACCATACTTTCAGCCATTTTCTTCTGCTTATCCGGGGCCACGTCTCAGGGACACTGTAAAGTGGGTGCAGATGCAATCTGTCTGTCTTAATGCAGGTGAGGTGTGCATGAAATAAAGTGAAACTATTGTGTGTTATCCTCTAATGTGGTCGGCTGAGTTATCTTCCCTCCTCATTGTGTCGGTCATTCAACAGGTCTCTGTTGAGGAATATGTCTGAAGGTTTATTGATTTATGGCAGCCTTTGTTTAACTCTATATAATGTCAAGAGGTAAAGAGTGCACCTAACCAGCCCAGATAAAACTGACTTTGATCTTTCATTAATGATTAAAAACAATAAAGCGTAAATATTACCTTTCTGTTGTTTGTTTGTTAGCTAATTAACATCTGAATGGTGTTTTGTTAGAAAGGTTTTTTACTCTTAGGGCTAAATAGCTCTTTCTTTCTGCGTCTTCTCACGGATAATCAACTGGTGACAAAGCTGACTTTTCACCTGGGACATGTAGCTTTAGCTTCAGCTTTATATCATGTATGTAGCCATCAGGTGCATGTTTTAGACCCTTTTATAGGTTTGTTATTTTTATATACTTTACTTCTAGTAGTATCCAGTAGCCACAGATATATCCTCGGTTTTACTGTAGATTCAGCCACATTCCTGTATCCACCTCAATACAATTATATATCACAGAGGTAAATATTGTAATTTTTACTCCACTACATTTATCTGACAGCTTTAGTTACCTTAGAGATGACAGTTTTTCATCCCCTTGAAAACCAGTATCTCCAGATGTGTTGAACGTTTGTGATAAACTGAAGGATGAAGTGTTCCTTTATGTGTTGAGAAAATCCTTCTTAAGCTAAATACACTCTTTAAAAAAATGTGTAAGTATCATAAACGTTTATTTGCCACAGAGCTTATTTTCTGCAATAATGGAAAAAAAAATTTTTCCCAATGGAAAAATCAGGGCGATGCTAACTTCCTGGTTGGCCTACAAAAATACGTCATCCCTGGAGCACTCTATTGATTGGGATTATAGTGTGTTTAATAATTGTCATGATGGTTAATGGATAATCTTTGATCTAAGTTGTTAGATAATAATTTTATGATGAACATGTTTGGCTAATCATTATTTGAAACGTACCATAATTTGCAAATATTTAACCTGATTTAAAGGCTGGATTTATGATTTGTTTGGGTGATATATTGTAATTTCTTTCTCTTCCTTTGTTTAGAACCATGGCGATCAACATTCACATAATTTCCTGGATAGTTATAACCTGGACAACTGATTGCAACCCTTGTTTGGTGGTTTGCGGCTCCTTAAATCCAAAAACAAACAAACATATGATGATTTTATAGACCATGATGCACTGCTGTAGATTAAACTAGACAACAGGATATAAAGGAATGCAACGTACACACTAATGCAGCAGTAATATTGATCCAGAAACATCAGCTATAATAGTAGGACGCTAATAGGGAACATTTTGCTGACACATCAATACTTTTACTTTAAGCACTGTACATTTTACTGATACATACAGGACTTTAACTTGTAGTGGAGTATTTCACAGTGTGGTATTAGTACTTTTACTGCAGTAAATGATCTGAGTACATGTTTAAGACCCTTTTTCATGATCACCACTAACAATAACAGCGGTAAGGCTCAGTGAAAACATGGATTGTGGGTGTGTTTGTCTTGTTTGTAACATTCGATAATCTCAGGTGTGACCATGAATCCAGCCACTGTGACAGATCATCAATATAACAGTTAGTCACGTCTGCTCTGCACCTCTGTCTTCCTGCACTGAGTTATGCTTCTGCTTTAAAGGTGATATAAATAAATTCCGGGTGTGTCAGAGCACAGGAACAACACTTAGAGGGGGGAAGGGCTGCAACTGTCAGAGAGGAACAGGAAATGGTGAGCGGCAGGAAGGAGCAGAGGCCAGTTTCAATTTCAACCAGCACTCACATACACAAGACATACCTGAGACCTGAAGCTTACACCGACATCCACCAACAGGTAAATAATCTTTATGTTTTCAATTGTCTCGACTGTAAACTCCTCTAGTCACAGCTCTTTGTTTGTCAACTTGTTGTTGGCTCTGTGAGCAGCAGATTCAGCATGTAGAGAGTCATTCCTCTGCAGTCGTACGTCAGCACAGAAAATAAGTTAACAGGCTTTATTGTGATGATGGGTTAAAGTTTCACACGGTGAGCCACACTGATATTTGATCCGTCACTGGGTGGCAGGTTATTTCCTTCAGGGCAACAAACAGAGAGATAATTACCTCTGTCATGCTCTCACAAGTCCGAGGAGAAGCTCCTTCACCTTTGACTTTAAGGTGGAGTTTACCTGCTCATACATGCAGTGCACATGGGAGAAGTTTGAAGTTTCTGACAGAAATCTCCTTCAGTTAAGGCAACAAAGCTGGTTAGGTTTGGCAAATAGATCATTGTTTTTGTTGGTTTGTTAAAATTAGGGCTGTTTCCATATATAATGCCAAAGACTCTAGATAATAGTGTTTTATACTCAGCACATCAGTGTGCAGTTGGCATGTGGGAAGAGCTATTTATTTGGTGTTTGTGTGTAAAGTTGTGATGCAAAAAAATACCATTTTTAAAAGATAATTTTGAAAGTGTTTGCTTTTTCAAGAGATATTTAGTATTTTGTGTAAGTGTTTTTGTTTTTTGTGTTTATAGTTTCGACAAAGAGAGCCCTTGTTTCAGAAAACTGTGTTTTAGCAGCCCCGTACATATACATCATAGTGACCATTCCTGTGCATCCTGTCTCTACATGTTTGCCCCGTCTGCTCTCGTTTGCTTAGCTTTTTGTCTGTTTTGTCAGACTTCTGGTTCTACCTGTCTTCTGTAATGTCATTCTATGTTGTCGTGTTTGAACTGTTTGTGCCGATTGACTGCTTAACATTGTTTAGCATTAATTGCCTGCATGCTTTCTAAATGTCCTACTTTGCATGATGCTGTCTTACTCCTCTCAGCTTTGTATCCTGTTCAGCTCGGTTGTTTGGGAACAGAGACATTAATACATCCACCACGGTACAGGCTGACATGGGTGTATTATGTAAGGGATATGTACAGCGAGCAGGTCATTGTTGTGGAAGAATCCCCGACAGGGCGATGCCACACCCCGACTCAGCGCCCTGAAGGGGATTCTTTCACAACAATGACCGCATTATACATTATCCCGCTTATTACACGGCTACTTACTGAAGAAATCAATATTTTGACACAAAAATGGAGCGTGCAAGGCGATGCAGTCCCGTGGGTCTGATGCACGTCCACTACGAAAATTGGGATCAACGACAGGTGTCCCAAAAAGTGATCGTCCGCCAAAAATTGATTTCCACTTAATAATCACAATTGTGGCCAAACAAGTGTTTGCAGTTTAGGTGTCAGGCATGTAATTTACGGCAATAATAGGCTACTATTGTTTCCGATAATGTGTTTGGAATGTCTAATATCCTTGTTTATATTTGGAATTAGACTGTAATTATAATGATTTACGGATGGGTTATAGAAATGATCTCCTTTGCATTATGGCTATGCATAATTTCACCTGCTCTGTGCCGTACATTATATACTAGCCGAGTACTTTTTACCTTTGCTATTACCACGGATATACAGTTATGTGTATTTGCATGATCCAGATAACAGCAGCTGTAGACTATAAACTGGCCGAAACAGCTTTAAGAAGTTAAACACGCTCCCGTGAGTGGCAATCAGTTTTTGGCGGATGATCACTTTTTGGCACGACACCTCTCGTCTCGTGGTCCCGTCATAGAGTCCGTCTGTCTACCTTGTCGTTAGCATTTAAGCACTGTTACATTCATATATGCCTATGCAGTTGTTGAGTTTATAACTGTTGGAGGTGAACTCATGTGTCGAGAGAGCTAAAAAAATTAAAATACATTTCATAAGAGAGACTTCATGCTGTATTAGAATTAAGAGCATTTAAAAAAGTTACAAAGATAATTTAAATGGTTTAGAGAAAGTTAAGAATGTAAGTTAGTCATGATCACTGAAACTGAGTTGAGATGTCTAAATGTATGAGTTTTGTTGACATATCATTACATTTCAAATGTAACTCAATACAAAGACGAGTGAAGGCAAGAGCTTCATCCTTCTCTCTCATCAACATTTTCACAGTGTGTTATTAGTACTTTTACTTCAGTAAAGGATCTGAATACGTTTTCCACCTCTGGGTGTGTGGATCAAATATCAGGTTTGCTTTTAAGGAAACAGGCAGCCGGGAAGTGACGGATTGTGATTCAGAGATACGTTATGAATTATTGACTGGCCGTCTCCTCGTTCACCTGAAAGCTTTGCTCACCGTTACAGGCCTCCCTGATTGGATTTTCGTTCCCGTGGGAAATCTTCTCTGCACATAACTTCACATAACATCAGCTCAGTTCACTTGAGTGATGATAAGTCACTTTAATTAAATCTATGTCAGCCCAGTTCACGCAGAGCCAGTTACTGATAGTGAACCTGTTTTAGATCTCTCTAAAATAAGTGTACAGTCACAATGTTTTATTAACCACAGCCAGTCTCAGCTTCTGTACTTCTGTGGTGGAAAATAACTAAGTACATTTACTCAAGTACTGTACTACAATTTTGAGTTACCTTTACTTTGCTTCATTTCAATTTCACGCTACTTTATATTTCTACTCCACTACATTTATTTGACAGGTGATTTTACAAACATAATCAATTTATAAAATATGATACAGATTAAACTATCCAATATAATATGGATATAAAATAGTTAAAATGTGCTCCACCTCAACCATAATTCAAATAATATGTAATAATATAACTGCCTAACAAGTACTTTTACTTTAGTTTGCTGTTAATACTTTTGAATGTGAGTGAAATTTTGAATACAGGACTTTTACTTGTAGCAGAGTATTTTTACAGAGTAGTATCGCTACTTTTAATTATATGAGAACTTCTTGCCCTAGTTAAGTCAGACTTGCTCAGTTCAGTTCAGTTTGGCTCATGTTATTTCCATTAACTAAGGCTCTCTTCAAAGTGAATTAATTTGCATTCAGCTCTGATTTATTCCATTTTCATTCTCTCCATCCAGCCGATCATGGACGTCATCGACCCTATCCTGAGCATCGCCTCAGAGATCTACGCTCTGGTTGAGACGGTGAAGGCCAATAAGAAGCGCAGCCAGCGTGTTTGTCACCGAGTCAAAGCCCTGGATGAGCTGCTGAGGTCCATCAAAAAGAGAGAAATGGGACAAACCACTGCCGACGTAAAAAGAGCCCTCGGGGAACTCTCCTTAACTCTGACATCAGCTAAGGCACTCATCAAGAAGTACACTTCGGCCACCTGGGTGAAACGCATCCTGAAAGCAGGCAGCCACGAGGACGAGTTCAACAGTGTGAACGAACGCCTCAATGACGCCTTCCAGGTGCTGTCTGGAGCTCTGCAGGTGGAACAGGGCAACGTGCTGCACCAGGTGTTTGAGCTGACCTCCAGAGAGAAAGAGGACGACGCGGACCGGAAGGAGGACAACGCAGAGCTGCAGACTAGTGAGGGAAACTGATGCTTACTTTGTCTTTGTAGAGTTTGTTGAGTAAAGATGACCACTCAGTCGATCTACATGAGCTCAAATTTGATCTTGTAGTTTTAATCTTTAACAGTTTATGTCTAGAGGAATTTACATCAGGAGCATCAGGATAATTGAAATGCTTTTCTTAAAGGTACAGTGTGTAGGATTTGAAGAGAAGATACTGGTATCATATGAAACTAGAAAACCTAAGGAATCCATTGGTACCAACCATGTCATACTAGCTTGTCGTGAAGGAGGTTAAATTACGCTCCAAACTTACACAAAATTTTGGTGAGGAAAAACTGTCATGGCCATTTTCAAAGGGGTCCCTTGACCTCTGACCTCCAGATATGTGAATGAAAATGGGTTCTATGGGTACCCACGAGTCTCCCCTTTACAGACATGCCCACTTTATGATAATCAGTCTTTCCTTTGTTTTGCCCCCAGCTAACACCGTGACGTAATCGTGACGTTGACACAAAAAGGGTCTATAAAAGGACATAAAATGGCGTCCCTGTGTAGGATCTTGTGGTGAATCAGAGCTGAGAGGTTGGACGGGATTCAGTGTCTGGTCGGTTTTAATTCATCAGTGTTTGTTTGTTCCGCAGTGCTACTGCAGTACATGAAAGAGCAGCAGGAGAAAACGGACGCCGTGCTGAAAGAAATGGAATCAGTCAAAAGCAACGTGGAAAAGATTGTGGCGTTGTGTGAGTACACTTCAACATACACTACGTATATTGGACTTACATTTATCAGGTGGACAAAAACGCAAATTAATGTTTATGTTGCTCTGTACAGTAACTGCTGGATGTGGAAATAAGTTCAAGTTCACTATATCAACTTAAAATGTGATGATCATGTCAGTGTTGTGTTCATAACGTGTTTCTGCTGCCTCCAAGTGGTCAGAACAATCAGTTATTGCAGGTTTAAAGGCCCAGACACACCAACCCGACATCAAACAATTCGCGGTGACGAAGGCCTCATGTCGACTCTGTCGCCTTTGTCGCCTTTGACGCCTTTTTATTGGCCAAAAAGTTGCATTCGAACACACCGCAAAGACTACAGCTGACGGCCAGTTAGCACGTACGTTCTGCGCCTGCCTGAGAGGAAATAATTCTCCACGCCAGCAGGCGGCGGTAGTCTGTATTCATCATTCAAAAAGGGAAACCGGAAGACATAGGATGGCAGATATACAAGCCGTTGTTATGATACGTACATGAAACAAAGCGGCGTCTGACGACCATTTTCACACCACTCTCACTCACCACTTAGCTTCATTCCAGATGTTCATGTCGCTGTGAAAATATCCGTGTGTTGGAATGATCAGATGAGATCAAGATGAAAAATGAGAAGAGCCTTCTGTGTGTGTCCTCTTGACTTTACTCGTCTTGCTTTCCTCACTTCAGTTTCTCTTCTCGTACACTTGTTCTCGTAAGCTGAACAGCCAATCAGAGTGATTTCTCGGGCGAAAAACCCCAGACACGGGCAGACTAGAGCTGATGGTGCGGGACGCACCGCAAAAACTAGACCGACAGACGCTCAGCGACAGCCCCAAACTGTCCGACGGCTGACTGTCGGCTTGGTGTGTCAGGACCTTTAGAGACATCTTGACAAGTCACATAACTGTTAATGGGGAAGCACAAACCAAACCTAACATTGTTTATCACAGTGAATAAGCCCAGCGCCACTGATGAAGCCATCCGAATGATCAAACCACAAGAGCTGAAATACGAATGTCCCAAAAAGCCCTTCATGACAACGTCATCCTCAGAGGTCTACAAAGGAGAGTACCGTAGATTCCCGGTGGCCATCAAGAGATTCATTGACCCTGTGAACACCAGCCCAAGGTCTGTGCCACATTACACGAAACACTGAATCAAAATAAAGGAAATAGTCCTTTTTGATTGGAGAATAATACTAATGTGATTTTTATTTTTCATTTTTTTATTGCCATCATCATTTCTGCCTGCATAAAGTTTAAGGTCTGGATTTTTTATTTGTTATATATATAATGGGAAGAGGGATCCTTTCTCTATTGCTCATCCTGAGGTTTCTTCTTTTTTTCCCGTTAAAGGTTTTTTTTTTTGTGAGTTTGACCGACTTGTGGGTCCAAGGATAGAAGGTGTTGCATGCTGTACAGACATGTTTTCAGGTTGTCCGCCCGCCCCATTCTTGTGAATGCGATATCTCAGTAACTCAAAGTTCACTGTGACCTCATAAAACACATTTTTGGCCATAACTCAAGAATTCATATGCTAATTATGACAAGTTCACACAAACGTCTAATAAGATACAATTATGAAGTGGTGACATTTTGGACAGACATGAATGTAACTTTGAACAGTGTAACATAAACGTTGTCTCCATTTGCAGTGAGTTGCGGAAAGTTTTCAACAAGGAGATTGAAACCATGAGGCGGTTTGAGTCGCCCAACATCCTGCGAATGTTTGGCATCTGTGTCCAGGATGAGGACGGTGAGGGAACTGTACAATGTAAAGGACATACAGTATCGGGAGCATTACACCTTTAAAATGACATTAATGTGATGTGTTTTTGTGACTGCCTGTAGGACCCAGCCCTCAGTACCTCATCATCATGGAGTACTGTGAGAAGGGAAGTCTCCGTCAGGTTCTGGACTCTGGTTGCAAACTGTCCTGGACCACGAAAGCATCTATGTGTCGGGACGCAGCGCGAGGGCTCTACCGGTCAGTCCTCTGCAATCGTTAAATAATGTATATGTCCGGTTCATTTAAATGATGTACGAGAAATTATAAAAACAAAATACATTTATTTGTGCAAGTGAGATTAAAAAAGTAAAATGCCATTTTGATTGTAACATTTTGCAGGATCACTCGGTATTGTTATGTGTGTGCAGTGGTGGAAGAAGTATTCAGATTTTTACTTAAGTATAAGTAGCAATACTACAGTTTTAACCTCTGAAGCTCTAGGATGCTGAAAGGTGTGGTTCGTAGACAGACATACCCAAAATAAATCAAGAATAGCTCCACAACTACCAGGTCTATATGCATGATTTAGACAGTGGATAACACCATTATAACAATGATGCAATGCACAGAGATGCCACTAAATTCATTCAGCAACTCCTTGACTACAACTGTGCCAAAGCAGATATAAATAACAAAAAGCACATAGATTCTACAAAGGCTTTAGTAAAGATAGGACCAGGTGGATTCTCCGTTTGGCCACTTGGATACCCAAAGTGTGCCAAATGAGTTTTCTACCTCTTGAAAGGGAATCTGGCTATGAAATATTACTGATATCCACTACAGGAGTCTATGTGCACACAATGGAGCCTTTGGCCATGACATTTACCCTGTGCATCATCACATTCTACCATTGTGCGCAGTATAAAATCAATTAAAAAACAACTAAATTGTATAATTTTGACTCCAAATGGAGTAGTTTTATTATAATAATGAAATATGATCAAGTAAAACTTAGATAATAACAAATAAGATTAATAACAATTTAAATAAGATAACAAAAAAGAATCCAAAGTCAAGTTTATACATTCAATTTAATAACGGTAAAAAATATTCTCGTATGTTGATTTTGTAGCTAAAATATTGAAATTACTGCCAAACAAAAATTGTTTGGACAAAAAACACTTGGAGTGTTGTTTTAGTTGTGTTAAGGCCCCGTCTTTTAGAAACTATTCAGAAAAAAGACCACCACAGCATTTCATGAAGTTTTTAAAGGCACGGGGTTCGTCGGGTAAAAGAGGTTAAAATATATAAGTAATAAGTAAGTAAAAGTCCTGCATTCAAAATCTTACTTAAGTAAAAGTACCAAAATTAAAATTATGCAGAATGTTCCATTTCAGAATATTATATATCATATTATTGGATTATAATCATTGATGCATTAATGTTGCAGCTGGTAAAGGTGGAGCTAATTTTAATTACTTTGTATACTGCTGGGTAGCTTAATCATAATTTAATTAGTTGATTCATATTTTAAGTAACTAAAGCTGTCAAATGTAGCAAAAAGAACAATATTTGATTCTGAGATGTAGTGGAATGGAGCAGGAAATGGAAGTACTCAAGAAAGTACTTAAGTACAGTACTTAGTTACTTCCCACCACTGTGTGCATGTGCCATCTACATTTTAGGAGTGGACAAAAGAGAAAACATTAAAATGTAATTATATTTGTACGATTTATTGGTTATGATAAAAGGTACCATCATCATGATGATAATCACTGTCGTCTCTTAGACTGCACCACACTGAAGCAAAATCTAAAGTTCATGGATCCATCAACAGCAGCAAGTTCCTGGTGACTACAGGCAACATCGTTAAGGTATATTGAGGCCAGTGCATGCTGGGATTGCTGACAGACCACTGATTGGTGGGATTTAATGAGTTTTTATGTTGTTGTTGTTGTTGTTTTCAGCTGGGAGGATTTGAACTGTCAAAAACCGAGACGTCGCTGAGAAAAGCAACGAAGGACAAAGAGATCAGATCCCTGTGCTACTCCTCTCCTCTGATGCTCCTCGACATTAACCACATCTACAGCACACAGTGTGAGATTTACAGGTCAGATACCAACCAGGAGTTACTTTGTTCAGCTGCTCAACACCTACACTGCATGGTTTTTAAATTCAATTATGTCAGACTACTTTCTATTAAGTCACTATTTATTAATGGTTTATGAGTTGTTATTAACAGCTTTATAAGTCGTCAGTTTTATAGTAGCACACTTGCTAATGTATATAGCGGGTTATTCTATGTTTATAATTTAGATTTTTTTATGCTAGTATATTTATAGTGTATTCCAATATTCTTTACGTTGTGTATTCTGTGGATATATTTCTCTAGTGTTGACATGTACATTTTATTTACTGTTCCTGTGCTTTGCCTGGAAAACATTTATCTATCTATCTATTCTATAAACGTTAATAAGTCAACAATAAAGGTGCTTTCTCACTTTCTAATAAGCCATAAAGTCAGAGTTATAATTGCTAAAAGTTCAAAGGAATGTTAAATAAATATCTCATCCATCATATCTGCAACTGTAAATGCTATTGAACTGCTAATAAATACATTTTGGTCCAGATGCTCTGCAGCTGTTTTACAATCGGTTCATTAGAAGAGTGAAAGAGCTAAAAAGACAAAATAAGTGTCCTGTTGGAGGATGATAAACACCAACCTGGCAACCCAAACGTTCTTCTTATTTATGGTTTATATAAAGCATTAATAAATGATTTAGTAACTATTAATAAAGACATTTTAAATGCTTTATATAGACCCAACATTTTAGTCAACTTTTTCATTAACACAGTTTTTTGCTTATTTTCTGTATGTAAATTATTTATTATAAATATATTATTACTATTATTATTGTGCATTACAAACAAACATTCAAGGTGTCTCCTGTGTTTAAGCTTCTATATCACACTGCATAAATTACATTCTGGACCAAGATTGGCTACAAACTAGTTGTGATATCACAAAAATCCTGCAGGTACGTTCAGGTGTTACGCTTCATGAGATTCATGACGAGCTCAGAGAAACGTTCCTCTTTAAATGTGAAAACAAACTCTGCACAGCGAATCTCAAACATCCAAGTGAAGCAACTATAAGAAAAACACATTTTTGAGTTGAGTTGAACTTTAATAAAAATAAAAAAAAATCCAGTCTTCACTAACTTGGAAACGTTGTCTTTCAGCTTTGGAATCGTCCTGTGGGAAGTTGCAACCGGCAGCAAACCTTTTGAAGGTGTGTACCTGCAGAACACAACGATCAACATCAAACACTAAACTTACTGATTTTAGCATTTAGGATTTATAGCCATCAGTGAAAAAAGGACCCTATGGATGAGGGCATGAATAATCCCAATGCCATACTCCTGTGATAGAAGCACACGAGACACTGAATAGAGACGTTAGAGTGTGATTTGTCTTGCTCTATGTGACGACCCTCGTGTGTCAAAGCCAGTCACGTGACAAGAAATTAGTTTTGTCGATGCCCAGACAGCATGGTTGTGCATTTAAAAGGATCCAAGCTACATCAGGGTCGGGGTTGGAACCTCTGTAAAACTCATTATCCTTAGTGCTGAATATCCTTGTCCTACATCATCAAACCCGAGAGCTGCAGGGGTATTTACTGAAGGTTACTGTCCCTCATGGTTAGGTGCAATACCCTGCTCAAATTAATCGCACATCTGTTCAAAATGTACCTTAAAGGGAGATCTGTCAAGTATTTAATACTCTTATCAACATGGGAGTGGATAAATATGCTGCTTTATGCAAATGTATGTATATATTTATTATTGGAAATTAATTAACAACACAAAACAATGACAAATATTGTCCATAAACCCTCACAGGTACTGCATTTAGCGTAAAAAATATGCTCACATCACAACATGGCAAACTGCAGCCCAACAGAAAACAACAGCTGTCAGTGTGTCAGTATGCTGACTTGACTATGACTTGCCCCAAACTGCATGTGATGATCATAAAGTGGGCATGTCTGTAAAGGGGAGACTCGTTGGTACCCATAGAACCCATTTTCATTCACATATCTGGATGTCAGAGGTCAAGGGACCCCTTCGACAGTTTTTCCTTGCCAAAATTTTGCACAAGTTCAGAGCGTTATTTAACCTCCTTCATGACAAGCTAGTATGCCGATTAGTACCAATGGATTCTTTAGGTTTAATAGTTTCATATGATACCAGTATCTTCACTCTAGCTTTAGAACTGAGCCCGCTACAACCTAAAAATCACAAGTTACATTAATGCATTAAAGAAATTAGTGGCGTTAAACAAATTTAACGTGTTATTGCGTTAACTTTTTGACAGCCCTAATTGTTTTACTTGCAACAGTGACTTTATTTATCTCCATTTAATCTATAGATAGTAATGATAATAACACACTTTATTTATAAAGCACTTTTCATACACAAGCTACATACAGTACACACAGCTCAAAGTGCTTAACATTAAGAGTAATGACTGAAAAACAAGATAAAAAAAAGAACAGATGGTTGAAATAGCTTAAAAATACACCCCAAAAAAAGACCCCAGATTCATATATATATATAGCGATGCTTCTAATAACGCTTGTGAGCCAATAGTAAAACGACGTTGGTATCACGTGGTATCCAAAAACTTGCTGAGTTTTGATATTAAGTGCCTGGCAACCACTTGAGAATTGAATGCAGTGGAACGTGGAGGGAGAATGCGACATCTAGTGGCTGAATGTTATTGATAGCACCTTTAAGTACATTTTGCTGATACATACTTACAACTAAACTTAACTATATAGAATCATTGGCTTCTACTTTTGTTCTTAATGTGTTCTCTCTTTTCTTCCAGGTTGGTCAAATACAGAAATCCTTCAGAAAGTGGGCAAAGACAAATTTCAGCAGCCGCTCCCCAACGACTGTCCTGAAGAGCTGGGACGTCTGATCAACGACTGTCGGCACTATGATGGCTTCCAGAGGCCATTTGCTGGAGGTAACTGCTGCCATCAATATGTGACACCTTTAGAGATACTCTATCTGCTGGACTGACTTACAAATGAGTGAACAGGTTTTAGTGGATGATTTGAATGTTTTTATGTGGAGCGTTGGTGTTTATAGGGATGAAACAAGAGATTTTATAGTAGCAAAATAGGAAAACTTTTATAAGTTTCTTTTAACATTCTAAAACAGTGATTTTCCCCAGGGAATATTGTTTTTATTTAGTTTACTAACAATATTTTTCACTGCTTATTTCTGTTTAGTTTCAGTTATAGTTTACGATAATAACCCTGGTCGCGACTCGATAAGGTTGAGAACCACTGATCTAATTAACCATAATAGATACAAATAAACACCACACAAAACTGTTATTAATTCATAAATTAAAGGGACTGTTTGTAACTTCTTACACGTATAAATCAATCTGGGTCGGTGTCCCATGCGCACTCGCGTGTGGCTACGCTGTTCAGACAAGACTCCAACACAAACTAAACGGAAGCACCAAAACTGCAAAGTTATATCTAGTGAAGCCCGTCTGTTAAACAGTGTTGGTCGCGGTCGGAGGACGCGGGGGAGACCGTAGCTTTGGTCTCCAGGGCCGGAGTCTCTGCTGTACTCTGCTCCTCTGCTCCTCTGCCTGCTTGCCTACCTGCCTTCACTCACACGTCGCGCTCGTTCTCACTATTTCGCTCCACTCTCACGTTTGTGCGCGCACACTACACACTGCAGAAGAGTTAGTTTAGCTCTGAGAATATCTAGTGAATGTACAGTGGACGTTTGTGCAGAAATATATGCTGCAGCTCCTCCAGACCAACAGAGGTTTCCCGTGTCTTGTGAAGTGACGGGGCTCCGCAGCGAGAAACGTTATCGTCTCCTAGCAAAACTCCGGTGTCTCCCCTGTTCCCTCCGGCCGCGGTCGGGAGGCTGAGGTAGGAAAAGCCAACACTAGGATCAGCATTGATTCATGGCGAGACCTTCGTCTGGTCAGCTAACATCACTGCCAAGCAGCTGAAATATAGAGTGATATTGTGGTTTTAGCTGACGTGTGTCGCCTCACTATTTTGAGCGATGCTCGTTCATGTCTATGTAGAGCGAGCGCGAGCGCGAGCGCGACTCTGACTTTCGTTGACTTAACGGCCACAGGTGTCGTTGTTAACAAGCATTTCTGATTCTTACAAACAGTCCCTTTAAAAGATACATTTACATTCTTTCAATAAATTGTGAAAAATATACTTTGCAACTAAAAAAAATATCTCTAATAATGATACTAATTGTAATGTTGTGGCTATCTTTCTCTTCTCCAGTGCTGGTGGATAAACTGCAAAGCGTGGTGGCCAAGTTAGAGGAGTGATGAAACCCTTCATCCCTCTGCCTCTCAGGGTTTCTGAGGCACTAAAAGCCATACGTTGTTATTTCAGTCAGTTCACTGTGACTCTGAGCAGCATTGTAATGTTTTTTTTGTTTTGTTTTTTTAAATGATTGCATGTTAAAGGGATAGTTCTGATGTTTTAAAGTGTACAAAAGATAACACAAAACACTGCATGGTGAATAAGATTCAAAAGCTGAGTTGTAGTATATGTAGTATTCTACAGACACAAAGGTAGGCTAACGTTGTGGGTTTCATTTAGCAAGATACCGATTAAATATGCAGTATTAGCTACGTTTTGTTCATATTCCGTTAACATTAGCTAACTTATCTTTGTCCGGATGATTGTGTTTGTCAGCATTTGGCTTGTAGATCTTAATGTCATACACCTACCTGTTTGTAAACTGGACATCAGTCTCCGAAGATTTACATATTTTGCACTGCTGACAGGTGTTCACTAACGCCAAAACACATCAGTGACTGTAATGGGTGGAAAACTGTCAAGGTCCTCCTAATTGGTAAGGATCGATATCATAAACTAACTTCAGTTTTGTAATATATGGCCCCTTTGCTTCTGTCAGCTTCTCTTTATATGGGCATTTGTCTTTCGCACATACTTTATACATTTCTGATGATGAACGGTTGACAGATGACAGATGAATAGACCGGTGATAATGACAGTCTACCGTAGCTCAGTACGCTACCCTCCAAAAATGGTGGTGCGTCCCAGAATGCTCCACGATTCCCATTCCCTATAAGCCTCGTGCATACAGAAGTAAACCTGCATGCGCCAAGCGAGCAATTCTCATTTCACTGAATAGGCGCCATCTTTGGGTCCAGTATCCAGTTCTTATTATAGTGACATTTGTTCGCACAAACTTACGTAAGCACATGTCATATTTTGTTTTACAGGAGGAAAAGTTGATTGGATTTTTGTATAAAAATAGGATAGATTTTTTCAATTTGTTTTTGCATGTATTGTTAAATAGGTGCAGAATATAACCGGGGTAAAGGGGCATTTTACATTTTATCTCGACTTTAGGTTTAATTTTTATCTTTTATAGCCTTTATGTTATACCATGACCACAATTTCTCTCTGAGAATAAAAGTGGTGTTAGATTCAATGTTTGATTCAACATAGGTGCTGATGTTTAAATGTTTAAATATATTGAATAAGATCAATCGAAAAAAAACAACTCCTTTTATTCATCCTCTTTTTACTCTTTTCACTGCACCATTTAAACCAGGGGTTTAATATTATTAATCTCATCCAACTAAAATATCATAAATGTTTGTTTTTTTAATTTTCATGTCTTTATGTCTTTTATATGTCTTTTTTTATTTGAGTATGTCACATTGAGTATTTGTGTTCTTCTTTGACTGAGAATTTATTTCCAATTGTGGTTGGAGGTCAAATATAGGAATATTAGTTTGATGGCAGAATGACATCACATGCATTATCTGCAGATGATGCACACAATCAGGAAGCAAAGAGGAAAAAGCACTGTTTGATCTTTCAGAAAACTGAACATTTCTTTCAGTTTATGACATAAATATTCATCAGATATGTGTGTTTATATATAAATATAAGTTCTTGTCTTCTTCTTTACCATCATCGTTTAACAACTTCTTTAAATCTAATTCTCAAATTCATTCACATAATACTAGACAGGTTAATCATCTTCACCTGCCTTTTTACAAAACAAAACATGGCCAGTACTCCCTCAGATATCGTGGTGTACAAATATGGAACACCAAAATACATGTTATCAAGAGCTCGTTATACTTAGAGCATTTTAAAAGGAAATTATCATCACATTTAATTCATGATGTCTAATTATCTTTTGATATGTTTAGATACATTTTCTTTTTTTCTGTACTGTTTTTGTATGTATTTCATCCAATTTTTATTGGATTATTATCCTCTATTTTTGCTGCAAAACAAATCTACCTACGGGTACAAATAAAGTCACCTGAACCTGAACCTGAACTGTTTGGTTAGGTTTTTCTGCACATTTTGTGTACTTCTTGTTGTTGTATTTTTAAAATTATGTTAGATCTTTCTTTCTTTTTTGTTAATGTTTTTTTTTTTCTCCTGTGGTTGGGGGGAGGTCTGAGTCTTGACCTCTACTGAAACATTTCTTGTTTTGAGTTTTTTTTCATTGACTGGATTTTGTGCAGTTTTATATAAGATAAGATAAGATAAGATATTCCTTCATTAGTCCCGCAGTGGGGAATTTGCACTGTACAGCAGTGCTGGTTGTGATCTACTAGGAGCAGTGCTGGTTGTGGTGGGAGCAGTGCTGGTTGTGGTCTACTGGGAGCAGTGCTGGTTGTGGTCTACTGGGAGCAGTGCTGGTTGTGGTCTACTAGGAGCAGTGCTGGTTGTGGTCTACTGGGAGCAGTGCTGGTTGTGGGCTACTGGGAGCAGTGCTGGTTGTGGTCTACTAGGAGCAGTGCTGGTTGTGGTCTACTGGGAGCAGTGCTGGTTGTGGGCTACTGGGAGCAGTGCTGGTTGTGGTCTACTGGGAGCAGTGCTGGTTGTGGGCTACTGGGAGCAGTGCTGGTTGTGGTCTACTGGGAGCAGTGCTGGTTGTTGAGTCTGACAGCTGCAGGAAGGAAGGACCTGCCATAGCGCTCCTTCACACACTTCATATATGTGCAAATAAATAAATAAATAAATAAAATAAATCTGAAGGTTAATTTGTGTTAAAATGCAATGAATGGGAACCACAAACGTTTTAGACTTTTTAGTGGAAACACAGTTGAAATGCAACCGACAACTTACGAATATATATAACGGGGTGCATGTGATTTGTACACCGGCAATATTTGCACTATCTTTTTATATCATGTTTATTTTTTATTATAGCTTATTTTGTATATTGTATATTGGTAGAAATTAAATCTTTTTATTTTTATTTTATTCTAACGTTTTAATCTATTCTTTTGTTATTATACTGTTTAACTCGCACCAACAAAACCAAAGCAAATTCCTAGTGTATACCTCTTACACCTGGCAATAAACACGATTCAGATTTTCTGATTCTGATTCATCTTGACAACATACGATCTTGGGCGGTGACGTCGCAGGCAGGATGGGGCGGGGCAGAGCGCGCTGGCGCCAAATATGTAAGGTGGTTCGTGTGATTCATCTTGAAAACATAAACAACACAATATTAACCCATGATCACATTTAACTCCAGTTACAGTCCACACACCACAAACAACCACATCATCCTTTTTTAACCATCATTCTCTTTAAAAACATCATCTTTTTATCCATCGCCCCATTAAACACCATCCTTTTAGCCGTCATTCTTTTACGTCTATCTATCTACCTATTTATATTTATTTTACTTTATTTTATCTTATTCCTTTTAATCTTGCCTTAATTTGATTTGCACCCTGATTGACAGCGAGCCATCCCCACCCCTCTCAAGTGCACACACACAGTCACATGATATTGATCTTGCCCAGTTATGTTCGCTTTTTTAAAGTTTTCTTTCTTTCTTTCTTTCTTTCTTTCTTTCTTTCTTTTTTTATTTATTTTTTCTTTCTTTAATTTATTTTTCTCTCCATTTTTTTGTATCCATGTTTCATTTTATTTTATTTTGTTATGAGGAAAAGGAGGAAAATAATAATAATAAATAAATAATAATAATAAATAAATAAATAATAATTCAAAAAAAAAAACTCCTCAACTGGCCGGACATGGGCCATGATGCCTCAGCACCACCTGGGCTCCTCCTCCATCTCCTCTCTCCTCCCTCCAACGATTTCCTACGGATAGAAAAGGGCATAAGCCCTGAGCTATCAAACCAGGCTCACGAATTTACGAGTACGAGTCATCTTGACAAACATATGATCTTCGGCGGTGACGTCGCAGGCAGGATGGGGCGGGCAGAGCGCGCTGGCGCCGGGAGATTCGATCCCTGACCGCGGTCCGGACTGCAGCTTTAACGTCTAATACATCCATGATTAACACTCCTACAAGTTAACCTGTGAACCACAACTACCACCTCCACAACCACCACCACAACCGTCCGATCTGTGTCTTTGCCGCCGTGGAGCCATGTTGTTACTCTGTGTGTTCATCCAGAGCGGGATCTGTTAAACCGTCACTTCCACTCAGGTAAACTGTCTGCTTATCACCAAGCTGCTGCTGCTGCTGCTGCTGCTGCTAGGCTACAACACAGCCGTTAGATAGCTGCTGCTAGGATACAACCCAGCCGTTTGCTAGGTAGCTAGGTAATTTAGCTACAACCAAGGCCTATGGAAAGGAGGCTGCGTCACGGGTCTTGGGGTGTTGGGTTTGACGCATGCGCAGTGTAACTGAAGCTGCGGCCGTGCGTTCTGATTGGCTCAATTTATGTGAATTGTGGAAAGATGACAATAATTTTATACGTGTTAACATTTTCTCAGATTTTGCACTGTACTATAGAAATATTATATTTGGTTGCTACGATTACAGTGACAAAGACAGTAATGCATTTTTTTTCGTATTAATTTTATTTTAATCCTCGCGAAGTTCCACATTCACAATGTGTTCGAAAAATCTAATTTCTTTGTATTTATGAAAGAAATGGATCTATATCTGTCAACAATTTCTTCCTCAAAAAAACAAAAAAGCAATGAAAACAATGAATGTATGCAATATATTTAAAGTTTTTAAGTGAAATTATTGTCATACACTCGCGTGGTCTTTTTTATTATTTTTTTATTTTTTTATTTTTTTCATTTGATGTTGGTTTTGTTTCATTTCTGTTGTCCTTTTATGTTTGGCACAGCTCTTTGGTTGTGTTTTCGCTATGCTTCTTTTCTATGTAAATGTGTTTAATGTTTTCTGCTGTTACTATGTATACTGTTATTTTGAAATTAAAAATAAAAAAAAGTGCAGACCAGATTCTACTGCGCATGCGTAATACCAACTCAGCTATGACGCGTGTCCGATCCTCCTTTTATAGGCCTTGGCTACAACCCGAGACCGTTAGCTAGATAGCTAACTTAAAGAGCCAACCACCAAGCTCACTCGTTTTCTTTAACTATTTTACAATAACAACACCACAGTATTATACCAGCAGTAGCTAATTATGTATTTACTTTAATAAATGTGTGATTTAACCTACTAAACAGCCTCACCACCTCACAGATGCTTGCTAACTTTAGCTCAACCGTCCGTGGTTACCATGGGGATCCGAGCGGAGATTTGAATTATTGTTATTTCTGTATTATTGTATGAAGTTGTTTATATGCTATAAAGCTGCATCAGAAACACGTTCACTACAGTATGATCTGAATACAAGGAGCTTTTGTTGGCTCTCTACTTGGATCTTTTTTGTGTGGAGGCCTAAAAAAGACCTCGGTCTCTAGTTCGGTGATTGACCGCAGAAGGCACCACCTGGCCCCGGAGAACACAACGTAAGACCATTTACCATCATAGATGACATATTAATACATTTCTAAGGTCATTTATTGGACAGTTGACAGTCAGATACATCTATACTTAGCCAGTCGAGTTGTCTTAAGACTGTATACTGTTGTCAGTCAACGTTAGCTGGCTAGCACAACATGCAGGTTGTGTAACTCTTGACTTTGTGCAGCTGGTTGTAGCAGAGTTTGGGTCCACTGTGAGAGATCACCTGTTCAGGTATTCAGAAGCCCTGTGAGGAACAGCAGACAAGGTGGTTGCCTGTTAAAGATTTGGTAATTATCTCTAATTGCATCCTAACTGTCCAGGGTTTAGAGATACACCAGGGTACATTTGTCCCAGTTCTCCATTGCAATGAGGCTCCTGCAGCTTCATGTTATTCTGAGGGCAACTTTCACTATTTATTTATTTTTTATTTATTTAACCTTTATTTAACCAGGAGTAAAAACTCATTGAGATTAAAAATCTCTTTTCCAAGAGTGTCCTGGCCAAGATAGGCAGCACCACAGTTACACGGTTGCAGACATAAAACAAACATAACAATTGAAAATGAAGACAAAGAGCAAATTACAGAATCATAAGGTATCAAAAAACATTCATCAACATTCAAAATATCTACAGCCAGATGTGCCTGTTTCCAAATCTTTTAGAAGCACTCTAAAGACGTTCAGTGAGACCAGCTCTCCAAGTTTCAGGTCATTTTGTAGCTGATTCCAAGAAGAGGGAGCAGCATACTTGAATGCCCTTTTTCCCATTTCAGTGCGGACTTTGGGGACAGTTAGTAGGATTAAGTCCTGGGAGCGAAGACGGTAACTTCCCGTACTTTTTTGAAGTAAGAGGAGAAACTTTGTGTCTTCCTGATTATACTACAGAGTCAGCTACATTATTTGACAGTGTGGTAGACTTCATCAATCCCAAAAGCAGACTTTCTCTGTCCTGGCTGGTGCAGGGGAGGGTTTGGTGTTTACTGGGAGGTACTAAAGTGTGACATTATGTTGGCATGAAAATCAGTATTACTCATTTAAGAGAGTGTCTTAAATAGCAGCATGAGAAGCATGAATGCATTAAATGTACTAAGATTATACTAATGATCATCTTTTCCTTTGTACCACCTTTCTTAACCAGGTTCACAAGCATTTAAACTAATACAAGTCAAAGTGTAAAATGCATTAGTTAAATGTGCAGTGTGTGACATTTCGGGGGTTTAATAGACCCTTTTTGTGTCGACATCATGATTACGTCACAGTGTTGGCTGGAGGCAAAACAAAAGGAAAGACCGGAGGCTAACACTAGCAGTGGGCTAAATTTATACATCTAAAATGTCATCTTGCTGTGTTGTTGAGTGCCAGAATCTAGATATTACATACATTTGGGATGACAAACTGTGATTTGAGGCTCTAGCGAGCTACAATAGAGAGCTGAAGTCCCGCCCCTTCCAGAGGAGCACCATGGGACCTTATTTCTGAAAAAATATGAACGGTAGTCAATGGAGAGAGATATATATGTTTGTTATCCCGTTTGAATTGTGCCATGAATCACACATAGGATGTTTGTCAATTTAAAAGATCATTTTGCAATTCAAGAAAGTCTGCCTCAGAGTGCAAAACCGTGGTGCCGCCGCCTGACTTCTGTTGCTCCTAAAGTAGTGTTATTATGGTAAGGATGGCCTCTGAGCAAGGCCAATGGCGTTTACCACAGTTTTGCACCTGACGGCTCACGGTACCACAGTCTCGGAAAAGGGGGAGTGAGCAGAGGGGTACTCACTTGGTTGCAATCTGCAAGCACACCACTAGATGCCGCCAAATCCTACACACTGTCCCTTTCAAACATCAAACACCAATTCAAAATCACACTGTAACCTGTAGCCTATGAGCCTTCGTGGTCACCCCCCCGGTAACAAGTTTTGATGAAGGTACAGCCAGTAAAGCTCCTCCCAAGGACCTCAGGCTGTGAACAAGAACATATGGGGTTAAGAGGTCACTGAAGGTGCCATGACTGGCTTTATCAGTTAAAAGTAAAATTTTTAAATAAATCCTAAAAGTGTCTGGGAGCCAGTGGAGGGCAGCTGAAACAGGAGTGATATGTTCATATTCTCTGGATCCATTTAAGAGCCGTGCAGCTCAGCAGAAGCAGATCATTAATTAAAAGTTATAGAAGAGTTAGGAGTGAGAGGGGGGTAATCATTAAACTAATCACAGCGTTCTTTCCCACTGTGCTGCATGCAGATGGAGGCCATGGAGGTTGACTCCCCTGGGGAGATGCAGGGAGGAGGCAGCAGACGGCTGGCGGTCGCTGCTGCGGACGCTAACGCACCACACGTCATCTCAGACTCCGGCAGCAGCACCGAGGTGGACGAGGACGACGACGATAACAACGAAAGAGGACACACGGCAGCTCGTGCGCCACCCAGGCTTCCCGCCACCTGGGCGTTCAGTCAGAGAGCGGTGGGTGGCTCTGCAACCACGCCTTCAGCAGCTCAGGGGGCGCCCATACGGAGGAGACTCAGGTAGAACTAATGCTAAAGAAGGCTTGGTTTATGTCTCCTGTGCTTTACTTGGATGTTTCTTGTGCATTTTGTTTAGATAAGTGTAATACCATTTTCAATAGCTGTATCTGATTTGTTGTTCTTTAAATTTAGCTCCGTTGTAAGTGTAAGTTAGATCTTCTGGTCTCCTCTCAGCAGCTGTATTCTGTCAGAAACTTCAGTGTCTTCCTGAGATGTAAATCCTGTGTGTGCTGCTGCTGCAGGCAGGGCCTCAGGGTGCACTACCCCAGCCAGACTGCAGCGCCCTCCAGAGGCTTTCCGGACTTTCTGCTCCGAGCGCCGGCTGCCAGTGTGGCTGAGCCAGAGTCCGGCAGCACCACAGAGGTCAGCGAATCTGACGAGGAGGAGGAGGAAGGGCGGCGTGAAGAAGGCACGCCAGCTGCTCCGGAGCCCGTAAACCCTGTGCCGCCTGCTAGTCCTCGCCTCAACGTCTCCGTCCAACTTGCACAGCCACAGGAAGCCGGTCCGACCAGTGAGTCTCACCAGCATTTACTTTGTCATTCTCTAGTTTTCACAGACCAGTACAGAGTTTGTGTTGGGTTCTGAGAGTCCAGTTTGATTTCTTTTTATTCCACCTGTGTTCAGACTCCAGTTCAGCTGCAGACGGCGAGAGGACAGAAGCTCAAAATCAGAACGTCAAGGTAAAGTTTTCCATCACTTCTCTTTCTAGAAGCAGTTATCCTACTTGTGTTCTGCATTTTCACACAGAGAACAGATTTTGCTCTAAAGCTATTTTTAAATGATGAATAGTCACTCTTCATCATAAATAGAGCTGACAATGCTAATGCTAGTCAGTATCTTTTGTGGAATACTGGAATATGAAGTTATCCCTTCAATTAGCTTGTTTTCCATGGTTCCCTGTTAGTTTAAAGCAGTGAGTCTCAAAGTGAGGTCCGTGGCACTCTGTCACTGGGTCAGCAAAATTATTTTCTGTAAATTATAAAATTGTAATGTATCTTTGAAAAGTCCAAATCTGCAGATGGGGACCATATGCGCCAATGAAACAAAGCATATTGTGTCCATTATTCCCACCTCATTTTGAATCTGTAGTTTGATGTTTTATTGTCCGTGTAGGTTGAAACTTTTTTATCATGTCCACCTCTAGCCGGTCCCTGTGGCCTCGGCTTCTGTCCAGCTGTCACAAGCTGAAGAGGGTGAAGGCGACATCTGCTCCATCTGCTTTGAGGCATGGACGACGGCGGGCGAACACCGACTGTCTGCTCTGCGCTGCGGACACCTCTTCGGCTTCACCTGCATCCAGCGCTGGCTGAAAGCTCAGGGCCCGGCCGCTAAATGTCCACAGGTCAGTGACGTTACTGTAATTTAACAGGAAGTTGTATCAGTATTTTCGTCCCCCCACTGGTGTCTTCAGCTGCATCTCACATCTGGATTTTAATCATGTTTTCTGTTGTTTCTCTTTAGTGCAACAAGAAAGCGAAGCGTTCAGACATCGTTCTTCTGTACGCTCCCAAGCTGAGAGCGCTCGACAACTCAGAACAGGAAACCTTAAAGAAGTGAGTCATGTTTTCTGTGCTTCACCGCCAACACACCCGACCTGTAGGGTTGATATCAGACAATGAGACTGGAAGTTTAAGGCCCTGATCAGACAGAGTGCATAAAACCAGAATGCTAAAACCTGCTCTGTCCGATCAGGGTTTAACTCTTTCACTGAAGTTTCATCAAGCTGAAAATAAAGTCTATGCTGGTGTAACTTCTACAGCGTCTCCTGTACAATTGAAAGGTGGTTGGCAAAAGTTTTATGCTTCATGGACAAATAAAAGACATTAAGATGGAAAACATTTTGGCACAAACATCAAATAGTGTTGTTTCTTTTTGCACCAGTAACAGGTTCTATCGTCACTTGTACATGCTGATTTTTGCAGCATTTAATAGCCTTGACTGATCTGTTATTGCAAATATAAAGTGCAGGATGTGAGCAGCTCATGAACAGGTTTCTGTGTGTGTAGGTCGCTGGAGCAGGAGCAGTCTCTGAGGAGGAAAGCTGAACTGGAATCAGCTCAGTACAAACTGAAACTGCAGGTCGTCACCAACAAATATGGACAAGCACAACAAGAGCTGCAGGTATCACTGACGAATGTTCATTTTCTAGTTTGAGGATTTTGACATTTTAGGTTTGATTTTTTTGAGTTTGTGATAAAAGACAAAAGAAAAATGATGTAGTCCTCATGGGTGAAAAAGTCATTTTTTCTTTGTGTCCATCATTACACATCATAACTTCCTTAATTCAGGATTTTTAACAATATTTTCCTTTTAAAAAATGTGTTGATATTTTCTTTGGGGCTGCCACCTCTAATCGGTTGTTTTGGTCTTAGTCGACTCAGATTTCTTTAGTTGTTTTTTTATGCTGTTTTCATGCTGAATGACTTATTTCCAAGAAGCTTATGAGCACATCTCTGATAAACACAAGATTTAAAGTTTTAAATTCATTTTTATCATTATTTGTATCATGATTAAGGTGTATTAACTTGTACAGGATTAAAGAAAGTAATGGTTAAAAAAAATTATATATTATTTGCTAATTATTTATTCTGTTTCATTGGTCTGTCTTCAATTTATGAATATATTTTATTTAATTTTAAGTTAAATTTAAATTACTATTTTAGCTATTTATTTCCATCATATTCTATTTCAGGGATTTATTTTAATGCATAATTGCTGAAAAACTGGCACGTTCTAGACTCCATACATTTAAGGACTAGATGTAATTTTCTTTTGTAGTTACAGATAAATGTGAGGAGATGTGTCTCTTGACATCTTCCTGGTTAACCCTCCTCTCTCCCTGTCTGTAGGAGCTGAGGGCTCTTATGGCCCAGGCTGGTAGAAGCTCAGTTCCCTCTTCCTCCTCGTCGTCCTCCTCGTCGTCCAGCTCGCTCCTCCTTTGTCTGTCTCAGAGGGCGGACGGCTCCAGGACGGCCCAGTACGGTTTCTCCAAGGCGGTGCTGGTGTCTCAAACCGGAGGCTCCAGAGTTTTATCCTACTGTGAACCTCTGAGCTGCCTGCTGGCCTCGCAGCCTTCCCCTCAGATCACACTGGTGCCTGGTGAGATGCCGTTACTTCCTCCTCATTAGCTGTCTGAAGATGGCAGTATTGTTTCATCAGTCAGTCCAGAGCAACTTATCTATACAGACTTGTGTTGCACGGTATACCGATACTAGAAAGGTATCGCGATACCCTGCCGTTGAAAACGGTACGATACCCCGTTTTAGTAGAACCGCTGCTTCGAGTTTGTTTGTGTTATTGTGGGACTTTTTGTGTGCATCCAAACTAACCAAAGTCACACAAAAACAAACTAATCGTTCAAGGCCGTGGTAGACCAGCAACTCCTGTGTTCGTCAAGGTAAAACTACTGTTTTTTTCAAGGGAGTCTGGTAGCTTTGGCGAGACGGCCTCAGTTCCCTGTTGGAAACAAACTGTATAGCTGATGGCGAGGTAAAGCGGTGAAAATATTCTAAATATAGCATACACTTTAACTGATATAGATTTTTTTTTAGGTGTCTAAAATGCGTTTTGCTGCTGCCCCCCCAACCACAGCAGTACATTGCTTTGCTCTCGGGCTGGTACTCCTGTCTGTTTCTCCAAAGTCCATCTACTGTAGGTAATACACTGACTATGGAGAAGTAGCTCATACAACCCCACTATGGAAACACCTGAATTATCCATTTAAACACTCTAAACTACTAGATTTAGAAAAACCTTCCTCAAAAAGACATATTGTCACCCAGCTGTGGTTTGTGTTAACTGTGACCGGAGTCTTTCCTCCACTCATTTGTCTCCCGCGCTCACCGGTTACCTTCCTGTCTCCTCCTTCAGGTTGCGGGGTGAAGAAGGTGAGTGTGGTCAACATGAAGGCGAGTCAGTACGTTCCCATCCACAGTAAACAGATCCGAGGTCTGTCCTTCAACAGGCAGAATGACAGTCTGCTGCTGTCTGCTGCTCTGGACAACACCATCAAACTGACCAGGTACACACACAGGAAAACATCTCACCTCACACAAGTTCTTTCTATATTATTGGATGTCATTTCACACCTTTCTCGAATGATGTCGTCATGTTATAAATGGACCGGCTGTGTGTGTGTGTTGCAGTCTGCTGACCAACACGGTGGTTCAGACCTACAACGCAGGTAAACCCGTGTGGAGCTGCTGCTGGTGTTTGGACAACAGTAACTACGTCTACGCAGGTCTGAGCAACGGCTCTGTGCTCGTCTACGACACAAGAGACACCAGCACACACGTCCAGGAGCTGCAGCCGCTACGCTCCAGGTATACACACACACAGACACAAAATTACACTAAAACATGGGGCAGCGTTTTCAGATTGATTTACTTTGAAGAGCTCTTTTTTTTTGAGTGTGAAATGGTGGGGAAGTGAGTATGGAAGGTCAATAAGATATATTTTTAGTAGGGCTGTCAAAGTTAGCGCGATAATAACGCCTTAACGCAAATTAATTTTAACGCCACTAATTCTTTAACGCATTAACGCAATCGATCTTTCAGAGGTTGTAGTGGACTCAGTTTTAAAGTTAGTCGATTGTCGCGAAGGAGGCTAATTAACGCTCCAAACTTTTTTGGCGAGGAAAAACTGGCATAGCCATTTTCAAAGGGGTCCCTTGACCTTTGACCTCCAGATATGTGAATGAAAATGGGTTCTATGGGTACCCATGAGTCTCCCCTTTACAGACATGCCCACTTTATGATAATCACATGCAGTTTGATGCAAGTCATAGTCAAGTCAGCACACTGACACACTGACAGCTGTTGTTGCCTGTTGGGCTGCAGTTTGCCATGTTATGATTTGAGCATATTTTTTATGCTAAATGCAGTACCTGTGAGGATTTCTGGACAATATCTGTCATTGTTTTGTGTTGTTAATTGATTTCCAATAATAAATGTATGCATACATTTGCATAAAGCAGCATATTTGCCCACTCCCATACTGATAAGAGTATTAAATAATTGATAAATCTCTCTGAAATCTCATGATTAATCGTGATTAACTATTTGAACTATTCGATTGACAGCCCTCGTTTTTAGTTTTAGTGTGGTTGTGGTCTGAGATTGCTCATTAAGGCGTCCACTAGAACAATAGTAATTAGCCACAGTTTGTTTTTCCTGAAAGCTCTAATTGAGGAACTCTTAATATTTCCAGGTGTCCGGTGGCGTCTCTTTGCTACGTCCCGCGGGCAGCATCCAGCTCATTCCCCTGCGGCGGGCTGATCGCCGGCTCTCTAGAGGGCGCGTGTTTCTGGGAGCAGGTCAATGAGACTACGTACAGGCCGCATGTCCTGCCACTGGAGACCGCCGGCTGCACCGACATCCAGGTGGAGACGGAGAGCCGACACTGTCTGGTCACCTACAGGCCAGGTGAGACCCTGACACCGCTAACTCAAACCCTCTAAGAACACCAGGCCAGAACATGTAGCCAGTCGGTGATGTCGACACACACACATACAGCTGCCTGAATATAACACATGATGAGCTTCACCAGAAGATTAATAATGAAGTTTATAATGTATATATAACTTATCAAAACCAGACATTACAAATTGCTTTATAAGGAAAAAAAGAAACCAAAAATGTAAATGCATTTATTTTGTCTCATTTATAAAGTATTTAACATATGTGTATGTTTTCAATAACATCGTGGTTTATCAAACGTATATCTCTTCAAAATGCCCCTACAGTGCACAGTACAGTGTGTTGTTAAAGGCCAGTTGTTGAAGTGTCCCCGTCCGTCTTTCCTGCAGGCCGCTCCAGCCCGTCTCTGCGCTGCGTCCTGATGGCGCTGAACAGGACGCCTCAGCAGGACTCCAGTCAGCTGCCCAGCTGCTCCTGCTCTCCGGTGCAGACGTTCATCGCCGGCTCGTCCTGCAAGCTGCTCACCAAGAACGCAGTTTTCAAGAGTCCAGACGGAGGCGGGATGCTGGTCTGCGCCGGGGAAGAGGCCTCCAACTCAACCATGGTCAGTCCTGTTTGTGTGTGTGAGATCAGGAGAATAGTTTAGTCAACAGGGACAATTCCACTCAGACTCATTACTTATGAAAAAGACAAAGAAGTGGAAGAATTTTAATTAGTTTATCATCTCACAAAAACTGTTTTCATATCTACAAAACTGATATAAATCCATAATAGGTCGATTCCTGTATTTTACAGCATGCAAACAGCTGTCCATTTAACAGACTTTACATTTTAATGAAATCTAATAAATCTTTTCAGATCTATCTCATCAAATCAAAGAGCCTACTATTGCCTAATAAACCTTTTAAAATTAAATTTTTTATTTTTCATTTTTGAAGAGCACCTTCCTTAATTGTCAAATTTTCCTTCAATTAAAGTTGTATCTTATATATATATTTTTGTTATTTAAAAGAGCCCAAAGTTTTAACTTTATTTTACTTTGTTATATTTTAGTTCATTCTTTTTGTATTTCGTTCTTTTTCTTGCTTTGTTTATTGTCATTTTAAAGACCATAAAGTTACCTTAAGACTTCCTTTGGATTGAATAAAATTACTTTATTTATTTCATCATCATTGTCATTTTAAAGAGCCTAAAACTACCTAGGACAAAGTTCAATTTATCTTATTTACGTTTCTTTTTCATTTGAAGGAGCCAACAGTTGCTGAATAACTTTTTCTTCCTCTGCTTCGGTCTCATCTTCCTCTTCCTTCTCCTCCTCCTTCTCCTCCTCAGGTGTGGGATGCAGGCAGCGGCTCTCTGCTCCAGAAGCTTCCGGCTGACCTCCCGGTGTTGGACATCAGCCCGTTCTCGGTGAATGGCGAGCACTTCCTGGCCTCGCTCACTGAGAAGATGCTGAAGCTCTACAGGTGGGAGTGAACGAGACAGACTTTTCTCTCTCATCCACAAACCAGAAAATAAAAACAAAACACAGAGTCCCAGAGCACAAGGAGAGGACGCAGTCTGTGTGGAAAAACAAATGCTGCTCAACTTTTATCGGTTTAGAAACGCAAAAAAATAATTACTGGGAGTGAAGTGATCGACCCGAGGGAGGAAACATTTCATCATTTTTTATTTTTTAAACCATACATCCACGTTATTGCTCGTCTGGTGACCTTTGACCTGCACAGAAATGCAGCCTGAGTCAGGTGTGTGATAACCGGACAGTCTCCCATAGAAAGTATAAGATGTTTACATGGGTCAAAGGTCAAATTATAAATGTATGCGAGTCCTTTCGTGTTCAGATCTTCTTCTCAGCTGCTACAGAGTGTTGAAGGCTCGACTTGAGCTGTGAGTCGGTGTTTTTAGCCTGACGGAGGGGACGCTTTGGTGGAAGAAAATGGTGCCAGTCCTGCAGTTAAAGGACCAACATACCCGTGTGTGTGTGTGTGTGTGTGTGTGCCAGTTGTAGCTCTTCAACTACAAATAATGTGCACTTTATTTTTTTACGACCATTTTCAGGCTGTACAGTTTTAGATTTATCATTGTATTTTTTCCTACATGTCCACGCAGCCATTGATCCTCATTCATTTCTGTATTGTATGAAAATCAAACAACCACAGTAAACATCAATGCTAGTTATTTTCATTATCAATTAACCTGCTGACTATCTTCTTGATTAATCGACGACTTGTTTGGACTTTAAAACGTGAGAATATAGGGAAAAATGCTCTACATGACATCTTCAGATTGCTTTCTTTGATGACCAACAGTAAAAAGAAAACTGAAGATATTCAGTTTGTGATCACAAATGACAAAGAACATCAGAAAGTTGTCACATTTGGGGAGCTGGAATCAGCAAATATTTGTCTTTTTTTCCTTGAAAAAATAATTAATCGATTATCAAAATAGTTGTTTCATCTCTAATCAAGTCTGCATTCGTTTTTTAGATTTTCTATATTATTTTTTCGTGGTAATGCAGCAAGATTTTTATCTAATCACACATATATTGATATCGGCGTATATTCATCAGACTGGTGATACGTCATCCAGAGTAGGATGACGTCTCATGACCAAGCCCCCTTTTGGGGGAAACCAATCTCGTGTCCCTCGTAGACGGTAACAGAGCAAACAGAAGAAGTTGAAGCATGTCTCCAAACTTCTACTTCAAACAAACCGCTAATCGTAATAACGATATGCCCAAGAGTTGCTGTGTAGTTTGTTGGACCCACAATAAATCCAAAAACGTTGATCTCTGATCTGTTCCCCTGCCGTGTCCTTAAAAAGATCTAATAGAGGGACTTTATGGCTCCAAGCTATAGACCAGACCAGCATGGCGTCATCGCCGAGGCTGCGCTCACTTTTGGGGGAAAGAAACTCGCCGTCACAGGAGAGAACATGATGAAAAGTTGTTGTATAGCGGGTTAACCGAGGCTTTCACACTGACATTTGAGTTTCATACGATACATGAATATTCATTGTCAGTGTGCTAAATAGCTAAATGATGCTGGTGACATTAACTAGCTAGCTAACGTTAGCTTGAGTGTGAGGCTGCTGCAGTAATACAGTCATACATTAACGTTATAGCAGCATCAGACTGTCGTCTCCAACTAAATCTCAGCATATAGATCAATCAGTTGGTTATTAACACGTTGGTTATTCACAGACAACACTTTAGCCTAACGTGATTCAATCAGATATGTAAAGATGTCTGGATAAGCAATATCCGGCCACTGTGTTGGACGGGGGAAGACTGAAGGGACATGGCGGCGATCAACCTTCATTTATTAAGGTATCGCCAAGGTCACAAATAAATTATTAGTCATGTGTATAAAACAAACATTTGTATAACGAGATGAATGCATACAAACTTGTCAAAATTACAATCCAAACATACGTTAAATTGCATTGAAGTCTACGGCATCTTTGGTTTTCTTTCCCCCAAAAGGGGGTGCGGCCGTGACTTTTTGCGTAGTACCCGTATGCGCAGGTCTGATGTATAAAGTTAACTAAAAATTACAGAGATGTGTTTGAAGTCATTTACAAACCATGTCTCCATTATACTGTATATAGTTTGTCCACCAGAGAGTACTGACACTATAAAATGTCCTGCTCCATCTGTTGTCCAATTCTTTTAACAACAAAGTTAAAGGGATCCTTAAAAGAAATATCGGCTTTAAAAGGATCCAGTGTCTGTTTTGGGCTGTACTTAAATGGTAGCATAACATACAAACATGAGTTCACTGTGATGGATGTGACTATACAGAAATAAATAGAAACTAATAGCTGCCTGGAAAAGTAGGAACAAAAGCATCAACATTTATAAATTACGTCAACATGTTTTGCCGTGATGTAAAGGACAAGTGATTTGTAGTAAAAGAGCTAAATCAAACTGCGGGTATGGTCCTCTTAAGTAACTAGTTTAACAGATTAAAGGACCATTACCACTGGTTTAACTACAGCTACTGTATGTTGTACATCATACTGATCATTTTCCAAATCATATCATCCCTTTTTAGATTGATTTCCCGCAATCAAGGCAGCCAGTTCATTTATATGAAACCTGGAGAGACCTGTATGGAGGCCCTGAGATGCAAATGAGAAAAAAAAATCTTGTGATTAATTTTCTAAATCTGATCTAAATGGTTTTCTCTCTCTTGTGTTTATGAATTAAGAACAGGTGAAAACAGGTGAAAAGTTTTCCAGGATAATCTTTCTAAGTTCCTTTTTTTCTCGTCTGTGAAATGGTGGGGGGGGGGAACATTTAGCCAGATGAAATTAATTTTTTTTTGTCAGGATAATTTTGTGTTTGTTGTTGTAATACTCATTTTGGCCACAAGAGGCTGAAGTGCACCACCACCACATTTTCTAAATAGGACTAAAAACATTGTTTTCTTACAAGTGAGTTTTTACAAAACTTTCTTACACACTATATATGTTGTTTAGAGTAAATTGAGAATTTAAAAACTAAAAACATGGGGTATTGGTGCACTTCAGCCTCTTGTGGTCAAAATGAGTATTACAGCAACAAACACTAAAATGATTCTGATTAAAAAGAAAAAAATAGATAAAAAAAATAAGTAACTTAGAAAATTGATCGTGGCAAAACTTTTTTTGACAGATGAAAAAAATATTGAGGAACTTAGAAAGATAATCCTGGCTAAACCTTTTTTTTCAAGTCAAACACAGGAGAGAAAACAATTTAGATCAGACGTAGAATAATTTTTTCTCACTTGCCTCTCAGGGCTTCCGTAGCCTTGAATGACTGCGATAGAAAATTGAAGGTTAGCATTTATTGTGAGCAGGAAGTTAATTCAAAACATTCAAAGATGCTTTGAGACCAGACTTTTTATTTTAATGCAAAGACAACAAAAAAAATCTTTTAACCCAGTCTTACTATTCCTGGATTTGATTTAATGACAAACTTGTCACGTAACTGAAGTTTGGGATGTCAGAGGGTCCTTGAATCCACCACGAACCAGAGGTTAAAAAATTATCTGTTTGCATTAAACACACAAACATTACATCACTTTGACAAAGAGATAAAGATCAAGTTTAAATGTCAAAGATGCCAGACTTCAGACTTCTCTAAATTCACCTCAACAGTGAAGATGCAGAAAGAAGATGCACCAAATTATTTCCACGTTTTCGTCCCCCTTCTCATTTTGTTGGATTTTCTTCACACATTCCATCTCTACAGTTTATTAACATCATCTTCTTATTATTTTTAACTTCACCCTGAACCCGAACATTAAGTGCCAAAGGACTCGGCTATTGTCGTAAATTTTACTTTCCTCGTTATCTTTCTAAAGGAAGTTGTATATATGTATATTTGCTACCAACTGTTTGTGTACGACTTCAAAGTTAATAAAAATGATGTTATTTTTATTTAAAGTCATCAGAGTGGACTGTTTGATGTTGTAGTTCGCTCTCGTACAGAGAGATCTTGTGAAGGATAAACATGAATCAGCAACAGTAGAAACCAGGAGAGTTCAAGGTTTACAAGTCATATTATGGTAGATTGGTTTTAGAAAATGGAATAAAACAAGTTCAATTGAAATGCATTTTTGTGATTCCATTTTGAAATTCATAATTTAAAGCCGTGGTTCTCAACCAGAGGTCCGGGGACCCCCGGGGGTCCTTGAGAGAGTTCGAGGGGTCGTCAGAAAAATGGGGAATAGTTTATTTTCACTATTTAATTCACTATAGAAGTGAGCCCAATGTGAGTAAGAGTCATAAGAGTGACTATTCTGATCATAGGTTTCACTTCCTCCACGGTCATCTCCTCAACTGTTTATATAGAATTTTATATATATATTTCTGGTCTTAATCATGTCTAACAACCAAAATATTTTCAGATGGAGGTCCCTAAAGCGAAATCTTATCAAATGGGGTTCCCTGCGCTAATGTGTATCAATTTAGGGGTCCTTGAAACGAAACAAGTTGAGAGCCACTGATTTAAAGGAACATTGTGTAGGATTTGGCGGCATCTAATGGTGTGGTTGCAGAATGCAACCAACTGAGTACCCCTCCGCTCACTCCTCACTTTCCAAGACTGCGGTAACGTGAGCCACCGAGTGGAAAACCATGGTAAAGGCCTTTACACACCGGCACCTTTACTCCACTGCAAATATTATATGTCTAGGGCTTTTATTGTGAAAGATAAGAATGGAAGGAGTGGATCTGATCTAGGCTGCCTTTGTCAAGATTGAAAGGAATAATAAAGTTTGTCGTCTTGGTTCACACTATGGAGCCTCTGTGTTCATCAATAGAGCGCTCCAGGGATGATGTATTTTTGTAGGCCAACCAGGAAGTTAGCATCTCCCTGGTTCCCTCCACTAAAAGCCAATGGGATTGTTCCATTGGGTTTTGGATTATTACAGAAAATAAACTCCGTGGCAAACGTTTATGATACTTAAACGTTTTATTCAGCAAGATAATCTTCACAAATGAACACCACTTTTATGATTTTTGAAGTGTGAAGCAATAGTCAGAAGTAAAAAGCTAATGTTAGGCTATTTATCTATTTATTAGGTATTTATACAAGGAGAACTCCTGGAGAGTCATTCGGTTTTTATATATAGCACTTTTAAAGACCTGATTGCTTTTATACTGCTTTACTCTGTTAATATCCTGTCATCCACTTTTTATTGTGCTGCACCATCGCACTTTGTTCACTGTGTTATGTTCTATGTTTGTGACTGTTTTTGTATGTCTGTGTTTGCACCTTGGTCCGTGAGCAACGACATTTCGTTTTAACTGTGTACTTTGTATGTGGAAAAATGACAATAAAGTTGAACTTGTAAACCTGTAACGGAACTACACCAGGGTCACATGAGCGTGAGTATGAACACAACGAGGCTGTAGAGGAGGACGAGTCGGCGTGATGACGTTTAGTAGCCTCATTTAGCCCCTTGTTAGCAACGGCCTTTTTTAAGACACAGCTTCAAAATTCGACATATTTTATACCATAGAACAAATCAATTATTTAATTATTTTAGGGAAACATTATGACAAAGTGTAAAAATAGTAAAAAGAAAACATATTATTAACTTATGCTGCAAATTGATCAAATGTCTTTTAATGTTCTCTGCTATTATTCATATGTATTTAAAGTCTTCTATTAATTTTTCCAGTTGATACTTTCTTCTTACTTTCTTCACTCAGCGTATTATGTTGTAGCTTTGTTTTATTTGCTGCTCTAACAAAACATTTCATCATTCAATTATGTGAAATGCGTCACATATTGCGACACAAATATGGCGTAATGAAAATGAGGAACAACACTGATGTTTACTGCTGTGAGTCAGAGTAAATTTGCTCAGATCCAGTTCTTCTTCTTGTAAAACAGACTCTGGTTCTTCTTCTTTCTCTCTTCATAATTGATTATTCATTTAATTCATTTATAAAGCAGAAATGTCAAACATTCTCTGGCTCAAACGTGACGATTTGTTACTTTAGTCTGTTTTACATTGTTATAAACTGAATATCTTTAGATTTTGGACAAAATGAGACATTGTGATAGACGTTATGCACTTTTTTTTACATTTTATAGACTAAACAATGATTTGATTAATTAAATGTATAGATTAATTAATTATGAAAATAATCATTATAGCAGTATATAGCATATAAAAAAATCTGTAATTAATCAATAATTTAAAAGAAGGGTTTTGTAGAAAGCATATTTATATTTCTTGAAGCAAGGTATCTGAAAAAGAATCATGTTCTACCAAAAACCAGCCTTTGTATAAATATTATAGAACATTTTTCAAATGATACCCAGCCCTGCTTGTGTCTCCCACCTGTTTTTCCTCACATTATTCCTCACATGTTCAAGTTTTAACAAATGAAAATTGGCATGGAGGTCAGTCGGTGCAAACTGTACATCTTTCAAAAATAACTTTTGTTTCTTGGACACTAACTGTCAAAGTCCTACAGTATCAACATCCGACATTGTTTATTGTTTTTAAAATGTATTCATCTTCAATGAAAGTGATAAGGAATGGAAAAGGAAGACGTTTCCATGGTGGCTGTGTGATTAGATGACTCACAGCCAGTGGTGGAAGAAGTACTCTGATCCTTTACTTAAGTAAAAGTACAAATACCATAGTCTAAAAATACATCATTACAAGTAAAAGTCCTGGATTCAAAATATGACTCAAGTAAAAGTATAGAAGTATTATCAGCAAAAAGTACTAAGAATATCAAAAGTAAAAGTGCTTATTGTGCAGAATGGCTCATTTCAAAGATAAAAGAATACTGTATTATAGTGTTTTTATGCATTAGCATTTAGTGCATTTTAATGTTGTAGTTCGTCAATGTGGAGCTAATTTTAAATACTTTGTATACTATTAGTAGTACAGTACTGCATCGTATCATATAAGCATATCATGTTTTTATATGTAACAAATGTCAAATAAATGTAGTGAAGTAAAAAGTGAAATATTTCCCTCTGAGAATGTAGTGAAGAGTAGTAGAAAATGGAAATACTCAAGTAAAGTACAAGTATGTCAAAATTGTACTTAAGTACAGTACTTGAGTAAATGTACTTAGTTACATTCCACCACTGTTCGTAGCATGAACCCACACGCGCTCATTAAATATTCATGAGCTGTCCAGTGCCCTCCTAGAGCATGGGTCTGCAATGAATAACTGTTCTTTGTTTACATTTTCATTTTTATTTATCATTGTTGTAGGTCTATGGTACAACGATACGACGGAGTATTAGGGCCACATTGAGGAAAAGAAATAAATCTGAGATTTCGGGAATAAAGTCCTAATATTACGAGAATAAAGTCAGAAGATTACGAGAAAAAAGTCGTAATACTATGAGAATAAAGTCATAAGTTTAAGAGAAAAGAGTCATAGTATTATGAGAATAAAGTCATAGTAGTAATTTTACGTGTTATTTTCTTTTTTTCTTGTAAAGTTATGACTTTATTCTCATAATATTACAACTGTTTTTTCTCGTAAAGTTTTGAATTTATTCTCGTAATATTACAACTTTTTTTCTTGTAAAGTTATGAATTTATTCTCATAATATTCTGACTTTTTTTCTCGTAAAGTTATGACTTTATTCTTGTAATATTACAACTTTTTTTCTCGTAAAGTTTTGACTTTATTCTTGTAATATTACAACTTTTTTTTCTTGTAAAGTTTTGACTTTATCCTCGTAATATTACGTCTTGTTTTTCTTGTAAAGTTTTGACTTTATTCTCGTAATATTACAACTTTTTTTCTCGTAAAGTTTTGACTTTATTCTCGTAATATTACAACTTTTTTTCTCGTAAAGTTTTGACTTTATTCTCGTAATATTACAACTTTTTTTCTCGTAAAGTTTTGACTTTATTCTCGTAATATTACAACTTTTTTTCTCGTAAAGTTTTGACTTTATTCTCATAATATTACAACTTTTTTTCTCGTAAAGTTTTGACTTTATTCTCGTAATATTACAACTTTTTTTCTCGTAAAGTTATGAATTTATTCTCGTAATATTATGACATTTTTTCTCGTAATATTATGATTTTATTCTGGAAATCTCAGATGTTTTTTCCTCCAATGTGGCCCTAGTACTCTGTCGTACATTTGCTCTTTGGCCCTCACTGCATTAGATTCAAGATTCAAGATTCAAGATGTTTATTGTCACACCGGTTGTACAGGTACAAACGTGTGAAATACTTTTTGCTGGGAAGCTCCATTAAAATAATAAGTTATATTACATTTCCATTACAATTATAAAAGGAAATACTTGAGAATATATACAGTATATACAGTATAAGATATGTTTTTGTGTGAGAATGTGTCGAATGAATTATCTATTTAAAAGTCTGATGGCCTGGGGGAAAAACTGTTTCTCAGTCTGTTGGTGAGTCCTGGGGGTCCTGTATCTTCTACCAGAGGGCAGGAGTTATAATATATATATATATATATATAAACTGTGTTACCTTCATCACAACGCTCAAATGTTTTGCGGCTCCAGATGGATTATGAATTTATTTTTTTTCTTATACATTTTTTTTGTTGCCTATAATGTATCTTTTGATAGTAAAGGTTGCTGACCCCTGCTCTAGAGAGAGAGAAACAAATCTGTTTGCAACTCTCCTCCTAGTGTCCATATTTCCCACCGCCCCTGAACGGAGCAGCAGGCTGACTGGCTCTGTGAAGATGGCGGACTGTCTACGTGTTCCTCTGCTCCTGCTCTTCATGTGCATCTTGTCGTCTTTGCAACCAATTCGAGGACAAAACAACGTTATCGCCAAACTAGCCAGTAATGCTGAAATCCCACAGAATCCAGCCGGAGGTCCTGGACCGGCTGTGGTGAACCCGGTAGCCGCTGAGAAGAGCCTGGTCGCCGGGGCCTCGCTGCCTCGGAGGCGCTCTACCGGCTGGAAGTTGTCTGAGGAGGCGGTGTGCAGAGAGGACCTGACGCGGCTCTGCCCCAGACACTCCTGGAACAACAACCTGGCGGTGCTGGAGTGTCTACAGGACAGGAAAGAGGTAGGTTAGCGGGTCAGGGTGCTGTGGTTCCTGGGTGAAAGAAGGAGAAGCAGGGTGTTGCCTGCTGAAACAAACCAGCTACCGTTAGCAGCCACAGTTAGCCGTGAGAGAACGTCACGCCAAAGTCCAGTCAGAAATGCACCAATTTATTACCTATATCATCATCTTCAATATGATTAACTGCTGTAGAACAATATTTAACACATACTCAGAATCATCATGGTCCACTCTTCAGTTCGGCATGATTTAATACCACGAAAGATGCTTATCTTTTATACGACTTGCACGTTTTTGAATCGTGTCGCCTCAGATTTCTCGTCTCTGTGTGTTTTATATAGTAGACATCAAATCAGCGTAATGTAGATAAACATCGAAACAACCGCATAACACACTCCGTTACCAACCGTTACCAACCGTTACCAAGCCGTTACCAAGCCTTTACCTACCGTTAACAACCGTTACCAAGCCATTACCAACCGTTACCAAGCCTTTACCTACCGTTAACAACCGTTACCACAGATAACCGTTACCAAGCCTTTACCAAGCCTTTACCAACCGTTACCAAGCCATTACCAACCGTTACCAAGCCTTTACCAACCGTTACCAAGCCTTTAGCAACCGTTACCAAGCCATTACCAACCGTTACCAAGCCTTTACCAACCGTTACCAAGCCTTTACCAACCGTTACCAAGCCTTTAGCAACCGTTACCAAGCCATTACCAACCGTTACCAAGCCTTTACCTACCGTTACCAAGCCTTTAGCAACCGTTACCAAGCCATTACCAACCGTTACCAAGCCTTTACCAACCGTTACCAAGCCTTTAGCAACCGTTACCAAGCCATTACCAACCGTTACCAAGCCTTTACCTACCGTTACCAAGCCATTACCAACCGTTACCAAGCCATTACCCACCGTTACCAAGCCTTTACCTACCGTTACCAAGCCATTACCAACCGTTACCAAGCCTTTAGCAACCGTTACCAAGCCATTACCAACCGTTACCAAGCCTTTAGCAACCGTTACCAAGCCATTACCAACCGTTACCAAGCCTTTACCTACCGTTAACAACCGTTACCACAGATAACCGTTACCAAGCCATTACCAACCGTTACCAAGCCTTTACCAACCGTTACCAAGCCTTTAGCAACCGTTACCAAGCCATTACCAACCGTTACCAAGCCTTTACCTACCGTTAACAACCGTTACCACAGATAACCGTTACCAAGCCTTTACCAAGCCTTTACCAAGCCTTTACCAAGCCTTTACCAACCGTTACCAAGCCTTTACCAACCGTTACCAAGCCTTTAGCAACCGTTACCAAGTCGTCTGTCATGTTTTCTTTTTCTCAGACATAGTTTGTTACAGATTGACTCTAATTTATGGTCAGTTTGTTGTCAATGATTTAACAGTGAGCTGTAACACAGTAAACTGGCAGATTGTGAGCGAAGTCCGGTGTTGCAAATATCCAAGTGCGTCTGGACTAAACTAAGCTAGCTGCTAAATGTAAAAATTGGCCACAACATTTTGCCAACCTGCCAAACCGTTACCACAGATAACCATTACCAACCGTTACCAACCGCTACCACAGATAGCCGTTACCAACCGTCACTACAGATAACCGTTACCAACCGTTACCACAGATAACCGTTACCAACCGTTACCACAGATAGCCGTTACCAACCGTTACTACAGATAACCATTACCAACCGTTACCACAGATAACCGTTACCAACTGTTACCACAGATGACCTTTACCAACCATTACCAAGCCTCTACCAACCATTACCAAGCCTTTACCAACCGTTACCCAGCCTTTACCAACCATTACCAAGCCTTTACCAACTGTTACCAACCGTTACCAAGCCTTTAACAACCGTTACCAAGCCTTTACCAATCGTTACCAAGCCTTTACCAATCGTTACCAAGCCTTTACCAACCGTTACTAAGCCTTTACCAACCATTACCAAGCCTTTACCAACCGTTACCAAGCCTTTACCAACCGTTATAAACCGTTACCAAGCTTGTTGATTCTTGGCTTTTTGTATTACTGTTAATTACAACGTTTAGTTTAATTATACCTCCTGTATCCAGTTTGACTGTGACAGCTAACGGAACAGGTTATTAACTGGTGTGTGACTGGTTTTAATGTTGTTGTGTGTAGCTCATGTTAAAGTGAGGCAGACAGGACAGTTAAAATCCATTTTATCTGCAGAGACTCTGTTTTTTTCTCCCCTGGGAAAGGTTGTCAGTGGCCTCCCACTTCAGCCCGGGGCAGCACCCAGGATCACTAGTCACTGTGGTTTTAGGGTAGTGGATGTTGTCCTGACATGTTTAGGCAACACATTACCAGAAGATGATTTTAAAAAAGAATAAAACTTCAATGCCAGGGCCAATAACATGCATTTTTTAATCTTAATATGCTCACTGCTTTCTGCAAAAACATTATTTTTTCATTTCAAGAGTAAGCCATGTTGTGACTTGCTGTTTTTAAATCTAATCTTAAAACTCACCTGTTCCTCTTAGCTCTCCCACAAAGGTTTCATAATAACTATGAGTTGCTTTTAACTTGTGTTAGGAAATAATTTGTCTATAATCTTTTTCGTCCTATTCTGATTTTGTGATTGGTTTACCCTTTGTGTAAAGCACCTTAAGATTTCGCTGTATTTTATTGTTATTTGTAATGTGTTAAATAGTCATACACTGTAGATAACCCTGTACCACCAAATATCCACTGCTGCTCTTATAGACTATACATCTTACAGTCTTTAATGCACATTTTTCTGTAATATGTACATATCATCTTGTCACTTTACGGACATATTATAATATGTACGTCCTACTCAGTGTACATACAGTATATAGACATCTCCACTTGTACATGCTGTACATAATCATCCAGTCCACGTATATCCATCCAGTATTTATTTCTTTGCACTATTTGTATTGTTTGCAACTCCCACACACTTGACTTGTATATAGACATTTGATTTTTAATATCGTATTCTTTATTCTGTTATTTCTATTCTGTGTAAGTACATTGAGAGAGCTGCATAAAAACCAGAGTCAAATTCCTTGTATGTATGTATATATTTGGCAAAATAAACCTAGATAATAGTCTTGGCCAACAGTCTAAAACCCAAAGATATTCTCATTATGATAACATAAAACAGAAAAAAGTGGCGAGGTAGTGACCCCCAGCAGGCGCTAGCTAGCTGTCATGCCAGTTTGTGGAGCTCAGAAAACGTTGGAGCAAATGTTCGATTCGCCGTCTAATATCGTAAAACTGCCAATATCCAAAATACACAGTTGTTTTCTCGCCTCAAAAATGATCAGAAGTGAATTTAGTGATGAAATAACTACGAAAATCTGGGGGAAAAAACACACCGTTTTTGATGCTCTTGTTATGACCATAGTCTGTAATGTTCCAGCGCTTTAAATTGTGGGATACAGTAGGTGAGGTAGACTGGTCCTATGCATACTGGAGATTTTTTCCAAATCAGTATGACATCCGGGTATTTTTGGCATACTATAGATTTTGCTTTTGTTTGCATACTACATGCTACATTTTGGCCAAATCAGTATGTATTACTAGTATAGTATGAGGTTTCGGATACAGCCATTGTCTGCCGACTAGTTCACACCCTGCTCAGAGAGATAACCGTTAACTTTCTTCCTGCTTGACAATGAGTAGTTTCCCCGCAGCTATTGGATTTGTTTATCTTGTTCCAACTAAGTCCACAGGTAGTTGTTTGAGAAAAGTGGAGGATGACTCAGTATTTTCTCACAGTGAGAAACTTCTCCAAGGCGTGTCTGTAGTTGAACTTGTGCTTTTCAGGTCATTACTAGGTTGTGTTTGTGGCCTTTTAGGCTCGTTCAAGTGTGTGCTGAGAGATCAACACAGGACTGTTGGCCTGTTGGCCTGTTGGCCTGTTGGCAGCTGACTGCTCACTCACTTCTTTAAGCTCATTAGCTGCTTGTCAACAGCAGAACTACAGCAGACTGAGAGATCTCTATACGCTATAACAGCAGCTTACAGCAGCTAAGACAAGCCTCGGTTTGTGCCCCGTTATCTGCTTACTCAAAATCACAAGACGCCGTCCCCTCTGGTGGTAAAAGTCTTCATGAAATACTTTGTTTTATAGCCTGTAGCTGCTGGTGGGAGTCGAAAAGATAAGAAAGAAGCTTTCTATGGAGTGTGAGCGTCAGTAAAAAAATCAAAACATCTTGACCTTTAAGAAATGACTACTGAAGATTTCAAGCATTCAAACTGGCCACTAAGACACTGTGATCATAGTTTTCTGTAGTCTTGTGGTTGCTCCTTATCAGCTTTTCCACATTTGACACGTGAAGTGAGGAACATCGCTGAAATGATTGCAGAAAATTAATCTGCAACTATTTTTGGTAATTATGAGGCTAAAATACCTAAAAGTTCCAGTTTCTCTGAAGTAAGGATTTGCTGCTTTTTATCTGTTTTTTAGGGATGCACCGGTTTATCGGCTGAACATCGGTATCGGCCGATATTTGCCTTATTGACTGCCATCAGCCTATCAGCAAATAAGATGACATTCAGCGATGTTTATCTGTTGTGTTGCATCTCTTTTGCGCCGGCTAAATGTTGTGTTGGTTATTTGTGGTCGGTCTCTGACAACAGTAACCAGCTGATTCAGAGAAATTAAATAAAAAAATTAAAATGGAAAATGCTAAAATGGGTCCCCAAATATACTTGGTCGGCCGTTAATATAACTGGGCGGCCCGCCTACGTAAAGTCTATGTGTGGGAAACTCTGCTTATCTTAATATTTTTGTTGGGCTGTGTACTGAAACAGTCTTGTCATTGAGTAGGTAGTTGTATTCTTAAAAGTTTTTTAAAACAGTTATTTAAAACAAAAAAGAATACTTTTCATGTGAAAGAAGGTTATATTAAATGTTGTTTCATAAATTAGTATGATTGAATTGATCCTCATTCAAAGACAGTGTAATGAAATGCTGAATGACTTTAAAGCAGCTCAGTCATTTTTTATAATAAATTAGGTTTTTATTTCCCTGGCACAAAAGGGAAATAAATAACAGCAAAAACTAAATAAACAAAAATCGGTATCGGTTATCAGCAAAATTGTTATTTTAAACATCAGTATCGGTATCGGTATATCCATAGTTTTTAACTTTGGTGCAAAAGGTAAATCCGTCACCAGACAAACCTCTTTGTGAGCTGTATTTTCCAGCAACTTGTGTTTTGACGGTGTGACATGAATGCAGCTGAAGCCCCCGGTGAACTCAGGTTTCTTGGTGTGACGTCTCGTCTCTCCATAGACGCCCACCACGAACACTGCTGCTGAGCAGCCGTCGTGGAGCTTGTCCGTCCACCTTCTGTGTGAAGGCCTCGAGCTGCCCAGATGGCACTGGTGCTGCTGTTCTCTGGTTAAGGGTGAGATTTAGGAGCTGCTTTTAGACTCGCAGCATTTTTGTGTGTCTCCGGCCTGCCCGCTGTCGTCCTGCTGGTGGCTGTGGTTTTGTGTACGTGGAGCAGATCCTCAGAGTCCAGAGGGAGGAGGCTCTGGAGATTGAAGGTTTCGCTCTGGCCCGTCAGCTGCCTGAAGCCTCCATGTGTCTGTTTCTGTCTCCCAGTTGTACCCAGTTTGATAATTGCCAATTAGCACATTAATGCTACAAGACATTCACTTTAAATAACAGGCTTATTGGTGTATATTCAGCTGCTTTGCTGTTGAACACAAGAAATGATACCCCCAACCCAGGGCAGCGTCAGTCTTTGTGAAAGCTTTGTTCCTCACTGATTGCCTGGTACCCAGGAGTAATATTTGTATCTCTTGTTTCTCTGTCAGAAAGAGGTACAAACAATGGGTTGGATGGTGTCGAGGTCAGGACTCAAGTTCTTCCTCACCAAACTGCAAAAAACATTTCTTTATGGGGCTGGCTTCGTGCACACACAGGCGTTTTATCATGTTGAAACAGGAAAGGGACAAACACAATCTGTTGCCAAAAACTATGAACAACACTATTGTCTAAGATATCACTGCTGGAGCATTAAGATTCCCCTTCATTGGAACTAAAGAGCACAAATGAGGAAAAGCAGCTGCACAAACATACTGTATGTGGTCAGAGGTGTCCACATACTCTATGCAGTATAGGCTACATCCACACTAGTCGATCAGGACATCCCTACCCATTTTCTTTTATAATAAACACTCTAGAGGCAACCAAGTACATTTTACTTGTGTTTTTTTTTTCACTTTTACTTAAAGGACCAATATGTAATATACTGTATTTACTCTATTAAATCATAAAATGACCGTGATATGTCATCAGAGATTAAGGAAGTTGAAACACTGGCTTCTCTGACAACAAGTCAGTATGTTCTCCTATAAAATTTCTATTCCGGTCCAGAACGTCTGTTTTTGTTTTGGCCGGTTATCAAGGCAGCAAGTATTTGAGACACACAGCTGGTGATGTGATTTACGACTACTACTAGCCAGAGGCTAACGGTATTGATGCTAACACATGCTAACTGCTATCAGTCACACCGCAAACAACATGCAAACAACTCCAATGTTTTGAATTTGGACTGTAATACCCATTCTAAACGCTAGCTGTGAGTGCTACATATTGCTCCTTTAAATACAATGATAAACATACTTTATGGAGTATTTTCCCATTGTAGTACTGCTAATGTACGTGTACTAAAGTACAGGATTACTTACCTGAGCAGCTGTAGCAGGTTGTCTGTCTCAGGACGACTGTGTCCTGATGATAAAGCAATAACAGAAACATTTCAGGGTGCTGAATTCCCACAAGTATTCAGATGCTTTTATAGGCTTATCTTGCATTATGCTAAACAAAGACGGAGCTTTTAGTTTGTTTTGATGCATTTATTTTGGTACTTTGACGGCCATAATGAAGAGGAAAAAAATGTTCCTGGTTGCTAAGCAACATCCTTTTGTGTCCTTCCAGCATCCAGTGTCTGACGGTCCATTCAGGCTGATTGTTGACATTTATCCAGAAGTGTTCATCCAACTACAGCTCTGCTACTGTCGTCTGTGTGATAACAGTGACGTTATCAGTCATTTAACAAACAGTCCTAGGCAGTGACCTCATTTAGGATCGTAGTGGTCTATGGGTAGAAGCTCCTCCTGATCCTCTCAGTGCTGCCCGGTGTATCGGGACCTTCTTCTTGACCTCCACAGGGACAAAATGCCAATATTCTTTGCCTTAATGATTCTTCTAGCCTTATTCTGGCAACACCTGGTGTAAATATCCTTTGGCAGGGTAGAGCACCGCCACCACCTATTGTATGTTCAGCCGAAGAAACCACTCTTTGCAGGGCCTTGCAGTCCTGCAGTCCAGTCCTTGCTGTTTCCGTACGAGGCAGTGATGTGCAGTTTGCTATGTTATGATTTGAGCATATTTTTTATGCTAAATGCAGTACCTGTGAGGGTTTCTGGACAATATTTGTCATTGTTTTGTGTTGTTAATTGATTTCCAATAAGAAATACTGTATATACATTTGCATAAAACAGCATATTTGTCCACTCCATGTTGATAGGCGTATTAAATACTTGACAAATCTCCCTTTAAGGTACATTTTGAACAAATAAAATATGTGATTTATCGCAATTAACTATGGACAAGCATGCAATTAATTGCGATTAAATGTTTTAATCGATTTACAGCCCTAGTTTTTATGCAAATAACCACTATAGATGACAATAACAAAGTACAGTACTGTGTACAGTACCCTCCCACCTCTGAAAGATAGGGCTCCCCCAGAAGCCCCGGTGTAATTTGAACACTGGAAATTACCATGCATATAATGTTTTTTGTGTAAAATATATTGACCATTGAATGAAATCAGATCTAAAAGGTTATTCCTTCATTTAGCGCATAGATTTCAAAAGTGGCAGATAAAAACGCATACTTGCCTGCTGCCACAGTGGCAGGCAGTGAGAAAAGTTCATTTCAGATCCAGATTGTGTGTTTCCTGTTCTGAAGATTTCTGCTGGATTTCACAGTTTGATGAGATGTCAGTGTTCTCAGTCTTTTTCTGTGTGTTGTCAGCGGTGGTGAAAACACATCTGTCACACACCTGACCTGAATACTGCCCTGCCCAGCTGTTTGGTAGGGAAAAAACACTCTTGTTTTTATGGGTGGAGAGTCAAATAAAACAAACAGTGTGCAGAGACTCAGCTGAAGCTGCAGAGGTGGTTCTAGCTGACCTGAATCGGTGTTTAAACTGTTACTGTTTGCTGATGTGCTGCCTCAAGTCATCCATGGTTAGTTTTTGATTGGCTGATTGAAAACGCAGCATGTTACAGGATACGGCTGCATCAAGATCTGGCTTCGTCCCGGATGCATTTCTTGCTTGATGTCCACTGGAGCGTCTCATTTGTGGCTCTTTTCTCGCCTCCATAATCTTTGTGCGCTGGGTCTATTTCTGCCAGACCAGCTCTCATCTCTAAAGCATAAAATGTACTAGTATTTAAATACTAGCGTGCATGCGCATTGAAGATAGCTACCTAACTGTTGCACCTGCTCATTAGGGAGGTAAGAAAATATTGATATACATGAGTATCACAATATTATGTTTTGCGATACTGTATCGATTCTCCAAAACGCTGTATTGATTTTTAATTAACCTCTTGAAAATCCGATGGCCCGCCGGTGGACCCGGCCGATAGTCTGTCTTTCGGAGGTTGTAGCGGGCTGAATTTTAAAGCTAGAGTGAAGGTGCTGGCATCATATGAAACTAGAAAAACCATTGGTACCAACCGTGTCATACTAGCTTGTCGGCAAGGAGGCTAAATAACGCTCCAAAGTTTGGTTGAATTTTGGCGAGGAAAAACTGTCAGTGCCATTTTCAAAGGGGTCCCTTGACCTCTGACTTCAAGATATATGAATGAAAATGGGTTCTATGGGTACCCACGAGTCTCCCCTTTACAGACATGCCCACTTGATGATAATCACATGCAGTATATGGGTGCTCTACAGTCGTAGCATCGGCCCATTTGACCACGGAGATGAGTGATGGCTGGCTTGACCGCACGTTACCGCAATACGATAACGTTTCCTGTCCATGACAGAGTTAGCATGCAGCTTAAGCTATGATGTCTAGCTCTGCTTTTTGTGCAATGTGTGAAACCCAAAGTGTTTCCAAATTTTCCTGAATGTGTAGTGTTTACCACGCTGGATTTAACATATGAGGGTGCAGGTCGTATCCACGCAGACCCTCCACCGTTATCTGCATTTTCTGTGTTCGGCTCGCTGCGGTTTGTTTTGGTTGACGGATACAGTACGGATATGACGTCGCGTTACTCAGACTACAACAATAAAAGCGGTAACTTCCTTCTACCTCCATATAGACTCAAATGATGCAAAAATCTCGATTCTGGCATTAAAAAATCTATTTCAAAATGGTAAAATTGCGATACATAAGTGAATCTATTTTTTTCCCACCCCTAATATTCAGGGTATAAAACAGAGATAAGACTGCATGCTGCTGTGTGCTCTGGTTTACGTAGGGTGAGTCTGATGAAAGATGCCAGAAGTTGATGGAAACCAGCTGGTCCAGATAAATTTGTCACTTTATATTTCATTTTGAAGCTTTTCATTAGGAAAGGATTGCCGTCAGCTTTAGAAAGCAGGTTAAAAGATGCTGAGGATGAAGGCTGCTGTGCTTCATGACTCAGTAGCTGTTGGCTTCCCTCTGGATTCTCTCCTCTTTCTATCACTTCTTGTGTCATTTTCTCTCTCCATCTCTTCCTCTCACCCACTTCCAATTATAGCTCAACCAGTCATGCCGGTTTTCCCAAGACAAAATGAGGAGAGCTAATTAAGTTTAATTTAGCTGCAGCTATTAAATGAGATGGACGTTTTCACAGTTTTCTCTTTTCAGATGGGAAGGAGGTAAAAACAAAGACTAAAGTATGTGAAAGGGTGTGTCAGCTGAGTTCCCATTGTGTTAGATTACATCTCTGACAGCTGGTCACTGAGTTTGACACACTCGGAGTTAGATTAATCCAACAGTTTGGATCCGATTCACCTGAACAGTTAATATCCTGTTGCCATACAATAGTATTTTCCCAGCCTTCATGAGCTCCGTTTGGTCAGACAGAGGCTGGTTTCATCATTGTTAGTTTATTTTGGCTGTTAAATCAACGCAGGATTGAACAGATGAGAAGTTTTGGCGCTCTGAAACGTGCAGATCCCCTGGCGGAGCTGAACAGACGGCGCCCACATGAGTCACATTGTGCTCTGCGGTGGTGATGTGATGTTTGGCTGTTCAGTCCAGAGGTGGACTGAGCGTGTGCAGAGGCGGGGTCCTCCCTGTGGGCCGGTGATCCAGTCCAGAAAATAAAACAAAAGCTCCGTGCTGTTTGAGCAGCGTCAGACTGGCCGGCTCCATCCAGGTTAAACCCCCCTGTTAGCTTTACTTTGGTACGTTCGGCCCCTCTGTGCTGACACTGACTCACTCACTGTGTTGACTTAGCAAAAAAACATGATGCTGCTTTCAGGTGCAAGTCAGAAGCATCGGAATTACAGCTTGAGCCCTCATCAACAACAACAAAAATCAAGGCAGTAAATATGGGACAAACTGTATTTACGAGTGCCACAACATAAATACAAATCCAGTTTTGTTTTAAAAAGCTGGAAGCATTTTAGTTTTTTATTGGTACCCACAAGTCTCCTTTTACAGACATGCCAACTTTATGATAATCACATGCAGTTTGGGGCAAGTCATAGTCAAGTCAGCACACTGACACACTGACAGCTGTTGTTGCCTGTTGGGCTGCAGTTTGCCATGTTATGATTTGAGCATATTTGTTATGCTAAATGCAGTACCTGTGAGGGTTTCTGGACAATATTTGTCATTGTTTTGTGTTGTTAATTATTTATTTCCAATAATAAATATATACATGACAAATCTCCATTTAAGGTACATTTTTAAGAGATGAAAAAATGTGTGATTAATTTGCGATTAAATATTTTAATCAATGTAATCGTGAGAAACTTAAATAAATCCAGTTGTTTGAAGGTGATGTTTTCACGTCAACATATAGCTGATAGAGATCGAATTATGAAGGGATGCACCAATCCGACCTTTTCAGTGCTGATACCGATAGCAATACCTGGGCTTTGGGTATCGGCCGATACCGAGTACTGATCCAATACCAGTGTTTAATTAATAAGCTGTATTCCTCACTGTGTGGAAGTGACTGTGATCATTCCTGTGTGTGTAAGGCTGACTTAAACATTGCTTTCCTAACTTTGTAAAACAAAATGTAACAAATAAATACATAGATATAAATTTACTGAATTGTTATTTATGATTAAAATAATGAATCGTACACCAGCAACCTGGCCAAAAACCTTAAAATGAACATGATTGACAACAAATTGGTCAAAACTTAAACAGGAATTAAAATACCAGTATATAATGTATATAAACATTGAATTGAATTGAATTGAATAGATCGGCCCCATTGTCACAGATACCCGATCCAGCTATTTGAGTCAGTAATCGGTTCGATGCTTCCCTAGAATTATGACCTGTTTAACTTCCTAACAAAAAACAGTATGCAAACGGTAATAAAAGGAGTGAATGTTGAAGTACATGGGATTAATTATACCCCCGCGCCAACGTAGTCCGAGGTATATAGCGCTCCGCGTGTCCGTCCATCCTTCCGTCCGTTCGGGTGTCACACTTTCGTTTCCGGAGCAGAACTCGGAAACTATTTAACTTAGGAGCCTCAAATTTGGTTTGATGGTTGACAGTGTGGTCTAGTTGTGCCTTTTGTGGATTAGAAGTCCAGGGTGCCCAAAATTTTTGACATTTTGGCCAAAAACTGTGATTCTTTCAACTTCAATTTAGTTTCCAGAGTAGAACTCGTCCATCAGTTCCAAAAGGGCAAGACCTTTGGCCCTACATAAGTAGGGTTCAAGCAGTGAGTGGGGGGTATGTGAGCCATGCTCACTTTTGCTTTGTTGTTTTACTTTTGTTTTTTACTGGGGTATTGAGAATCATGGAATTTCACTGGTATTGGTGTCGACTACTAAATTTCTGGTATAGTCACTATTCACTATATCACTAGTGTAGGCCTAAGGGAACTGACAAAACACTTAAAATGTATTTCTGCAGCACCAAAAGGCGCGGTTAAAATGTTTGGGTGCACCTAAATTATGTGCTGGTGCACTCCATTGAAAAAGTTAGGCTCACCTGTGCAACTAATTAAATTAAATAAAAAGTTAGTCTGGAGCCCTGCTGGGTCACATCCAGGACCATTTGTTTATTTTTTTTCACCTCAGTTAACCACTGACATGTTATAAACAGCACAGAGCTGACTCAGTCCTCCAGTACCGTCCTCTTCTTCAGTAACACCACCACACTGCATTTACTGTCGGTGTGAAGAGCATTGTGACACTTGTGTGTAAAATACACTGTAAACAGAACACACACATGAATATTCAAACACACACAGACGGTCTATTCCTGGCCCGCGGTGCGGCTGCCATGTGGTAAACAGTCAGAAACTCTTCGGCCATCTGCAGAGCTGTGATTTCAAACACACACACACACACACACACACACACACACACACACACACACACACACACACACACACACAGAGTCAGCAGTGATTTGGTTTGCTCTGGTAAAAGCGTTGGGGCGGCTGCTGGTCTGAAGGCGATTTGCTGCTGCTGGTCAAGACAGGAAGTCAGACAGGTTACCTCAGGTCAACGCAGCAGAGCAGGGAAATAACTCGATGGTCACATTGGCCCCGGAAGCTGTGTCCTGGGTCGGGGTCCGCCTCACACTACGGAGGTGTGTTCTACAGAGGTTTAAAGGGCGGGTACATCTGCATTCTTTTCCAGGGTTTTTGAATGGAAACGTCCACTCAGCCGTTCACTAAAAGCAGTGACGTAGGTTACCACAGTAAGCTAATCAATAAGGTTATGAGTAATGTGAACGCTAGCACTAGCTGAGTCAACGTTAGCTGTGCTAAGTTTGGAAATAACTGTGGGTTAGTTCAGATTTTTTGAAGTGGGGTTGTATGTGCAAGGTAAAATTACTGCTTTTGTGAACGGAATCTGGTGGCTTTGAAGAGAGCAATATAACGGCTTCAGTTCCCGTCAGAAAGGGCTGTCTGATATATTTAGTCTTGAGTCAGAGCCGTACCGCCTTAATCCACCTCATAAAGAATCTCTGAAGAAATGATCTTAATCCTAAAGTCATCTCTAATGTCTCCTTTCTCTCCTTCTCTTTCAGGAAACTGAGATTGCAGCCGAATGCAACCATGTAAGTGTCTTCACTTGCCTAAAACACCTCTTCCCAGCATGTTGCCCTACAATTCCACATAGTGTATGTTAAGCATAGAGCACCGAGGATGAGTTTGGTACCTTCATTCACATATACAACCAAAAGAAACACTGATCTAGTGAATTGCAGGTCAGAAGATGTCTATACACACATCGCTACTGCAGTATCAACCCAAAATAGACATAGATTGTGCTGTGATTTAATTGCATTAAATGGATCAAAATGATGCTAAAATAATTGCATTATGATGTTGATTTGTAAAAAGTCTGAATTCATGCAAACAACTTTTAAAACGCTTGTTTTCTGAATGGAGTTTGGATCAGTGCCAGGCTATGCAGCTGCTCCATCAACACTCAAGATAAAGTCATCTAGGAATAAATATGACAGCGACGTTGTTGTTTCTACCAAAGACCATATATGGTTTATACACATACATTTATACACAGAGTTTGGTCCGGTCTCTGTACAGATATGATGTACTATCGTAGCTCTGGGTGACCACAGACACATACAAGATTTATTTCCTCCATTTCTGATTCAACAACTTCAGGACGTCAGTGACGACAGGAAGAGTATCCCAACGCTGATAGGCTTTCACCACACAGCGTCACGCAAATTTCTCTTTCGAGGTGAAATATTTTGCGTCATGACTTTGTGTGTAATTGCACTGCGCGAAAAGTTTGCTTTGCTCTTGGTGTGATCAGACCATCAGGAATGCAAACAGGGAAAGACACTAGTAGCATGATGGTCCAGATAGTTAGACTCTGCTAGTTTCTGGATAGTGTGTGTAATCCCGATGTTTTATGTATCTTCTCTCGTCCAGCTGCTCTGGAACTACAAGCTGAACCTGACCACCGACCCAAAGTTTGAGTCTGTCGCCGTGGAGGTCTGCAAGACCACCATCACTGAGGTAAGTCGCTAAAACAAACCTCCCTCTAATGCAGCGGAACCTCAAACTAGCTGATCAGTGTAGTGATTTTCAGACAGGATAGTGTTTGTAATTGGACTCATCCCCAGTCTCATCGCCTCACTCTTCTACCAGCCTCCTTGTTTGTTGTTCCTCGCACACAGCAGCTGTTATTCACCTGACATAAACAATCCTCCTCTTCACCACCTCTCACAGACATGTTTGGATTCTCCTCAGATTTAGTTTCTGCTAAATCTTGTTTTTTGTAATTTCTAGAAACTGAATAACTGAAAAACACTCAGACCTTTTACCCCTCTGAGACCCAAAATAGAGCCGTTTTTGTCCTTTTTTAGGGGGATACAGGGGGTCTTTAGGGGGAGATAGCAGGTCAACAGTAGATGATATGATGGTCATCCCCATGTTCTATAATGTCTCATAAGTTGTTTTGGGTTGATACCATTTATTACACAGATTTGGTGCTAAATTTAAACACTTTTTTACCACTGGAGAATTGATAAAAACGATCAATGATCCCTCCAAAATACCAAATTATGTCACCAAGACCCTGAGGAACACCATAGAAAAAGCCATGCTGTGATATGGTTAAATAAAACTTCTTTCCATTTAGAAGGCAGCTTTATTTTAATATATAATGAAAATAATTAAATTTCTTTACAAAGAAATGACAAATTTCACCCAGCTAAAATTGATTTATGTCAACTAAATGATTTAATATCTGAATCAAAATTGAATATGCCTAATTTTGCAGCAATCAACAGACATGTCACATCTGTGGGAAATGAAAAAATGAACTTCTACTGCACGCCACGTTCTGATATACAGGAAGAGCTAATCTTTAAGATCCCTTTGAAGTGTCTGTATCAGCCATCAAGCTGCAGTTTATTTTTAAAAAGCCACAGGAAACCATGAAGCTTCCTGAAGACGCTTTCTGCTCACAAACAGGTTTTATTCATCAGTTCATCAGTGGTTTGTTTAACCGGTAGCAGGTTTCATATATAATTGTGGCTTAAATTGCTTTATAGTAGTAATCAAGCAATAAAAACATAGCATGATATACGTTACTAGGAGCTGCTGTTATCTGTGTTCCTGTGTTGATAAGGAGTCTTAACAGCTCCATATTGAAGCAGGTGTTGCTGATAACTTAATTTCCTGTATAGATTGTGTGATAGCAGTTTGTTTTATAAACACCAGTGCAGTTCCCGTTGAAAATGTGCCTGTTGAACAGACTGAGCAGTTGAACAGCTTTCACACACACATTACAAACAGCTTATACACTTGACACTGAGCTTCTTCAGGTTCTGAGCAATACACCTGCCCAGAGTTGGGAGGGTTACTTTAAGAATTCAATCCGATAGAATTATAAATACTTGTTCAAATATGTAATCAGTAACCTAATCCAAGTATCACAACTAAGGCTGTCATAGTTAACGCACTGCGAGTTTTAGGTTGCCCCGGGCTCAGTTTTAAAGCTAGAATGGAGATACTGGTATCATATGAAATTAGAAAGCGGAATGAATCCATTGATACCAACCATGTCATACTAGCTTGTACAAAGGAGGTTAAATAACGCTCCAAACTTGCGTTAAATTTAGGCGAGGAAAAACTGCCATGGCCATTTTCAAAGGGGTCCCTTGACTTCTGACCTCAAGATATGTAAATGAAAATAGGTTTTACGGGTACCCATGAGTCTCCCCTTGACAGACATGCCCACTTTATGATAATCACATGCAGTTTTTTGAATGCAGTATAAATGTGTTTTTTTATGTTAAATGCAGTACCTGTGAGGGTTTCTGGACAATATTTGTCATTGTTTTGTGTTGTTAATTGATTTCCAATAATAAATATATACATGCATTTGCATAAAGCAGCATATTTGCCCACTCCCATGTTGATAAGAGTTTTAAATAATTGACAAATCTCCCCTTTAAGGTACATTTTGAACAGATAAAAGAATGTGGGATTAATTTGCAATTAATAGCGATGAAATATTTTAATCGATTGACAGCCCTAATCACAATAAAAAAGTAAGCAATATTTTCTGTTACTTTTAGATTATTTACATTATAAAAAATGAAGATGATGAGTGAGTGAGTGAATATTTTGAACATATTATCTGATCATAAAAAAGAAGATACTTAGACTTCATAGTTATAAAATAACTGAATGAGTTAAATGTCACGATGTGTTTATTCAGATAAATATGTCTAAAGTAGCTTCTTCCATAACATTTGTGGCCAGATCTGTTTAGACGTTCGGGTGACATATGAGGTTTTGTCGACATGTAGCTTCAGATATTTTTCAAAGTTTTATTTTTGTTGCACATTTCAGCAACATGTTTAGTTTAATGAAGTTGTCCGTGCTCTTCGCTTAGGTTAAAGAATGTGCGGCGGAAGAGCTGGGGAAGGGCTACCTGGTGTCCTGCCTGGTGGACCACCGCGGCAACATCAGCGACTACCAGTGCAACCAGTACATCACCAAGATGACCACCATCGTCTTCAGCGACTACCGGCTGATCTGCGGCTTCATGGACAAGTGTCGCGAGGACATCAACACGCTGCGCTGCGGCAGCATCAGCACCGGAGAGAAGGTGAGATCCAAGAACTAAACTAAACCCCACTTTATGATAATCACATGCAGTTTGGGGCAAGTGATAGTCAAGCCAGCACACTGACACACTGACAGCTGTTGTTGCCTGTTGGGCTGCAGTTTGCCATGTTATGATTTGAGCATATTTTTTTATGCTAAATGCAGTACCTGTGAGGGTTTCTGGACAAAATTTGTCATCGTTTTGTGTTGTTAATTAATTTCCAATAATAAATATATACATACATTTGCATAAAGCAGCATATTTGCCCACTCCCATGTTGATAAGAGTACTAAATACTTGACAAATTGGTACATTTTGAACAGATAAAATGTGTGATTAATCACGATTTAACTATGGACAATCAAGCGATTAACTGTGATTAAATATTTGAATCGATTGACCGCCCTAATATAAACCCTTAACTCACTGAGTTAGATGAAAATATGCCAGTTCTACACTCTTTTCACTTGTTTTTCCCTGTTGTCTCTTACTCGTTCTTCCGAGGCAGACTATTAATTTAGCAAAATAAAATGACAAAAAACGCCCCAAAAAAACATCTGGCGATGTACTCAGCCAATCGCCGATAGCAGATACATTCGCCCAATCGCTCAACCCTAGCACACTTCAGTCAGAGCAGCATTTGACAATGTTGGGGAAATGGAAAGCCTTTTCACTAGTTGGGTGTACAGTCAGTGCTTACTACCTCTTCTAACCAAAGTCTTACCAATGAAACCTGTGCTGTAAAGCCAGAACGTGCCAGTGATTGGTTATTGATCAGTGGGTAGCTGATGAGGCACTGTCCTGTCCAGCATCTTCTTCATCCATCATATATGACCAGGCTAAGGGACTGTAGACATGTTGGTTGTCTGCAGGTAAAAAGCAACAGTACCCGTGAAAGTGGTTTATAGTGTTTCATACTTGCCAAACAGATTTTGTGGTGGGTCTCTTCCAAACCCAGAAACTGTGTTCAAAGTGTGACTCAGCTAAGAAAAGACAACTTTGACAGCAGTTTGTCAGCGAGCACAGCCAATCAGTCTCCTCTGAACGTGTTCTCCTGCTGCTGAGCCAAGCTAAACCTCATAAGCCCGTTAGACACGCTGCTATTATGGGATATCACGCCGGCACAATTAGAACTCGGAGCAAATAATTTATTTGTCAGCGGGAGCAGAGTCGGTTTCATTATCAGGAATTTGTCACGGCGGCTCATTTCAGTATGCCGGAGCTGCTCGAAGTGGAGATTAGACTGACCGTGTTTACCCCGACCGAGCTCGACTCTCAGCACACCGAACAAATACAAGACGCACTCTGACAAAATGATGCATGGAGTGAAAGGAAACCTCACTCTATGTGGGATTAGTGGTGCTATGAACTACACTGTCAAAACGTTCATATTGGGAACACTTGGGCGTGTTTTATAAAATGATAGTAGCATTTTAAACCCCCAAAAGAAGTGTTTTGGATTTCACATTAAAAGTCTTCACTTCTACCTGGATAAGGAAAAGTTCACTGTTTTTATTTTTAATCAGGGCTCTCAATCCATTAAAATATTTAATCCCGATTAATTGCAGATTAAATGCGCATTTTTATCGGTTCAAAATGCACCTTAAAGGGAGATTTGTCAAGAATTGAATACTCTTATCAACATGGGAGTGGGCAAATATGCTGCTTTATGCAAATGTATGTATATATTTATTATTGGAAATCAATTAACAACACAAAACAATGACAAATATTGTCCAGAAACCCTCACAGGTACTGCATTTAGCATAAAAAATATGCTCAAATCATAACATTATCATAAAGTGGGCATGTCTGTAAAGGGGAGTCTCATGGGTACCCATAGAAGCCATTTTCATTCACATATCTTGAGGTCAGAGGTGGCTATTGGGGCTATTTTGTATAGGACAAATGGTGTTTTTATCCAAAGTAACAACTACACTGCTTCTAGAAGAGATGTTGTTATTGATATTAGGTGAACTGACCCTTTTTAATAATCATCCTGCCATCCCAACAAAGAAACATTTCTGTTATATAGCTGTTGAAACTAGACATATTAGAGTGAAAAGGCACCACTATCAGCAGGTGATTAGATTCGATTACTTTGGCAAAAATGTGGATATTGTGCATGCTTGCAAATGATTAAATGGTTAAGAAATATCTCCAACAAAGTGTGCAACCAGGACAGATAATTAATTGAATTGCCTCCTTATGATTATCATATGGAGTACAAGTCTGATATAAATGGGTTTAATAGAGCTGATTGATTTGAATCAATGGAGCAAAAAACCTAATTAACGCTATAACCGTGTGACCTTTGCTCTCTGTGCAGGACATTCACTCCCAGGGTGAGGTGATCGCCTGTCTGGAGAAGGCTCTGGTGCGGGAGGCCGAGGAGCAGCCGGGGGCGCACCCCATCAAGGACGAATGTAAGAAGTCCATCATGAGAGTTGCCGAGCTCTCCTCAGACGACTTCCACCTGGACCGCTACCTCTACTTCGCCTGCCGCGAGGACCGAGAGCGCTTCTGTGAAAGCGTGAGGATTTAGTGGACAATCATGAAACGTCTTCTATTAATTGATCCAGAGTTACAGCCATCACAAATGCATCTTTTAGAGTTTGTGTTTTTCTTGTTCTGCATCTTTGCTATTCTGATTAACACTAATTTACTTCTTTAAACACTTATTTCCTGTTGTGCTTTTCCTTTTTTTAGCTCGTTTCAGGTGTCTAAATTGAGAGACACGTCTGCTTTGTTACTTTATTTTGGTCTTTAAATTGGACCTCAGTTCAGTTCTCAGGTTTGAAAACCTGCAGATAACCTTGGACACACCTGTAAACATGTGGCACCATCACATTAATATGAGTTATAGAGCACATAAGGAGTCTCTCCTAATTATTAACACGTTAATGATGCAGACACGCCTCAGTGACAAGATGCATTCATGGCCTGTCAGACCGTTTTACCTCTATATTAGTGCCTCCGTAAGGACAAGGCAGCTTCACATTGAGGCAGATAAAGTGTTTCATTCCTAAACAAGATGATGTCCACTTTATGAAAACGCCTCAAATAATGTCTGATATCAAAGGGATCAGAATGAATCCGCTTTTCAGGACCAATCATCCTTGTGATGCAACATGATTCTGAATGTTTGGCTGATGAAATGATTAAAAAGAGAAAGATATTTTACCTTTTACAGTAAGAATGAATCTCTCTGCTGTTGATGGACTGTGTTTTTACTTTTTTGTTTTGTTTTTTCAGACAATGGCCGGAGAGGGACGAGTTTACAAATGTCTCTTCAATCACAAGTTTGAGGAGGCGATGACTGAGAGGGTGAGTGTTTTAACGAGCTGTAGCCCCGCTTTCATTTTAAATTCTCATGTTAGTAGTTGTTGTGCAGAGTGATGCTCTGACTGGTAGAACTGAAGGTCATATTTTTACTTACCATTATTGGTCTTGTTACCATTATTATTTGGTATTCTGCCTAGGGTTGCAAAATTCCAGGGATAGTAAAGTTGGAAACTTGTTGTTGCGTTGCTGGCATTAGCGGATTCCATGTCTAACCAAACATTAGCTATGGTTGCACACTGGAGCTGAAAATAAGCCACTCCAGAGCGTGCATGAAGTCGTTGGATTTTCCCGGAAAAAACTGCCCGAATTCTTCACATTAAAATCAGTCTACAGGCTGATAGAGGAAACCAGAAACCAGAAAGTCGTGGAAGGTCAAATTTTTTTGGTTAGGTTACAACCTGTTCACACATTGGCAATAAATAGTTAAAACACGTTTATACGTGTAAAAACTTACATACAGTCCCTTTAACTTCTCTTGCAAAATTTCCTGGAAATTTACAGATCCTTTGCAACCTTTTGCATTATTTTAATCAAAACATACCATAAGACCTATTATTGCTTTTGAATGTGTATTTTCCCCCCAAATAGTTCACCATTTAAATTTTTTTTTTAAACTGAAATTGTCAAAAAAAAATAATAATTCAATTCGTTTCAAAATTTTAACTTCCCTTGGAAAAATTCCTGGAACTTTCCAAACCCTAATTCTGCCTTTTGGAGTACAAACCAGGCTAAAAAAAAAAGAGCACACATAGTTTGAACCTGTGCTGTGATGCTGACATGTGTCCCGTGTGTCCTCAGTGCCGCGAGGCGTTGACCACCAGGCAGAAGCTGATCGCTCAGGACTACAAGGTGAGCTACTCGCTGGCCAAAGCTTGCAAGTCGGACCTGAGGAAGTACCGCTGCAGCGCCGACAGCAACATGCCCCGAGCCCGAGAGGCTCGCCTGTCCTACCTGTTGCTCTGTCTGGAGTCGGCCGTACACCGAGGTGAGCAGCCTGTCAATCACTCTCATTCCTGCACTAATTCATGACACTATTAGCTGAATTACCTGTCAGTGGTCTGTTCCCATTAGTCATTTATTGACATCTCAACTACACACTGAACCTCCTACCTGTCTGTCACTCTGACTCTCATCCAGTCAAACTGGAATTAAACAATTCAGCCTCTAAGAACAGAAGAGAAGGACCACTGCTCAGATTGGGTGAAAAAGAAGCAATACAGTTGTCTTATTGCTTCTTACAGCAGCCTAATTGAAGCAATAAGGCAGCAAGGCTCCTGTCTCATGATTTAGACATTAAAGAGAATAAAAAAAATTATGATTCTGAATTCATTATTAGAGAAAAAAGATTTAAAAAATATATTTTGCGAGAAAGCCACAATCCAGTCTGAAACGAAACCTTTCTGAAAAACTGAAACTAAAACTAGCAAACACACTTTGAAAACTAACTAAAACTATATCAAATTTGATTGAAAATTCAAAAGTATTATAACGTTGGTATTGAGTGTTGTGTTTGTGTGTTGTTTCAGGTCGTGTGGTCAGTGGCGAGTGTCAGGGCGAGATGATGGACTACAGGCGGATGCTGATGGAGGATTTCTCTCTGAGTCCAGAGATCGTGCTCCACTGTCGGAGCGAGATCGAGGGTCACTGCTCCGGTCTGCATCGCAAAGGACGGACGCTGCACTGCCTGATGAGGGTCGGCCGAGGAGACATGGGAGCCATCGATCCCAACTGTCAGCGGGCGGTGAGGCGCCATTAATATTAACTATATGTGGGGAAAAACAGGCTTTCAGAAGCCATAAATGTTCATTTGTTAACAGCAACACGGTGTTTTTATGAAGTAAATATTCTCTCTTACCGTGCAGATGTTGGATGTTTTCCACCAGTTGATATTGTTTATCCTGGAGCATCACGACTGCATCAGAAGGAAATGATTTGTCATGTTACACAGCATTTTATCATTTTTCATTCATCACTTCTGTTTTTTTTATCTGAGACAAGTTCTTTTTTGTGGTTTTTTTTATTGTTGCAAAAACAAAACAGCAGTGACTTTACAGGTGGTACAACAATGGTAAGAAATACCCAAAAAAACAAGGTGACATACAAAACTTGACAAAAAAATAACAAACAAAACACACATAGCAAACAAAAAAGGATGAAATAATCGTCATAATAATTCTAGTAACATCTTAAATATATAAAGATCATGATAATAATATTTAAATATTTTAGAAAAAATGATAATAAAATAACTAGGTGGTAATAATAAGGAAGGAATAAAAATATATTAATAATAATAACAATATATTATAATAATTTTTGAAAAATAATAATAATAAAATAATTAGAGGGTAATTATAAGGAAATCATTACAAATAATAAGATATACATATTTTTGAAAAATAATAATAATAAAATAACTAGAGGGTAATAATAAGGAAGGAATTAAAAAAATATATATAATATACAAATAATTTTGGAAAAAATAATAATAAAATAATCAGAGGGTAATATTAAGGAAGGAATTAAAAATAAATAAATGAGTAGTTAGATATTTAGAAGTGTTCCCTATTGTAGTAAGGAGGGAGCTGAGCTGAGCAAGTTCAACCGGTCCAGTTTGTACCATTTTAAAAAGTAATTTTCAGGAATAAATAATCAGGAGTGAGAATCATAATTTAAGTCCCAGTTTTAAACTTGGCAGCAGTTCTTGATACCCAGAGCAGCACCCCCTCAGAGGATAGCTTCCAGTTTATTTTTTTGTTTTTTGTTGTTGATGTTGTTGATGTTGTTGTGTCGTCCATCCTCAGCTCCAGACTCTGATCCAGGAAGCCGACCCCGGAGCTGATTACCGCATCGACCGGGCGCTCAACGAGGCCTGCGAGTCCGTCATCCAGACCGCCTGCAAACACATCCGCAGCGGAGATCCCATGTGAGTCAAACACGACACTACCTCAGAGTATATGATCATGAAAGGAAAAGTTATTTTGTATTCTGTGTGTGGCAAATATCTGTAATGTAGTCAAAATAAAAAGAGGAAACTTTAAATATTTGTGCTGCTGATCCTGCAGGATTCTGTCATGTCTGATGGAGCATCTGTACACAGAGAAGATGGTGGAGGACTGTGAACACAGACTGCTGGAGCTGCAGTACTTTATCGCCAGAGACTGGAAGTAAGTCCTGCTAATCCTCCTCCTTCACAAGATAAAAAGAACTGAAGCTTTATTTTCACTGACCTTTGCTGAAAAAAAAAAGCTGCTTTACAGTTGAGAAAGCAAAATGTAAGCGCCATTTACTAGTGCCAAGTTTATGTTTATTGTTTTGATAATATTATTTGCTGAAGTTCAGTGAGAAATATATTTCAGTTAAATGTGAGAGAATATTATGACTATATATGGTGATTCCTTCCTGTATGTTTACCACTGTGAATTTGAGTTTAGTCCTGTGAGGCTTCCGTACACACGTGACTTAGGGACAGGAAGTGAACTTTTATTGTGAAATGACTTTTATTGTGAAAAGGTTCAGTTGTAAATAAATGAGTTACCGGCGGAGCAACACGGTTGTTTTACCGTTGCCGTTGGCGTTGCCGTTGGCGTTGCTACCGGGCCGACTCAACGCGTAAAACATTGTGATGTCGTTCTTGAAGTGTGGTTAATGACAGAAAGTAAGTTAAGACGAAGATAGAAGTATGAAGACTAAAGATAGCCAATACACAAAACATAAAAGAAAAGTCCAGTGAAACACCAATAAATGTGAGATTAGAAACCAGGTGGGGCAGTATGTTTGTGCGCTGATGGATACTTCATAATTACTCCCTTTGTTGTTGCCCAGGTTGGATCCCATCTTGTATAAGAAATGTCAGGGCGACGCTGCCCGGCTCTGCCACACTCACGGCTGGAACGAGACCAGCGAGATGATGCCCCCCGGCGCCATTTTCTCCTGCCTGTACCGCCACGCCTACCGCTCTGTGGAGCAGGGACGGAGGGTGAGTCTGTCCACGCCGACACCACCATCACAGGAGGGTTTCTGATCTGACCTCTAAGCCTTTTCTAGGATCAGTTCACTCATACTTTCCTTATCCCACTTACCAGTAGTGGTGTCCGTCTATGCAGAGAGTTTATTTTACATATCTGCTGCTGCACAAATACATTTCACTAACAGTTTTCATTGTTATCTACCAACTGTAGAAAATACTGAATCTGTTCACCTTGTGGTTTTAAGATTATCTTGAGTTTTTGCTGTTGAATTCTTCAACTGTAATTTTATTTAAATTTTTTTATTTAAAAAACAAAAAACAATCCGGATGGCCGGCTACCATGTGAGAAAATATGTTGGTGACATTTGGGTGTACTGACCCTTTAACTTCTTTACTTAAAGGGTAACTATTTTCCCATGTTTTGGGGTCTAAGCAACTAATCGGGAAAACACTTTTTGAAGTTGGTCCGGTATTGAGGTAGAACGCTGTAGACAGCAGCTGCAATATGGTGGTATGAGGGCAAGCTGGCACCGTACATCCACTTAAGGAGTTTGTTTTTACCACTGCCAGGCTCAGATTGTTAATATAAGTGTCTGACAACATTGTGGAAAGGACCCCGCAGAGAAATAAAACCTTTTTCTTTCTTTATCTTGATCCGGTTTGTTCTAGGCTTGCAACTAACGAATATTTTCGAATATTAATCCGCCGATTATTTTCTCGATTTATCGATTAGTTCTTTGGTCTATAAAATGTGGATCAGTGTTTCCCAAAGCTCAAGATGACGTCCTCAAATGTCTTGTTTTGTCCACAGCTCAAAGATATTCAGTTTACTGTCATAGAGGAGTAAAGAAACCAGAAAACAAATGCATTTAAAAAGCTGGAATCAGAGGATTTTTACTTTTTTTTTTCCTTAAAAAATTACTCAAACTGATTAATCGATTATCAAAATAGTAGGTGATTCATTTCATAGTTGACAACTAATCGATTAATCATTGCAGCTCTAATTTGTTTGGTATTGTGTGTCTCGCTCTGAGTAGTCTCGTGAAATCGTGTGTCTCATTAACATTATGGAAATTATCTAAATATTCAGGGATGACATTGGAAATCTTTTACTCTTTCTGTGCTCCAACACAAAAAACTCTGACAACACCGGCACTCTTCTCTCCAACTCTCACTCACGTTTCCACCGTTTTCTTCCGGCAACAATTCGCATGACACAATAACAAAGCGAAAGTAAAAGGCAAGAATAAAGTTTTATTTCTCTATAGGGTCCTTTCCATAGTGTTGTCAAACACAGTATAATAACAATCAGAACCTGTCAGTGACAAAAACAAGCACTTTTAGTGAACATACATTCACAGTGAGTAGTTGCCACAAGCAATTATATAACAGCCTGTTTAGCGGCTGCTGCCGCCTACAGCGCTGTCCCTAAATCTCCCAATTTCAAAAACTGTCGACCCATTAGTCACTTAGACACAAAAACATGGTCGAGTTTGAAAAATATATCATAAGTTTTAAGGCTTTTCGTGCTTTTGCACACACTACAGCATAAGCTAAAAGCCCAAACTGACAGACTACTGGAACACATTTGTATTTATGATGTCAGTATACAGAAGAAAATAAAAACTGTAGTAAATATGCAGGAAGTGTGTGAACGTTCTCACTGACCAGAGAATATTCTCATAGCTCCTCAGTGGGGAGTCTGAAGCAGAGAACCAGGGTTTCACTGTGAGTATGTCGTGCTGCTGATCTGATGATGATGATGATGATAATCACAGGAAACTGGACGTGCCTGTCATGATGACTGATGGTTTGTAGGGGAAGTGATTGTGCTCTGTAATTCTCCAATATCGGTGCAATATCGGTGCATGTGGGAGCTGATTTTAAAGGGTAATTGTGTGAAACGTGCTGCTGAACTGTGATGTGAAGAATTTATGTAAATTTCCAATTATGGAAAAAATGGTTATGCTGATTAATCAACCGGAAGAAATTAAGTTCTTGATTAAAATCAGATGTGTTGGCTGTCCTTAAAGTGATACTCCACTCATAGATATTGTACCAGTATCAAACACTCTCCCTGAAGGCTTGAAAATCTTCCAACTACAACAGCGTGGTTATTTCTCTCGTCTTGTCTCTCTAACCCGGCGTGGTCGTCCTCCTGCAGCTCTCCAGGGACTGTAAGGTGGAGGTGCAGAGGATCCTCCACCAGAGGGCGCTGGACGTGAAGCTGGACCCGGAGCTCCAGAGACGATGTATGACCGACCTGGGGAAGTGGTGCAGCGAGAAGACGGAAGCCGGACAGGAGCTGGAGTGTCTGCAGGATCACCTGGAGGATCTAGTGTCCGACTGCAGAGACGTGGTGGGGAACCTGACGGAGCTGGAGTCTGAGGTAACCACCACACCTGCTGCTACCCATAATGCAACATTCTGAACTGGTTCAGGAGGCAAGGACACATGAAGAAGTGTTTGCTGTAGTGTGTTTGAGCTCAGTGAGGCACTCACCAGTGACTGCCTGAGAGTTTAGACCATCTCAGGAAATTATTTTATACTAATTCATATTTTGCCGTCAATTCAAATCTACATTTTACAGTTGATCTCTAACATAATACAGTTCTCTGCTCTCTCAAACAGCATCTGATTCTCTACAGAACTGACTGTTTTATTTAAAGTGGCAACAGACAACTTTTCGACTTCTTCCCCCCCTTGCATTTCCAAGTTATTGGTGCCGCTGTCGCAAAGACAACTGGATCGCTTTCCGTTTTCCTCAGAGCCTATCACTACCAACAACGCAGGACCAGAGACTTTTCAGACCCTCTTAGTGACTTTATTTCTAAATGGTGACCAATTTAGCGACTTATTCAGACCATCAGGTTCATTCTCAATGCTGCTGAGACTAATCACAGTCAACAGCACGGGGTCTCCCTCTCTTCTTAACAGTCTCTCCTTCGCTGCAGCCGACACTACCACTAAGCTTTATGCTAATTAATGCACAATGACGTCACCAATATGCGAATAATTGTATGACGTCATCTGGCAACTTTTAGCGTGCTAGCTACTTTCATTGGAGAAATGGAAAAGACAGGGGTCCCAGTGGATCCTTAAAAAGTCTAAAAATGTCTTGGAATTGTAAATCTGGGTCTGGGATGTCTGTATCGTTTAGTACCCCGCCGACCTCTTGCTGCTCGGCCTCGGCCCTGCTTCCCATGTCGCTTTGTTCCTGGTGTTTCCGGGCAGGGATTCCCCGCGGCGTGCCTGCGGCCATTGTCGCTTGGGCCTGTCTTCCTTTCAACCAACCCCTCCGCCTCGTCCCGACTGGATGCCTCCTTCCCCCATCTTTAGAGAGTGTGGCCACTTCGATGTGCAGGACCCCAGACTGGAAACTATGACTGAATCTAACTTCTGTGATCTGTCCTGATGGAATAAAAGCAGTTTAACCAGAACTGACTGATCTGGTCTCACTCAATCTTTTGTGTTTGTTCTGTTCTCAGGATATTCAGATCGAGGCGCTGTTGATGCAGGCATGTGAACCCGTCATCCAGATCTACTGCCATGTAAGTCTGCACGTAGAGAAACTCACTAATAGTTCTTTTTAAATCCAGTTTGACTCAAAATTCAATGTTTTATACCAAATTTCAACCCCCTCTGTCTCTCTCTGTGTGTTTCTCAGGAGGTGGCTGATAACCAGATCAACACCGGCGATCTGATGGAGTGTTTGGTTCAGAACAAACACCAGAAGGAGATGAATGAGAAGTGTGCGGTGGGAGTGACACACTTCCAGCTGGTGAGCAGACGGATGAAAATGTGTTGTCATGATGGTTTTTTGCTCAACGAGAACAAATTAAGAAGCTTGTTATCTCTACTGACATGCAGCATGAATTATGATGCAAATGGGCCAATATTTCTCTACATAGATTCTTTTAACCAATATTGAAATATTAAAAATAAACATTTTGTTCATTCTCTTCATAGTTTAGCTCATTTAGTTATTGGAGGCATATCTGTGTATTAGCATTACAGCTTCAGCATGCAGTAATGAGTCTGTCTGTCTGTCTGTCTGTGTGTCTGTCTACAGATTCAGATCAAAGACTTCCGTTTCTCCTACAAGTTCAAGACGGCCTGCAAGGAGGACGTCCTCAAACTGTGTCCCAATATCAAGAAGAAGTAAGATTTATTATCAGATATCCGAATCAGAAATATTAATCTGGGGGTAAATTGGGACGTTACAGTTGCTCTTATATATATAAGTATAAAGAAAAATATATGGAGGACGGAACCTGCCCAAATCAAGAATAAATGACTAAATAAATAAATGGCTTGATAAAGGAATAAATATGTCATTAAATATAGCAAAAATAATATTAAAAATAAATATAACCATTCATTAATTGATCAAATGTGACATTAATTATATTTATTTATCTTTGTATTAATTCCCCAATTTATCGACTCTTCTGTTTAATTATTCATGTATTTCTTTTTATTAATTTTTAAATGTATTTATTTATTTTATATTTATTTGTAAATTTATGCATTTATTTATGCATGATTTTTCCTTTGCATTACACGCCTTATTTATTTCCTCAAACTTATTTATTTCTGTAGTCTTTTCTTTATACATTTCTTTATGCATTTCTGCATAAGGGGGCTATTACTCAATGTATAATAGCAGCAAATTATATTTTATTTATATGCTTGAAAAAAATGTATATATACAGTATAAAACATGTACATAATGCTACAATATATAACACAATATATGTAGAGTAATAAAAATATGAAATGAGAAATATAAGAAATGGGTACAAATATGTGCTTCAAACGCATACAATATCTAACCACCGTGTAAATAAAATATGCTAAGAAATGGGATCTACTAAATGTACTAAATATAAATGCAAGAATAGTATAAATAAGAATTAAATAAGAATATGTCTTGAAATGTACCGTATAAATGCAGTATTAATGCCTGAGTATTGCACAGCTGAATTATTAAGTTAAGTCAGTATAACTTGACACCAAAACAAATGCAACAATCTGACCTTCATATTCGCAGCAATAAATTACCAATTACTTTATCAATTTATCCGATTTGTAACAAAACAATTCGAGCTAGAAAAGGTCCACTTACTATGTTTGGGAGCTTTCAGCTTCATCTCACAGTCTTTATTCTTTATTGGACCTTTGGAAAGCGTTTTATGTTACAAAATATTCTGAGCTCAAAGGTGGAAATTGATGCTCAACTTTTTCCAGGTGTTTTTGTAAATGATGGCCGGTCAGTTCACTTTCCTAAAATTCCTCCTGAGGTTTTCAGACTGCTGACTGAATTATAACGTTAGCTGCCAACACACTTTTTTCCACCCAACAGTCCAGCAAATACTGAGAAAAGTTTAGAAATGTGTGATAGAGGTTGGGTTGAAGTTTGGGAAAAAAAGAATCTGGCTTCTTGACTCTTAAAAACACATTCATCAGTTTGGAGCAGGTTGTTGCATTTAAAGGTGTATTATGTAACTTTCCTGCATTAAAATGTCTGAAAACAACTAGACCTAGACCTACATTTAGTTGAGCTGTGTACTGACATTATCCCAATTGTTTCCAATAATTTTCAAACCAGAGAAATCTGTAGTTTCTAATCAAGGTAAAGGTCCGTTTCATTTGGTCACCTGTCAGTGGCGCCATGTCCCCTTTGTGCATGCGTCACCGTCATAGACTGTGTATAAGAAGTGGACATAGTCACTGTGACGTCACCCTTTGGCTTGTGGACTACGGTTTTGAAGCCTCGGGTTTGGCGTTTTGGCCGTCGCGATCTTGGTTTTTTGGAACCAGAAGCAACCAGGAGGGTGAAGCATTTCACAACATTTCAAATGATTTAATGATAAAGCATCCCCTGCTTAATGGTCTATTTCACTCTAAATGGAACCATAATTTACTAAATGAACATCATGCTGTTTTGAAGAAGACTTGAAACTAGATAAGATAAGATGACTGACATTTAGACAGCAACTCCCATGATCCCACGCTGCTTCACCACGTCACCAAACTCCCTCTTTTGTTATTGTTTTGATTGAGAAATAACATATTGAGTGTTTACATATATTTTACAGAAAACCCATTTCTGTTTGCAGTTTAAACAAACAGACTTTCTCATTTCCAGCGAAGCATGAAACTAATCTTGACATATTGTACAGACTACAAAGTCAGACTTGGTGTATAACGTGTCGTCTTCCTGTCGTTCAGGGTGGATGTTGTGATCTGCCTCAGCACCACGGTGAGGAACGACACCCTGCAGGACGCCAAGGAGCAGCGAGTGTCCATCAAATGTCGTAAACAGCTGCGGGTCGAGGAGGTGGAGATGGTACGTTCACTGACACCGGGTTCATCAACACACAGTCACAGTCAGTCAGTCAGCGGTCGGTCCAGTCTGATTAGTTCAGAGACTCACTTTCGCTGTCAGGCAGCAGCACAGAGACAAGAAGTCTGAACGTCAACAGTCCACCATGTTATTGTAAGAAAATTTCCATATTTTTTAACTAAAAGAGCAGCAGGTCAATCTCATCTCTCTTGAGATGTTTCCTTAAAGCCGGTCTAAGCTTCTTCTTCTTCTCCTGCACAGATTAAAAGTGTTTTCTTTGTATCTGTGCTTTCTGTGAATCCACTGAATCCTCCCCTGAATCTTTGCAGTCAGAGGACATCCGCCTGGAGCCGGAGCTGTACGACTCCTGTAAGCAGGACATCAACCGACTGTGTCAGAACGTGGCCTTCGGCAACGCACAGGTCAGCAACTACACACACACACACACTCCTGTTTGTTTACTTCACCAAAAGGCAGATTTCATTTTTGGACGAGTCATTATAAAAAGACTGCAGAGTATGTTAAAAAAACGAAAGTTAGGTAATTGCATATAAATATCAGTATGGTGCAATCAGCCTCTGAACAGTAGGTGTGAATCCATCCAATGTAACTGCATAATGTAATGTTACTGTAGCGTAAAATAGGGTTCTGCTCAACAGAAGAAATGCTGAGAGGGTTATGCTGTGTTCACACCAACGAGAGCGAAGTGAAATGTCACCTTGCTTTACTCGCGCGAGTTGGACCGGCGGTATCATTTGTGTTCATTCGCACTGGAGAGGAGAAGAAGCTTGTCTCCATAGATACCAACGACTTTTCTTTCCTCCATTTCCTCCATCAACCATGGAAGAAATAATCTCTGTTCCTGCTTTGTACATTTTGTGGAAGTCCCAGTTATGTCAGAAAACCAAACGCCGTCGTGTCTGGGTTCATAACATCCCCCTGCGGCGAGCTGTATTCACATACAGTGCCATTGCACTGACTGTATCTAGCAAGCCACACGTCACTACTATGGTATGATCCCAAAATAAACAGATTGTGCTGTGATTTAATTGCAATAAACGGATCAAAAGGATGCTGAAATAACTTTATAATGATGCTGATTTGTAAAAAGTCTGAATTCATGCTTTGTCAGGTCTGTCCGCAAGAGGACAAACAACTTTTAAAAAGCTTGTTAAAATCATCCAGGCATAAATACGGCAGTGACGTTGCTGTTTCTACCATAGACAGTCTATGGTTTCTACACAGAGTTTGGTCCGGTCTCTGTACAGATATGATGTACGATCGTAGCTCTGGGTGACCACAGACACATACAAGATTTATTTCCTCCATTTCTGATTCAACAACGTCAGGGCGTCAGTGACGACAGGAGGAGAATCTCAACGCTCAAGGCTTTCACCACACAACGTCACGTGGCAGTGTTTTTGTGAGGTTTTTGCAGTAAAGAACAGAAACAATGCAGAATATCTGTCAGTGTCTTAAACGTCCAGCCGGTGGCAGGATTTTTCAGGGATCAGTGCGGTATCAGTAGCCGTGTTTCTATTGACATATTTTTATTCGCATTTAGAAGTATCCCACAAGAAAAGCTGTATGGAAACGACACAATTCAATAAAACTTCCTCAACATGTTTCTCTCTCTCTCTCTCTCTCTGTAGGTCATCGAGTGTCTGAAGGAGAACAAGCGTCAGCTGACTCAGCGTTGCCACCAGCGGATCTTCAAGCTGCAGGAGGTGGAGATGGTTGATCCTGAACTGGACTACCAGCTGATGAGAGTCTGCAAGCACATGATTAGGGTAGGCCAGTAAAACCAGTACCACATGATCAGGGTAGGCTAGCAGGGTCTGAAATTAGCACCTGCCACCCGCCAAAACGCTAGGGATTGGAATAGAGAACCGTTCCTAGTTGTCCGATTCTTCGGCATCTCATGCCTCTGTGTCTATCGATTCCTCTTATTGATGCTCTCCGACAGTTACGCATGCATAATGACACATACACAGGCCGTATCATGTTTCAGTTTGTTTGGGACTGGAGCCACGGTGGAGAGGGGAAAAAAAACGCTCAAAAGCGTGGCGCTATAAACCTGAGGGGACGCACCATTTCCCTGATAATGCGACACTGAACAACAAATCCGTGTTGAAATCAGCAGGAGGAGAGTTAGTAACGTTACCTCTTTGCAGCCGGCGGGCAGCACAGTCCTGTTTGGTTAAATAACGGAGCTACTAACGTTAACGGAAGTGCCATTGAGTTACAATTATGAGGCGTTCAAGCTCTGCTCAGTAAAAGTGACTATTGGGCGAAGTGAAATTTAAACATTATCATGATGTGTTCAAATGTAATCTTTCTAAAATTAAGTTTTTGGCAAGAAACCAGTTGTTTAAAGGAAATGTTTTCACCAATATAAGATATATAATAGAGAGAGAATTATGACCTGTTTAACTTCCTAACACTAGCTCTCAGCAGCTTGCCAAGATGTTTCTTAATCAAAGCAAATATTTAAATAATCATAATCTTTTGAATAGTGTTTTTATGCAAACAACGATGACGATAACAAAGTACAGTACAGTACTGTGTACAGTACCCTCCCACCCCCCAAAAAAAGGGCTTCCCCAGAAGCTACGATGTAATTCAAACACTGTAATTTAGCGTGTATATAATGTTTTCCATGTAAAATATATCGAACATTGAATGACATCAGATCTGAAATGCTATTCCTTCATTTAGCGCAGAGATTTCAAAAGATCAAATTTCTGAGTGGCGGACACAAAAAGTGGCAGGAAGTGGAGAAAGTTAATGTCAGACCCTGAAGGCCAGTATAACCAGGATTCAAACAGAGCATTGAGTCTTTGCGCCTGGATATAATGTGTCGTCACATCTGCAGTTTTCTAATTGAATTGCAGTAATTCTGACATATTGAAAACAAACCGATCTATGATCTTAAAGTACGGTGCATAGTGAACATTGATATATATTAGTGTGTTGTGTGTATTGTGTATTAGTATATAGTGTTTGGTCCTGTTTTTAACATGAGTTTGATGTTTCAGCGGTTCTGTACGGAGTCGGAGGGAAAGAACACTCTTCAGTGTCTGAAACAGAACAAGAACAGCGAGCTGATGGATCCTAAATGCAAACAGATGATCACCAAGAGACAGATCACCCAGAACACAGGTACACACACACACACACACACACACACACACACACACACACACACACTCCACTCAGTTTAATTAATATTATTTCACAACCACAAGTACAACTGCTGAAATCGTGTGTGTCTGTGTGTGTCTGCAGACTACAGGCTGAATCCGGTGCTGAGGAAAGCCTGTAAAGCCGACATCCCAAAGTTCTGTCAGCCCATCCTGAACAAGGCGACGGCCGACAGTGAGCTGGAGGGTCAGGTCATCGGCTGCCTCAAACTCAAATACGCCGACCAGGTGAGACGCTTTGATCGTCGTCGCTGTAAACAAGACGAAGTTGTTGGCAGTTAGGAGAAGTTTAGGGGGTTGTCCTGTTGGTCTCGTGGTTCAACTGCGACTGGTTCAACTGCGACTTAGGGCAACCGTCTACCCAACAAAATAATAAACTGTGTTTTAGGAGTTCAAACAAAATCGTATTAAATTAAAATTAAATTTTATCTTTAATATTAAATAAACTGTTACTGTTCATTACAGATAGAAACCAATTTATCTTGGACGGCTCTTTAGGATGAGAGATGAAGAAAAAACATTGAGAACTAAAAGCTTGTGCTTGAGATGAAGTTTGTGTTTGAAGAAGAACCATAAGAATATATGTGGTATTAATACTGTATATACAGAATAATAATACACTTTATTTATATAGCACAAAGTTGCAAAGCTCTTTACAAGACGAAATATAAATGGCAGACAATTTAAAACTGTTTTAAAAAGTTACACAACGTTGATCAAAGGTATTACATATGAGAAAAAACACAATAAGTAAAATAAAACAATATAAAATGATTAAAATAAAAGTTAAGAGAATGCTATTAATGGGAATCAAAACATGAACTATTCGATGCATCTAAAATTAAAAAGTCCTGAAGACAGTTAGCCTCTAAATAAGAAACTTGAGTCTGTAAAGTAAATATTTAGGTCATAATACTATTAATGTGTGTTTCTGTGTTGTTCCAGCGTTTGTCTCCAGACTGCGAGGCCCAGATCCAGGTCATCCTGCAGGAGTCGGCGCTGGACTACCGACTGGACCCTCAGCTGCAGATCCACTGCACACAAGAGGTTCAAATATTTCTGCTTCCTCACAAACACATTCTGAAAGCCTCATCGTGAATTATTATGAATATTACAGTTGGTGATTGACGTCTCTTCAGATATTTTGATTTTGCCACAGCAGCTGCCAAAATATTTCATTCAGTGGAAAAGTTAAAGAGGAAGAGTTGAGTCTCGTACTCCGTGTTTTTGAGCATCTGGAAACGAACATTTAATTATTTTTTCTCTTTGTGTGGTTTTTAAATTGTCAATAGTTCCAGAAGAACTATATATATATATATATATACATATATATATATATACTGTATTATGGAGTACTGGACTCACCTGGGATCATTGACATGTGTTGCGATGTGGCCGTGTGGCCAGCAGGCGGTGATGATTACACATTAATTGGCCGAGGGGAAGAAACTGCTGCTTTCATTGGTGGTTTAGGTGAAACCTGCTGTTGTGATTGGCTCAAAGGATTTTGAAATTGCTTCATGTCTATATGTGACCGTCCTTTACATCAAAATATTATACATAACTTATGACTTTGTCATCCCAACAGGCATTAATTACACAGATCATAAAAGCAGTAAACAGTAATGATATAAAACTGTGAGAAATGGAAATGATATAGAAATGAAAGCTCTGTCAGTTCAGCTTCTCCATGCACACTGATCTCCTGTTGGTGCTGCTGGTCCGATCATCCATTCTGTCAAACATCAGAACATGTTGAATTAACGCAGACTGATCTTGATGGAACTTGACAAGTGGAAAATGGTGCAGCTGACGCCGCTAATATGCAAATTATCACAAGATGCCATCTGGCTACCGGAACAAAGCTGAGAGGATAATAACTGCTGAGAAGACCATTTTTCAACGTGAAAATTATAACGAAACAGATGTGCTCGGCCCTGCTTACATTGAGCAGGTAGCTCATACAGCTGTTTAATGTGTTTTCAGATTTCCAGGCTGTGTCCGGAGGAAGCAGCAGCTCAGGAGCAGACGGGGCAGGTGGAGGAGTGTCTGAAGGTCAACCTGCTGAAGATCAAACAGGACGGATGTAAGAAGGTAAACAACCTCACTGCCGCCCTCATTCTGAGATGAACTGCGCCTCACCTGGAAAGTAGATGAGATCAGGTGGCAGCAGCAGCGGATGGTGACAAAATGCTGCGGTCAAGTCGGACAGTTTCCGTCCGCCTTCAAAGAATTTATAGGAAGTCACAGAGATAGTTACATCCTGTTAGATCCAATCTGTAGGCTACTTGTAGTTTGCAGACCTCGTTCAGATTTATTTATATTTGTTTGTAAATATATGTAGAAATGTGCGTGTATCTGGCATTGGATTCTATTCTTCATTATTTTTATGTCCGCTCTGTAAAGCACTTGTAATGAGCACTCATTTTGATAAGTGCTATGTAAATAACCTCCTCCTCCCCTTCTTAAATCCTCCTCTTCTTTCCTTGTCATCTTCTTTTTTTCCTGCTCTTCATCATCTTCCCCTCCTCCTCTTCCTCCTTCTGCAGGAGGTGTTGAACATGCTGAAGGAGAGTAAGGCGGACATCTTTGTCGACCCCGTCCTCCACACTGCCTGCGCTCTGGACATCAAACATCAATGTGCAGCCATCCCACCTGGCAGAGGGCGCCGTGAGTCCACAAACAAACAAACAAACCAACACCTCAGCTGAAAATCAAAAAATTATATTTATCACCTAAAATCAAACACAAGAAATCAGATGCTTTTTTTTTTGATTAAAATAGTTTATCGCGATTAATCACACATTTTTATCTGTTCAAAATGTACCTTAAAGGGAGATTTGTCAAGTATTTAATACTCTTATCAACATGGGAGTGGGCAAATATGCTACTTTATGCAAATGTATGTATATATTTATTATAGGAAATCAATTAACAACACAAAACAATGACAAACGTTGTCCAGAAACCCTCACAGAAAAATATGCTCAAATCATATCATGGCAAACTGCAGCCCAACAGGCAACAACAGCTGTCAGTGTGTCAGTGTGCTGACTTGACTATGACTTGCCCCAAACTGCATGTGATTATCATAAAGTGGGCATGTCTGTAAAGGGGAGACTCGTGGGTACCCACAGAACCCATTTTCATTCACCTATCTTGAGGTCAGAGTTCAAGGGACCCCTTTGAAAATGCCCATGACAGTTTTTCCTCGCCAAAATGTAGTGTAAGTTTTAAGCGTTATTTAACCTCCTTAACTACAAGCAAGTATGCATGGTTGGTACCAATGGATTCCTCAGGTTTTCGTGTTTCACATGATGAAGTATCTTTACTCTAGCTTTAAAACTGAGCACGCTACTACCTAAAAATTGCAAGTTGCGTTAATGCGTCAAAGAAATTAGTGGCGTTAAAACGAAATTTGCGTTAACGCGTAAACTTTGACAGCCCTAGTATTTAGATATTTTAACGTATATTGTGCTCTGAGCCTTTTTTTATCCTTATTAACACACATAACATACATTATTTGAATGTTGTCTGAGTTTATTAAGTACTGACAAACAGGTTTGTTTCGTTAGTTCAGCATCAGTGTTAAAACTATTAGAAACTATATAAAAAGAAGACATCTAACCATCGTCTCTAAATCAAACAGTGCAGCCACAAACCAACGTACGATAACACGCTTCTGTTGTGTTGTTTCCTCAGAGATGTCGTGTCTGATGGAAGCGCTGCAGGACAAACGTGTTCGTCTGCAGCCAGAGTGCAAGAAGAGACTTCAGGATCGCATCGACATGTGGAGCTACGCCGCCAAGGTTAGTTTCCTCAGTCTGTGTTATAATACTGTATGTAGATGTGCTTTCTAAAAATGAAAGATAATATTAAAGTTTAGAAAACGTCACTTAACGTTTAACAAATGGGATATAATTTGTTTTAAAAGCTATGTAAAATTAATGAGTGACAGTTCTTTGTGTTAGCTTGAACTTTCCAAAGGTTTGGAAAAACATTATATAATATAAAAGGAGTCGAGAATAAAATACAGCTCCTCAAATGTAAAACTTTAATCATAAAACATAAAGATTATTTAAAAAATGAGCTCCTTAAAATCCAGTTTAAAATCCATTTTAAGTTTTACAATTTTTACTTTTAAATTGATGTAATGGGCTTCTAAACTGTTTAAATTGTTTTCTTATTTTGAAATTCATCGAATGAGCTGTAGAACATCAGTTTAAAGGGGTCCTTTATTTTGAAATTAATTGAATAAGCTGCACAAATTTGAGTTTAAATGTTGCTTTTATTTTGAAATTGATGGGATGAACAACAACAAAATTTAAGTTAACTTAAGTTTTAAGGGGCTTTTATTTTTTCTAAGGGGAACTTTGTTTTGAAACGGAATTATTGAGCTGCACAAAGGGACTTTTATTTTGTATTTGATGTGAGCTGCGTAAAATCAGTTTTAAATGTGCTTTTATTTTGAAATCGAGTTAACAAGCTGCATATCAGTTTTAAATAATTGAGTTAACAAGGTGCATAAAATCAGTTTTAAATGGCTTTTATTTTTAAATTGAGTTAACAAGTTGCATATCAGTTTTAAATGGGCTTTTATTTTTAAATTGAGTTAACAAGCTGCATAAAAATCAGTTATAAATGGGCTTTTATTTTGGAGTTCATTAAGTGAGCTGCATAAAGTCGACTGATGTGAACACAGCTGTCCTGTCCTCACTTCCTGTCAGGTGGCTCCTGCTGAGGGCTTCTCAGACCTGGCCATGCAGGTGATGACATCACCATCCAAGAACTACATCCTGACTGTGATTGGTGCGGGCGTGGCGGTGCTCTTCATGATGGGGCTGCTCTGCGGCCGATTCACCAAACGCGTCACGCAGGAGCTGAAGGACAGGTAGACCCCGCCCACTCCGGGGTCAGGACACACCCACGGAAGAAACGACCACCGCTGAAAAAAGAACCACGCCCCCTCATTTACCTGCTCTCCGCCACCGCCACCCGACTTCAACTCTCTTTGCCTCATCGCTGGAATGACATTACCCACAATCCTGCAAACGACAGTGGGCTTGATCAGTGACTCACCTGCTCTTCCTCTACACGAGCCCCTCCCACTCTCCAGGAGGCCACGCCCCCTGTCGCCGCTTCTTCTTCTTCTCTTCCTGAGCTTCGATACAGAGCCCCGGGTCCTCCTGCAGTTTTACTCCACTCTCCCCTGATGTAGATGCAGTATTACTCCACTTTTTTTTCTTTCCTCCTCCCCCCTTCGCTGTCGGGTGAGAAGAGGGAGGAGGAGGGGTGGGGGTTGTAAGGATATGGGGTCAAAGGTCAAGATATGGGGGCGAAGGAGGTTAATGACATCATATTAAGTGTAAATGTGTAGAAAGTGGGATGGGAAATGCTCATGTATAGAGCAGTTTAATGACTCCAGTATTTTAATGACTACAGTGTGTTGTGTGTATGATAGTGTGTGTGCGTGTGTGCGTGTGTGTGTGATTGAAACGGTCTTTCTACCACCATATTGTTCTAGTATGTCCTCCTGCTAAAGGGTTTTTTTCGGGGTTGTTTTCGCTCTGGATATATCTTCTTTTTTTTTTGCTGATGTGTGTTAGTTAGATTTTATCGCCATGGGACTGCCAGGCGGGTGGTGCCAACCAGCGAGCCCTCCACCGAGCCACAAATGAGATAAAGAAGACGCATCACAAACACTCCCAACCGGCTCGCTCAACGCTCTTTTTACAGGAATTATTTGTGGATATTTTTATTTTTTTCTTCTTTCTGAAACAGCAGACCTGGCAACCTCAGCTCTCCTATAATGCAGTCCGATTTTTTTTTTGATTTCTTTTTTTTTTTTATTATTGTTTTTCATTTTTTTCCAGCCCAACCTGTGCCATAAACGCACCACTTGCTGCTCCCAGTTTACCGCTCCAGCAGCTGGTTGGAACGCTTGTTTGGCATCACGCTCCGGTCTCCTGAGTCAAGAGTGATCCCAGTCTGATCCAGAACTGGGAGCTATTTTTTTTTTTTTTTTTCCCCAGTCATGAACTCGCTGAGCGGCTGTTGGTATCGTGCCGGTTGGTACAGAAAAGCTGAGAGCAATGCAGGAAAAAAAAAAAAGCAGAATAAAGAAAAGATTCTAGATTATTATAGAGATGTGAACATTTTTGTGTAAAGATGATACTGGAATCATTGCACAGTTTTCGTTCTTTTTTTTTTATATCTATAAATATATATATATTGTTTTGTCATAGCCTTATTTATTTGTTTACTAATGTTTTGTTTTTTTCTATGATTTTAATGTTCTCTGGTTGCCTTTTCTCCAGCAAGCGAGCGTCCCTCCTTCCTGCGAGGAGGATGAGGATATGGGGGAGGATGCAGGCGGCGAAGGTTTGGCGTCCTCCGGGCATCAACCTGCTCCACGGTGTGACAGTGAATGCCTCTCTGGCGAGCAGAGAGAGTTCTTAGAAGATGGCAAGATGACGCTTTGTTCCAGATCAGACATGTAATCTGAGAACGAAGTAGTAGTGCATCGGTGCATCGATATCTTTAATGTGATGGGGATGACCACTGGTGCGTTTATGCACCATTAAAGCCGATCAGTAAATATGAACAGGAAGATGGTTCATTTCACGTAGCTACGTCGGTTGGACAAGTTCGGAAAACAGTTTAATTTAAAGGTGCAGTGTGTAAGATTTGGTGGCATCTAGCGGGGAGGTTGAAGATTGTAACCAACTGAAACTTCTCCCGTGTGCAGGAGTACTACGGTGAACCACGCAAAAACGCGAATGTCTCTCTCTAGAGTCAGTGTTTGGTTTGTCCGTTCTGGGTTATTGTAGAACCATGGCGGCCGGCTCCGTGGAGAGAACCCGCTCCCCATGTAGATATAAACGGTTCATTCTAAGCTAACAAAAACACAACGACTGTTATTTTCAGGTGATTATACACTAAAGAAAACATACTTATTAATATTATATTCCATTTCTGGCAATAGATCCCCCTAATTGTTGCACACTGGTCCTTGTCCTCATGTACAGACTACATGACGTACACATGACACGCCAAAAGCAACAAAGGCGTTGTTATTGCACGTGAAATTACTTACAAATTATAGTAGCATTCATACACCGTTTGGTGAGACCGGGCCGTGTCTCATGTTGTCTCATATCACAAATCGTCTTTGTAGTTTCTTTCTGCTTCGTCACATCAGTGCCGACTAAATGACGTGAGCAGAGGAAAGAGAAACACGCACAAAACAAAGAGCAGAACAAGACTCAGTCCAAATCGAGTATATGTGTCTGAACTGTGTTCGGTCAGTCTGTGAATTTGTGGCTGAATTGTTCTACTAATAGTCAGTGGTTATGTCTATAACGTTAAATCCAGCGGTACATGTCCACCAGGTCCGGCGTGGACACTAGGAGACGCGCTTCTCCACCCATATGGCCGTTCAAGCGGTGACGTTGAATGCACCTGATTGGTCCCTGGTTCTCTGCTCACTGTTTCAAACAGGAAACAACATGGCGGCCTGCTCGTAAACCATTGTTATTCCGTCTAAACAATCCACCAAAATCTACTTCTGATATAGAGGAAGATGCTTTGTCACTGCTGAATCTGGTTTCATTTTAGAACTAGATCGCCTAGTTTGATAGTTTGGTCCAAGTTTTGTGAGCCGGACGCGTCACGTTGGACGGACTCATTTGCGTAAAGGACTGTTCCCGCCTTTTCATTTTGAAAGGCCAATGAGGAAACTCCAACACTCGGCCGACCAATCGTGTAACTTTTGCGTTTGTACGGCTGACCCGCTGCAGTCCAGACAAAATCCAAAAATGGACGACAAACTTAAGAAGCGTTACAACATGATTTAAGCTCAAAGGTTTTTGTGGGGGGACGGGGCTTGGACTGCATCTCGCGGTCTTCTTCAGTGTTTGATTTCTGTGATTTAAACATAGCGGACTTGTTTCTGGATCTGGTCTCTCTGATGTGCTTCTGCTCAGCCTGCAGGTTGATGCCGGAGGAAGAAGGCGGTCAAGGTTTTTGGTGTAGTCGTCGGAGAGTCGCGGTGTTGTCGAGCTTTTTGGTCTCGGTGCGTCTGAGCGATTTCGCCAACTGTAGAAACACAGATCTGTCCTCTCCCAGCTCGAGCCGATCTCGTGTACATGTGTACTATACTGAGTGATGACATACTGTAAACTACGTACCGTGCAGTTAGCCTGTACTGTTTATTTTTTCTAGCTTGGTGTGGTGAGCGCTGCCCTCCCTGCTTGTAAATGAGACGTCCTGATTCGTTGAACTGCCTTCACTTCTTTTTTCTCCATCTGACGTCGGGTTTTATCAAAGCGTGCCTACTCGCCATCCCACCGAGGGATCCCGCTGTACAGAACATCCCAGAACCCCCTGCAGCACCCGGCCGAGGAGCGTGTGGGCATGTGAGTGAGTGATGGATGACATGTCTGTGTGTGTTTGTGTGTGTGAGTGTGTGTTGCCCACAGATTCTGGACTGCGAGTGCGATCTCCGATCAGTTCTTCGCCGTTCTCGTCCCGAGCGATGACGACTAGAACATTTCTTGATTTTAAGTTTGTAATGATACAGATCTTTTTGTAAACAATGTTTTGTGTCTGACTCCATGGAGCTCCTGATCATCTGATTTATTTTGTTCCCCCCTGTCCACTTTTCTTTATTTGATTTCTTTTGTTGTTCTGTACAGATGAAAATTGGACAGTTTGTTAATAATAATAAAGTCTGCAAGGTTTCTATTCTGTTGTCCGGTGTGTTTATTTCAAAACCTTCTTTAACATAGTTCTTCTTGTCAACAAATCTCCATTCAAACTAACAGCGGATTATGTGGATCACCAAATATGGATTAATCTGTCCTCAACAAATTCAGTTTTTCCTCCTGTTTGTTTGATTAAAAACTATAGTAATCAGCTATTCACTGAGATGTTTGTGAAAAAAAAATGAAACTATATTTATTTAAAGGTGCATTGTGTAGGATCTGGTGTTATCTAGTGGTGAGGTGAGTATTGCAACCAACTGAAGCCTCTCCCTTGTGCCAAGCGTGTTGGAGAGCTAAGATGGCTGATGCAAAAACGCGAATGTCCCTCTCTAGAGTCATCTGGAGCAGAGCCAGTGTGTAGTGTGTATGTACCTGGGAAGTGAGTGGTGAAGCGAGAGAGAGAGTAGCGGCGACAGGAGCGAGTAACGTTATTGACTCCGGCCCAAGCAGGAAAGGTTAAGTGTTTGGTTTGTCCATTCTGGGCTACTGTAGAAACATCGCGGAGCAACATGGTGGACTCCATGGAGAGGACCCGCTCCATATGTAGATATAAACGGCTCATTCAAAGGTAACGAAAACACAGCGATTCTTATTTTCAGGTAATTATACACTAAAGAAAACATACTTATTAATATTATATTCAATTTCTGCCAATAGATCCCCTAATTGTCACTGTTCCTTTAAGGATTGCGGTTCATTGCATCTTATTTTACAGGTTCATATCAGTCAGTTAAGGACGTTGTCGTGTTCCCAGATCTCCAGAGAATAACTGACGTGAGTCAATCTATTTGTTACTTGGAAAGATGGACATGTTGTAATAAATCACAAGTACCCTTTTAAAAATATCTCTTCTTTCTAACTCCAGATTATTTAAATTTTCAAACCTATAGTGTCCAGACTCAACTGACGCTGACTCAAGTGACATCACTTGAGGACACTAAAGGCTTTATACTACTTTTATAAAATGTATGGCAATATGAAAGTTATGGACACAATCCAATTTAAATATTTTTTTTATTAATGAATACTAATGTTTACAATAAAATATGCCCTCCTGCGTGCACATACCGAGGCGGTTGCTATGGAACGTACAACAATACAGGCTAGCATTATATTGATTTCATTATTTGGCTCTTTATTTATTAATGTATGTTGCCATTTATTGTGCAATCACTGAAAAACTGTCCAGCGCGGGGAGGTGTGTTGATTGGCCCGGCGAGGATGTTGCTCCACTTTCTCCGGTCGTGTCTAGAAGGTAACCCACAAGTTGCGAAACCCTTGAGTTTTAATTTTGGTGAACTTTCAGGCAAATATCGCCTCGGCAGGCGATGGTCACTCGCCTGCATTCCTGCAGAGGTGATTTTCAAACGGAAAGTTCACCAAAGTTGAACTCCCCCCAAATGCAAATTTGCTTTGCAACCGGAAGCATTGCTATGTGTTGTTGTGGAGGTGTATTTTATGACTTAAATTAAATTTTTACCTACGCCAAGGCCTAGGAAGGAGGTTATGTTTTCACCGTTGTTGGTTTGTTTGTTGGTTTGATGGCGTAAGCTGAACGGAGAGGGGGGCGGAGGTCTGCGCTCTCCGAGTGCACAGACATTTTTTTCAGACTTTATTTCTTCCGACATTTTTCTGACTTTTTTTTCAGACATTTTTCAGTCATTTTTCAGAACTTTTTTTTGAAGACTTTTTTTTTGGCCTTTTTTCAGTCTTTATTTCTTCAGACTTTTTTTCCAGAATTTTTTCAGACTTTTCTTTTTTTACTTTTTTTCGGACATTTTTCTGACTTTTCTTTCCAAGGACATTTTTCAGATTTTTTTTTTTTTTTTACATTTTTCTGACTTTTTTTCTGACTTTTTTCTGACTTTTTTTTTTTTTTACATTTTTTTTACATTTTTTCGGACAGTTTTCAAACTTTGCTTCTTTGGACATTTTTCAGACTTTTTTTCCCCGACTTTTTTCAGACTTTTTTCCGACATTTTTTAGACTTGTTTTTCCAAGGACATTTTTTTCAGAATTTATTTCTTCCGACATTTTTCGGAAATTTTTCTGCCTTTTTTTACCCCAACATTTGTCAGACTTTTTTTTCCCGACATTTTTCGGACTTTTCTTTTCAGACATTTTCCAAGGACATTTATTTCCAAGGACATTTATTTCCAAGGACATTTTTTGGACTTTTTTTTCCAAGGACATTTTTCAGACTTTTTTTTTTGACATTCTTTTTCAGACATTATTTCTTCCAACATTTTTCAGACTTTTTTTTCCAGACTTTTTTTTCCGACATTTGTCAGACTATTTTTTCATGATATTTTTCTGACTTTTCTTTTCAGACAATTTTCCGACTTTTTTTTCCCAAGGACATTTTTTCCAAGGACATTTTTCAGACTTTTTTTTCCAAGGAAAATTTTTTCCAAGGACATTTTTCAGACTTTTTTTTTGGACATTTTTGGGGGAATTTATTTCTTCCGACATTTTTCAGAATTTTTTCCAGACTTTTTTTTTTTGGAAAGGTTTTTATTCAGAATTTTGTTTTTGGACATTTTTTTCATATTTTTTTTTTAGACATTTTTTTCATAATTTATTTCCTCGGACATTTTTCTGCCTTTTTCCCCCCTAACATTTGTCAGACTTTTTTTTCCCCAACATTTTTCTGACTTTTCTTTTCAGACATTTACCAAGGACATTTTTTTCCAAGGACATTTTTCAGACTTTTTTTCCGACAATTTTCAGACTTCTTTTTCCAAGAATTGTTTTTCCAAGTACACTTTGTTCTAAGGACATTTTTCTGACTTTTTTTCTGACATTTTTCAGACTTTTTTTTCCAAACTTTTTTCAGACTTTTTGTTTTGCATTTTGTTTTACATTTTTTAGGACATTTTTCAAACTTTATTTCTTCGGATATTTTTCCGACTTTTTTCCGACTATTACTTCGGACATTTTTTTCAGACTTTATTTTTCCGACATATTTCAGACTTGTTTTTGTTTTACATTTTTCTGACTTTTTTTCAGTCATTTTTCAGAATGTTTTTTCATCAGACTTTTTTTTCAGACACTTTTTTTCAGACTTTTTTGTTTGGCCATTTTCTTTCAGATTTTATTTCTTCTGACATTTTTCAGACTTTTTTTTCCCCGACATTTGTCAACGTATGTTGCAACATATTGTCAGACTTTGTTTTTGTCTCAAGTGAAAAACACGAGTACAATAACCTCCTGTTGTTGGTTCACTAAATCCAGACATCCTTTTGTTTTCTGACGCACAAAATGTTTCCACTGAATGAATTAAAGGACACATCTGTGGTTCTGCATGTTTGAGCCGACATACATTACAGCCCACCATTGTTTTAGGTTTTTTATTTAAATGTAGTCTTTCTTGCTGCAGTCGGTGGTTTCAGTATATTTAGGAATGGAATGAAAATCATCTTGATTACTATAACTGAAACTCTTCAGCTCTTACGTTATAAAGTTACAACCGTAGAGCAAAACAAAAACAAAAGCACCCTCAGTTTCTGCTTCATGAAACACTTTAATTTTCCAGTTGAATTAAAGTGTCTCATAATCTAATTTAATGATGAATTAAATGGACAGATAATGTAAACTAAAATCAAATACACAGAAACTTCACTTTAAAATGTAATTATTATTTAAATTGTAAATCGGAAATCAGCTTCCTATTTCGACCACTGAAATCAAAAGTAGGATCGGCAATTATTTTTTTACTCTATGCCCACGCTTACTTGCCTGCATCCGTTTATGCTTGCCGTAGTTTACACTTCATGCATGTTTACACTACATACATGCATGTAGGTGCCGACAGGGACTTCCTGGTATCTTCAGGTGTGCCTCGTAATATCTGAGAAAGTCTAGCTCTATCGGTTGTTTTTAAGATTATTTTCTTGGTTTTTGCCTTTTATTAGATAGTTACAGCGACAGTTATGAAAGGGGGAGAAAGAGAACAGCAAAGGGCCGCGGGTCGGATTCAAACCCTAGGCTGCTACAGTAAGGTGTCATTCTTCGTACATGGGTCGTCCGCTCTACCAGGTGAGCGCCTCCATCTCTGAAATGTTTCTCCGATATTGTAGCTCGCTATAGAGCTGAATCACAGTTTGTCATCTCAAATGTATGTGATATCTGGATTCTGGCACCCAACAACACAGCAAGATGACATTTTAGATGTGTAACTTTAGCCCACTGCTAGTGTTAGCCTCCAGTCTTTCCTTTGTTTTGCCTCTAGCTAACACCGTGACCTCATCATGACGTCGACACAAAAAGGGTTTATTGTTTTTATTATTCTGTAGATGTCCTCCACATCGCCATCATCCTCTTGTAGTTCTGTTGTTCCACTGCTACAGAGATAGTCACTGGTAAAATCTTCACTGGGAGATCATCCACAGTGTAAATTAATGGAAACATCCTCTCAGTGAAAGTGTGTGTGATGGTGTGAATGTTTGAGTTAGTATCCGGGTCAAAGAACGACAGCTTTCCTTCGTTCCAGTCCAGATTCACTCTGATCCTCTGGAGCTTCTTCTTCACTCGGAGAACAGTAGGTAGACGTGACGGGGAGAACGATGAATATTTACCATTATAGAACCCTAGTCTCCATAATCCAGAGCGGATGAACCCCTTCCTCTGTACAGACTCTGCTAACACACCCAGTTCCCAGTATGTACAGTCCCCAACCTCAATGTCCCAGCTATGAGTCCCTGAGTTAAAGCCCTCAGAACCCAGGACGGCGAGGAAACCTTCGATCCTCTCTGGATTATCAGGAAGCTGCTGTTTCTGTCCTGGTCTCACACTGGTCAGATCTTCAGACAGGATGAGTTTTGGATGAGCAGTGTTTGGGTCCAGAATCACAGGAGTGTAGGAGACCATGTCCTTCATCTTGTTCCAGATGTTGAAGGTCAGGTTGCCCAGGTGTTTGGCCTGGTCTATCAGAGCTCCTGAGAGCAGCTGTGGATCCTCCAGCAGGGGGCGCTGCTGGACTCTTTCCACTGCAGCCTTGTAGTTGAGCAGGAATGAGACGTCTTCAGCTCTCAGCTCGTCCTCTGTGGCTCTGACTGTGTCTGAAAGAGCTGCTATCTCTCTGCTCACAGCCTCCATCTTCTCCTTCATCATCTGACTCTTCTGCTCCTCTTCCTCCCTCAGTGCAGCCATCCTGGTCTCCTCTTCCTCTTCTAGAAACTGGTGAAGCTTCTTAAACTGCTCCTTAATCTGCCTCTCTGTGTGTCGGGCCTGGACCTTCATGTGTTCTGCTGTTTGATCAAACTTCACCTTGACTTCTTCAAAAACCTTTAACTTCTCCTTTAAGGGCTCCAGAGTTTCCTGAAGTTCCTTCTTGTGTTGTCGTGCAGCTTCATCGATGGGTCTGATTCTGTGGTTGGTGTGTTTTTCTGAATCTCTGCAGACGAGACACACCGGCTGCTGATGGTCCAGACAGAAGAGTTTGAGTTTCTCAGAGTGCAGACTGCAGAGAGCCTCTGAAGATCTCTGAGCTCTCTCCTGTAAGAAACTCTCACACAGGTTCTTTAAAGCCAAGTTAGAAGGTAGTATATCCTTTGAATGTCTTCTCTTACAAAGTGGACACTCTTGGACGTGTTTCTCTGTCCACCAGCTCTGCAGACAGACTTTACAGAAGCTGTGGCTACATGACAGCATGACAGGATCTTTAAAGACGTCGTGGCAGACAGAACAGCAGAGATCGTCCTCTAATCTGGAAGCCATTTAGTCTCTGAGTGAAGCTGAAAACACAGCAGGCAGACGGCTCAGCCACCGTTTATGTTGTACATCTTCCGTTCAGTTTGTGGATTCAGCAGCTGGTTGTAGTGGTGGTATCCCAGTATTCCCAATATTCCCTCCTGTAGATGTCGTCTCTCAGTGGAAGTGGTGGTTGTGGTCTGAAGTTGAGTCATCTGTCAGTGTGTGTGTGTGTGTGTCGTCTCAGTGAGGCAGAGTAACAACCTGTTTCCTGATTTGTCTCAGGTGAGTCAGATGACGGGCGGAGCTTCATTGTTCCAGTTTGTCAGGTTTCAGGAGTTTTATTCCAAACTGATTCATAATTTGTTATGTAAACACAAAAGTGTTGTACCCATTAGATAGTCCTTGATATCTGTTTCAGTGACGCCATTCATGTCACAATTCCACCTCTCTTGAGGCCTGTACTATGAGGCGACTTCAACATACCCAGAGTATCTTCTGGTTATCTGGCTTAACTAACCCTAACAAACAAGGTCCCGCTAAGCGGTATAGGATTTCACTTTGCTAGGCGTAATATATATTTTAAATTACTTTATGATTCTCACAAACCGTCGTTTTGACACTAAGCATGAAACAACATTCAGACGTATAGAGTAGTCCTCTCACACATCTGACAAGCTTTGTGACAGCAGATTCATAACTTTTGCACTGTAGTGTATATGTATATATAGTGTAGCGTGTGTATTTATCTGGATATCTATAAATCCTCACACACACGTGAACGTTTTATGTGAACAGAGCTGACGTCACAGTCTTGTTTGCATGTGTGCCGTCTTCGTGTAGACATACATGTTGTGTGTTTTCTGTCTTGTACGTGTGTGTGAGAATGTGTCTGCAGACATGCAGTGTAAACACGTGTGTCTGTGTGTGTGTTTTTAATGTGTGTGTGTGTGTGTTCTGTCTGGCCTGTGGAGGAGGCTTCAGGCCATCTGACAGATCTGTGTTAAATTCTTCAGACCAAAACACGTCGACCATCGAACAAAACTACAGTTTACAACTCAAATGTCTCAAAACATCCAAAAATACCTTCGTTGATGATTTACAGCTTGTAACATTAAACCTGCACATGACACAATGTCTGAGTAAACATGTTTATTATGTGTTGAACAGTCATTTCAGCAATATAATCAGGATAAATACAAAGTACAGTCACAGAATATCTGCAGAAATCTTTCAACAAAGCAAATATACTGACTCATACGTAGCCCCAGTGTGCACCTCTCATGCATTATTATTATTATTACATACAACTCACAGAGATAAGCATCAGTTTCTGAAACAGAAATCCCTCAAAGACTCTAAACTATATAGTCTGCATTAGAACATACTCAATCTGCTGCAGAATATAAAAGACTTTCTTTCCTAAAGTGATCTTCTGCTCATTTTAAAAAGACGATGATTAGCTCTGTGACTCGTCATGATAATGCATTAGAGGAATAATAAGTGGTGGAAGAAGTATTCAGATCCTTTACTGCAGTAAAAGTACTAAGACAAGTAAAAGTCCTGCATTAAAAACCTTACTGAAGTAAAAGTATGTAAGTATTATCAGCAGAGTGTACTTAAAGTACTTAAAATTAAATTATATGGAGGACAGAACCTGCCAAATTAAAGATCAATCAATCAATCAATCAATCAATAAATGACTCGATAAATAAATAAATGTAATTTCATATAGGAAAAAATAATTTAAAAAATAAATGTAACCATTAATTAATTGATAAAAATGTGATATAAATTTATATTTGTTTTAATTTGCTTCTTTATTTATTTATCTTTGTGTTAATTCCCTTATTAATTTACTCCTCTGTTTAGGTTTCCCTTTTATTTATTTATGTATTTATTTTTAGTCATTTTTAAATGTATTTATTTATTTTTGCATTTATTTTTAATTTATTTTTGCATTTATTTGATAAAATAAATAAAACAATAAATGCATAAATAAATAAAAAAACAATAAATGCAAAATAAATAAATAAATAGAACATAAATGCAAAAATTAATAAATTCATTTAAAAATAATAAAAAAAACAAATACATGAATAAATAAAAAGGAAAACAGAAGAGTAAATAAATAAGGGAATTAATACAAAGCTAAATAAATAAAAAAGCAAATTTAAACTGAAATATCAATTTATGTCACATTTTATCAATTACTTATTGACTATATTTATTATTAATATATTTTTGCTCAATTCTTTGACATATTTATTTAATAATCGAGTCATTTATTTATTCATTTTATTTATTTTTTATTTTAGCAGGATCCATCCTGCATAAAAGTATTGATAATGCGGTAAATGTTCCCTGTCAGTGTTTTACTATTACTATATCTGATGTTTCTGTATTAACATTACTGTTGAATTAGTATGTATGCTACATTTTACTGCTGTAGATGTTTTTAACTACGATCTACTTGATCGTGGCTACATTATATACAGAATTCATAGTTTTACAGAAGAAATTCAACAGATGCAGTAAGTCACCTGCAGAGAGGCTAAAAACACTCAGTGGTTGGACACCTCCCAACCCCACCCACCCTCCCCGTCTGTTTTGCTTCCTGCCCTCGCATTCATTACAAAACCTTCGACCTCATGTTCCCTCGTATGACCAGACATTTCTGACCCGACCACCTCCTCTTGCCAGTTTTTTACACATGCTTTTACTTTTACATAAAAAAATCACATCCCCCTTGTACATAAAGGATGGTGGTGTGACTGTTTTTTGGAAAATTCAACATAAAGGTCTTTGCACACCATGACCGTATTTTTTTTAATCCGTCATCCGGTAAAAATTGTTACGCACAGAAACATTGCGCACTGAATCAATGCGTTTTATTATTCTATTCGTTGCGAAAGATGCGTTTTATTATTGTATTCGTTACGATAATTTGCAATACAAGACAAAACTGAATTAATTACGTGGGTTCAATGAATAGTGCTAGTCCCAAACGGGGTTAATGAATGAATGACATTATCAAGAAGCTATCGTTTAGCTGCCTAGAGCACAATCACTACTGTCGGATCTTTCCTACATCCTTTGTTTTGCGACCGTCCCTTATTCCAAGCTGTTCTGCATCACCTGCCACAATCTATCTTTAAATTCTACATCTCTGTTTTCTTTTATTTCTTTATCGTAAAGTGCTTTGTGCTGAGAGATGAAGTGAATCAGTTAACCAGATGCCATTTTGAATGGTGACATTTGCACGGCTGGTGGCTCCGAGTGGTCAAACAACCCTCTTTTTGCTTTTGACGGATGCGAGAAAACACAGAAAATCACACCTGTTACGAAAATTTTTATGACGGGCGAAAGTTTTAGAGTTGCTGTGTAAATGTGATTGACACAACGGGAAGTTGTATTTATTTTTAAATGTGCGTTAATTTCAGACGAAAAATCAACACATTCTCACTCCCAACTCGTCAAATACCGCCGCTTGACTGATGTGACAAAATTAGTCAATGGTACTTTTAGCTTCACACTGGACACGAACAGCCATGTCCGTGTCACTCCTGGTTGAAAGTCTTGTGTTTGTTTGACCCATCCACCTCCCCTCGCTTCCTTCCGCCCTGAACGGACTGTTACGCTATTAATACTACGTCACTTGCTCCAACCATCGAATAACGCCACAGGTGGGTTTGGAGTTGGAGTTAGCTGAAAGCCCAGTTTGTCACATACTGTCGCTAAAGGGTGCCTCCGTGTGTCGGTTTCTGATGCCGAGGGGCACTGACCAAATGGCGATATTTGATGAGTTGGGAGTGAGAGCGGGCTGGAAAATTTGAACTTGGTGTGCAAAGATCTTTAGGGTTTGTGACTTCCAGAAGAATTTACTCACCGTTTTACAGCCGCTCCTGTACCAATTATTTATGGGCCGGTGTGCGTCAATTGATGAACATGGAAGTTGCAATACCTCGTGTTGCAACAACTCCAAAAATTGTATATCTTTTTTATATCCCTCAATAATAAAAAAACATTAACAGTAATTTAAAAACTCACTTTGACAGATTTTTAACTTGTAAAAACGATAACTGTTGTGATTTCAGTTGGACTGTAAAAGTTCATCAGGCTCTTTATTTCTGGGTGAACTGGTCTGGCACCAAACACTGGTAAACCCTGAACCCCTCAGTCCTCCCCCTAAAACTCGTACGGAGAAACGAACAGGGTGACCTTGGTGAGGTAGCGGCCCAGCAGGTTATGGCGTTCCAGCTCGCTCATCTCCACCTCGGCCTCTAGAGTGGCGGGACCCTTGATGGGCGTCACCAGGAGGAGTGTGCCGGTTTGCCGGCCGGATCGCTGCACGCTGAAGTGGCCCCGCCCACGGCCGCCTGCCAGGCCGAAACGCAGCGTGTCGCCCAGAACGCGAGCCGACGACACCCGGAAGAGGACGCGGGGGGCGGACATGTTTGACACCACGGACAGGAAGTGGAAGGAGATGGAGTTTGGCGCCTGAGTGCACGCCTTGTCTCCCAGCATGCACGGGTTCCTCTCACAGCGCCTGCAGAAACACAAAGTAAATATCGTTATGGATGATTTAGGATGTTTTTACTCTAAAGTCACTTCCTGTCTGGTATCTGCACCTGAGAAGATGAAACATGTTCCTGGAGTTTACCGTCCACATGAGATAAATTAGTTATGTTATGATTTATAAGTTATCTGTCAAATTGAGCAATATGTTAACAAAGTCTGAAAAGCAGTAAGGCCGGCAGTCACCGAACTCCAACTCCAGTGGGCTTTTGTTTTCAGGATAACGGGATGTTGAACTAATGGGCTTTCACTCCAATGGGACATTTATCGAAGAATTTGGGTTTTGGAATAATGTGCTTTCGTCCCCCCTTTGACATGGAGCATTGAGTCAGCCGGACGTTTGAAGAAGACATTTATGAAGCGCTCCAGAGTCCAGAATTATTTTATGAACTGGTGGACATCCATCGACATCATCGATTGTTTTTAAAGACACAGTGATATGAAAAAAATAACCTTTTTATTTCTTATCTTGTGGTTTAATTTGCTATGTTGACAGATTTTTTCCTGTTAGACATTTCTGTGAAATAGTCATATGTCAAATTGCTGAAATTTACATCACACCGATTTTTAAGGTGTGGAAAGTAACTTTTTCTCTGCATACAAAGTGAAGACCAATATCTAAATAACTAAATTCTTAACCCCCAACCCATTTTTTTAATCTTTAGTAAGCAGCTTTTGACATTGTTATTTGCAACTCTCTGGCAGAATGAACATGTAACCCTGCTTCCCGCCCTGAGAGTCTGCGCACCACAGCGCTGCCCTCCCTGCATTACTAAAACACACAATTATGATCCAGCTGTAGGAATAAATCAAACCTCTAAAACCACTTTTGATTTAGTTCCTGTTTCACGCCTCTTGACCGCCACCAGCTGATCAGCTGACTGGAGTCTGAAAACCTCAGCAGGGCGTCTGAGGCCAAACCTCAGGCTGACTCTCAGCCCGGTGGCTGTCAGAGGAGGGACGCTAACTGTCGGGAGGAGACGGGAAGTGGCTGACATGGAGGTAGAACTCATTGTTTTCAAATCTCTCTCCATCGCCCAGTCTTTGTCCTTTGTGGTGAGAAGGTTTCTGGTTTTCTTTGTCCTCTACTTGCTTTGTTAGCAGTTTCATTGTGCTGTTGAGATGTGATTTCACTCTTTATTATTTTAAAGCTCGATGATGTAAGAAGAATTTTGACTTGTCTCATCCTACAGATGTGGTGTGGAGATTTGTAGCGCTGCAGTGATGAAACTAAGGAAAGCTATCAGCAGAAGGATGTAAATGTTAAAGGATGTGATTCTTACATCGGTGACGTCTTGATGTACGTGGCGTTTTTCATGTGAGGACACTCCACCACCACGCACTGGAAACCTCCGTAGGTGTTCACACACACCTGGTCTGTTGTGCAGTTGTGCATCCGGTTTTCACACTCGTCGGCGTCTGAGCACAGAAGGACAGAGACGGACAGTTACAACACGTCTCTAAACATTCTCCCCCCAGCATATCGGGATGACCTTTGACCTCTGACCTGTGCAGCTGCGTCCGTCTCTGGAGAGGTCGTAGCCGGCGGGACAGAAGCAGTGGAAGCTGCCGGGAGTGTTTACACACTGATGGACGCAGAGCCGGCCGGGCTGACCGAGAGGAAACAGACGGCACTCGTCGATATCTGAAACACAAACAGGATCTTTAGTAGTAGTAGTAGTAGTAGTAGTAGTAGTAGTGGAAGTAGTAGTAGTGGAAGAAGTAGTATATGGAATATGGAAATCAGATTGAGCATTTATTCTTGACATCAGACGTCAGTTTCCTCAGTCCAGAGGGCCATTAGTGCGTCAAAAAGCTGACTAGTATGTACTTTGGTGGTACTACTGCGGCGCCCGGCGTCACTAGTAAGGATTCTGATGGAACTCTTTGGACAAAAGTGCCACTAGTTGCTGAAAAGGAGTGACTACTAAGTGACTAGTGCAACCAAATATCCAACATGTGCTGACAAAGAGTGACTAATAGAGTAAACTCACGTCTGATACCAAGGATTGAAGCTCAATTGGTTTTCCATAAATATTAGTAGTAGTAGTAGTACTAGTAGCAGTATTGGTAGTTCCATATGTTAGTGGTAGTAGTAGTGGTAGTTCCATATGTTGTGGTACTACTAGTAGTAGTAGTTATTGGTGAGAAATATTTATCACCTGTGCAGATGTTGTTGTCGCGTCCTGATATGGTGAAACCCACGTCACAGGTGCAGCGGGTAGAGCCCAGGAAGTGAGTGCAGTGAGACGGACGGACGGAGGAGGAGGGGGGAGGCGTGGGTGATGAAGAGGAGACAGGAGAAGGCGAAGATGCTGAAGAGGAGGAAGAGGAGGAGGAGGAGGAGGAGGAATCTGACTGAGCAGCAGAGACGGGGAATGAAGAGGAAGGAGCAGCAGGAGAGAAAGAGGCCAGGGTGTTTCCGGTGCTGTTGAAGACTGAAAAAAGAAAAAAAAAACGTCATAAAACTACTGGTACTGAACCAGTATCAGTACTCTGGTCCAGGATTGGTACTTACTTCTGCACATTGGCTGCTGGCCGCTCCACCTCAGAGACTCCAGACACACCCGTGTGCGTGGGCCAATCAGCTCGTAGGCAGGCTTGCACAGGAAGTGGACCTCGTGTCCGACGCCAAACACCCTGCCCAGTCTGCGGCCGTGAGGGGGCGGTTCTGGTTTGGAGCAGGATGCTGGGAGCAGATAGAGACAAGTTAATTCACCTTCTGAACATACTCAACCTTATACCTTATACCCCAGGTGAAGATACTAGTATCTCTACACCAGGATGAAGTCTCACCGCCGGTCTTAAAGAGGGCCATGGTGCTGTTGTGCAGAGCGCTCATCTTCTTCCTGAGGGAGCGAAGGCCCTGCTGGTACGACGCCTCTTGGACCACCAACATCTTCTCCACCTCCCGCAGCGAGTTCAGCAGGTCGTTGGTGGACGTACAGTCCTGTGGACGGGGACGAGGAGACATTAGAGGAAAGACTGAGAAGAATTTTTGATCTGCTTTATTTTACTGAACCCACTTTGCGTCCTCGTATGGCTCTTACATGTCCAGACTTGTGAAACGAGTCCTGATGTTCAGCCTTGATGTCTTACACTAAAACGTTTTCTGATATTTGTAAAGATCTGTTTATTGAAAGAGTTTCACGACCAAAAAGTTTGCAGGCCAAAGTAAAAAGGAATAGTGGAAACTGATACACTGTACAGTCATCCAAAAGAGCACGGGTGACATGAACAGGTTGCATTAAGGGTGTCTGATCTGGTCAGACGATAAAACCAGACCCACGGGACTGCACCGCTCTGCACGCTCATATGACATATCCGGTTCTGCCAGCTTCCTGCTAGCTGTATGCGGCTGTAATAATGGATATATGGGCTGTAATTCATCACTTTTATTATCTTCTAATACACCCATAGGCTGTATGCTGTCAGCCTGTACCGTGGTGGATGTATTAACGTCTCTGTTCCCAAACAACCGGCTATCGGCCAGTAGCTAGTAGGGCTAGTAGCATGACATCAACAGAATTTAATGGAGTTTTAGGTTATTTACTAACACACAGGGCAAAAGCACAGGACACAACCTCTTCTACATCCATGGTCTGTGCTCTATTGGACTCCATTTTGGAACCTTTACATGAAAAAGTTTGAGATTGCTCTCAAAATCTGTGTGCTGGATTTTCTTACTTCCATTTATGTCCATCACTCACTTTATACTCCTCTGGGAAGCAGCTGGGCAAAAAGTTTAATAAATAAATAAGTAAATAGTTATAATAGTATGTATATTAATAATATTGTTATTGTTCAACACAGGCCATTTCAGTAGATACATTAAATATGACAATAGAAATAATTTATTTTTACTTTTGTACACCACTTTGTAGGCCTATGTTTTACTACCGTCCATTCGCTTTCAGTCCAAAATGGCGGAAGCGTAGCTCTGCTGATGGGTGTTGATGTTACAATGGAACAAACAATTGACTTTCACTTCTTATCAATATACAATCTTTGATGTGGGCCAACTGTTCATGGGCAAAATCAGGAGTCACTAATAGCAGTAGCTGCAGTCTTTCTAGGTGTTCTGTAAGCACAATGATTTGCTGAAGAATGTGTCAATCATGCTACACCTGTAGTTTAGTCCCGCCCCCCAGCTCTCACCAGCCAATGGGAGCCCGGCCTACTAGCAGAGCTAACGTCAGTGATGCTAAAGAGAAGAGGCAGCAGGTGTTAGAGCTCAGATGTGAGAAGGTAAAACGTTTTATTTACTCTGTAGTTGTTGTTTAAGCTGCTGATGAAACTCGCTTGCTCACATTTCATGTGTTTGATGCACATGAGAAAGTGGAGTTTGCACTTTGAGGAGCTGAAATTGAGGCTATTTTGAAAATAGCTAACTGTTCTACACCATGCTGTCTGTCTCTGCTGTAAAGACTGAGGAACCAGGTTATAGGAGTTATTGTGCAGACCTGGTTAATGTGTTATTTGTATATGGATCAGCAAAATGTCCTCTTACTTTAGTATTGTAAAAGTACTAATACTTCACTGTAAAATACTCTGCTACAAGTAAAAGTTGTAATACTATACTGTAAAATACTGTGCTGCAAGTAAAAGTACTAATACCACACGGTAAAATACTCTGTAACAAGTTAAAGTACTAACATTACACTGTACAAATACTCGGTTACAGTAATAGTACTAACACTACACTGTAAAAATACTCTGTTACAGTAAAAATACTAATACCACACTGTAAAATACTTTGTTACAATTAAAAGTACTAATATCACACTGTAAAAATACTGTTACAGTGAAAGTACTAATACCACACTGTGAAAAAATACTCTGTTACAGTAAAAGTCCTGCATTGAAAATGTTCCTTCAGTAAAAAGAAAGCAGTACGACACTTTGAGCAGTGACACTGGCTTATGAGAGGTGGAAGTTATAAAAACTAAATGATAAAAATGGAGGTGATGAAGATGCATGTGAAGTGAAAACTGATCAGGTGATTTGATTAATTTAAAGCTGATTTCTCTAAAACAGTGAAAACCATGCCTCATCATTTTCACCATTCATTCACAACACAAAATTGACATTTATCATTTAAGGAAAATGGCCTCAAGGGACGATGTTACAACAAATAATTGAAGGAAAGGGAAGTTTTTACATCAATTTTTTTAATGTGTCTAAAAAACACATTTCTGGAACGCCCTACCAAACGGAAATAAAAATACAACCTGACCTGAAAACGTTTAATGAAAAGGTGGAACACTGGCTGAAACTAAACCAAACCTGTGATCACTGAATATTGATTGGGAACATACAGTACATATGTAAATTGATTGTAATGTACGATGTTGGATTATGTGATTTTATGTAAGATGTGCTATCCTTTATTTTTTTTTAATGTATTTTCTTCTCTTAAAAGCCTAACCAGGGACACGGTCTGCAAATTAGCTATGGCTAGAAGTCCTATATACCTTGCATCAGTTGCACTTTAATTAAGTGTAACAATGCCTATGTATTGTCCCTGTCAAATAAACTAATAAATAAATTAAAATAAAATTCACATGCATCTTTATCATCTCCATTTTTATCATTGAATTTGTGTTTCTTCCACCCCTCATACTAATTGTGATATTTGTGTTATGTGAATGAAATACTGGTGTTTTCTTGTTGTTGCTGTTGGTGGTACGTTGTAGGGGAGATACAGAGCACGTGCCTGCCTGGAGCTTCAGTATCTCTGTGCTGGAGATAAAACTGATTTCCATCTTCTCAACTGACTGTGGGGACGATAATAAACACATTTTGAAAATGCCATATTGTTGATTAAAGATAAATAACAAATAAACGTCCCTCACAGCTTCCCCCAAAACTACAAATTTCTAGGGCTGGAACTAGCGATTATTTTCTAATTGATTAGTTGTTTGGTCTATGTTTGGATCAGTGTTCAAAAATATTCAGTTTACTGTCATAGAGAAAAAATATTCACATTTAAGAAACTGGAATCAGAGAATTGTTACTTTTTTTCTTGAAAAATTACTCATACCGATTAATCGATTATCAAATAGGTGGCGATTAATTTAATAATTGACAACTAATCGATTAATTATTGCAGCTCCACAGATTTCCTGTTAATCTGAGGCAATCATTACCCACCCTGTGTGTCTCCAGTCTGCAGTGAGTTTCAGGTGTGAGGTCTATACATAGAGGTGAAGCTGCTGTAACACCTGAGTGATAGTTGGAGCGGAGCCAACCGCTGACCTCCAGCTGACGGTTAAAACACTGGTTCACTAACACAACACAAGAAAGAAGCTCTGGGTTTGTGTGTCTGGAGGCGTCTCTGAGGTTTGTTAGTGACCCAGTGGTGGAGAAAGAGGAGGGTGAACCTGAGTTCAACATGTTGGAGCGCAATTACAGAACATGCAATGTTATAAGACCAGGAAAGAAAATAAATTAATTAAATAATCAAGCATTAACAAACTAAAACTTAATATATAAAAACAAGGGCTGTCAAAGTTAACATGATGATAACATGTTAATGCAAATTCATTTTAACGCCAATAATTTCTTTAATGCATTAAGGCAACTTGCAATTTTTAGGTTGTAGCAGGCTCAGTTTTAAAGCTAGAGTGAAGATACTGGTATCATGTGAAACTAGAAAACCTATTGGTACCAATGGATTCCTTAGTAAATCTAAGGAATCCATTGGTACCAACCATGTCATACTAGCTTGTCGTAAAGGAGGCTAAATAACGCTCCAAACTTACTCTAAATTTCGGCGAGGAAAAACTGTCATGGCCATTTTCAAAGGGCTCACTTGACCTCTGGCCTGGGATTGAGGTTGTCGTGTTATGATTTGAGCATATTTTTTATGCTAAATGCAGTACCTGTGAGGGTTTTTGGACAATATTTGTCATTGTTTTGTGTTGTTAATTGATTTCTAATAATAAATATATACATACATTTGTATAAAGCAGCATATTTGTCCACTCCCATGGTGATACGAGTATTGAATACTTCGCAAATCTCCCTTTAAGGTTTGAACAGATAAGAAATGTGCAATTAATTTGTGATTAATCGGGAATAAATATTTAAATCGATTGACAGACCATATAAAATACCAAAACTAAACCTTTCTGAAAAACTGAAACTAAACTAAAACTAGTAAACGCACTCTGAAGGCTAACTAAAACTAAACTAAAATTAAATTGAAAAGTAAAAACTAAAATAAAATAAAACATAATTGAAAATTCTAAACTATTATAACTTTGGTTTGAATGCAGGACTTTTACTTGTAACTTGTAGTTTTGCACTGTGGTATTACTACTTTTACTTAAATAAAAGATCGGAGTACTTCTTCAATCACTGCTGTGCACATGATGCATGTACAGATTTCAACATTTCACCAAAGAAAACAGCAAAAGTAAAAATAAACGTTAAATAAATAAATAAATATATATATTGTTATCCTTTAACTGCTGCTCTAACCTGAGCATCAATCTAGAAGTATAGTGAGTACAAAAATACTACTGTTAGGACTCAGTGAAACAAGTATATAATAAACTCTTGGATGCAAAGAAAATTAATGTTCCTCCTCAGTAGAAACACTGTGAAACAAACCACAGTAACACAGAGTCACCTGTACTCACCTGAGCAGAAGAGAAGGACATGTGATGAAGACTCAGCATCAACAGAACGACCCCAACGATCTTCATCCTGATAAATCTCTTGTTTCTTCAGACTCCTCAGCTCCTCCACGGCGTCTCTAAAACTAAATCTAAATCTCTCCTTCAGCTTCTTTTCGAGGGCACTTGCCAAATTTCTCCTCCACTCACTCGCCGCCACCCCTCCACCCTCCTCCTCCTCCTCCTCCTCCTCTTCAGAGGAGAGAGGCGCCCACATCTGGAACCACACTTTCACTTTTTTGATCCATCAGCATCCCCAGAAATAGACTCTCAAATTAGAAGCCACTGGTGGCGTCTTTTTAATCATCATCCGAACAACAAAGCGGCTGCAATTTAGTGACTATTTCAGATTCATTCTCCGGCTCAGGAATGTGACTTCTGCTCCACTTACAGCAGCTTTTTTTTGAAACCCTAAACCTGCTGTCATGAAGGATAATGTGGTGTGGCTCCTAAATGACAGGGCAGCCATATCTGCTGATAGCCCCGCCTGGATTATCCCCCCAAAGAGAGAGACCCTGAAAGCATCATCAGTCATATGGAGTCATATCTAAAGAATGATAATGGCAGAGTGTGAACAGACACTATAATCTACATGTACTATCTCTAAATCCCTAGAAGCTCGTGAACTAAAAGAAGCAAATAAAAAGACACGATTGGTGTTTTTAAAATTACTGAACAAGATTTATTCTTTCTACCAAACAAAGCCTTGACTGTCCTTGAAAACTCCTTGAATTTGATGTGAAGTATTCAAAAATATAAAACTGTAATCAAACAGAAGGCCTCAAGTAAAAGTACTAATACCACACTGTTAAATACTCTGCTACAAGTAAAAGTACTAATACCACACTGTTAAATACTCTTACAAGTAAAAGTACTAATACCACACTGTAAAATACTCTGCTACAAGTAAAAGTAATAAAACCACACTGTTAAAAAATACTCTGTTACAAGTAAAAGTGCTAATACCTCACTGTAAAATGCTCTGCTACAAGTAAAAGTACTAATACCACACGGTAAAATACTCTTTTACAAGTGAAAGTACTAATATTACACTGTACAAATACTCGGTTACAGTAATAGTAATAGTACCACACTCTGAAAAATACTTTGTTACAGTAAAAGTACTAATACCACACTATAAAATACTCTGCTAAAAGTACTAATATTACACTGTACAAATACTCGGTTACAGTAATCGTAATAATACCACACTGTAAAATACTCTGTAACAAGTAAAAGTACTAATATCACACTGTACAAATACTCGGTTACAGTAATAGTAATAATACCACACTGTAAAAAATACTCTGTAACTAGTAAAAGTACTACCACTACACTGTAAAACTACTCTGTTATGGTAAAATTACTAATACCACACTGTAAAGCACTTTGTTACAAGTAAAAGTACTAATATCACACTGTAAGTACTAATGCCACACTGAAAAAATACTCTGTTACAGTAAAAGTACTAATACCACACTGTAAAAATACTCTGTTACAGTAAAAGTCCTGCATTGAAAATGTTCCTTCAGTAAAAGTATGTTGGTATAAACAGTAAAATGTAGTTTAAGTATTAAACTGTGATTGTTGTACTATCATATATTCTGTCATCAGATTATTATTAGTCATACATTATTATCAATTAAAAATGCAATATGAACAGAAATATGTAATTATAAATATTTACTGTAGAATTGAGAATCGGAATATGTTCTCGTGTAACATTTTCCACACAGTAGTTTTAAGATGATAGATGATGGTTAAATATAACTAAATCAAAATGTAGAAATGCTTCAGTTTGATGTGATTTAGTGTTGTATTGGTGCAGCGAGTCTGGCGTCCACCAGGCGGCGCCTCAGTCTCTCATTACAACCTTTGTGTTGCAGAAAAAAAGTTTTTGTCTTTTTCCAAATATGCAGCTGAAGTCTGAACCCAAAGAAAGTCCTCTCAGAAACACATATTTGGGAAATGATTATTTACGTTGGTGGAGTCACTAAATACAACATGAAGCTTTGAAGCATGAAAAACCACATGAAGGCTGAGAGCTGATTTACTAAAGTTGGTTTTCAGACACAAACAAAACTCAGGTTCTCTTTGTTTCTGAAGTTAATGTTTGTTTTATTGATGCCTCTGTAAAAATATAAATCGAACAGAAAGCTTGTATTAAAAACTGTCCTGTAGTCTTCTAATATACACAGTGATGGAAGAAGTATTTAGATATTTTTGTAAAGTAAAAAGTACCAGTACAACAATGTAAAAATATGTCATTTAAAGTCAAAGTCCTGAATTCAAAATGTTACTTAAGTAAAAGTATGTAAGTGAAATGAACTAAATGTACAGTATTAAAAGTAAATGTACTCACATCACTTGATTTATCTGCAGATTACTTATTCATTCAGCTCTATGAAATAGTGAAAAAAAATTCTCATCTAAATTTCTCAAATAAATGTCTTCAAAATGTTTGTTTTGTCTGACCAAATATCCAAAAGTTAATGCTGAAGCTGAAGAAAAGGATTAATCAGTTAGCAAGATAGTCGCCAATTATCTCTTTCGATTTGCTAATCGATTCATTGATGATCATTTCAGAGCTAATATTTTTCTTTTTTGTATTTTTTTTCTCTCTTTTCTCTAAAAATACAAAGTCAATACATTTGTAACATGCATAACATAGTATAAGTGGTACAGTATAATATAATGTATAATTAACTAATTAATTAATTTTCGCATGATTTGCATGATTTTTCTTTTGCATTTCACCCTTTATTTATTTATTTTCTTTATACATTTCCTTATGCATTTCTACTTCATTATGCAAATAATGGGGCTACATAAATAGATAAAAGAGAACATTAAACAGAAGAGTAAATAAGTAAAGGAATTCAGATAAAGATAGAAATAGACAAAGATAAATAAATAAAAACAAACATTTTATCAATTAATTTTATCAATTAATTTATGGCTACATTTATTTTTAATCTAATTTTTTTTACAATTTTTTTCTACATTTAGTGACATTCATTTATTTATCGAGTAATTTATTTATTTATACATTTTTTATTTTTTATTTTGGCAGGTTCCGTCCTCCATAGTTTGGCACGCCCTCAAACAAAGCTAGTTAGAGCGGCGCTGGAGCGGAGTCTGAAGAGTTTGGTTTTGTTGACAAATCACAAAAGACTGGGCCAGCTGATGTTTTTTGAACATTAAAGCATGTAAACATATTTTAGTAGAAACCAAAAATACAAGTATGCACCTGAAAATGAGCATCATGGGTCTTCATATGCTTCCTCTTTGTTAATTGAATCGCCTGCAGCAGCTTTCCAAAGTCGTAGTTTGATTGACATCTTTCTCGTATAATTTCCTGTTGACACAAAACAGTAAAACGTATTTATTTAATGTGTACTTCCTGTCAAGATGGTATACTGTGTAGATTATACTGTAATATATTGCATACTTTATAGTAACAGTAACTGATACAGTATGAAAGATGTTTCAAAATCAAACTACAAAAAAACAGCAGAGAAATCCAAAACATATATTTAAAGAATATATCAAAAATATGTCAAATATTTGTGTATTTATATATTTTGTGTTTACGGCAAGAGACGGCCATTGTGTGTGTGTGTGTGTGTGTGTGTGTGTGTGTGTGTGTCAGTGTGCATGCGTGTGTGTGTGTGTGTGTGTGTGTGTGTTGCATTGACCGTGTGGTCTGATGGATAAACCCTCATTTAAATGCATGCCGGGAGGCTGCGAGCTGGCTGCTGACGGAGGTTAACTCCAAGATAAATAAAGAAGCCCAGGAGACGCCCCGGCTCCCCTCATCATCATATCTTAATTAGATGGGACAGCTTTAATTAAAATGAAATCACGTAATGGATTTTGTAATTAAAACAGAGTTGGACAGCGGCTGGTTGGTCGGGTCAATTTATAAACGCTGATTGAACTTTTATCAACCAATCAAAGCTTCCTGAAGTCCAGAGGTAAACATATCGTTTACTTTCTGAGAAGAGTTTTAAGGCTCGAACTGAACTGATGAACTGATATTTAAAAGGTCAGTTCATGCAGATACTTTTGGTTTAGAGATATTCATCTCTGAGATTTCTGCCTCCATGCCAATACAATGTCATGCAATGTGCTTTTCTTTGTGCTACTTATAGCAATAAAAAAATCTTTAAAAATTAAACAATATTGTCTGGCTAATCTAGAGACCCAATTTGAGCTGTTTTCATTGGGACTATTATTTCTACTAAACAAAAATAGGTATTGAGACAAATACCTAACAAATATGGAATTTGTGTGAACAGACCCTTTACATACCGGGGGCATTTTTTTTGTAGGATTAATTTGCACGTCAATTTGTTGTTTTTGTCAGGAGCATTTTCACACAGAACATGACTATTCCATGGCAAAAAAGCAACATAATTTTAATTTGGAACAAAGTTGATTTTTCTGAGCTTCCGCACCGGGCATAATAATAATAACAACAATAATGATATAAATATCTTTATTTTAGGGTTGTCACAATTAACGCAATAATAACACGTTAACACAAATTTGTTTTAACATCACTAATTTCTTTAACACATAACACAACTTGTGATTTTTAGGTTGTAGCTGGCTCAGTCTTAAAGCTAGAGTGAAGATACTGGTATCATATGAAACTAGAACACCTAAAGAATCCATTGGTACCAACCATGTCATACTAGTTGGCGCGGAAAAAGTGTCATGGTCATTTTCAAAGGGGTCCTTTGACCTCTGACCTCCAGATATGTGAATGAAAATGGGTTCTATGGTTACCCACGAGTCTCCCCTTTACAGACATGCCCACTTTATGATAATCACATGCAGTTTGGGGCAAGTCATAGTCAAGTCAGCACACTGACACACTGACAGCTGTTGTTGCCTGTTGGGCTGCAGTTTGCCATGTCATGATTTGAGTACATTTATTTATGCTAAGTGCAGTACCTGTGAGGGTTTCTGGACAATATTTGTCATTGTTTTGTGTTTTTCATTGTTTTCCAATAATATATATATACATACATTTACATAAAGCAGCATATTTTCTCACTCCCATGTTGATAATAGTATTAAATACTTGACAATTCTCCCTTTAAAGTACATTTTGAAACGATAAAAAATGTGTGATTAATTTGCGATTAATCATGATTAACTATGGACAATCATGAGATTAATTGCAATTAAATGTTTTAATTGATTGACAGCCCTAATTCTTACTAACAACAATTACTAACAATATTCTATGAGACTCTTTTCCTTTCATGAAACCAAAAAATATAAATGTCTTCCTTCTGGTTTCTTATATTTTTTCAGATTTGTATTTGCCGTAACAGAAAAAAAATACATATTTAATTTCAGTTTGTTTTCATCCACTAGGGTGCGTAGCATCTCCACAGGACAAACACTGAGGATTCCCTGACTGTTATTGGACCTGGATGTACAGGATTAATGGAGAAACATCATAAACTTCAGGTCAGTGTTGTGGTACCTTCTGTTGCTTCTATTTTTATTCTATTGATTCCACTTCTCATTGCTTTACACCACCTCTAGCAGTGTTGTCAGATCTCTCTCTCCTCTCAGACTCTCTCCCCCTTCCCTCTCACCCGATAATGAACTGGTCATCCCTCCTCCACCCCTCTCAGTGGAGTGTTAGATGGTACAACCCACTGCCATACTCAGCGGTCACCTCTCTCTCTCAGTGAGGGAAGCATCAGTCAGACACTCTCAGTCGGCAGGGTTTATCTCTCTCCTCCTCCTCCTCCTCCTCCTCCTCTTCCTCTTCTTCTTCTTCTTCTTCTCTTGTCATGACCCATTTCAGGAGCGACTGCCACCGAGACAGACGTGAGTAACACACACACACACACGCACACACAGTGAGATCAGTAAGAAGATGTTGTAACTGAAGATGCTGATGTTGCAATGTGACTGTTAGCAGATTAAAGATGCTCTGAGTGCACTAAAGAGACTTCAGCTTCATCGTGCAGTTCATGAGAGGAAACAACTAGTGAGATAAGAGCAGCACTGACAATTGACAGAGTCATCCTTTAAGCTGTGAGATGTGAACTGTGCAGAAAGAGCTCATATGAGGGAGATCATTCATTCATTCATTCATCATGAACAGAGCATGACGGGATGTTGCACCGTTAAGGACCAGTTTGAGTTTTACATTTGGGCAGTTGGAGATACTGAACCCAAATTTCTCCCGATAATGATGGTAGCTCACTGCCATCGGTGTGTGAGAGAATGAATAGTCGTGTTTCCATTCAATTGTCAAAATTTAAGAAAACTTTTTAAATGTTGCAAAAAGAAATGTGAATAATTATATATAATTCATGTTTCTAGCTCAATTTGAGCTGCAGCACAAAACAACAAATAATAATAATAATAATAATAATGATATTAATAAAACGTATTCTTTCTAACAGCCAGCAGGGGGCGACTCCTCTGGTTGCTAAAAGAAGTCTGATTGTATAGAAGTATATGAGTAAATGAGCCTACTTCTGACTTGATTTATTACCTCAATAAACATTGTAAACATGAGTTTATGGTCTCAATCACTAGTTTCAAGTCTTCTTCAATACAGAATGATGTTCATTTAGTAAATGATGGTCCCATTTAGAATCAAATGGACCATCAAAGTTCATTATAACATTTTTGGTCGCCTAAAAATGTCTTATTCAGCGTTCAGTTGTACTTAGCTCCACCGTCTCGTGTCACTTATGGTTGCAAAAAAACAAGATGCCTTCTGCAAAAAATGCCTAACTCGAGGCTTCAAAATGGCAGTACACAAACCAATGGGTGACGTCACGGTGACTACGTCCACTTCTTATATACAGTCTATGATTTCTTTATGTGCAAATTGAAAATATGCACAAAAGCATGGAAATGCACTGAAAACTGTGTGACCACGACTACAATAACTATTTAGAGTCAAGTTGAAGCAGGAAGTCGTCTGTTAAGTGTGATTGATGTTTGCCTTTGTATTGTCTTCCAAATAAGTTTGATTACAATTAGGGCTGTCAAAGTTAACCCGATATTAACGCAAATTTGTTTTAATGCCACTAATTTCTTTAATGCATTAACACAATCGATCTTTCAGAGGTTGTAGCAGGCTCAGTTTTAAAGCTAGAGTGAAGATACTGGTATATGAAATTAGAAACTCTAAGAGCTAAGTTAAAAATATACTAGCTTGTCGCGAAGGAGGTTAAATAAAACTCAAAACGTATGCCAAATTTTGGTGAGGAAAAACGGTCATGGCCATTTTCAAAGGTGTCCCTTGACCTCTGACCTCAATATATGTGAATGAAAATGGGTTCTGTGGGTACCCACGAGTCTCCCCTTTACAAACATGCCCACTTTATGATAATCACATGCAGTTTGGGGCAAGTCATAGTCAAGTCAGCACACTGACACACTGACAGCTGTTGTTGCCTGTTTGGCTGCAGTTTGCCATGTTATGATGTGAGCATATTTTTTATGCTAAATGCAGTACCTGTGAGGGTTTCTGGACAATATTTGTCATTGTTTTGTGTTGTTAATTGATTTCCAATAATAAATATATACACATATTTACATAAAGCATAATATTTGCCCACTCCCATGTTGATAAGAGTATTAAATACTTGATAAATTTCCCTTTAAGGTACATTTTGAACAGATAAAAAATGTGCGGTTAATGATGGACAATCTTGCGATTAATCGCGATTAAATATTTGAGTTGATTGACAACCCTGTCGACGCACATTCCTGGGACATTACCAAGTAACGAGAACGCTGTATTTGTACTGTTTAAAACACTATCGTTATGAATTTAATAAGACTGTAAAGACTCTTGGCGAGCAGTGATCTGTGGCTCCTCTGGCTGGAAAAGGTGCAAAGATTTTCCTTAACGTGTTTAAATTTAGTTCAGAGTGATTCAGTTGATAGAAGGCAGCTGGTGTTTGTGGTTTATTGTGGATTTTAATGTCAGAGTTGTAACAAACTGCTCCACAATGAATTTTCTGAAATCATCTACTGTCTCTTTAAACATCTATCTCAGCTGACTCTCTGGTCTTTTCTTTGATGAAAACAGTGCTAACCACGATAAAGATCAGCATCCACTTCAGCCTCCACACTCACTACTCAAGTTCAAGGTTGTGTTTATTCATCCATAAAATCATGGAAATGTCAGCGCTCACATCCTCACCACCATCCAACGGTCACAGATGAGAAATAACATCAGTGTTACAGTTTCTAAAACTGGTCCACTAACATTTCATCAGAGGCTGTGATCATCAGGGAGTGAAGAAACTCTGACATGTTGTTTTACTGCTGCAGGGATGAGTGGAACTGGAAACCGACATGTAATGTTTTAGGTTTTTGTGTGTTATTATGTAATTTGTTAGTGAGAAGAGAGAGGGTGGGCACTCACTTACAGACAGGATTGATTGACTCAATTAATCCCAAAATGCAACAGAAATGGCGGACGCAACCTGCCAAAAAAAAAAAAAGATTAAATAAATAAATAACTCGATAAATAAATGTAATTAAATATAGCAAAAATAATATTCAAAATAAATGTTGTCATTAATTAATTGACAAAATGTGACATAAATTGATATTTCTGTTTTAATTTGCTTCTTTATTTATTTATCGTTGTGTTAATTCCCTTATTTATTTACTATTCTGTTTAATTTCCCCTTTTATTTATTCAGGTATTTATTACATTTATTTATTTATTTTTTATTCATTCATTTATTTTTGCTTTTTTATTTTATATTTATTTTTAACTGATGTATTTATGCATTTATTTATTGCTTTATTTCTGTGTAGTTTTCCCTTTGCATTTCACCCCTTATTTATTCCCTCAAACTTATTTCTGTATTATTTCCTTTATAAATTTTTTTATGCATTTTTGCTTCATTATGCAAATGAGGGGGCTGTCACTCAACGTGTGTCATCGTGGGTTCAGAGTGCAGATAATAGATCGACTATATGGTATAAAAATACAATACAGAGGTAAATGAATAAAGAAGCAAATTAGAACAGAAATATTAATTTATGTCACATTTTAATAATTAATTCATAGTTACATTTACATTTATTTTTAATATGATTTTTGCTATATTTAATTAAATTTTTTTAATTTAAATTTATCGAGCCATTTATTTATTTAATCATTGATTTTTTATTTAGGCAGGTTCCGTCCTCCATGGGCAACAAACACTTTGCATGAACGATGACGATGCAGTACAGAAAGGCAGCAGTATAAAGACGTCTGAAATGAGCTGTGAGATGTGTTGTTTCCTCCAGTCTCATGAAGCATGATCAGTGTTTTTTCTTGGACAGACTCAAGTCAAGTTTGTTAAAAAGACAGAATCTACATGTTGCAGTGTAGAAATGAAGGAGGAAGAAGAGCTGAGCTGGTGTTCAGACAGGTGTCTCACCTGGCTTCTGTTGATTCTGTGTTCATTTTCCTTTCAGTATGTTGCTAATGTGCACAAGAGAAACAAGTTGTGGTTCTCCCAGTTGTTTCTACTCATTTGTTTTTTAATGCACATAAAAACCCACTAATTGATGACAAGGCAGCAGTAAACATCCATCCTCTGAAATGAGCTGCCAGACGCATCGTTTCCTCCAGCTTCATGAAACATGATCAATGGAGTTATTGTTTCGGAGTTTCACATTTCAACAGGATGAACTTCAGACAAGTTTGAACCGAGACATCATTTAGGTGAACAGACAGAAAATAATGAATCCAGGATGAAGAGAGAAAGTAAAATGGATCTGTTGTTTCCTCTCTGATCATCCAGATGGTCTGAATGAGAAGCTCCTACTTTATTTCTACTTTAAGTGGAGGTGATTGGAGTGTGAGAGGACAGGTGTATTTACCTGTCATATAGCTGCAGCTGGATTTAAAAAGTTGATAGTGGGCAGTGATTTTAAATATGTTTCATGTGTTGACTTTACAGACTTTGATTTGTTCCTGTTTATTTATTAGATCAGGATTTACAGAAAGACACTGTTTGGGTCACCTGACAGAAAGTCATGTGACTAGGTCATCAGCTCACCTGGATGTAGTTCCTGTTTGTATCCTGATGAAGTCACATGCAGTTAGAAGTTTGTTACACACCCAACAAACAGGCAAAATGGAGGCTCAGTGAGTTTTACTGGATTTATTTGACGCATCAGTTATTTAAACAGGAAGTCTGTTAACACCATAGAGAGCTCTGGTCATCATGGGAGATGGTTAACGTGGAAATACACATTAAAAAAAAATAAAAACAGATTTAAAAAAACAGAGAAGAAACAATACTTTAAAAAGTTACAATCTTCAAGTTGTTTTTTTTAGTGTGTACTGATGTGATGGCCATAATCCCCAAATCCTTAACTCCATGTGATACAAGAGTTGATGTTTTTCTGCAGTGAGTTCTGCCTGTTTGATTGGCTGCATATCTGGCTAGAGGACGGACTGGATGAATATGATTTACAGTAACTGTTCCAGGACATTAAATCTCTCTCTCTGCTGCGCTGATTCTCTTCTTGATCTTATTACAGAACTGAGATTGTGTTGTATGATGTTGAAGAATGTGATAAACTTTATATTATGTGCTCTGAGAATACAAATGTGACACAACAAATGAAGGCTATCATATAGAAGTCAGCACGTTATTTACATATTCCCTCAGGACTTACTGTACTGCAGCGGCCTGTAGCTCAGCTCTCTGCTGAGGTTCAGGGCTCAGATTCGTTCATGTAGTCAGACAGTAGACCTGTTAACCTGTTAGCTTTTTAGCCTCTGGATATTATTCCTGGCTTTCTGTATGCCGACGTTGGCGAGACTCGCTGCCACAGTTTGGTTGATAGACTAATTTCAGTGCCAGTTATTATCAATATTTGTTTTGGATATTGATTGAAATACTTTTATCGTCTCCATGTCATTTCTAATATGTAAAACAAAATGGTACTTTAGTCCTAAATTAACTAAGTTAAAACAGGAGGTATGTTGTGTTTAACCTGGACCTGTTTTTAATAGCACAGAGTCACTGTTAGGTTTCGTTTAGAGAAACTTAAAGGGAGGGTCCATTATTTTTGAAATTTTTCCCACGTGACCTGACGTAGGTTTCTGCATGATGTCGCTGCTACATGTACAGTATATATACATCCTTATAGTCAGTGTATTAACCAGGGCTGTCAATCAATTACCATATTTAATTGTGATTAATCGCATGATTCTCCACAGTTAATCGCGATTAATCGCAAATTAATCACACATTTTTTATTTGTTCAAAATGTACTTTAAAGGGAGATTTGTCAAGTTTTCAATACTGTTATCAACATAAGAGTGGGCAAGTATGCTGCTTTATGCAATGTATGTATTTATTATTGGAAATCAATTAACAACACAAAACAATCACAGAAATTTTATACTTTAACATATTAACGATACTTATGATTTTTAGGTTGTAGCGGGCTCAGTTTTAAAGCTTGAGGGAAGATACTGGTATCATATGAAACTAGAAAAGGAATCTATTGGTACCAACCATGTCATACTAGCTTGTCGGGAAGGAGGCTAATTAATGCTACGAAGTTACGCTAAATTTTGGTGAGGAAAAACTGTCGTGGCCATTTTTAAAGGGGTCCCGTTGACCTCTTACCTCAAGATATGTGAATGAAAATGGGTTCTTTGGGTACCCACGAGTCTCCCCTTTACAGACATGCCCACTTTATGATGATAACATGCAGTTTGGGGCAAGTCATAGTCAAATGTTCAGTTGCTCTGAACTGACACAAATCTGTTGGAGGCGTACTCATCATCGTCGTCGTCGTCATCATCATACAGCAAACAGATATTTCCTGACAAAAGTGATCGTTGTGGCCTCATCCAGACGCCAGCAGCCGGCCTCCTCTCCGCTCTGCTCTGCTCTGGATTTCCTGCCAAACTTTGAATAGCCTGTCCCTGAAAACCAATAACCATGAGGGTGTGAAATTGTCCTGTCATCATTCTCTCTTCCTTCCCTCCTCTCTCATTTTCCCCTTCTCTTTCTCCTCCAGCCCCCTCCATCTTTCCCCCACCTCTCTCTAAAGCCGATGTGTCGTCCAAACAATGCGAAGCAATAAGCAATAATAGCTGTAATCACTCAGTCGATGATGCACAATCACCCGTTCAGCACGCAGCAGGCGTAGCGGCGACCTGGCAGTCTTATCGATCTCCAGGGGAGGGAGGGGGGACGATTAAAGGCACCCCAGCAGTTAACAGATGGTGAGTGACGGCGCTCATAAACCTCGCACTAAAAGACTAATGTCCTACAAGCTGCAGCCGGCGTGGAGGCCATAAACAACCTCGCCGCCGACTGTCAGCGCGGCGGGTGGGGGAGAGGGCGATGATGGGAGGCCAGCTGCTGCCTTCCCGAACACGGCTTGACATGCGGGGGGTCCTGGGAGCCGTGCACCGAGCTCTGATGGAGGTCGCGGAGAGACAGGCTGCTCTCAGCTTTCAATTACAAAATCCGGTGACTGTTCAGTCTGACTGAAGAGACGGAGGGAAACAGGAAACACAAAGTTGTTTTGTCACTACGAGGAAGGGGCTCTAAGATCTCAACAAAGACAAGTGTGTTGTCTTATGCTGCGTTCACACTACGAGCGACAAAGCAACAGGCTACATGTCATTTTCAATGGAAACCGGTGACATAAAGCTACAAACTGACGCCCGACACTTGTCGCTGCATGACAGGCTACAAATCAAAATTGAGCTGGTCTCAACTTTTTTCAGCGCTCCAATGACGTGGTGAAGCGTCAACCAATTCCTGTTCTGTCTAAAAACATTCAAGAAAAACATATTCTTGCCGTTGCTATTTAACGACATGTTTTTTTATTAGGGCTGTCAATCATTTAACATTTTTTATCTGTTCAAAATGTACCTTAAAGGGAAATTTGTCAAGTATTTAATACTCTTATCAACATGGGTGTGGGCAAATGTGCTGCTTTATGCAATTGTATGTATATATTTATTATTGGAAATCAATTAACAATTCTTAACAATGACAAATATTGTCCAGAAACCCTCACAGGTACTGCATTTAGCATAAAAACATGCTCAAATCTTAACATGGCAAACTGCAGCCCAACAGGCAACAACAGCTGTCAGTGTGTCAGTGTGCTGACTTGACTAAAACTGCATGTTATTATCATAAAGTGCCGTGGGCATGTCTGTAAAGGGGAGACTCTAGACATGTATGACATGGTTGGTACCAATGGAGTCTTTAGGTTTTCTAGTTACATATGATACCAGCATCTTCACTCTAGCTTTAAAACTGCTATAACCTCCAAAAGATCAATTGCGTTAATGCGTTAAAGAAATTTACGTTAACGCGTTATCATGTTAACTTTGAAAGCCCTATTTTTTTATGAGTAAGTAATAATAATGTATAAATCCCAAAATAGCCCATGAAATAAGGAATAGTTCCACAACATTATTCATTAAATATAACTAGTTATTCTCAGACGAATATCGCTGTTTGTTGTGTGTAGAGATGCGTGTGTGTACAGTAGTGCAGCAGTGGCGCTGTCTCTGGCACTGAAACGCCGGTTTTGTACGTTTGGGCATCTGTGAACACAGCGCAGCAGGTGAGCTGTTTTTCATCTTGTGTAACAAGACAGACTGACTTTTGATTGCAGCAGTAAGAAAAACAGACTATTCTTCACTTGAGTGTATCCCACAATCCTTTGCTGATCGATACGGCTTGCCTCTGCTGCTGATCAATGAGCCCCTCAGTTTATACAGAGTGTGGAAACAACACAGACTGGCTCAATTTCTCTATATAAATAGCACCAGAGCAAGGATTTTTTTGAAGTGATGGTGAGGTATAAGAAACAGCATCTCTGCAGCTTTTTAGCCTCTTTTAGAACATGAATGGTGAATTAAATTGATCCAGCTTTAAACCTTTTGAACAACGAGTAGATCTTATACTTCAACAAGTCAACTAAACATGTTGTTTGTAACTGCCCTTTAGAACAACACATAGAAGTGATTTCTGATCAGTAGGTAACCAGTGGGGTCTGAAAAGTGAAGCCAAAGCTGAAGTACGTTAAACCTGCATTCTTTCTAACAACCAGAAGGGGGTGACTCCTCTGGTTGCTAAAAGAAGTCTGATTGTATAGAAGTCTATGAGAAAATGACCCTACTTCTCATTTGATTTATTACCTCAGTAAACATTGTAAACATGAGTTTATGGTCTCAATCGCTAGTTTCAAGTCTTCAATACAGATGTTCATTTAGTAAATTATGGTCCCATTTAGAGTCAAATAGACCATAAAGCAGGGGATGCTTTAGGTATTAACATCCACTTCTTATATACAGTCTATGTTTCTGATATGATGCTCCTTTAGGCATAAATGACTTGGTTAAGGGGTAAAAATAACCCTTTCGTCGTCATGGCTGCGATGATAACCACATGGTTAAGGTTAGGGAACTATAGTGTTGACTGTTTTTTAGAAACAGGAAACAAACAGCGGTCTCCCGTGTTCAAATTAAATGTTTAGTTGACCCATCCATAGATGCTTTTTGCCACTTGAACGTAAACAGATGACGTTTTGAGGATTTTCTCTTCTTAACTTACCAACACAACCTCAGGATTTCATGAAGGTTTCAGATTATTTTCACATGTATGTCTCTCAGGCTGACAGACAGCTACATGTCTGCTGTTAAGAAGACGGGAAGTGTCATGAATGTGAGAGGAAATTAATTCCAGCCTGACAGATGGAGGCCAATTAGACTCTCAGGCTGCTCGTTAAGGTTTCCGGCTGAGCCCGCTGGGTCTGTGTGTGTGTTTGTGTGTTCATGTGTGTTTCCTGTCCACCTCCATCGCTGTCTCCCTCAGGTCAAGTGGTGAGACGGCTGCCGTCACGGTCTAACCTGATCTGACAGTTGTTTTTTGTTTTTCAGACGGCGGGATGCACGGCGAGCTGAGAGCCGGTCGCACCACGACGGTCAAGAGAGGAAGCAGCGCCGCCGACAGGTTAGTCTGCACCGCTACACTGTGTGTCTGTGGTTCAGGTGGTGGAGACGGTTTAGCGCTGTTGGAATGTAACGTTACCGTTCAGTTATTCAGACCACCTCACTCTCAGAGCCACGGAGCACACTCAAACGAAAGCATTAATGCCGATCTCCATATTGAATATTTTTACTGAATATCGAGGCATCCCTAATGAACGGTCGGACAACTGAATGAGGCGTTCCACTTACCCGAACACAGAGTTCAAACTGATTTTGTCGCTGACGCTCGCTTATATTGCATTCAGTTAGAACACGGTTCTTAAGTAGTGTTGTTAATGACTTTGCTGAGAGTAAGGCCCGTAGGATGAACTTCTAATGGATGAGTAAAGGTTTCTCTTTGTTATTATGGAGTGGGATCAGGGATCTAAATCTATAGTGATGTAATTGTTACGTCTCATATGTTGGAAAATGTGCACCTACTTACAGGTTGTTAAATTAGCTTTGTTTAAATTTGGCTGCTGTCCGTGGTGCTGATCAAAGGCTGGTTAGCAGGATTGGAGTTGCATAGTGATCCTCTGCATGGCGGCGTAGCAGTTGTCTGGAGTGGTTGTGTGTGTCGAAGAGTGTGTGAACTTGTGTTTAGGGCGAGAACCCAAGAAACTAAATTTGCACCAGGGCCAATCACAATTACATGTTACGCTGCTGACACCCACTTTACGCTGTGATTGGTCAGCTGTGTGAAGGTGAATCAGTAAGATTGGTATGAACCTCTCTCTCAAGCTTTTTTGTTTTTTACTAGGGCTGTAAAAATTGTTTTAACGCCACAAATTTCTTTAATGTATTAACGCGACTTGCGGTTTTTAGGTTGTAGCAGCTCAGTTTTACCAACAAACCAACCATGTCATACTAGCTTGTTACGAAGAAGGATAAATAACGCTCCAAAATTACTCTAAATTTTGGAAAAACTGTCATGGCCATTTTCAAAGGACCTCGACCTTGACCTCTGACCTCTAGATATGTGAATGAAAATGGGTTCTATTGGTACCCACGAGTCTCCCCTTTACAGACGTGCCTACTTTATGATAATCACATGCAGTTTGGGGCAAATCATAGTCAAGTCAGCACACTGACACACTGACAGCTGTTGTTGCCTGTTGGGCTTGAGTTTACCATGTTATGAGATGAGCATATTTTTTATTATTTCTAGACAATATTTGTCATTGTTTTGTGTTAATTGATTTCCAATAATAAATATATACATATATTTGCATAAAGCAGCATATTTGCCCACTCCCATGTTGATAAGAGTATTAAATACTCAAGAAATCTCCCTTTTAAGGTACATTTGTCATGATTATCTTCCAGGAGAGACTGAAAATGTGGTCCGTTATCAGAAATCAGGTTCGCACATACAAGGAATTAATGCTGGTATTTTGGATCTGAATACTTCCTCCACCACTGGACATGGGGTTTGATTTCATGAAAATATATGTTTTTGGTGATGAGTCTGTTTGTGTTTACAAGCATATTGAACACACGTTGTTAACAGTAGTACTATTCAGAGTAGCAGCAGTACTGTGAGTGTTGTGAGTAGTTTTCAGTGCTGGCTGTTTGTCTGTTGGTGTTTGTGTGAAGCTGACAGTGAGTGACGATCCAGCTGTCCCCTCCTTTAACCTCATTCTCTGTTTACATGGAAACTAAAGCCAAACCGTCCTCCCAAATCCCACCGCCGCCCGCCGCTGGACGGATTAAAGCCGGGACAAACACGACTCTGCGCCGGCCAGAGTCGGGATTTACAGCCAGGCAGCCCAAGAGAGAAAATCTGCAAGGACCAACGTAGACTGTCACATCACTCTGCAGCTCTGAGAGAGAGAGAGAGAGCAGGTTTAGATCAGCTTTATTTCTTTATTGTGAGAAAGCGAGTTAAAGGGTCAAAGGTCACCAACTGAACTGATGAAAGATTGAATTCTGTGTGAATCTGCCACGTCTGATACACCATTTATCCGATAACACTGATCCAACAACGTTGAGTGGTATTTTAATAATTTGAAGTTGCAGGTTTTCTCTCTTTACTGGGTGGAAAATTATTGATTTTTATACTGAGAGAATTTTAGGCACAAATTCAGGAGGCTTATTCAGAGAAGGAGAGAGCTCAAATCCATCAGAAGAGTCAAATCTGATGAGAAAAACAGATATTTAGTATCAACAGGCTCATTACTACAACGGTGTATTAAGGTCCTGACACACCAAGTCGGCCGTCGGGCAGTTTCGGCCCGTCGGTGAGAGAAATCACTCTGATTGGCTGTTCAGCTTAAATGAATCAGTGCACGAGAAGAGAAACTGAAGTGAGGAAAAGCAAGCCAACGAGTATTCTGTAGATAAGCAGGAAGTCAACGTAAAGCAAAGTAGGCTACCTGGCAACAGTAGTAAACACTAAACACTGACGTATGTACCGCCAAACATTGCATTTGTGTACTGTAATTATTACTGTCGCTTACGCTTAAGTCTAAATTACTTCCTGTGTCTCGGTGCTTCCCATCGGGTCGCCACTCTTTCCATGAGACCTTTTCTTTTTAGCTTTTTACCAAACAATCGCTAATATTCTAGATAAAAAGCTTCTTCTTCCTCCAGTGTGTTGCCTATTTCTTTCTAAGTATTTTATGGTCATGTGACTGTCCCTATGGTCTCTCAATGAACAGTTGTAGAGACATCTGTACAGGCGAACCTAATCCCTTGAAGGCGTGTTGAAATGAAAAGTGCAGTTTACAAACCTGAGAGCTTGACTCAATGGAAGCAAACACCTGTTTAGTTTAATCCATCACTGATAAACCTACGAAGAATGACGTGAGTACAACTGAGGTGCGATTTCCTGATTGTGTCTTGAGTCACTACGTAGCCATCCTGAACTTATAGCATAAAATGTCTGTTAGAGAAAAGGTTTGAGAAACCAATAGGTGTAATGATTCAGAATCGTTTTCTCTTTAAGGAAACTGTGATAAACCAGCAGGATCTGACTGATGAAACTTTGGACAATGTGTAGAAGTTTTCTCTTTTTTTCTTGTCATGTTTTTTTCTCCTCGTTGTTACTTGTGAATGCTTTTGTCATTGATGAATGTCGGATCGTCTCTGAGCTCCTGGATGTTTCCTCAGAGCAGGTTTACCGTCGTTAGTTTTGATTAGGAGACAGAGGAGGAGGCCGAGCCCATCTGGACCACAAGCTGCTGTTTTAACATGAGGAAACACTGAGGGGAGGAGAGGAGAGGAGGAGGCAAGGTGTGGAAGGTGGTAAAGAAAGCAAATCTTGGTACCAGTATCACTTGATGGAGTGTGTTACTGATAGCTATTGTCCATTATAAAGGGAGGACAGTGGTGGAATGTAACTAAGTATATTTACTCATGTACGGTCCAGTGTGTAACATTTAGGGGGATCTATTGACAGAAATTGAATATAATATTAACAAATATGGTTTTTGTTTAGTATTTAATCACCTGAAAATAAGAATCGTTTTCCTTATCAAATATCAATATTATAAAGTATTTAGTTCTTTATTGATTCTCTGGTACCAGTGAATGTCCTGCTAGTTTCCTGTTAGACAGTCTGAACTGTTTCGCTTTTTCTTTAGTTCAGCCTTTTGGCAGATTATTGATTTTTGTTAAAACTGTCAGCTCTTCATAACTGAATTTTTGTGATTGATTTCTCCTCGTTTCCAGTGAACTCAGATATTGTCATGTAGCGTAGATGATCGAACATATTAGGGCTGTGTATTGGCAAGAATCTGGCGATACGATACACATCACGATACAGGGGTAACGATTCAATATATTGCGATACTGCAAGGTGATATTTTGCAATTTTTTTAACCAAATTTTTAGGAAAACTGTCATAGTAGAACACCACCATATGCATACAATCTGAATTTTAAAAAAGTTAACTTTTTCATGCAATCTGAACAGTGGGATCTGGATTTGCTTCCATCACAGTCTGTGTAACCTCCAACATCACAGCACTACTTTGAGAGGGCACATACACTGAGAGGATGCATCTCTTTACAAATGAAATAAAGTATCGACTTAGTCAGTCTTTGCATGTAAACTGTTATCAATTAAAAATCGATACTGTGTTTTTGAGAATCAATACAGTATCACAAAACATAATATCGCGCTATTCAATATTTTTCGATATTTTCTTACACCCCTAGTACATATTGCAGAATCACCTTGACGATGGTGCCGTTGTTATGGACTCATAATTTACCCTCCGAGTCCTCGCTCCGTCCCTGATCCTCCTCAGCTTCGTCTCTCAGGCTGCAGCCCTCAGAGAGCTGCCGGTCGCTCCGTCCTGCATTTTAAATCACTTCTCTCTCTGCAGACGTCCTTTCATGTTTTAAAGAGAAGCTTTTTAAAGCAGCGCCGGCTTCTCCGAGCTTCAGTCTGACTCTGAGCTTCAGAGACCAGAGACTCCGGGGAAACTGAGGTGAAGGAACACTTTATAAACTGCAGCACCGGTGCAGTGAAGCAGTCTGTCGGCCCTGTGGCATCACTGTGGTGGCTTAGAGCTGCTCGATGTTTGTTAATTGATTACATTGTCTTAAATCATATGAGATGATTAGCTGATTCAGTAGAAAGCACATTATACATTTGAAGATGAGTCAGAATGAATCAGGAGGATGTACAAATGTTGGAAAGTTGGGATCAGTGCACAAAGAAAGGAAGAAAAGTTTCATGATGCGGCATGATCTGTGTGAAGCCAAAAGTAAACGTTGACTTAGCGCTTGTTACATAACGTCACGTAAGAAAGTCTGCTAAGGGCGGCTGTTATTTATTTACGCTACTTACAGTTGTTATGTTACGTTACGTTGTTACTAGCACTGTCAATCGATTCAAATATTTAATCGCGATTAATCTCATGATTGTCCATACTTAATCATGATTAATCGCAAATTAATCACACATGCCCACTTTATGATAATCACATGCAGTTTGGGGCAAGTCATAGTCAAATCAACACACTGACACACTGACAGCTGTTGTTGCCTGTTGGGCTGCAGTTTGCCATGTTATGATTTGAGCATATTTGTTTATGCTAAATGCAGTACCTGTGAGGGTTTCTGGACAATATTTGTCATTGTTTTGTGTTGTTAATTGATATATAATAATAAATAAATTTAAAAATACATTTGCATAAAGCAGCATATTTTTCAACTCCTATGTTGATAAGAGTATTAAATACTTGACAAATCTGTACATTTTGAACAGATAAAAATGTGTGATTAATTTGCGATTAATCATGTTTGACTAATTTAATCACTTGAAAGCCCTAGTATAAACTAAACTGGAACCATCTCAGTCTCACTAAAACATCTAAAATAAAATGTCAAAAAGGAAACTTATGTATAGAAGCATGATGTCTTGTTGTGACACTGTAGTGCTTCAGTGTCTCTGTGTGTTTGTGTAGTTTGAGTCGGTGTGAAGGGAAGTTGTTTGTCATCATGTTGGATGATCTGTGTCACAGAGTCCAGCAGCTGTTAGTTCAACATGACATCATGTCGTCAGTCAGACACACACGCACGCACGCACGCACGCACGCACACACACACACACACACACACACACACACACACACACACACACACACACACACACACACACACACACACACACAGAGGCATTGTTGTGTAATTATGCAACTCCTCTCTGGGGCCTCACTAAATCACTCCAGTATGATCGATGGCTGAATCCTCTCTGTGGTTGGTATGCCAACAGACACACAAACAAACCCTCATAACGGACGCATTCAGTGCGTCTACATGCACTTAGCTAATTTCTTAAACGTCATTTCAACAAGAAACTTGGTTTCTGTAATCTGGGTCGAGGATTAGAAAAACCTGGTTTCTCCAGGTAGACTTCTCCTGAGAACAACGGTTTCGCTGCCAGGTGTACGAGTAACTTTTTACATGAACACCTGTGCAGGACAAAATACTTCTAATCATAGATTGTATATAAGTAGTGGATGTAGTCATCATGATGTCACCCATTAGTTTGTAGACTACAGTTTTGAAACCTCGACTTTGGCATTGTGGCCGTCTTCATATTGGTTTTTGGTCGTTGCTATCTTGCTTTTTGAGCGTCGCCATCTCGGTCTTTTGCAACCAGAAGTGAAACAAGAGGGTGGAGCTAAGTACAACCAAACGCTGAATAAGATGTTTTTCGGTGACCATAAAGGATATAATTAACTTTGATGAAGTGAAAACACACTGTGAAAGGGTTAAAGTTGTAAGACGAAAACACAGACAACTCCCAGACCGGACAACGCCGTGGTAATGTCCTGTCAATTACAAGGTAGCCACGCTACCTAAAGCACCCCCTGCTTTATGGTCTATTTGACTCTAAGTAAGTAAGTAGTAAAAGGATGCAGTAGTATTATTGTTAGAGCAGCTTTTTTGATCAATAGTATTTCGCTGGATATTGCTAGGGGCACGTCCCTACCATCCCTACCAAAATCTACACCCTTGGTCTCGGAGATGCACGGCATGCTGGGGAAGCCTGCAGGTTGCTTCAATGTGAATGAGCGTTTAATTACCTGATGGGAAGCTTCCCAACAGGCTCCCAGCAGGTTTCAGTTGGTACAGTGTTCACATTGATCTGCTGTTTTTATTAGAGGTGGACTCTCCGACTGCATAAACTGTGTTTTCATCATCTCCTGATTAACTTCACATCAACGCTGAGTGAGGAGGCAGACGCAGGAAAATCAAAGGAGAAACAGAGGACGAGAGAGATAACGTGTTGATAGGAGAGAGAGAGAGAGAGAGAGAGAGAGAGAGAGAGTGAGAGAGAGAGAGAGAGCGATAGAGAGAGAGAGGGGAGCGTGAACTGTGCAGAACGCTGTAATTATGTCTTCTTGTCCCTCGGTCGCCGTGCTGAGATGAGCGTTTAGTAGAAAGAGATGAATCAGCGTTTCCTTTGAGGAGAAAAATAACAGCTCGATAAAGAGGCCGCACAAGAAAACAAAAACCATTTAACCCACCGCACACACACACGCACACACACGCACACACACTCACACACACACACACACACACACACTGAGATAAAACTGAACAGCCTCCTTGTTTAAATTGAAATATGGCCTTTGATGGCGCTGCGACGACGGCGGCTGTTTCACCTCATCTACTCTGAAATGACCCAACGTGTTTACATGAAAAGACAAAACGTGCAATTTAAATATAATTCAGATAATAACGCAGATAGAGGCTGACCAGCAGATGCACCATCATGTTGTTTTGTTCCTATTTGGAGCTGCAGGATTATTTCTCATATTTAAGCTGCGGTTATAGTTTCCACAAGGACGATCGCACGGACATGAGCTGACGTGGAATCGTGACGAAGTTACGTTTGGATCATTTATACCCTAATAATCTCAAATCTCCTCAAAGTTCTCCATTTTTTCTGCCCATCCGCATAGTTAGAAAAATGTACAATGTTACCCGGATGGGCAAAAACCTGCCGCACGTAACCCGTGAAGGGCCGCGTCTGATGGTGTGACGTCACAGCTTTGGCTGTGTGGACACTTGCTATCAAGGTTTATCCTCCTGCTTTGCAGAACATCTAAAGAACATTTTCTTTAAATCTCATTTTCTCTTTTTTTTACAGATAAAATATTTCACAATATTTCCCTCATCTTTTATCCCTTGTATGTTTTTATTCTATTAACCTGATCTCTGAAATAGATCAATGAATTTTAAAATCAGTGATTAGATGCTTCTTGCTGAAATGCACCATGGGAGTTTTACCCCGTGTCTAGACCGCAACAATTTTTACACGGATATTTTCACAGCGACATGGCCGTCTGGAATGAAGCCAAGTGTTGAGTGAGAGTGGTGTGAAAATGGTCGGCAGACGTCGCTTTGTTTCATGTACGTATCATAACAACGGCTAGTATATTCGCCGTCCTCGTTCTTCCTGTTTCCCTTTTTGAATGATGAATACAGACTACCGCCGCCTGCTGGTGTGGTGAGTTAGTTCCTCTCACGCAGTCGCAGAACGTTCGTGCTAACTGGCCGTTGGCTGTAGTCTTTGTGGTGTGTTCGAGTGCAACTTGTCAGCCAAGACAAAGGCGACGTGAAGCGTCAGTGGGCCTTCATCGCCGCTAGTTCTCTGATGTCGGCTTGGTACGTCTGGACCTTAAAACTGTTCACTTTCTCAGTTCCATTGATGTAGACAGGTGTGTATCTTCACCTCTTTTTTTTATAAAATCAACAATCAGCTCCTTGGTTTTGCTGACATTGAGCAGTAGGTTGTTCTCTCAGCACCACTCTGCAAGATTGTTTATTTCCTCACGATATGAAGTCTCATCGTTGTTTGTAATCGGGCCGATGATGGTGGAGTTCTTTCTTTGACGTGAGGTTACAGTCTGATCCAACTAGAAGGTCTGTTGTGGGGATGTTGACAGGAACAATATTTGTCATTGCAGTAATACATTGTGACATAAGTTCCTCTGTGACCTCACAGCAGCCTGAGGTCACCGCCGAGCCGCCTTACCTCCTGACCCCCCCTTCGGTCCGAGCCCAGCGAGCTGAGGTGGCAGGAGCACGGCTGCACGGCCCATTAACCGCCGTCTTACCACGCCGCGCTACAGCACGCCGCCGCTGATTTATGACACTGCAGCAGGCCGGTGAGGGAGAGCGGTAAATCAGAATAAATGGATGGTGGCGGAGGAGAAGGAAGTCAGCGTGGCCTCACCTGCCGCCAGACGCCATGAATATGTATGAACGCGCACACACACTGTGCGGTTTGGTGTGTGAATGCTGTCATTAGTGTTGGAGGGGGGGTGCGTTAAGTAGCAGCTATATAAATGCAAATTCCTCATATCGTTTCCTCGCCGTGTCTCCTCTCATTGTGCTGCGTTTAGAGTTCAGTTCAGCCATGTTTACTCCTCCGCTCGCCTCACCTCGTCAACGCTCTCCCCTCTGCTCACCTCCACTTCCTGTCTCACACCTTGTTATGCGTCTTCTTCCATCAGATTCCCGCCGCCGAGTCGACTCTCCTGCTTTTAAAAAAAAAACACTTCTCATATCGCTGGCTGCAGAATGAAGAGATGATATTTGAACAGATCATTGATTTCTCCCTCTCCACTGACGCTCTCTCTCTAAATGTGTTTGTCCGCGGTGTTTATCGACGTTTTTTGCTGCTTCGTAATTATTCCCATCAGGAGAACCGTCACTGAGTTCTCTAATAACACCATTAGGTTCTCCAGCAGTGCAGCGCAGAGCAAATTAAAAGCCTTATTGACACCCGAAGGGGCTTCTTCACTGTGATTATTAGAGGCACAACACTGACGCAACCTCGCCGCTAAAGTGTTCTGGGTTTTATACAGCAGCAGCACTTGAGTACATTTAGTGTATTTACGTAGTGTTTATGTTTATTTGTTTCACACATATAAAACAACAATAAAATACAATTCACATTAAAGGAATGTAAAACACGTGTGAGGATGTGGTAGAAACCTATAATGGCTTATATAAAAAAACACACCCAAAGGACATACAATAGGTAAAAATAACTATCATGACAAAAATCACCAGTACATTTTAGATATTAGTGTTCAAAACATTTAACATATAAAAATATACAGTGTAAAGTGTAGGAGTAAAGTTCAAACAAAACAAAAAAAATACAAAGAAGAAATACATAGAAGCAGGAGTAATAATCCATATATACAGTTTCTAAGAGTGATCATTTTCTCCCAAATCAAATGTTTTTGTCAGCAGAGCATTTCTAAGCCTCTTTTTATACACAGACAATGACACAGAGGAATCCATTAAATGGACATTTTCATTCCATCAGATAACTCCACGAAATCTGATAGAAAACTGACCAGGGGATGTTTTATACAAAGGAAGATGAAGAATATCAGCCTGTCTGGTAATTATGGTGTTGAGAGTTGTTACAAAATAATATCTAAAACAATGAGTTAAATCTGCATCCATATATCTCGCCTTGAAGACAAATGTACAGGTTTGAAGAATGTTGATTTACATTGTTATATTAAATACATTTCAGAGTGAATTATTGTACCTTTGTTTAGTTACTTGGCGGAGGAAGCAAATATGATAATATTTCTGCAAAAGAATTGCTGAATTTTGAAGCTGGTAGCGTACCAAGAATACCAACTCAAAATGTATTTTGCTGTTATTTAGTGTTAAGTTATTGTACGTTTTATTTATTATGTGAATTTATATCAATTTGTGAAGTGTTTTGTATTAACTCAAGTGCTGTCAATGTCAACGCGACAATAACGCTTTAACGAATGTGATGTTGTATATAGTATGTATGTGATAAATTAATGTACATGATTTCGGACCCCAGGAAGACTAGCTGGTGCCATTGGTATCAGCTAATGGGGATCCTTTTTAAATAAATAAATAAACGCAAATTAATTTTAACGCCACTAATTTCTTTAATGTATTAACGCAGTTTGCGATTTTGAGGCTCAATTTTAAAGCTAGAGTGAAGATACCATATTTTATAATAATAATAATATTTCATATTACACACAGCACGTGATGCGGCATCTCTCTGCTGCATTTCTTCGGCCGTTTACTCTGGCTTGAATAAATACAGCTGAATATCCGAGTCAGCCAAAACAATGTAAAATGTAATGTCCTCTGCACTCATATTTTGGTACGCCATTGTCACTGTTTGCAATACAACCGAAGAGAACAAGGAAGTTCTGTTGTTGAGTAGCATCTAGATTATGCCCTATATGCAAAAATGTTTGCTTCATTCGCGTCGCCCAGCGGTGTCTATCCGCCTCTTTGCATTGACTTTGTATGTAATAGCGCCGCGCGAAAAGTTTGCTTCGCTCTTGGTGTGAATGCGCCATGACACTATCTATTGATCCTGGTCTCATTCAGCCTCTACGAACCTCCTGTGAATCAGGCTGTAACTGCCTGGAGAAAATGCAATAACTTTAAATTTACCCACTTAAATGAGATCACACAACATCTTCATTGACTTCCTGTATAACAGGAGGCCCTTTAAACGCTCATGGAGCTGTTGTGTAATTAGTCTGGTGAATTGAAATCAGTTGATTGGGAAAAGTGCTCGAGCAGCGATGAGGAGGAGAATAAAAAGGATTAAAAAGTGAGGTTGTGTTCATTTTCCTAAACGCACCACGGTGGACCCGAGCCCAGACTGGTGCTCATAAAATCCAAAACAGCCTGAAGGACATTTTTTACTGGCATTATGAGGACCTCAGTAGCCGCTCGTATCGGCTGTTATGTGCCCGTAATCACAGCGAGGAGCGTCCTCTCAGGTGGCGCCGCTGCTGTAATATCAGACCTAATTACACAGATAAACCAGCAGTGCGAGCCATAAAAGAGTCATTTAGTGTGATCCCGTCTCAGAGGAGCGGGGCCGTCCTGCAGATCAATAGTCATGTTTAAAGGTTTGCTCCTACACAGCTCAATAGGAGACGCACGACTGAGCCGAGGCTCCGAGTCGGCCCCCGGATCGATGGCGTCGTTAAACGCTGATTAACACCACATCACGGCTGATGAAGATGAACAATCAGCAGCGGGAAGAGGAGCGATGATACGACTGCTTACCAACAGTGGAAGGATATGAGTTTGTTTCTCCATCAGAGACGTTACCTCCTCTATCTGTCTCCACCTTTATCTGTCCAGCTCCATCTCCTCCTGGCTTCTCTTTATTAGCTAGAGGCCTGTCGCTGCTGGTTGTGTGTTTGATGGTTATTGATTCCTCCTCAGTGGATAAATAGTGCCACCATTTGGACTTCAGTCTCCATCTCTTTTTCATTATCTGTATGGCTGAGAAAAGGGATGTTGTTTCTTCTTCTTCTTCTTCTTCTTCTTCTTCTTCTTCTTCTTCTTCTTCTTCTCCTTCTCCTTCTTCTTCTTCCTCATCATCTTCTTCCTCTTCTTCTTCTTCTTCTTCTTCTTCTTCTTGTTCTTATTATTCTTGTTCTTGTTCTTCATCTTTATTCTTCTTCTTATTCTTGTTGTTCTTCCTCATCATCTTCTTCTTCTTCTTCTTCTTCTTCTTCTTCTTCTTCCTCATCATCTTCTTCCTCTTCTTTTTCTTCTTCTTCTTCTTCTTCTTCTTCTTCTTCTTCTCCTTCTTCTTCTTCCTCATCATCTTTTTCCTCTTCTTTTTCTTCTTCTTCTTCTTCTTCTTCTTCTTCTTCTTCTTCTTCTCCTTCTTTTTCTTCTTCATCTTCTTCTTCCTCTTTTTCTTCTTCTTCTTCTTCTTCCTCTTTTTTGGCTGGACCGCAGAGGGCCAGCCCTACAAACGCAAAAGTCTGTCACTGAGTGATGAAGTTAATTAACGCGTTATTGCGTTATAATATTGCGTTATTATATTGCGTTATAATATCGCGTTATAATATTTTATTGCCTAAACCTAACCAATCGTTTCACTATGTTAACCACGTGGCATTGTACGTTTCTGCAAGCGTGATACGAGGCTGATATGAGACATTCATTCAACGTATCTCTTGGGTTACAGAAACGTCCAATGCCAACATGTTTTCTGGCGACTGGATTGACTCAATTGATCTTTTATAATATAGGACGGCTGCTCATCTCTTTCTGTTTCTAACCTTCATTTCTCTTTGTGTCTCCTCAGATCTGACTTTGAGATGGAGTTTGACAGATACCCTGATGACCACTACAACAGGTAACCCAACATCTATTCACCTTTTATTTATTGCACTTCCTGTTTCGTCTCTTAATTTGTGGTTGCTAACGCTGGATAAAGTCTCAGTTCTGACTGGATATGTTACTTAAGTAAAAGTGCAAAAGTATAGGCATCACAATATACTTCTGAGGTAATCAATCAAGTGAGAAGTAGGATCATTTTCTCATAGACTTCTATACAATCAGACTTCTTTTAGCAACCAGAGGAGTCGCCCCCTGCTGGCTGTTAGGAAGAATACAAGTTTAAGGCACTTCAGCATCGGCTTCACTTTTCAGACCCGGAGGTTGTCGTCTGGTAATACTGCATAAAAGTACTTAAAACATCTGGGACTTGAATAAGTAAAACATGGAAACACATTGTTCTGCAAACAAACTACTTTGTCGTGAACCGGTTTTAGTGGCAACAAGAGAAAATAACTGTCCAATCAGAGCAGAGTGTGTAGATTATGTGCTGATGATGAGATTAGTTGTCTGACAGGAAAAGACAGAGTCAAAGGGTCGATATTTTATTTATTAAAGCTGTCGTAAACTGAACTGATATTTTGGCAGTAGCTCTGGATGACCTTGTCTCAACTTTTCAGTGTTTCAACAGCTTCTAAATGTGTTTTTCCTGAGTGACTCAAACTACACATTTTCAGCTGAGAGGAGGAAATTGGTCGCCCTCTTTGAGAACATGAACTGCCTCAACTCTCCATTTGTGTCTGGCTCGCAGCGGCAAATTCGATTTCCTGTTTGATGGCGGCATATATACGCTGGACTGTGAGGTTAGGAAACGATCCTCCTCTCTGAGAGCTGTTTACAGTTCCAGATAGAGATGAAAGCTGCGGGTGGATCCCAGTTTGACCTTGTTGTGTTCAGCTTTCAGCCGGTTGAAGAGGCATTTTGTGAGGATGAGTGGAGCTGCTGGCCTCCATCCATCCTCAGCTGCCATTATTCTGCACGGCGGTAAAAGACAAAATATAGTCATATTGGGGCGCCTGGGTTAGCTCAGTTGGTAGAGCGGGCGTCCATGTATTAAGGCTTGGTCCTGACCGCGGCGGCCCGGGTTCGAATCCGGCCTGTGGCCCTTTCCGCATCCACTCTCTCTCTCTCCCCCCTTTCAAGACTCTATCCACTGTCCTGTCAATAAAAAAATGGAAAATGCCCCCAAAAAAATAACTTTAAAAAAAAAAAAAATATATATAGTCATATTGTACAAAATACATCAAACAAGCAGAGAGTGGAGAGAGAGAATGACAGGTTGAAATCACGTCTCTAGGATTTATTGAAACAGAAGAAAGTAAGAATGACACAGAGACTGAAATAAAGAGATATACAAGGAGAGAGATCAAGAGAGAGGGACGGACAAAGGGAAAGATAAAAAGAAGAGTTGAGAGATGAAACAGAAAGAAAGAATCACGATAAAGAAAGGTGAAGGACAACGAGAACATCTTTAATTTTTTTTAATTTCTGCATTCATTTATTTATTTGTACATTTATTTTAGTTTATTCCTTTATTTTTACATATATATATATATTATATATATATTTTTAAAGAAATATAAAATGTAAAATGAAATGTATAAAGAAAAGAATACAGAAATAAATAAGTTTGGGGAAATAAATAAGGGGTGAAATGCAAAGGGAAAATCGTGCAGAAATAAATAAATGCATAAATACATAAATGAATACATACATTTAAAAATAAAACAAAAGTAATCAAAATAAATACATAAATAAATAAAAGGGAACTCTAAAAAGAAGAGTAAAAAAATGAGGGAATTAATACAAAAATAAATAAAGAAGCAAACTAAAACAGAAAAATCAATTTCTGTCACATTTTATCAATTAATTAATGGCTACATTTATTTTTAATATTATTTTTGCTGCATTTAATTAGATATTTATTTATTTATTGAATTATTCAAGTATTTATTTTTGATTTTGGCAGGTTCCGTCCTCCATAAGCGCCATCCCCCGGGTCGATGAAATGTTTGCTGGGTAACTGCAGTTATATACTTGACAGAGGAAACAGAACTAAACTTTCATCTTCTGAAATAATCCATGAAGTTACGCTGCTGTTCCTCTTGTGTAAATGTGCACAGCGTCTCTCTCTTGCCTGACGAAAAATATAGTAGCTCCGCAATGTTCACATTTTAGAGAATGTAGTTAATATTTTCCTCATTAGTGATGTATTATTTCATCCACCCGCAACCCATCCGCTATTAATCAGAATGTTAATTTATATGACCCGATCTGTCCGATCCGTGGATTAACCATTGAACTGCAACGTGCACATCTCTGGTATCTTGGTCAGTGTATCGTTTCATCCCACCCTCTGTGAACATCACAACACCCGACTAGAAAAAGAAAAGTTTAAACGAGTGCAGAGCAGCAGGTGAACAACAAAATGTGTTAAAACAAAGAGGGAAACTCTTTAAACTGAATTAAATTAGCTCTGATGCAGAAAACAGACACGCAATAAGCTTAAACTAAATTACATTCAATTAAAATAGCCCTGACGCAGAAAATGGGAAATGAAACGTGTGTGTGCGCGCGTGCGTGCGTATGTGTGTATGTGTGCGTGCGTGTGTGTGATGGAGACAGTATATTGTTGCTGCTTTACATGAACCTTGACGTGTCCTTGTGTTTCCTGTAGCTCCAGCTGATCTCACTGTAAGACTCAATATGGACATGTATTATTCACAACAGCAGAATGTAACTAAATACATTTACTCAAGTACTGTACTTAAGTACAATTTTGAGGTTAGGGTTAGAACTAATAACCTTTGTACTCTTTTTTTTCCCCATTTTCTGCTACTTTATACTTCTACTCCACTACATCTTCTACGTAATGAGTACTTTTACTTTTGGTACTTTTGTTACAGCGTGTAACATTTCGGGGGAACTATTAGCAGAAATAGAGTATAATATTCATAGCAAACCAAACACTGGCTCTAGAGAGAGCCTTTCACGTTTTTACGTTACCTGAATGCTACCGTAGTTCTCCGACACGCTTGTGAAACTGCGGTAACGTGAGCCGCAGAGTGTTAAACCGTCACCAACATCTGTTGGTCTTAAAGTAGTGTTATTATGGTAAGGATGGCCTCTGAGCGAGGCGAACGGCGCTGCCATGGTCTTGGAAAGGGAGGTGTGAGCGGAGAGATACTCAGATGGTATTAGATGCCGCCAAATCATACACACTGTCCCTTTAAGTATATTTTGATGCTGATACTTTTGTACTTAACGGTAGGGGTAGTAGTCTTTTTCAAATAAATCTTTTGTTATATTTGTTGAAATTTTCATTACATCCCAACAGCAATCAATTAAAATGCTCTGACAAAAAAAGAGGACACAGGTAATAAACCCGTCCAATCATTACATTCGGGCTGGATGAAATGATTGGACGGGCTGAGTCTCCCACAAACTGCTAGCTTGACAGCTGTGAGTACTAACAATAGCCATGTTTGTTGTTCATAATGATCATTTTGAGGGAGTGGCTTTGGAGGGAGGCCTGAAGCCACGGACTGTCAGTGTTGCAGACTTGGAGACTTTCCTGCTAGATTTAGGGACTTTTGGAGCTAATGCTAATGCTGTTAACTACTTTCATTGGAAAAGAGTTGGCAACGCTGAGCTGTGTTTTTGGGTGGGATAATTTTTAAAATCCAGCGTTTGTTTCTCAGCATTACTGACTCTCTTAAGTCAAATTTTGAATGCAAGACTTTTACATGTAAGAGAGTATTTCTACACTGCGGTATTACTAAATCTAAATACTTCTTCCACCAGTGCGACTCTTGTATTACAGAGTGCGTTACCGTAAAAGACTGTTGGATTGTGGGTTGTTTGTAGCTTCAATGTGGCTCAAAATTGATGCAGCAGAACCAGAGATATTGTCTTTTTTATTTCTTGTCAAAACCTGGCTCCGACATTACCCACAATGCAACTCTCCCTCTCACAGTTGTGTGGGCGGATCGTACAGGTGTGTTATACTGTACTAGTAGCAGCTAATGTATCATGGAGCTTCTAGGTGGCAGCATAGATTATCAGGAGGAGGTCTCACTTCTGTCTAACTCCACACCTCCAGATTATTTAACTTTTCTAACTTGTAGTCTTCAAACGACGCTGACTCAAGTGACATCACTTGAGGACATTTATCAGACATCACACAGCAGCTCCCTCTGGAGACACTAAAGGCTACTTTTATCACACATGGAGCAGTACTCTCCAACACCTAGAAACACACTTTGAGGTGTAAAATAGGCGAAGGTTAGTTGGTTAGTTCAGTATAAACTGTAGAAAAAGACCGGATTTTGCAGGGAGAAGATTCAGTTTTGATGTTTATTTCCGTTTGTTAAAATGTGTACTACATTTGTTAGTTTTAATTTTAGTCTCAGTTAATTTTATTATCCTTTGTAACAACACGCTCTGCTCACTAACACAGCAGTGAGTAAATAATCTGCTGTGCTCTGGACACATTTTTATCAGCTGCTTATTCACAGCCTGTAAAACTCCCTGACAGCACTGAAGGTGACACAGCTCTTATGTGTGCACACAGTGGACTCAGCAAACTCCAGACAACAGAGAAAAAAAACAACAACAAACGGGTCTGCCGGGAAATGTGCCACTACGGCAATTTAGTGTGAAAGAGGACGACAATTTCAGTGAAAGCAGGAGTTGAGTTATAAATCATCTCTTAAAGCTGTAATTCCTCCTCCATCAGCTGCTCTGAACTCACCTGAGATATCACAGAGAGGCGGCAGATCAACCAGAACACAATGAGACGCTAAGCCTTCATCACAGAGAGTTCATACTAACAAAAACACCTCCCATTACTACAGCCCGTTCTCAGCTTGGTCAGTGGCCTTACGCTTCAAACTATGGCCGTTGTTATGGCGTGAGTAAAGGAGGATGATGTAGTATAAAGAGCGACAAAGACCAAGGCATTGTCATCGTAGAACTTTAACCCACAGTGTGTTTTCAGGTCATCAAAGTTAATTATAACTTTTTGGTCGCCTAAAAATGTCTCATCAGCGTTCGGTTGTACTTAGTTGCACCCTCTCGTGTCAATTCTGGTTGCAAAAAACCAAGATGGCGATAAATATTAATATTATTTATTATATTGTAGATGTTCCCCGACTTCACTCAGGTTCATTTGTTAGTCACAGCTTCACCAAAATAAAAGTCAAAGGAAGTGGAGTCAAACCATTTTATAACAGTTGAAATAAAATCAGTTCTTTAATCCAAACTTAATTATGTTTAACGAGAGAACAAATATATCTCTAATAAAACCGAAACCAGACTTGTAAATTAGATTGAAAACGACCGAAAAATTCAAACTAAAATAAAATGAATGATAGTTAACTTGCGGAGGCGAAGATTTTCAGAGGCAAGACGGGAACATTTCACATTAACGAATATCACAGTGTCATTTTAAAGTGCTTAACAGATTACATAAAGGAAGTTTGCTCCAACACTGTGAAACAAGGTGATTCTGAGAAACAGCAGCCTCACTTGCCTTTCAGATGAAGGTTAAACGAAACAAATGTCTAATGAAAATGCAAAAAGAAGTGTAAACAGCAGTGGACTGACTGCCCCACCGCGGGCTGAAAGCACAGATCACTGCAGGCCGCCAAGGACAGGAGGAGGAGGAGGAGGAGGAGGAGGAAGATAACTGTATATTAGCTGTAGAGGAAGAGTCAGGAGATGAAAGAGTAGAGGAAGAGGATAGAGAGAACAGCAGATGAGTGTAGAGAGAGAGAGAAAAAGAGGCTGACAGCATGAAAAACGAGTGTGTTGGCAGCCGGCAGCCGCTCAGATAAACGCTCCTCTCAGTTTCCTCCCTCTCTTCCTCCGTTCACTCGTCTGCATCATCTCATTTCCTTACACATGCCCTCATTTCAACAGGGAAGCCCACGTGATTCAGGCTACATCCACACTAATGCATTTTAAAACGCATAACTTTTGCTGCGTTTATGCCTAGCATCCACACTACTCTGCCGTTTTCGAGGCCCTAAAACTGAGCCGCTTGAAAACGCTGCTGACTCCGTTTTAGTTTTAAAACTTAGCTCGCTTACCTCCAATTCTCTGTGCAAAATAGACAAGCCATACTGTCCACGTCTTCCTCGCAAACTGTGAGTCCATATAAAGTTATTCCGACGCCTCTTTTTTTAGACGTTTCAGCAGTCTGGATGGCACAGATGATTAAGGCAGCACGTTCCTGCCTTTTTAGCATTGTGACCCGTACAGTCCTCTGCTAGCTAACAAACTGTACCTGCCTTGGAGCTTTCAAACCAATCTTTATTGACAACTGTAACAGGTAACTTACTAAACTTATGTACATAACCTTAAGTTACGTAACAAACGTACTTATTTTAACTCAAACCATGATCTTTTCCTAAACCTAACCAAGTAGTTTTGTTTGAATTCACAACGTTAACCACGTGTTGAAGTCTATTAGACTACCCTGCACGTTGAAAAATGGTGCTAAGGGGTCCTGACCAAGCGTCCATATGACGTGTGACGAGTCGAGAGCGTTTCAGTATCATGTGGGATTAGAGGATTTCAGACATAATGAACTTCTGCATCCTAGTTATTTTGTGTAAATCGCCTGAACAGTGTTTGTCCAGCTATAACAGAATATTTGACCCGTCCAGCCAGCAGAAGGACAATATTTCATGCACGCTACCTTCTCTGGAAAAGCCTCCAGGAATGATCTATTTATTTCCTTTTTATCTGTAGAATTACACCGCTGCACAGCCGGGCCGCCTGGCTCTGAACGGAGCCAGACAGGATGTAAAGCTGTGGAGCCCGGCCGTGTCAACACCGCCATCCTGTAAATATTTATAGGCATTTATCTGCTGGGCTGCGGATTATCAGCTTAGCGAGGTACAGTAGCCCCCCCTCGACCAACACACTTACTCACCGGTTATCCTGATGTGTTGAGACTGCAGGGACAAACACAGCAGCAGGTCTGAATATGTATGTGCTAATCATACAACCTCACAAATCACACAGTTGCTGATCATATGTTAATCCTCACTGTTCGTGTGACACTTCCAGAACAGCAGAGCTCACAAAGTGCCTCACAGACAGACATAAAGATCTGAATACTGACGTCTATAAGAAAGAGATAAAAATAAAGTGTGTATGAGGGAAGTCAGAGCTGCAGGCTGTCAGTTTGAGACTAACGAGACAAACCTCCTGTTCTCTTTGACGGAGCAGGTTTCTGTATTTTTAGCTCCTCTTTTACCTGGAATCACAACTCCTCTACCTTTAGGAAAACCTTCTACTCAACCTGAACTCTGTAAAATATTAATAACGTTATTTTTAAACTTTGTTCTTGGGCAAGAAGTGCTTTTTTCACATTGCCGGTCAGTCGAGATGTCCCATAGCGCCGTGTTCGTTTGAAGAACTATTCAGATTCTTTACTTCAGTAAAAGTATTAATACCATAATGTAAAAATACTCCACTACAAGTAAAAGTACTGCATTCAAAACATTAACTTAAAGCTGCGGTGGGTAGAAATGGAGCAAATCTCATTAAAAAAAATTATTTTTACTACCTGACAGTAGTGCATGAAACAGGCAATCTGAAAAAAAATCATGTTCTTCTGTGTCCTCCGGTGTTCCTAATGGCATCTGCAAGATTTCACAGACCGGAGGAAAACAACCAATCAGAGCCGAGCTGGAGTCTGCCATCTCTGAGCAGATACTGGTATCATATGAAACTAGAAAAAACCTAAGGAATCCATTGGTACCAACCATGTCATACTAGCTCGAGGTCCCTTGACCTCTGACCTCCAGATATGTGAATGAAAATGAGTTCTATGGGTACCCACGAGTCTCCCCTTTACAGACATGCCCACTTTATGATAATCACATGCAGTTTGGGGCAAGTCATAGTCAAGTCAGCACACTGACACACTGACAGCTGCTGTTGCCTGTTGGGCTGCAGTTTGCCATGTTATGATTTGAGCATATTTTTTATGCTAAATGCAGTACCTGTGAGGGTTCCTGGACAATATGTGTCATTGTTTTGTGTTGTTAATTGATTTCCAATTATAAATATATACATACACTTGCATAAAGCAGCATATTTGCCCACTCCCATGTTGATAAGAGTATTAAATACTTGACAAATCTCCCTTTAAGGTACATTTTGAACAGATAATAAATGTGCAATTAATTTGCGATTAATCATGATTAAATATTTTAATCGATTGACAGCCCTAGTTTAAATAGTTCATCCTGAATCATCTTTACAGCCCACTGTACTGTTGAGCCCATGTGTTCCTACTGACAGTCCAGAATTACGAGGCTGAGAACTAAAATCCAGATTTATTCAAACTTGTCAGACTACTTGTTTAATAAACCTGCAGGATGATGGAGGATATCTGCAGCCTGTAGCCTCTCATGTCAGGTGAAATCCCCTGAACATTATTACATGTTTTTGTTGCACATATTATAATATTTTCCTCAGGCCTTTTGAAGTGTAAATGTTTTACACACCACTAAAGCAGCTTTTGAAATGAACTGTGTGTGTGTGTGTGTGTGTGCAGGTATGTGTCTATGTGCATGTTTATTAATGTGACAGTGAAAGAGATGAAGTGTCTTCATGTTTACCTGCAGTCAGTCCTCCTGCAGCTGTAGATGGCTGCTGTGATAGACGGCAGAGGTTGACAGGGAGAGGAAAGGCAGCTCGTCGTCTCCCCGATCGTCTCCTCTATCGCCTCCTCTATCGCTCTCTGCATCAAATTGGAGATGTCAGTCAGATCTCACCTGCAGCACAACACACTCTATCAGAAAACACGGCGTCGGCGTCTGTTAGAAAAAGGAGGGGATGTGGGATTATTTGATGAAATGAAATCAGTGCCGGTTATCCGTTTTCATAAGATAAATTGTTCTGTCCTTCATAAAGTTTCAGCTCACCTCCAGCAGGTAACAGCTGTGCTGCAGGTTTAAAACCAAATTCACTTTCACTTGACTTTCAACTGCAGCTTCATCATAACGTTAGAGCTTTCATTCTCAATTAATTTCCATATAGATCATTTTAATACTTTTATAAGAATGAAGGGGTATTTCTGCTGGGTTAGCAGGTTAGTGGACATAACAGAGAGAGAGCGCCCTTAAGGCAGAGGAACTGGGTTCAAACCAACGCTGCAGCATACCAAAAGTTTAATCATTTTTTAGGGCTGTCAAAGTTAACGCGATAATAACGTGTTAACGCAAATTCTTTTTTACGTCACTAATTTCTTTAATGCATTAACACAACTTGTGATTTTAAGGTTGTAGTGGGCTCAGTTTTAAAACTAGAGTGAAGATACTGGTATCATATGAAACTAAAAAACTTAAGGAATCCATTAGTACCAACCATGTCATACTAGCTTGGGGTCCCTTGACCTCTGACCTCCAGATATGTGAATGAAAATGGGTTCTATGGGTAACCACGAGTCTCCCCTTTATAGACATGCCCACTTTATGATAATCAGATGCAGTTTGGGGCAGGTCATAGTCAAGTCAGCACACTGACACACTGACAGCTGTTGTTGCCTGTTGGGCTGCAGTTTGCCATGTTGTGATTTGAGCATATTTTTTATGCTAAATGCAGTACCTGTGAGGGTTTCTGGACAATATTTGTCATTGTTTTATGTTGTTAATGGATTGCTAATGATAAATATATACAATCATTTGTATTAATTTGCCTTACTCCCATGTTGATCACAGTATTAAATACTTGACAAATCTCCCTTTACGGTACTGGACATTTTGAAAAACAAAAAAAAATGTGTGATTCATTTGTCATTAATTCGCAACGGCTGCACCCTGAAAAATAGGTGCTTGGGAACGCTTGCGCATCGGGGCGACGCCTACCATGCTTTTACATTGAAAACAATGGATTTGAGCGCGCAAAAAAACGTGGCATGTGTACGGCCCCTTAATAGGCTTCTTTTTTTGACAAATACAGTGTTTTCTTCTCTCTGACACTTGGTTATTGTTCTATCAGCTCTTTGGTTGTTTTAACTGCATACTTTTCTAATGCAGGACAAGCTTGGAGCCGCGAGCCAAAGACAGGAAGTCAGAAAGTTTAGAGAGAAGAAGTAACACTTTGTTAGTTTTGGTCTTTTCTCGAGATCTGAAATAAGTATCTATCATTCAGGCAACAATCTGCCCTTTGGTGGATTCGTTTTATGACTTCAACATTTAAAAATAAAGATAAATGTCCTTTTTAATGAGTGTTGTATTGCTGAAAAAAAAATTCTTTGTATTTCTTCTTAAACTGGTTTATTTCCATATATTATAAATAACTTCACAGACTCGTCCGCTCCTCAGTTTGTTACCAACATAAAGATTAAATCTGTTCATGACACAAATTACCCTCCCCTTCATCACAGTAATAAAACAATCCAGAAAACAGGCCAGCGCCTCGGGCAACGGTGCATCATGGGACTCTGATGTGTGTGTTTTGCAGGGTGTTTGACTACCAACGTGTCCCCTCCTCGGTCCCAGTGGATCCCAGTCCTGTCAAACGGCCCCGCCCTTCATCCTCCTCCTCCTCCTCTTCCTCTTCCTCCACAGCAGCTCTGAAGATGAAGAGCAGCAGAGCTTCCAGCAGGAGCAACAACAAACACACCTCCTCTGACAGCAAATGTAAGAGAGATGCTCTACTCACTCTACTGTGGAGGCCTCTAACTCGTCTAGTCTCTCTAAACTATTATCTAAACTAATCTGTTCACTGATGAGGGAAAATGTCCAAACTGAATGTTGCTGAACTTGTTTAAAGGAAAGATTGTAGTCTTTTTGGTAAATATTGTAAAAGCAGAACATTTAGCAGTTAAAAGCCAAATATGTTTCTCAGGAGTTGGTGTTGCGCCCATGGGTGTGGTGTGATGGTCTTAAAATGAGGTGTGGTCAGGCGCTTTGTTGGCGCGTTGCTATCTTGAGGCAGAAGAGAGCGATTGCGCCATTGACCAACAGCCTGGTCTAAAGTCTGGCGCTGTATTTTCCTGCTATTTAAAGGGACTCTATGTAAGAATCAGAAATTGATTGTCAACAGTGACACCTGTGACCGTTAAGACAGTCAGCGTACTGTCGCTCGCACTACGTAGACACGAGCGAGCATCGGGCAAAACAGTGAGGCGACACACACAAGCCTGAACTAGATTGACAGGCATCATGTTGATTAACGTTAGCAACATTAGCGGCTAAAACCACAATATCACTATATTTCACATGCTTGGCAGTAATGTTAGCGTACCTGTCCAAAGGGAATTTTACCAGTTCGGGGTCTGTTTTGAAACCTAAACCAAACGAAGGTCCCTCCATGAATTGAAGGCTGATGTGATCCTAGTTTCCCCCCTGCCCCCGACGTTGGTCACATTGCTGTTTTACAGATGGGTTTCACCAGATATAACTTTGTTTTTTTATGCTTTCGTGGAGTTTGTGTTGGAGTCTGAGTTGTGGTGGAGGCTGGTCGTTTTTTGGCGTTAGCGGACGCCATTTCAAACCGAATGTTAGCTATGGTTGCAGACTGTTAGCCCTGTAAGCGGAGCTGAACAGAGTAAAGGCACTCGCGAGCGTGCATGACCTCACATCCGTTGGATTTTCCCGGAAAAACTGGTCCGCATTTTTCACATTAAAAGCAGTCTACAGCCCGATAGAGGAAACACAGAAGGTTGCGGAAGGTCTCATTTTTTAGGTTAGGTTACAACCTGTTCACACATTGGCAATAAAAAATGATTAAAAAGCGTTTATACGTGTAATTTGAATGTAATTCGATTCCTGTTACACCAAAAACACACCTGTTATTAATTAAGAGACTAAATACAACCCTTTTACCCCTTGCACCTTACTTTGTGCCTCTTAACTAGCAAAAGTGGAGTTGTACACGCCCTAAATGCACTTGTACCATGCACTTTAGACCATGAGCTATAGATCATTAAAATAGGGACCTAACTCATTTAACACACTGAATCACTTTATTAAAATTGAGGATTTTGTTCGAGGACTTGATTCGGCTTCAAGGAAAAACTGTTCTTCTTTCCATTACAACATCTTTGCACACATTAAATCTTCTAGCATGCAGGAGTACATGTTGCATGTTGGGTATTTCACCTCCACAAAGCCAGCTTTTCAAGGACTTTCGTCATTCAGATTTTTGTCCAGTGCTTTGGTTTGTCAAAAGTATTTATGAGTTGTATCTCTCGACTGAGACGCACATGATCGTTGAACCAAATGAATACATAAAAAATCATTATAACTGGGGTTATGACCGCAACGCTGCCGAGTGTAAACGATGAAAAGAAATATTATGACTGCAGTTGTGTGGGTTTGAATGTTAAAAAGCTTTTATCCAGAGAGGGCAGAGACACAGGTCGATACGCAGGGGTGTTTAACGCCTGGACCCTCTCCAATTAAAGGCTTTTAAATCTCACACCCACACAGGAACCTCGGCCTGGGCGTTCATATGTGTGGTCGTAATATTTTTTTTTTCTAAAATCTTTAAATCTGCAGCCTGGATCTTTCCTTTTCTAAACCCTGCTCATGTTATCTCGTCTCGGTGGTAGGGCCCCAGGGTGCTGCAGAGAAGGCGGGTGAGGGGCGGGGGGGTGCCAGATGGTCTCTTCATTAAAAGCTTCTGTACCGCGGGGCTCTCCTTCCTGCTATAACCCAGCCGAGCCTATCAGCGCTCGCAATTAGACTGAGTTAATAGTGCATGGCAAATAAGAATTGTTTATACTAGTTTATTACAAGGCTTAATAGTTTTTACTTCGCCCCATCACAAGGAAATTAGATTGCCTTTGCAAGCTCCCGAGGTCGAAAAGCTTTCAGGAGTGAAGTAGTTTTCAGGGTCGTTTGGTGAGCCGGCGGTCCGTTACAGAGCACAGCGAGGGCGAAGGCTCGTGCAGTGGAAGGAGGTGGGAGTGAAGCGCTGAGAGCACTTGGCGGTGCAGGACTACAGGCTACATGGCTGCAGGGGTCACTGGACCACATTTGCATCTGCTTGGAGCTGCAAACTGTGATCCAGTTTCAAGTGTGTTTTTAACCGACTTATGAAGGGAAAACACTTCAAAAAACAGTTCTGAGTGATCTTACATGTTGTTGTTGTCCGCAAAGTTAGACGAGCACAGGGGTGTCCCCATACTTTTGACAACAGCGCATCACTCACTCGTCTTATATTGTATTCATACTCTCTGTGTGTCTCTCTGCAGTGAAGATGGCGGAGCTACTCGCTATAAAGAGGGAGCTAACGGTGATCAAGGTTCAGATCGACGGCCTGTTGGACTGTGTGGATAAGATGGACAGACAGAGGAAGGACTGCTCAGGTAGAGACAACAAGCAGTTGGACTGCTTCCCGTCCAGCGCTACTGTTTAGCTGATTTATAAAATCTGACAGACATTTTTACACCTGGACTGAAACCAAACCCACAACCATAGAGAGACGAATATAACCAATGGTGGAGAGTAACTAAGTAAGGGATAATGTACAGCTAGCGGGTCATTGTTGTGAGAGAAACCCCTTCAGAGGCTTATTTCACAACAATGACCCGCTAGCTGTACATTATCCCGCTTATTACACGGCTGCTTACTTAAGAAATCAATAATTTGACACAAAAAATGGTCCGACATCAGAACTGCGCTCATAGCAAGTCAGTAAAATGTCTGTTACACATAGCAACGGTCTGTTATAAAGAAATAACAGACCGCAGAATGCCGTGATTGACCAATCAGAATCGAGTATTTAACAGAGCCGTGTAATAAGTACATTTACTCAAGTATTCTACTTAAAGGTCCCATATTGTAAAAATAGGATTAGATTGTGTTTTGTGTTGTTACAAACTCTGGGATGTAAAATGAAAGCTGTGAAAATGTGAAGTTGCTTCTAAAAGTAATGCACTGTAATTCGTTATATATATCTATATATAAATATAGATATATATCCCACAAAATAATTTCTTATTAAATCCACGTAATGGAGGTCGGTGTGGATGGGTGGGTGAAAAAACACCAGAATTTCGCCCAGGAGACCGGCGTTTGTGCCCCGTGTGAGACCAGAAGTCAAAGTTGATTTATGTCACGTAACTTCCGTATTTTAAGGGCGGTTCCATCCACATTCTTTTCCAGGGCTTTTGAATGGAACCACCGTCAGCAAAAAGCAGTGACGTAGGTTACCAAAGTAAACCAATCAATAAGGTTATGAACAATGTGAACGCTAGCACTAGCTGAGTCAACGTTAGGTGTGCTAAGTTTGGAAATAACTGAAAGGTTTTTTTTGTATGTTGTATGTATACTCCCGCGTTCTGAGAGGTAAAATTACTGTTTTGTGAATGTAGACTGGTGGCTTTGAAGAGAGCAATATAACGACTTCAGTTCCCCGTCAGAAAGGGCTGTTTGACAGCGAGGTAAAGCAGCTGTGGAAGGGAGAAACAGAAAAAAGTATTTTCGCCACCTAAAAAAATCAATATCAGTTTAGGTTGGGATTTGAATACTTAAGGAACTCCACTGGGAAGCTACAGAATGATATAAAAATCTCAGAAAACTCAAAAATAATGGACCCGCCCTTAAAGTAACACAACTTCCCTAGATATTTTAACCCAAACCACAATCTTTTCCTAAACCTAACTAAGTAGTTTTGTTGCCTAAACCTAACCAAGTTGTTTCCTGTGAAGACGTAAGTTTATTTTGAAAAGACTGTATGCATGTGACGAGCGGAAATTGACACGTGTTGCTGGACATTCATTGGAGAACGCATAAAAAATGAGGAACAACTTTTCATAAGATACCACCCGAATAGTTGAATGAGAATACGTTGCACAGGTGGATGACACTGACTGATCCAGATCCCAGTTTTATTAAAAGAATATCAGTCTGATCCAGGTTTTAATCCACCCAGACAACGACTGATCTGATGTTTAATATTTACTAATGATCAGTGAGGGGCTGGTGATGCACGGAGAGAGAGAGTCGGTTTGTTTACCATCAGATATGATACGCTATCATACTGCATCTGTGAGTAATGGTTCAATGACAAAACTGCCACCAGCGGAGCGTGGATTATGACAGGGAGGTAAACAGCGATAAACACCGGCCTCATAACCTTTCATAAGCTCCCCTTCAGCGCTCAGGAGTTATCTTGTCGTCCACCAACTCTGTGTGTGTGTGTGTGTGTGTGTGTGTGTTGGTTTAATTTCTCTACCTCGGAAAAGGAAAATTTGCTTGCGATGATAAAACGATGAGGAAATGATCCAAAGTGGCATGTTGACAGTCTTCACTTCTTTGGGATGATTTTAAAATGTTTTTCATTACATACATTAATATTAGAAAACTTCTCTCACTCAGGTAGCAACACGGTGTACTGGAAAAATGACTTTATTACTTTAACGAATGATGAACCAGCAACGTCATCGGTTCCATATCTGAAACCCAGCAGGTATTGAGTTGGTGATTTGCACACCGATGACTTGCAGACAAGTGGTGGAAGAAGTAAAATCACAGTGTAAAAATACTTTGTTGCACGTAAAAGTCCTGCATTCAAAATCTTACTTAAGTAAAAGTACAAAAGTTTAAAAAGAAAGACTTGAAAGACTAGATCTTCAGGTGAAATAACACACTGACTGTATTCAGAGCAGCGTCGTCACCTCTGACATGCTGTCAGTGACGGTACTCATAACTGTAGTAATACTGATACTGTGTGTGTGTGTGTGCGTGTGTGTGTCAGAGTGTCCTCAGGGCAGGGAGCCCAGTGTGTCCGACTCTCCTCACCGAGGTTCAGTCAGCAGTCTGGAGAGAGAAAGTCCTGAACCAGGAGAGGCCAGCGAGGACGAGCCGCTGCACTACCAGCACTACTACCCCCATAGGGTAAATATATACTACTACTACCCCCAGAGGGTAAATATACACCACTATTACCCTCGCAGGGTAAATATACACCACTACTACCCTCACAGGGTAAATATATACCACTACTAACCTCACAGGGTAAATATACACCACTACTACCCTCACAGGGTAAATAGATACCACTACTAACCTCGCAGGGTAAATATACACCACTACTACCCTCACAGGGTAAATATACACCACTACTACCCTCACAGGGTAAATAGATACCACTACTACCCCCACAGCTACCCCCACAGGGCCATAATTAATGTGATTAATTACATGTGTGTTTACCCTGCAATGACATGTCAACATGGCTGCTGTGAAAAGTGCATATTACACCTACCCCCCACGGGGTAAATGACTATCCTAACTGCCCCCTTTGCATTGAGCTCCACTATAGAAGGTAATGTAATCCTGCCATCTTGTGGATAAGCTATTATTAACACCAACTTCTGTCAGCTCAACACAAGGAAGCAAACTCTGCTGTGAGTCCGTTAGTTGGTCTATAAAGTGCCAGATAAAAGTTAAAAATGTCACAACTTCCTGAGGTCATTAAATATCCAAAACCTAGAGATATTATAATGATATAAAGCAGCAAAAAGCAGAACTGAAAAGCTAGAACCAGTGAACTTTTGATAGTAGAAAATTACTTTGATAATTCAGTTATCAAAATGGTTTATGGTTAATTTTCTCCCAATCAAATTAATTGTTTCAGATAGACTTGATAGATTGACTTTTTAGAATGAAATGTTGTCACTACCGGTACGAGGCAGCGGTGGGGAGAGCAGCATTAGGCCGATGACCCGCTGTACGGAGCAGGGGATGAAGACTGGAGTTAATTAGTAGAAGCAGCTAGCTAGCTAACTAACATATAGTCATGGACCCTGTCCCCATGACGACACATGTTGAGTGACAGCCCCCTCATTTGCATAATGAGGCAGAAATGCATAAAGAAATGTAAAAAGAAAAGAATACAAAAAATAAATAAGTTTGGGGGAATAAATAAGGGGTAAAATGCAAAGGAATCTAAATATAAAATGAATTTAAAACAATGCATGAATAAATAAATGCAAAAATGATATGATAATGAATATTTAATAAAGAATTATACATAAATAAAAAAGGGAAAATTAAGCAGAAGAATAAATAAATAAGGGGGTTTCTACAAAGATAAATAAATAGAGAAGCAAATTAAAACAGAAATATCAATTTATGACACATTTTATTTTTTATTGAATGTTTATTTTTTTATATTTTTTATTTGTATTATTTTATTTTTGATTGATTAATGCTACATTCATTTTAGCTACATTTAATGACATTTATTAATTTATTGAGTTATTTATTTCTTTATTCATTTATTTTTTATTTTGGCAGGTTCTGTCCTCCATAATAGATCAGAGTTATAAATGACTGAAACAATTTTTTTTATTTTTTTATTTTTTAAAGGACAAATGAGACTTATTGTGGTTGATGTTAATCTAAAATTAGGGGATGGACTATTTACCTGCCTCAGTCCATCCCTTCACCTGTCTGAACAGTTACTTCTGTCATGTAGAAAATCTCAGACTACTGATTTAACTAAAAATAGTAAAAATCTCGTTGCTCCACGCTGCACAGAGTGGCCCGAAGACAATTTGCATAATCTGTGGTGGACGATGTGTTCACTGTTTACTGTCTCTATTTAAATTCAGCACCTCACCGGCGTGAAGCAGATCAGCCGCGGTGCTTTCAGTGTTTCCGTTTCTTTACAGGGAAACATAATGATATAGAATTAGCCTGCAGGCTTCCTACTGTACCTGCCTGACAGAGCGGAGCTGCCTCATTAAGCTGAGCGGAGGCAGAGAACAGACCGACCTTTAATCTACTGCATTGTTCCTCCATCAGGAAGAAACTGAGTGTATGTGAAGAAGAGAGAGTGTGTTAGTAATTACCATTTGGCTGTGTATATGTGTGCTCAGCAATGTGTGTGTATTACAGCCGGCGAAGATGAGGCTACAGTGATGATGATGATAAGGAAGAGAAAGGGGATGTGTAAATGAGGTGCTAACTATAGTGTGTTTTATCCGACCCAGTGTCTCGTTAAGAGTTGCTTCCTCTGTGTTTCCAGATAAAGCAGCATCAGTCTGATCTGGAGGACAATCTGTGATACTGCAGCTCAGGTATGAACGCTCACACTGAGACAAACGGCATCAAAAGACCAAAACCAACAACACGTTAAGGCCCTGATACACCAAGCCGACGGTCGGTCGTTCAGACAGTTTGGGGTCGTCGGTGAGCGTCTATCGGTCTAGTTTTTGCGGTGTGTCCCGCACCGTCGGCTCTAGTCTGCCCGTGTTGGATTTTTTTTGGCTGATTCAGCATGTTGAATCAGTGGCGGCGCCCGTCGTTGAAAGAAGTCACTCTGATTGGCTGTTCAGCTTAAACGAATCAGTGCACGAGAGGTGAGGGAAGCAAGAAGAGTAAAGTCAAGAGGACACACACAGAAGGCTCTTCTCATTTTTCATCTTCATCTCATCTGATCATTCCAACACACGGATATTTTCACAGCGACATGAACATCAGGAATGAAGCTAAGTGGTGAGTGAGAGTGGTGTTTCATGTACGTATCATAACAACGACTTGTATATCTGCCGTCCTCGGTCTTCTGGTTTCCCTTTTTGAATGATGAATACAGACTACCGCCGCCTGCTGGCGTGGAGAGTTATTTCATCTCATGCAGGAGCAGAACATACGTGCTAACTTGCCGTCCGCTGTAGTCTTTGCTGAGTGTTCGAGTGCAAATTTTTTGGCCTAGACAAAGGCGACGTGAGGCGACTCAACAGTCAGCCTTTGTCGCTGCTAGATCTTTGATGTCGGGTTGGTGTGTCTGGGCCTGTAGTCCGTCTCTCAATACTTTCTCACTTCCCTACTTCCCTGTTTGCAGCAACAAGTCCATTGGTTCCTGTTGAAAACATACATCTTTAAAAACTGCTCACAATTATGTAGTTTCATTTTAGCCACATTAGCAGCATGGCTCTATGGATGGCAATGTCGGTTCATTGGTTGGTTGGTCCACCACTTTGGTCCAGACTGAAATATATTAATATAAAACTGAGTAGAGACAGTCATGGTCCTCAGAGGATGAATCATACTGATCCCCCGACTTTTCCTGTAGCACCACCATGAGGTTTACATTTTGGGTTAAGACTGAAAAATTATATTGGATGGATTGCCATGAAATTTGGTTCACATTTCATGTTTCCCTCTGGATGAATGCCAAAATTTGGTGATTTCATGTAGCACCATCAGGTCAATGTTTTTAATTTGTCTAATACTAATTAATAATTAATAAATCATTTGTCCAATACTTTGGTTTATGACCAGAACTAAAGACATTCCCATCAGCCTCAACTGTACGTTGTGTTTAGTGCTTATTAACATATGGTAGCATGCTAACATGCTGTGCTGAGATGTTGAACATGGTAAACATTGTATCCGTCAGCATGCTGATGTTAGCATTTAGCTCAAAGCCCTTCTTTGTGCATGTCTGAAAGTAGTTTTTATTCAACGTTACTCAAATGGGAGTAAACAGTGCATTTGTTGGGGACTATTTTTGGTGGTGGATTAATCCACATGTTGTGCTCTAGTGAGTATTTGTGGCACCAGGACGGTGTATGTGGGAGTCTAAATAGTGTGTGTTCATGGTAATGAAGGAACATGTCACCCAGTGACACAGAGAGGCTCACTGGTGTGTTTTTAATAGTTTTTGGACAACAAAAACTGGTTACAATGTAAAGAAATAATGAGGTTAAAAAAGCTATAATACTACTACACATCATCTGATTTAACTGACGCAGGTAGAGTTTTAACTGTTGTTAGAAATGTAATAACAGTTTATACTGATTTAAGGACTCTTGACATGTTTGCCTAATTGGTGAATTTCCACATTTCGTAGTCTCTGTTTGTGTCCTGGAGATCAATAGACATCTGGTTTCAGACTCCTCTCCTGTTTTTCTTTACAGAACAGAAGCTGGGATTGGTAACAGCTGGGATGGAAGATGCTCCAAGGTGGCGTTGACAACATGAAATGCATTGGACTGACTCTTCTCCACCTCTGAATCTATCTTTTATCTGTCAGTTTGATTTCTATTCTGCTGCACCAACTCCGGTTTCCAGTCCACAATGACGACAAAAAACCCAATGTGTTCCTAGTATATCACCACTCTCCATGCTAACATATTGGCACATGGGACAATATCGCTAAACATCTGTGTTTATTGATTTTTCACCTTTACAGTTTTTAGATGATTTCCTAAATTTCAGGCCACCATTAATTTCAACAGCAAATTCAGAACGCTATAAAGATTTACTTGCAGAGACTTTATACTTTCTGCAGACAAATAATAACATAACAGTGAGCAATTTATTTCATTTTGATTTTATTTAAAATTAATAGTGCACCTACCAAAACAAAATAAAAATTCATGAGCTATGTTTGGCAGACTCTTTTCTTTTAGCTTATTACATTATTTATTATACCCAGATTGAAAAAACTAAATTTTCTGTACTAAAAGATGTAGCCTAATATTGGCCCCATTTATTGGCCTAACCTCGTTCCACTGTTGGACTCCACTCTGATTAATGTTAATAAAATCAGTGTGGCAGCAGCTGGCAGCTCTTTATTGCACAGTTTATTTTCATCATGTGTGTTATAACCAGATGTGTATAGTTAAAGGCTCAGGGAGCACGGATTCATGACTCTCTAGGTTACACTGTTTAATTCCCCCATATCAGACAGAATGAAGTGAAATGAAGATTAACTCTGAATAAGAAGCTACATGTAGTGCATATAATGGGAAGATGGGAGGATGAAGTATAGCTGGCAGTTACCACTGCTTCATGTCATCATCATCTGAAGACTGAAGCCATCACAGTTTAATGTAAAAGTACCAAAAGGGCCATTTTAACAGGCAGGTGCTGGATTACAATACCCGAACTTTTGGTAAACTTTAATGCTTTTGTTGTCAGAATGGCAGTGAACTTATTATCGCATCCGTACAATAGTGCTACAGACACAATGCCGTTCCATTTTCCTTTGTACGTCTATCCAACACTTAAATGTTCTGTTATCTTGACAACTATCGGCCAGAAATTTGGTATCCATCCTCCCCAGAGGACAAATGTGAATGTTGTTGCTGCCACCCTACCCCTATTTGTGTGTTTACACCGTGTCTTTAAACCACAGTGGTCCAATGTCATACAACTTCCTGTTTTTAGTCGTATCACCTCCGTCATATTTTACTTTAAATTTAGTTTGTTTCACCAGATTTGGGTGACTGGTTTTATGGAAAGCAATGCCGCCAAACTGTTGTCAAGTCAAACACATTTATAAAAACTTTTCCTCTAGCATGTTTACCCAGCTGGATACTTATGGACAACTGTGACTGACTGTAAATATGTTTAAAGCCTTCATGTAAAATATTTGTCGGTTAAAAAAAATGAAAATATTTATGTGTACATTAGTGGCTCTTTATACTTAAACATTTCAAACTTTTAAAAACATGTTACTAAAAATGTTTTAATAAGAAATCCTGCAACTGCAGGTACAGAATAATTTTGGAAACACTTCACTTGGCTTCACTGTAATGTACTTGGCTGTTGTTGGTGCTTTTGTGTTTGTCCTCAGTGCTAAATGTGATCTATTTCGGTGTGAGTGTAGTAAAGGTATTTTTCATAAAATAGATGTGTGGTTGGAGCTTTGTGTGTGTAATACTAATATGATTCTGTATGCATGTGTGTAGTAATCTATGGTTTAAGTCTGTAACAAAAGTAGCCTAATATTTTGTTGCTCTATGGATGTCAGTCGTTCTTCCTCTTCTCCTCCTCCAAAGGGAGAACAAAGGTCAAAGGTCAGGTTTGGCAGGAATTTAGTGTCTTCAGGGTTCCCGCGTGGGTCTAAAAACGTCTTAAAAGTCTCAAATCCAACAACCTGAATTTAAGGCCTTAAAATGTCATGAAATGTCTTAAATACAATTTTGGCAGGTCTTATAAAATTCATTAACGTTACTTTCATTTAATAAAAGAAATGCATTATCTTGCTTTTAAATCGTTTACTTTTTGAGCACGCCGTTACCATGCTTTACGAGTGTGACAACCAACGAGTTCATGATTAAATTGTTTACTAGAGTACAGTGATGGAAGATGTTCTCAAATCTTTTACTTAAGTAAAAGTAAATCCCCAGTGTAACTACAATTGCACTCGGAGAGCGCAGACCTCTGGCGACGCGTGACGTTAAAAACAGATCACAGCTCACAGCTGGCGGTTACGTGAGGTGGCTGGCTTATTACTTACACGGTGTGTTTCCGTGTAACGTATCGGCGGATGCCTCTCTCATTCAGCAACCTTGTTATGTCTGTATAACGTTTCACTACGTAGCCTGTCATCCCGTCAGCTACAGCTTTTTTCTTTCTCACCGCGGATGGCCAGCATCTCCCGCACAAAACACATACACACGTATCTCTCTGCTCTCAGAAGGAGGAAGGAGGCGGGGTCACGCGTCATCAGCTACACTGCACATGTGTTATACCCTGTGGTTTTAATGCTCAGGCTGATCGGAATCCATAAAAATATTCCTAAATCCGGATCGCCACCAAAATCTGCCCTCCAGTGGTCAGAGAGGAGAACACATAGTCTGTGGATGTGAATTCAGTCTGAGTTGAATATTTACAGCTCTTGCAGCAAATGATAAGAGAGATGAGCAGAAATGTATTATTATTTTTTATTTTATTGATGTTTGATTGATTGTTTATATGCACTGATTGTGGGAGAACCACAGTAGACAACACTGTCCACTGAGGAGGTCCTGAGAGCTCAAGCTCCTGCATTCATTTTGAAGGAAAAAACATTTTTTCTTTCAAGATGAAAACCACATTAATTATTTTGCATAATTAATTCACTTTGAAAAGCGTCTTGATTTTGCTCCCTATTGCTTTGAGTGTGCTCTTGTGCGTTTGCTCTGTTGGAATTGAGCCTGAAGCATTTGTTCCATCCATCTTGTCTTCAGCAAGTTCTCGAATAATGCTTTCTGCAGCAACTTCAATCTCCAAAGAGCGTTGATACTGCAGCAGCACATACTCAGAGTCTGGCACGTCAACCAAGAGAGGGTCCATGATCACCCTCAACTCCTTCCTGATGACTTCTAAGACTTTTTCAGTCTCAAACTCAGTTTCTGGTTCCTCAGTTGATTCTTGGGAGGTGGTGGGACTTGACCTCTGCTTCGGTGGTCGAGGTGAGAACACAGCCTTCATCTTACCTGCGAATGTCTTACACAATTCACAGGCACGACAAGTCATGGTTTCAAGTTTGACGGGAGGAGTGAGGCGCTGAGGTATGCCCACAGGACTGGAGAGGGCATTTTGGACACTGGCTGTAACGTCTTCAGCGATCAAATTTGTCAAGTCTGCTGAGCTGGGACACTGGACTGGGTCCTTAACGTCCAGAGCTTCGGCAAAACTCTCAGAGATTTTGCCGTCCAGTATGGATTTAACTAGGCCCGTAGGCACCACAGTTGTGTTCCCCAAAGATTTCAAGATGGCGTCTGTCAAAGTTGAAATTACGTCGCTCAGTGTGTCTGCCATCATGACTACAGTGGTGTCATCAGGTCTGCCTGATTTCATCAATCCCCACTGTCTCTCTGTCATCCGTTTAAAAAAGGATCGGAGCTGTGGGCGAACAAGATGGCGAACATCGACCTCCGGCATCGCCTGTTTCTGTGATGTTCCTGAAGTATCCATGGGGATTTAATGCTGTATTTATGGTCGATTAAATTCAGTGCGTTGCGAGTCAAATTCCTTGTACGTATGTACTTGGCAAATAAGTCTGTCTGATCATGGGAGAGTGTTGGCTGGTTTGAACTGTAGGCAGCTATTTGTGGTCTACTCCAGAGCAATTCTTCAAAGCCATTCTTATTGTGTCATCACTTCAGAGCCATTCTTATTGTGTCATCACTTCAGAGCCATTCTTATTGTGTCATCACTCCAGAGCCATTCTTATTGTGTCATCACTCCAGAGTGTTCCATAAGCCCCGCCCACCCAAACAGCAACCAAGGTGTAGCAGCTGTTGCTAGGCAACGGCGTCACCCTGGTAACATTCTCAGAGGAGTTTTCAAACAAACTTTATTATTATTATCATTATTGTCATTATTATTATTATTAAAGGTGTTATGCACAACAAACATCCATATTCTGTGAAACAAGTCACATCACTTAATTCAGTAAAGTTGGAAAGATATTGACAGATTTGAACTTCCAGGATCAATAACTCATGAACAAAACGTTGATAAAACACAAACAACGGCTCTTTATAACCGTAGTACGGTAGACAACGAGCTATAACCTCATTTTAATCACAACGTGCCCTCCTCTGAGCTGCAACCATTACATTGGTCTCTTATTGTGTCATCATTTCAGAGCGTTGCATAAGCCCTATCCACCCAAACAGCAACCAAGGTGTAGCAGCTGTTGCTAGGCAACGGCATCACCCTGGTAACATTCTCAGACGAGTTTTCAAACAAACTTTATCATCATTATTATTATTGTAACCTTTATTATGGAGTGGACTGTTAGTGAAACACCTGGACTTCCTATTTCGTATTTACTGAGTCAAGTGAGTTGCGAAACTTTCCGTGCTAGCTGGCCACTGCAGGCCTTGCCGCACATTCTCCGTTGTACTAGGACGCGGCGGCAGCAGAGGGCTCCAGTCTATCAGAAGGACATGGGAGACGGAGAAGTAGCCGAGGGCCAGTGCCCGATAGGAGGTGCTACGTGTATCAGCTATTTCTAATATGGTAATAACGGCCAGAACCAGCTTAGCTGTGCATTGAGAAAGTAGAGAAGAAGAAAAAGTGGGCGTTCCCGTTCTCCATGAGCCAACCACGTTCCTGTCATTCTACAGGAACGCCCCTCCGCGACTGCAATCAGACCCGTCTCTCCCAATCTCGCATTTAACATCGCAAGGTAGGGCATGGCCTTGACGGAGGTCTGCACTCTCTGAGTGCCCTTTTTTGTTTTTATTACTCTATGGTATCTGTAAAATCTACTTAAATCAGAAATAGATAAATCGCTTTAAGAATAAATTCACATTTCAGATAGCCGCTTCAGAGGCTGAACGCCTCATGATCAACATATCTTAAATATATGAGAAAATATAGACAGAAAGCACAGACCTCCGCCAAAGCCTATCAGCTCCAAAATCGAATGGGTTCTTCCTCGGCCCACGCTACACCCATCCACCAAGTTTCATGAAATGCGGGCTGGTAGTTGTTCCCTAATCCTGCTGACCAACAAACCGAAAACATAACCTTCAATTGTGCTACCATGAAAAGTGAAATGATAAGACAACACTATAATTAAAGATGAACTTTCCATTCAGGCTGTATATGATGTTATATTGTCAGTGTTTTAATTAAATCAGTGGAGCTGTATCATGTAGTTTAATCATAATCAAACACTGGATCACATGTTGTTGACTGCAGGGAAGCTGCACTCTGGTGTTATTGATTCATTAGAGCCAGGACAACCTTTGACTCCGGTCTGTTTGTGCCGTGCATGCTGGGTAAATGGCTCTGAGCAGTGGGCGTGTGCCGTGATGGTGCAACTGGTTGGACCTGTGTCTTTGGGAACTGAATGAACTGAAGTCGCTGCAGCAGAGAAGCGTGCTCAGACAAAGGTAAGGCTTCACTGACACTCACTGAGACACAAGTTTCCCGCTTTCACACTACTGCGTTTTATTAATTGCAAAGTGTCACCAGTATATGAATGTTCTGTAGATTTAAAGCATTTCACATGTGTTTTATCCATATTTTGGTAAGCCAGTTTAGTTTAGCTCTGATCTTTTCAAGCTTATAAAGTTTATTAGTAGTATTGTTCTTTTCCTATAGGGGAGAGTGGGGTAAGATGAGCCAATTTTTACTTATGCTGTCCTCGAGGTTAGGAAAAATGAGACAGAAGCAGAATGAAAACTTGAACCTTAAATTCAGGATCTCTCCTATCAAATGAAATGATCAGCATGCATCCTTCACAAAGCTGTCTGGAAAAAATGACTTTCCCAAAAAAAGTGCTCCTGTGGCTCAACTTGCCCCAGGTAAGGGGTAAGTTGATCCGAGTCAGTGGGTAAATTGAGCCATCGTGGGGTAAACTGAACATCATGAGTTTTTAAGTTTAAACCTCAGCATAAGTGTGTTAACAAACAGTTTCACAGTTATGAACTTGTGAGAACAAACCACCAGTGAGTTTCAAGACCATTGAACAATCAAAATATCATTCAATATTCAACTATATTCCAGTCGTCATGGTTGCAGTGAAATGTGAACTGTTGCTCCCTCCTTGCAGTTCCTCCAGCCTTTTGAGGTTGAGGTAGCTCCTTCAGCACATCACTCAGTGGAAAAGATGCCTCATCCTTTTCCTTGAATACAAAGGTGGGCTTCTCACGTCAAGTGTTCCCCCGGATTCTTCTGAGAAATCTTGCACTCACTTCGTTGCCCTCTAGGCTCTCAACCAAGCCAATGTAATGGTAGCTTCTGCCTTTGGATACAAAGTTTACTATGACAAAGTCACCAACTGACAGATCTGAGATGTCTGATTCACTTCTCTCATCATTAGAACTCTCATGCTCAGATGTGTCATCAAATGGGATGGCATCACACTCTCCTCAGAACTGCTGTACGCTGTGATTTTCGTCTTGGTCTTTGGTTTGACCTAGGCCTACCTGCTAAACCCTTCTCTTTCCAGTTGTTGGGGACAGGAAGGTTGTTCTTTCTGCCAATTCCAATGCTAGTTCACAGCATTGCTTTGGAGTAACGCCGTGGAACTGTTCAGCCAGCTTCTTGATATGGTCTGCAAGCTCCTTCTCTACCTCCTCTGTGAGGACCCTCTTTGCCTCTGCTGTTCCACTATAACCAACTGTTTTAACTTCCTTTATCTCCCTCTTCTATAAAGGTTAACACATAAAAAAAATCAAACCAAGTTGTGTAACACTCAACAGTAATACCATTTTATACATCAGAGAATTAATTTGGTTAATTTATGGTGGGGTAAGTTGAGCCAGTGGCTCGGAATAATAGTAGAATATTAGTGAGCCAGTGGTTCAACTTACCCCATAGCCTTTGGCTCACTTTGCCCCATAAATACCATTTTGGAAAAAATGGCCCAGTTTAGTAATCAATACAGTATTTCTGATTCTGATATATATATATATATACAGTATATACAAGTGCTCTGTTAGTTGTAAACTAGGGCTGCCAATCAATTAAAATAGTTAATTGCAAATTAATCACATATTTTGTATCTGTTCAAAATGGGAGATTTGTCAAGTATTTAATACTCTTATCAACATGGAAGTGGGCAAATATGCTGCTTTATGCAAATGTATGTATATATTTATTATTGTAAATAAATTAACAACACAAAACAATGAAAAATATTTTCCAGAAACCCTCACAGGTACTGCATTTAGCATAAAATAAATGCTCAAATCATAACATGGCAAACTGCAGCCCAACAGGCAACAACAGCTGTCAGTGTGTCAGTGTGCTGACTTGACTATGACTTGCCCCAAACTGCATGTGATTATCATAAAGTGGGCATGTCTGTAAAGCGGAGACTCGTGGGTACCCATATGTGAATGAACCCATTTTCATTCACATATCTTGAGGTCAGAGGTCAAGGGACCCCTTTGAAAATGTTTGGAGCGTTATTTAACCTAAATAAACAAAAAATAATGAATAAACACTACTAGTTTTAAAGCATTTAGGCACATTAAATATAAATAGTTTTATTGACTTTTATTTGTTTGACGAAGACCTACACCCGCTGGAACTCACCGTATGTATCCCAAGAAATGTAAGAAAGATTGATGCTGAGGGTGGGACATTACATTTATTGTTCCATATCGTAGTGTCATGAAGCCCGTTGAGACTGTAATGTGACTGAAGGTCCTACAGGTAAAGCTCACCTGTCCACACCTGTCCAGCAGATCATGGCGGCAGCAGAGTCCAGCCCTCTGACCACTCACGTGCTGAACACGGCAGACGGCGTCCCGGCGGCCAGGATGGCCCTCAGCCTGCACCAGCTCAACTCCACGCTGATGATCTGGAACATGCTGAGTGTCGGGTAGGTAGGGTTCGAACCTACGGACTAAATACGTCACTACTCTGCTGAAAATTTAGAATCTGTGATTTTGTAAATGAGCGTTAAACCTTTATTGATTTGTTTAGAATTATTATTAAAGCGTAAAAAGTATTGACTTTGTATTTCTAGAGAGAAGTTTTTGGGGATTATTCCAATTCACTTCAGTGTAATTTGAGTTTTCTTTGAGCAGCGTTTGTCAGTCTTTACCGGAGTTATGTCGAAGTCTGTAAAACTACTTAGTAAGGTTTAGGAAAAGATTGACTTGGTTAGGTTTAGACAACAAAAGTACTTAGTTAGCTTTAGGAAAAGATTGTGGTTTGGGTTTAAATAACACCGTAACTTAAGCACTGAAGTTACGTGACAAATAAATCAACTTTCACTTATTCACTTTCACACGGGACATGAACAGCAGTCTGAAGGAAGGCAGAGAAGAGTTTTTCTTTGTTAATGACAGAAAACAAAAAGTCAGAGTCCTTCTGAGCTTGAATGAACTTTACAACTCAGCAGTTTAATGATTTTTAGGACAACAAATGAAGACGGCCGCTGCTCAGGACTCACCAGCAGAGCAACGTTCATCCCCGGCACCTACAAGCTTCGCTTTGAGACGGGTTCATACTGGGAGAGTCTGGGTCAGACCTCTTTCTACCCATATGTAGAGGTGAGCTTCAACACGCTGCGTTCATCTCTATCAGGTGTTCCTTGGACATGTGATAATGGGTTTGCAGTCAAACTAAACTCTCTATCATGTCACTTGTAGTCCTTATCCTTAAAATGATCATATTTTAATACTTGCAGGCAGTTTAATAGCAGCAGCTATTGTTAGTGAATTTAAGTACAACCATTTATGGAATGGTGTAGATGTATAAATATATATAAAAAAACAGTGATGCTTGTTGTTTTTTGTTTATATATTAAGATGATTATTTATGTGTGTATATATGATAAACATTAAGTACATTATTGAAGTTATAAAAAGGGGTAGGACCGTGTAGGTGTTTACTCACGCCTACTCCTTTTCAAACATATAATATTTATTTAGTTTATTTAGAATTTGCTGTTTATGTTGTTTATTGTGTTTATTTATACTGTTTATTTTATTGGTTAACCAGGCTGCTTTTGTTGTTTTTAATTAATAAATGGAAGAGTATAATACATTATAGTTCTAGGTTGTAATTGTTGTTTTTATACTTATAAATTATAAATTATTGTGGACAAATCCTATGAAAAGACTATTTGTTCTATACTGAAGATGTTAATCCTTACAAATGGCTCACATAAATATAAAGCTTTACTTTAAAAAAGGCCAATAATTTACTAAAACAGATGGGAGCTGTAGTTTTCTGCAGATGTCAGCACATCTGTCCTCTTGCAAGATTATGAAAACACCAGAAGGTGTCGCCAGATCAGATCGGACAATCATCAGGTTTAAGAGAGTTGTTGTCATCAGTTTAGACAACAGTAATGTGTACCATAATATGTCAGTATTATCACCTCATCATGATAAATAACAACACTGATTTCTTGCAGAGTAATTGTGAGAAAAGTCTGCAGATTTTTCTATTTAGAACTGAAGACAACTGATCATTTATTATTTGTCAATCCTGTTAACTGGCTTGAAATGAAGCTTCTCTTTATAGACAGAGTACAACCAAGGGGTCAGCGCGGGGTCAGCCATGGTATGGTCAAATCCCAATGGACTGAGTTACCACTGTTTGTATTTATTGTATGTTTCTATGTATGTGTGTGTTTCCAGGTTGTGTTTACCATCTCCGAGCCGGAGAAGCGGTTCCACCTCCCTCTGCTGATGAGTCGATTCTCCTACAGCGTCTACAGAGGAAGCTGAGAGCTGCAGCTTCAACACTCTGCAACCACGGATGGAGAGAGAGTAGATTTCATGACTTGTACTCATCCAGTCTATTTTTGTTTCGTTGTTGTTTTTGCCTTTGGCGCAGTTGCAAATTCTGGAGTGACATGAGCTTTTTAATCCTCATTACTGCAGACATTTAAGGCTTCACTCTGGTATTCTTAAGATTATCAAATACATACCAGTATTTATCATCTCTTTATTTGATATTTTATGTTATTACTCATAACACTGCTAACCTAACTATTCTTTTGGAAGAGAATCTTAATTTACACACTTGTACAAACCTCTGATTTATTAATTTCTCATTGAGACTGATATTGAAAGTTTTATACAATCTGTCATCTGTATTAATATGAAGAGTATGAAGCAACTGGAAATACAGCTGAATTGATTAATTTTGTTTTCCTATTTATTTTAATAACATTTTAAGACGTGTTTTCTTTGGAGGACCACAAGAGTCACGTAAATAGTAATAAAGCATTTAATTGATGAATAACTAATTGTACAATAAAAACAGGCTAAAATAAATTTGTTTACAAATGTATTTATTAATCTATGAATAAATGGACTAAATTACAAAGTATTAATTTTTTTACATTTTAATGGGCAATAAAAAATAATTATAAAAATAATTTACAAATGAAATATTAATCCATCAATAAATAGTTCAAATTAAAAAGGGATTTACAAAAACACCATAAATCAGTCAAAAAGTACATAATTTAAAAATACATTAATGAATTCATAAATAAATAATGGAATTTAAAATTAGTTTTAATAATAATTATAATAATTAAAATAGTTTTCAAGCAGAAATGCCAAACATTTGCAGGTTTCAGCTTCTTTACTGTCTCATATGATTAAAAATCTATTGATCAGACTAAACCATTAATATGAACAATAAGCTCTGAGAAATTGTGATGGATGTTTTTCACTATTATTATTATAATTATTATAATTATAATATAGGTTTGATGAAATGATTAATTGATTAGTCGAGAAGAAAATCGCCAGATTATTCAACAGTAAAATAATTTTTAGTTGCTGAAAATTTCTAACAAAACATACTTTTGAAACAGAATTAATTTCAATGTCATATGATTTCACTGTCTTTTTACTTATTTATTCTTTATTTTTGTCTTACTAACCCTGTATTTACTTTTATTTTTTTCTTACAAAGTGAAACATCTATTTTCAATATTTTAATATCTTGTTAAGCTGTTAAATTATGTCATTTTTAACATGTAATAGTCATATATATCGGTGTGGAAACAGCACAGTCATCCCATGTTTTGGTAACAGTTCTGTTACATGAGGTTGCATGGAAGCATTGGGAGTAGTGATGTGTCGGTAACGAACGAGCCGGTTCAAAGAGCCGGCTCTTTTAAGTGAACGACAAGAGCCGGCTTTTTTAATTATATAAAAGGCAGAAGTTGTAAAAACGAAGAGCCGTTTTGGAGCCGAAAGAGCCGGATCTTCTTGGTGAGCTGAGCCAAATGATCTGACTCACTAAAAAGAGCCGGAATTCCCATCACTAATTGTGAGTAAGTGTCTTTCTGTGTCAGCCAATCAGAGTGAAGGTGTGCTGTGTGAGGACCCAGTGTTGGCCTCGCTGGTGCCTGAATGTAATAAAGTCATCCTAAAGAGAATTAAATCCATTTACGTGCATTAAATGTATAATATATCATATAATATACTATATTGACATTTTTATCACCTAAATATTTTTTTAAATTAATAAATCTTTCTTTTTGTAACAATTTCCGGCAGGCATTCGAAGAGACAGCCTACCGGGCTTTTACATCATCATGGTGCCGTTGACATTTCACGCTGTTATTCAATAACACTTGTTGGAGCTCCACCATGAAGTCCAGGAGAGGAAATTAAAGCATTACTCGTTGTTTTTGGATTGAAAGACTGGGCAAGCGGCTCTGGGAGGATGTCTCAGATGCTGAGGCTTCTCTCGGCGGCCGGTCTGCCTCTCTGCCGGGCTGGAGGAGCCCGGGCTCGGCTCTCTGCGGTGACCGCAGGATGGCTCCTCACAGCCGGGTACCGGAGCTCCGCTGCTCGGGTGAGTGAAGCTGGAGGTTTTCTGGAGTAATTACTAAGTAATGTACGAGTCAGACAGTGAATTAATGACACTAATTACCTCTCCACGTGGTTAAACTTTGATTTTATGTCTAGAGAGGAACGGATATCTAGCTTACCCCGACTACGTGCGAAAGCCCCGTTGCAAAATCATTCAATTCAAGGTTAGCTTGGTTAATATCAAAATAACATACACTTTGAATCTCCATTTAACACCTCATCTGCTTGATTGTAATCTACTTTTGAATTCGGCATTAATCAGATCCAGCAAATACAAATATTGCAAGAAATGTTTGTGTAAAGGAACGGATATATAACTAAACCCGACTACGTGCCAAACCCCATTGCAAAATCATTCAATTCAAGATTAGTTTGGTTATTAACAAAATAACATACACTTTGAAACTCCATTTAACACCTCATCTGCTTGATTATAATCTACTACTTAATTCGGCATTAATCAGATCCAGCAAATACAAATATGAATAAGTAATAAAGGGACTTTCTCTGTGGAGACACGGCTTGCTACTACGCAGTTAGCAAGCAGACTTGGGGACCTGCAGGCAAAGAGTCACCGGTTTACTGGAGTAACTATTTAAGAAATGTACGAGTCCGACAGTGAATTAATGACACAAATTACCTCTCCACGTGGGTTGGAAGTTCAACTTTGATTTGTCTAGAGAGGAACGGATATCTTAGCTAAACCCGACTACGTGCGAAACTCCGTTGCAAAATCATTCAATTCAAGGTTAGATTGGTTAATATCAAAATGGCACACATTTTAAAACTCCATTTAAGACCTCATCTGCTTGATTATAATCTACTCTTTAATTCGGCATTAATCAGATCCAGCAAATAAAAATATTGCAAGTAATAAAGTGACTTTCTGTGTGGAGACACAGCTTGCTACTACGCAGTTAGCTAGCAGCCTTGTAGGGTCACCGGTCTTATTTAACACTATAGTGACATTTTTGTCCTGTAATCAGGTGTATTGTGTGCCTTTTAAAATATGCCACTAAAGTTATACGATGCAAAAGTTCTTTCTGAGGCTTTTCTCACAAAACAAGCTGACAACCGTCCTGCTACTTAGTTAGCTAACTGAGGCCCTTAAAGTGAGCTAAACTTAGCATTAAGTATGGTAGCTTAAACTCAATGCTCAATTTGTGTTGATGCTTAAAAAAACTTGGTTTCACCAAACAAAACAGTATTCTTCTGCACCAGTGTTGACTGAAAAATGACCTTGGAGTAAAGTAAATACACAAAGCAGTGTATTTGTACCATAGAAATAGAATAGGACATAAGACTGAACACCTATATAGTACAATGGTTAGAAATAATATATATATATATATATATATATATATATATATATATATATATATATATATATATATTATAAGAGAGATTTAAATAATAGAAAAATTACTTTGCAGCTTAAACTGAGAGAAAATATTTTTTGTTAGTAAATAGAAGTAATGGATGATTTATGACAGTGGAAAATGCTTATGGACTAACTCTTGTATAAATGACAAGATACTGGATTTGTAAACACTCTTCTTTGATGATGGACACTTGTAACCATGACTGGTCTATTTGTTTTCTTTATTGTGTTTTCTTTTTCTATCTTTATTATTGTAAAAAAGAAAAGTTAACATACACAGTACTTTTGGTTGTATGCACAAATAAAAACTCAATAAATATTAATATTGTCTTGTTTAAATGCAGCTTTATCATAAAGACGTGTGACATAAATCTGGGCTCTTTAAACATTAATGGTGCAAGAGAGGATGCTGAGAGAGCTTACCTTATTAATTTAGTTTAGTTTATTAATTTTTATTTTTTTTTTATAAGAAATGCACAGCACAGCTGAGAGTGAATGTGAATAGAGGAGGGAGAGTAGGAACAGTGCTGGAGTTGCAGTCTTGTTTTCTAGAAAATATAAGCTGAATTTGAAAATGTACAAATGACTTTCATTAATGTGTATGCTCCAACCGTAGGCACAGATAGTGTTTTTAACACACTTTAGACACTGTTGTTGACAGTTGTAGATACTCAAGACTGAAAACCATCCAGAACCACATAAACATAGATTTTACTGTTTCAGCATCAAGCTAATGCATGTGACTAAAGATGTGAAATGTAGCAGTGCCTTGTGGCATTTCAGTGTGGCTCTTCTTTCTGATACAGTCTTTAAAAATGCTTCCAGTCTCTTTTGGAGTAACTACGGAAACACAAAATCTGAGTACAGTTCATGGGAAATAGGGAAGGGTAATATAAAACAGCTGTGCCTACAGTACCAGCCCAGTCAAATAGCAGTTCGTGAAATAATCACAAAATGTAATGTATTGATTCGTGTACATAGACATGAATTTCACTTTTTTTTTTTTTCATTATGGTCAGCACAAAATCAATTTGTATGTAATCCACGTAATTGTGAACCAGGAAGTATAAAGGGCGTCGAACGCCACGTAAGGAGGAAGTCGGGGTGGATGATAGGGTCAAAAAACAAAAGACTTTCACCAGTTCAAAGTTGATTTATTTGTCACATAACGTCCGTACTTAAGTTACGGCACTTCTGGTGTTACTTTTACCCAAACCACGATCTTTTCCTGAACCTAACTGAGTAGTTTTGTTGTCTAAGCCTAACTAAGTCGATCTTTTCCTTAACCTAACTGAGAAGTTTTATTTTGAAAAGACTGTAGCAGAAATTGACACGTGCATCACGTGTTGCTGGACATTCGTAGGAAAAAGCACGAAAAATATGTTGTTAAAAGTCGTGCTGAGCGGTACGAAAAAAAAAGGGTAATTTGGAAATGATGACTAGATCTATAAAAGCTCTGGAGAGAGAAGCTGCAGGATTTAGCCGACTCCGTAGGAGAAAGAGAACATGTTAACGTTCTCAAAAGGAAAACGTCAGCTCTATCTGACCTGCTGGGTTTTTTCTGGTTAGATCTCGGTTTCAGGATGCTCCCTCTCACTTTTTCTATGACCTCGAACTCCTATTCTATTTCTATGATTTGTACAATGTAGTTTTATAACTTCAGATGTACAGTGTCAGTTTATTGAAAACTGTCGTCTTCTTATTATTAACTTGTCCGCCCTTATTACTCAGCTCTAATCTAATTTGGACAATGATTCAATTCTATTGTCTTTAAGGCCCAGACACACCAACTCGACATCAAAGAACTAGCGGCGACATACATTTCTTGGCCGACATATTGAAATTGACACACCAAAAAGACTACAGCTGACGGCCAGTTACCACGTACGTTCTGCGCCTGCTTGAGATGAAATAACTCCACACCAGCAGGCGGCGGTAGTCTGTATTCATCATTCAAAAAGGGAAACAGGAAGACCGAGGACGACGGATATACAAACCGTTGTTATGATACGTACATGAAACAAAGCAGCGTTTGTCGACAATTTTCACATCACTCTCACTCACCACTAAGCTTCATTCCAGATGTTCATGTCGCTGTGAAAATATCTGTGTGTTGGAACGATCAGATGACATAAAGATGAAAAATGAGAAGAGTCTTCTCTGTGTGTCCTCTTGACTTTACTCGTTGGCTTGCTTTCCTCACTTCCATTTCTCTTCTCGTGCATTGATTGGTTTAAGCTGAACCGCCAATCAGAGTGATTTCTCTCACCGACGGGCTCCATCACTGATTCAACATGCTGAATCGCCCAAAAAAACTCCAACACGGGCAGACTAGAGCCGGCAGACGCTCACCAACGGCCCCAAACTGTCCGACGGCCGACTGTCGGCTTGGTGTGTCAGGACCTTTTAGAGGTGGTGGTCTTAAAGCAGTCATATAAATGTTGTTTCTCAGCAGAGCCTCTCAGGCTGTTCTCGGTGTGTGTTCGGTGTACTAACGGTGGTTCTGTCGTCTTTTTCAGAATGTCAGTCGGACTCCAGCGAACTTCCTGTCCTGTCGCAGATTCCAGTCAGCTCAGCGACGACTGTACTCCACTGAACCTAAAGGTGAGCGCCGCTGTGTCTAAAGCACAAAAGGTGGTTATTGTGCTCATCCAGCCCCAGTGGGGTTCACGACAAAAAGCAGCAAACAAAGAAAAAGGAGAAGTTGTCTGCACATTAAAATTTGAAAGTTCTCAAATGTTTTTATTGATGCAACATTTTGACCTATAAGATCTTAATCAGGCAAACATCCATGTGATATAACAATCATTTCAGATGGTCAAGGAGGACCTGCAGGAGGAGGAGGAGGAGCAGGAGGAGGAAAATCATCAGGTGGAGGGAAGAAAGGAGGAAAAGACTGGTGGAACCGAATGCAAAAGGTTTGTTAAACTTCAAAACATTTAAATTCTTACAAGATGTTGAAAGATTGTGAAAAGTGAGATTGTCTGTGTAGTTAAACTAAAATGAGAAATAAAAGCTGGACTTTTAGATGCAGGTCTTTAGTTAACTTTGCTCTCACAGAGTTCACATAACGGGTTCATTGAAAAGTAGTATTTAGGTTGATGTTGAGACTTCCAAGAAACTTCTCTTCCTCTACTTTAGCAATATAAAATACACAGGATGTTTTTTTTATGGAAAATCCTGGGTTTCACAGTATTGTTATTGGTTTAGTATTGAGTAATGGTTTGAAATTTTGCCAATATTGATCAGAAGGTTGTGGAGAAAATGTTTGTTGGCCTTGTTTCAAATTCAGCCAATAGGAGAAAAGAGAACTGATCAGGTGAAACGTGCAAAGTAGTAACTGTTTGATAACAGCGCCGGATGGCTTTCAATGATTCAGAATCCGTTTTATTGCCACGTAGGTTTCCACATACGAGGAATTTGCCTTTGTATCTTAGTGCATAACGGTCAAAATAAACATAGTGAGGGAAAAGAAAAAACAAGAATCCTAAATATAAAATTGAAATTTACAATTTAAAAAAAAGTGTAAAATATGTTTTAAAGGAAAAAAATTGCCCTATCGTGGTTTATTTCACAACAATGACCCGCTAGCTGTACATTATCCCGCTTATTACACGGCTACTTACTTAAGAAATCAATAATTTGACACAAAAACGCCCCGGCAGAGTCCAACATCAGAACTGCGTCCATAGCAACGGACTGTTATACATGGCAACGGTCTGTTATACATAGCAACGGTCTGTTATAAAGAAATAACAGACTGTAGAACGCCGTGATTGACCAATCAGAATTGAGTATACAACAAAGCCGTGTAAAAATGTTTTATAACATGGACCTGTGTGTCTGTGCTGGTCTTCAGGGTGACTTCCCCTGGGATGAGAAGGACTTCCGCTACTTGGCGATCACTGCAACCGGAGTCAGTTCAGCTCTGCTCTACTTCTACTTCAGAGACAACGGCAGAGAGATCAGCTGGAAGGACTTCGTCCACCGCTTCGTGGGCAGAGGAATGGTGAGGAGGACATTTATACTGGAGCATTTATACTGTACAGGGACATTTATATTGTACTGGGACTGGGACATTTATACTGTACTGGGACATTTATATTGTACTGGGACATGATTTAGAGTCCAGATCAAGTCTGAACATCCACAGAAACAAAATAAAATAAATATGGTATAAAGATGTATCATCCACTGCATCTTTGAATAATAGGAGACCGGAGCCCTGCTGCTAAATAAACTCATTTAAGTAAAAAGGATTGTAAATGTATTTTTTAAAAACATATATGTGTTTTCTGTCCAGGTGGAGCGGTTGGAGGTCGTAAACAAACAATATGTCAGAGTCATCCTGGTGCCGGGAGCCGACGCTGATGCGGTGAGAACAAACAAACTGAAATTCTGACACTGACGCAGACATTTAAAACCTCAACTTTTACCTAATTTTTATGGAGCCAAACAATTGTAATGAAATTCAGTATATTTGTGTTAATCTTTGCTGTTTTTTGCAAAACATACTGTATGTCATGTTAAAATGATGGTGCATTTATGTACTCCTCGGATAGTCCCATTTCACGAGTTGGGAAGTCGTACTACTTCCGACATCCGTGTGTTCATGAGCTTTAAGTCGTAATGTGGAAACAACATTGATGCTATTTATTACTCAGAGTGTGTAAACAACATGTTGATAGTTGTGCAATTAAACATTTTAATCCATTGACAGCCCTAGTTTCTTACCATCAACCCAACATTTACTTTCGTCATCCATGTCTCTACGTCACGACGTCTACGTGGCTAGTCTTGTACCAAAATTTTCGCCGACTTTCCAAGTTGTTGTTGTTCTGACATGAAGGGGCGTTCACAGGAATTTTCCCAGTTGGAAACTAACCTTTCCGATTATTCCGACACCACATGAATGCAGCATTTAGCTGTGGATCCATTGTGAAAATGGGACCAACAAATGCTTCTCCTTCCATACTACTGTAGATGCTTTTGTTTATTACTCTTCATGTATTTGAATTGTGAGCTAAATGACACGTAACGACCTGGATCTCTGAAATTGGAAATTATTTCACTCTGTAAATAATTACACAAAAAAAAAAACAATTTCTCCCAACAAAAAAAGACAATAACGATACAGCATAAAGATTCTTTACAGACTGAAAAGGTGTAGGACGACAATACATCTCCTCTTTTTTAATAATACACAAGTCATGTGTGACCTGCAGAGCTACGTTTGGTTCAACATCGGCAGCGTCGACACGTTTGAGAGGAACCTGGAGGCGGCGCACATGGAGCTCGGCCTGGAGTCGTCACGCCGCCCTGCCGTCGTCTACAGCACCGAGAGCGACGGGTGAGTTTAACATGTAAAACAGCTGTACTTCTCCCATCGACGTATATCTTCTGTAAACTGGTTGATATCTGAGAGATAACATCTGATATACGAACACTTCGCTCCTCTCTCTTGTCCCAGCTCCTTTCTGATGAGCATGATACCCACCCTGCTGCTGATTGGCTTCCTGCTCTTCACCCTGCGGCGAGGACCAATGGGAGGAGGCCCCGGTGGCGGAAGGGGCGGGCCCTTCAGCATGAGCGAGTCAACGGCGAAGATGATGAAGGACAACATCGATGTGAAGTTCAAGGATGTGGCCGGCTGCGAGGAGGCCAAGCTGGAGATCCTGGAGTTCGTCAACTTCCTGAAGAACCCACAACAGTACCAAGACCTCGGGGCCAAGATCCCCAAGGTATGCACGCACGCACGCACACACACATACACACATACACACATACACACATACATTTATATAGAGATTTGTAAATGTACATACATGTTTTTCGTACCTACCATGTCTTTTTTTGTGAGTGATGCACGTTTTTTGTGATCTATGTAAATTGCTGCTGTAACTTCGCGATTTCCCTTTGGGGATCAATAAAGTCTATCTACCTACACATCTCATAATTAAACCACATAAACATCCATCTATCTATCTCACAATTAAACCACTTGGACATAGTATTTAGTGTGTTGGGTGACTGATGTAGTTCCTGAAGTTGTAATTTGGTATGTATTATAGTTGAGATGAGTTAAATGTCTGGTCATGTGGTATCCCAGGGTGCCGTGCTGTCCGGACCTCCTGGGACGGGGAAGACTCTGCTGGCTAAAGCCACCGCCGGCGAGGCCAACGTCCCATTCATCACCGTCAACGGCTCCGAGTTCCTGGAGATGTTTGTGGGCGTCGGTCCTGCCAGGGTGAGTAACGGAAACCACATCACACGTCTGTCGGACCTCAGGACTATGGGGAACAAGCGTTTGTTTTTCCCCCTTTAGATCTTAATTATATAATTTATAATCTTGTATAATGTAAATTTTTCCTCCCAGGTGAAGAGAAACTTGAATAAATCCAGTTGTTTGAAGGAGACGTTTTCACAGCAATATGAAATAGATAAAAGAGAGGGAATTATGACCTGTTTAACTTCATAACAAAAACCAGTATGACAACAGCAATAAAGGAGTAAATGTTGAAGCACATGAAATTTATTGTTTTGTTTTTTACCGTGGTATCGAGAATCATGGAATTTAACTGGTATTGGTATCGACTACTAAATTTCTGGTATTGTGACATCACTAGTCATGTTTGTCCACCCTGAGAGAAAACGGAGCGGTTGATTGTGTTTCCTCCTCTACAGGTGAGGGACATGTTCTCCATGGCGAGGAAGAACGCCCCCTGCATCCTCTTCATCGATGAGATCGACGCTGTAGGGAGGAAGAGGGGAGGAGGGAACTTTGGCGGTCAGAGTGAACAGGAGAACACCCTGAACCAGCTGCTGGTGGAGATGGACGGTAGGCCGCAGATTAACTCACTCTTCAGGGTTTTGATTTGAAATTATGTTTTAGTTCTTAACTTCCTGGTTTTATTTTTTCTTTGCAGGTTTTAACACGGCGACTAACGTGGTGGTTCTGGCCGGAACCAACAGACCCGACATCCTGGATCCTGCTCTTATGAGACCGGGACGCTTCGACAGACAGATCTATATAGGTAGAGTTCAACTCTCTCTGTTCTCTGACTCTACGTACGAAACATAACAACGTTGTTGGGGTGACTGAGGAGGCGTCATCAGGTCAAACAGGAAATAGATTATTTCATGAATTGTCTGTTTATCTGCTGAATATTTTTTCTCGATTCTTCGGGTCATTTCTTGGTCTTTTAAAACATCTGAAAATTGTTTCTTGGAGCCCTGTTGACATCTTCATATTTTTTTTTTTCATCTGACCCACAAATTTGACCCAAAAGTTTTCTGTAATTTAGGGAAAAGAAAAGTGGCGATCCTCGCAATGTGGAAGCTGGAAGCATGATACATTTGACTGATAAATATTTGAAAAATTGCTCAAATGATTAACAGATTATGAAAATACTTTCCATTATTTCACACAAATTGTTTATTAATTGTAACTGAATATTCTTTTTGTTTTATCTGTTTATATATTTTATTTATTTATTCACTCTTTATTTAATATTTATTAATTTTGACTTATTTATTTTTTAATTAATTCATGAATTTATTATTGTCAGACTGACTGACTTATTGAATGAATGTGAAATTGTCACTTTAACCGGATCACTTTTATTTATTCACTTTTTATTTTGAAGTCAGTTCTTACACTCTCTTAACGTAATGCCTAGTATATACAGTACATGTATCACAAAACAACGTGGGGGCTAGTTTGACCGTCTTTATTTGAAGTGGAGGCGTCTTCCATCACCGTTTACGACCTCAACACGTATAAGCTTCACTTCCTTCGCTTTCTCCAGATACGAAAAAAAATGACATGACAATTTGTACTGGATGTTGGCGATATAGTCATTGACTACATCCCACGTAAAACGAGCCGCAATACATGGAGTATATTCGATATATCGCCCACCCCTACAACAAAGTGCACACTTTTTCCAATTCAATTCATTATGTAGCCCAAATGTACATCTATCCTATCATTATCTTATATTTTATATGGTCGTCTCTTGTGTCCCATCTCCTCTCAGGTCCTCCAGACATTAAGGGCAGAGCTTCCATCTTTAAAGTCCACCTGCGACCGATCAAACTGGACCCCAAGATGGACAAAGACCATCTCGCCAGGAAGATGGCTGCTGCCACGCCGGGATTCACCGGTACGTTACGGCTGCATCGGTTATAGCGGTTTAGTGTTTTCATGAAATCTGTGAGGGAGGAATTTAAAATATAGTAATGTAGTCAGTTTGTTTTAACCTCTGGATGCTCTGTTTACTCCAAGAAGCCTGAATAATCTGGATAATTCGAGAGAAAAGAGATGAAAACCTTAAAGGAAATTAAATAAAAATTAGACTTCTGCTAGTCGGAAACAGTTTTAAACCAAATCAGATCAGATTTTGTACAGTTTAACTGAAACACAAAATAATAAAGGGAAAACTACCTAAAAAAACAAACAAGTGTAACAGAAAATCAGCATTTGACAGCTGCTTGTACTTTTATAGAGAGCACTGAAAGAGAAAACATGTTTGATATAATTAATGTTTAGTGTTGTGCAAACTAGTCTTGAATGAATTGTTGACGGATGTATTTCTTCAGGAGCCGACATCGCTAACGTCTGCAACGAGGCGGCGCTGATCGCTGCCAGGCATCTGAACACGTCCGTCAACGCCAAACACTTCGAACAGGCCATCGACCGCGTCATCGGAGGTCAGTGTGGCGTCACAAACCGACCCAACCTCCTCGCTTTCTTTATCCACTTTATACTAGATGTGTTCCTGTCGTAATCCCTCTGCTTCAGAATTACTTTCCCTATTTAAATGTCTTTAATATATAATAATACTTATTATTATTATTATTATTATTATTATTATCATCATCCAGTTTGTGTGTTTTGTGTGTTTTCAGGTCTGGAGAAGAAGACTCAGGTCCTGCAGCCCACAGAGAAGAAGACAGTAGCGTACCACGAGGCGGGTCACGCCATCGTGGGCTGGTTCTTGGAGCACGCCGACCCGCTGCTGAAGGTACGTCTGATATCTTTAACTGATATTAATACACACTAATATACCTCCTATGTGTTCATAACTCAGTACTTCCTGTAGTGACAGAATGTCATTTACTAGAGCGGGTTTGAAACTGGACATGAGTCAGTATGAAAATGTCTTTGTGTTATCAGGACAAAATTAATCTTTGTATCAAATATCATCTCAATAATAAAGATTTAATTTGTGTTCATAAAAACACTAAAAATACAGTAGTACTGTATACTCAAAATGTTTAACTGGGACACAAAAAAAAATCTTTAGAAAACAAAGTAAAAAAAATAAATTAGAAAATTATAATAAAAGTAAATATGAAAAGATGAATACAAATAATAATGATAATAAAATAATAGAAAGATAATAAAATGAAATCGAAATAAAAATAAAATATAAATAATAATTATAAATTAAATACAAATAAAAAACAATTATAAAAATAAACAAAATAATAAACACAAAAAACAGAAGAAAAAAAAAAGAATATAGCACCTTTTGTTTAAAGATGCAGCCCAAAAATATAAAACAAAACAAAATACAAACAATATTTGGCCATTTTTTAAAAATACAAATAATCAACAATAAATACAACCTCTAATAAATATAAAAGGTAAGAGCTGACAAAGTTTTATTTCTACAAATTTAAAAGCCAGAATATCTGAGGGTTGTTGTTGGAACGTGAAATGAAATTCAGTCATTGATATAAGAATGTGCTTTGTTCTGTAAGGATTTATTAACTAGTAAAATATGACTTAATCAGAAGTAAAAATATCAGGAGACTCGTTCAAATATTCAAAAAGTTATAAAAAATAAATAAATATTAGTTTTAAAAAAATGTCAGTTTAGTTTTTTGCTGGTCCTTTTAAAAAAACCAACAACAACAAAAAAACAATATACAGTTGATAAATGTCACACAAACCTTTATAACAGATGTAAAAAGTTAATTAATGCTAAAGTACCACAGAAAGAGTGGTGTATAACCACTAGTGCTGCTGCCCCTGTCACATCTACGACTGTTACCAGTGCAGAACAGCAGTAAACCCACTTCCTGTGTGTGTGTCCAGGTGTCGATCATCCCGCGGGGGAAGGGTCTGGGTTACGCTCAGTACCTGCCCAGAGAGCAGTACCTGTACAGCCGAGAGCAGCTGTTCGACAGGATGTGCATGATGCTGGGGGGCCGTGTGGCCGAGCAGGTCTTCTTTGGCAAAATCACCACCGGAGCTCAGGACGACCTGAAGAAGATCACGCAGTCCGCCTACGCTCAGGTACGCACACGCACACGCACACGCACACGCACACGCACACGCACACGCTGGGTCTGTTTTTCCTGCCCTGACACCTGGATCTCCTCCCTCCAGATTGTGCAGTTTGGGATGAGTGATAAGGTGGGGCAGGTGTCGTTCGACCTGCCGCGGCAGGGTGAGATGGTCCTGGAGAAGCCGTATAGCGAAGCGACGGCCGAGTTGATCGACTCGGAGGTCCGGGAGCTGGTGGAGCGAGCGTACCAGAGAACGCTGGAGCTCATCGAGGACAAGAAGGAGCTGGTGGAGTTGGTGAGACCCTCTAATGCTTCATCGTGTTTACTGGTCAGAGGTCCAGGAGCCTCTGTACTATTATGGAGTCTAAACGGTGTGTGCCATTTAATTATTTTAAAATCAAGAGAATAAAAACTGATAAATAATAAACAAACACTCACCAACATGAGTTTTGTACAAAGGTGTATTAGGGCCATTGTAGGTAAAAAAACAAAATAAAATTGCAGAGGCAGGGGAGGGGGGTAAATATTTGATATTCTCTGAGATTCAAGTGGTAAATCTACAAGAAAATACTCCCACATTTTTACAAGGAAAAACTTGAATATTCTCTGAAATTATAAAGTCATAAATTTGTGAGGAAATAAGGAATCACATCGCTTCACTTTGCCATGTTGGATCAGCCTCATCGCACCGAAGAGGTTGTCAAAGTTAACGTGATAATAATGCGTTTACGCAAAGTCGTTTAAACTGAACTAACATCTTTTTAAAGCATTAATGTAACTTGCAATTTTTGGTTTGTAGTGGGCTCCGTTTTAAAGGTAGAGTGAAGATACTGGTATTATATGAAACTAGAGAACCATTGGTACCAGCCATGTCATACTAGCTTGTCGTGATGGAGGCTGAATAACGCTCCAAACTTATAGTAAATTTGGGCGAGGAAAAACAGAGTTTTACTGCTAATAAAAAGATAAATGCAGCGATGGAAAGCTGAAGATCTTGTCATTCTTACGCTCTTGAACTTGACAGAGATATTGCTGGATGCATTTGTAGGTTGCCAGTAACCTCTAACTTTGGGTTGTATTGCTAAGTAGCCGTGATATATGTCCAACTAAAGGAGAAAATCATCATCAATTGCTCCTGTGAGCGAAACAGGTCGCTAAGGTTGCTTTCACATTGGTTCATATAGGTTCAATCAAGTCGGCTTGGTCACAGGTTAGAGACGAGACAGAATATCAGCTCCCTTACTCGTGTTTGGAGGCCATTGCAAAAATATACCATTGTCGTATGAACCTGAAGTGCCAAACTAAACCGAACTGTGACTAGAGATTACCGGCAATCCTGAACTTTATCCAGCGATGTCTGTCAATTTTATGAAAAATTCCTCACATCAATGGAAAGATTTTGTTGTTCTATATATAGGTGTATTGGTTGTCCTTCTATCATGAAGGCAAGGGGGTGATGTTTGACCCTGAAGTGACCAGGCTCCTTTTATTAGGGGCTTGAGAAATGTCTGCTATGGCCCTCGTGGGGCAAATTTTCAGCGCCCCGATCTCTATATCTTTATATAACATATAAACCTACATCTTTGCCAAATGTCTTGCTTTATCCTAAAATGCACAATTGTTATGTTTAACTGCCTCACTAATATTTTACAATTTAAGTATCTAAAAAAGCCCATACAATAGTCTTTAGTATGTCAACACACAAAGACACAAGCACACAGAATTCATGGAGGTATTTTTCCAGGAAGAAGTGGAAGTAAAGTTGTAGATTTCTGCCATACCTTCATTCCTGGTTTCCTCCTCAGGTGGGGAAGCGTCTCCTGGAGAGGGAGGTCCTGGACAAGGCGGACATGTTGGAGCTGCTGGGCCCGCGGCCGTTCGAGGAGAAGTCGACGTACGAGGAGTTTGTGGAGGGGACGGGCAGCTTTGAGGAGGACACGAGTCTGCCGGAGGGCCTCAAAGACTGGAACGTGGAGAGAGGAGGAGGAGGAGAGGAGGCCGAGGAGACGAGCCCGACTCAGGACAAACAGCAGGCCGTGTAGAGCCGGAAACTCAGATAAGGACAAACAAACTCTTCACATCCCAGCTGCAAAAACCTCAACGCTGACTCAGTTTCACAGAGCCTGGGAGGTAGAGTTCGTAATTCAGGCCCTCAATTTACTTTGTGTCCCCTCAGATCAATAATTCAGACACTTGAATGACTAAATTCATTACAGCAAGTTCTCAGTTTCATCGTCTGTCCCATCAACATTCACTAGGAACCTCGACGTGGATGTATTTCAGGATTTGTCTGTTTAAAGGTTTCTGAAGGAAAGGGGGCAAATTGAGTAATTTAAGAGCACAAATTATTAATTCAAGGAACCCAAATAAAAGTCTATAAATTACTTATTTGAGGGTCAAAAAAGCTCTTCCTGAGAACCACCGGGCTCTGTGTGAAAATGTAGAATCAACTTTAACGTCAATGAGGCTGCGATCAGTTTGTTTTTCCACCGTTCGGACAGGAAGACGCTCCAAATGGCCTTAACACTGATCGAACAGGAGACTGAGTCCTGAACTGATGATGCACATTTTTCTCTTTATTTATTGCGTTAAAAAGGGAGTTTTGCTTCCCGACTGACATCCAGCTGACGAGGAAGAAGAAAAAACTTTTCTGCAACCAAATTTAAAACATTTTTAAATATTTTGAGAATTGATTTGAAGCTATTTTGTTTCCTGCAGGATTTTTTTTTTTTTTTTTTTTACAACATTTCATGGACGTTTTCTTTTATTAACCGATAACACGGACATGTTTCACCCTGCTCAGTGTTCATGTCGGTATATAAAAAAAACACAGCTGTCCGTTTGAGTTTCTTTTATACAAACAGCTCGATGCTGTGAATACGTAGAGATGATTGTGTAGATGTTTTGTGCTGCTACATCATCAGCTGACAGCTGACTGATGGGGAAACTTAAATAATAGTTGATATTAATAATTGAAGGATTTCTGCTGATTTAAAGGAGAAATCCTCCTCAAACCTCAAAAGAAAAAAGCAATTAATGACTTCATTTTTCGGGTTACTTGAATGCTTTTAATGTTTTTAATCATCAGCTCCCCTGAAGAGAGTAAAACCAATTAAATTAATGTATAACCTCAGCCTGATTATTGTGATTATTATTATTAGCCAGAGACGATTATCATCCAAAAACGCATAAGAGACGTACTGTTGAATTTGGTGGCAGCTCACCTTTATTACAGCAGAGTTTATCTCCTAAAATAATAAAGAAAATATAGCAGCATGTCCTGATATGTGAAGTTGAGTTATTGTGTCTTTAGTCCTTGAAACACCTCCGTCTCGTTCTTTTGGGTTAAAATGTGAATCGCCACCTGCGTAGCAGAATTTAATGTTAATTTAAAACTGTGAAAATTAGTCAAATATAAGGTTTCTGATTAAAATCAAGACGTATAAACTCTTTGATCAAATTTAAAACCTCTTTCTAAAATTACAGACAGTTGAAGACGCTGTTAAATCTTAAATTAAAGCACGACTCGCTTGGTCCCACATGAATAAGACATAAATTAATATACATTTTAATATTAATTCATACAGTCCAGTATGTAAGATGTAGCTGCAAGTATTTATTATTTTCGTCTGATTTATGGCTTATAATTTGCAAAAACATGTATTTAAGATTTACTTTTAAAAGCCATTTAGATTTTAAACCAAATTTTGTCACAAGAGGAAACCTAAAGGATTTCTTTCCAGATCAACACTAGACCAAGAAACTAAATTTAAAACCTTATTTTAGACTCTCCAGGTCTTGCAGAAACATTAATAATATTGCATAGTATTAATAATTCAGACGCTGAACTAGACATCAGTAACCCCGCAGTAAAAGTAACTGAGACCGAAATCTAAATGACAGAAGTGATCAATAACAGCATCTACAGGTGGATTTTGTTCTTATCACATTATTGTTATTGTCCAGCAGGTGGCGCCGTCACTGCGACAGAACCTGATGTTTACAGCAGGAGGGTTCGACTGACAAGTTGATGTTAAAAAGCTGCCAAATCTGAATGAACTTCAGTCTCGACTGTCTGTTTGTTGCCTCCCGTTACTTGTGCGAGTTTGACCGCTGATATTTGCGTTCCTTCGCATCACTCGCGCTAGGCACACAGAGAGGAGGAGGATGGGCTTATCTCAACTGTGGCCGAAATAACCGCTGTTGCTGCTTTTTACACGTTGAACTCCCAGATATGTCGAAAAAACAACTGCCATCTTGTCTGGGTTCATAACATCCTCCGGCGGCGCTCAGTGAATTTTACCGAGCTGTATTCACCGTATCTAGCAAGCCACACGTCGGCTGATTTACTGTGGTTTACTACTGCGGTATGAACCCAAAATAAACAGATTGTGCTGTTATTTAAATGCAATAAATGGATATAAATGATGCCGATATAACTACATAATGATGGTGATTTGTAAAAAGTCTGAATTCATGCTTTGTCAGGTCTGTTACCAAGACGACAAGCAAACAACTTTTAAAATGCTTGTTTTCTGAATGGAGTTTGGATGGAGCTGCAGCTGCTCCATCAACACTGAGAATCTCAACACTGATGGGGTTTCGCGACACAGCGTCGTGCGAATTTCACGTCTATCCGCCTCTTTGTATTAACTTTGTATGTAATCATGTTTGGTGTGCCCGTTTTAGTGACTAAATATAAAACTACTCTGGCCTCAGACACATGTATCGGTTGAGCCCTCCTGTACATGAACTGTGAATTTAAAGTGAGATTTCCTGCTGAAGTGTACCCGTTACCACAGAAACATGGAAGTTATATAAATGTATTTAACCTCCTGTTTGCCAGCTGTCAGTAATGTAAAGTCAGGAAATATAAAGAGAGCTGAACAATAATTATTCTTTATATCAAAATTTGAAAGAGTACAGTTTCAAATGTAAGAGCTGCAGTTATAATAATGATAATAATAATAATAATAATCACCTTTGCTGTAGAGATTTGGGAAACATAACAAGCAAAACAAGAAGTAATAACTGTTCTTTTATTACTCCAGACGAATCAGCCACATTAGCTAATCCACGAGGCTAATTTCTGTGTTCAGAGAAGAGCGTTCGAAATGATTTCTGTGACATTTAAGTGTATGAGGAGGCTCGCTTGTGTTAATTTGTTGAGTTGCGTTTCCTGAATCTCTACAGCAGAGTTGAACAGTACCAACGTTAACAATCAGAAATTCAACTGAAACCTCTGCGAGTTTTAGGCCCCGTCTTCACGTATACAGATATTTTCCCCTTTGTTTAAAAGAAAAAAATCTGTCCACAAGACCTTTGTTTTACACAATATCTCCGTCCACACTCGAACGCAAAAACAACTCCAAACGCTCGCCGTAATGGTTACATCACCACAAGTGAGATCACAAGTTAAAGGTCACGGGAGCTTAGTTACCAGCCTTCTCTCTCCCTTTCCTTCGGCTTCATTACACTCAGTTGGGTAACAGTTTAACAGAGATCACGATTATTTATCACGGTTATTCATTGACTTTAGGGACAAAATATTTTTATTGCACTGCTTTCACTTCCATGTTGTGCTACATTCCTGTACAAATCTTTGCATCAAAATAAAGATTGATCCTTATCCATCTCCTAGAAGAAATAAAATTGTACTGTAACTTTTTAATCAAAATAAAACGGAGCACTTCACTTTCATGTTGTGCTACTACATTAATTAGAAAACTAATTATTTACTAATTAGCAAATTGTTGCTTCAAAATAAGACTTCAAATAAGGTTTTTCTTCACCTGAATTCAGTGCATGTTCATTTTGCAGAGCTTCCTATTAGTGTAGCGCGCATTTTAAACGTCAATAATATCGCAGTCGATCATGTTCATTTAATTGTGGGAAGCCAAAATTGTTTTCGATTAATTGTGCAGCCCTACTTAGAAGGCGTTTTCAAAAATATCCATTTTTGTGACCCAAAACTCTGTGTGCGTGGACGAGAGGCCGAAATGTAGAGGGAAATATTTGTTTTTAAAAATATCTGTATACATGTAGACAGGACTTAAATCTGGTTTAAAAACACATCAGCTTCAGTCTAAAATCCAGGATACCTGCAGGTAAATAATCTCTTAAAGAATAACTGGTCCTTTAACATTTGGCGACTGTATTTTCTGTTGACCTTTGACCTCTCAGAGAGCTGAGAATGTCAGCGTTTAAAGCTCAACCTTTACTTTAATCCTACTTTTTTTTTTAAATTGCAAATGTAAAAATCTACTTTGTATACAATATTTCTGTAAAAAAAGCTAGAAAGACGCTACATTCGTTGAGTGTGATGGCAACAACTGAAGCTGCACTGAGGACGCTCTGGTCCTCGTTCAGTTTATAGTTCAAGAAGGAGAAATAAAAACATGAAGAAGCCCTTTATCTCCACTGAAGAGAGAGTCGAAGCTCGTCTGAACAGCAGGAGAGAAAATCTGAGATGTCCCGTCGTCTCTCATGGAAAGTAAAAAACATCCTTTGGCGACGTGCACGACGTTCCCGCCGCCTCCCTAGGAGCGTCTTGATCGGTCCCTTCTTTACGTCCAATGGTGGAGGAGAGACGAGGCGAGCAGAGAGGCCGAGAAGACCGAGAGCGACAGGAAGATGGCCGACGCCCCGCCACACTCCTTAGCATCTTCCTGTTGGAGAATTTCAACATAAGAGGTAACGATACAGATAAATACTTTTGTATTATTATTGGTTGTATTTGTTTATTTATGACTGTATAGAATATACGTTTTTTAATAACTAAATACAATTTTTTCTATGCCTTTCTACATACTATACTTTGACTTTTTTATGACATTTTTCAACATATTGTACTATGGCTTTTTTTTATGACATATTATACTATGACTTTTTTCGACATACTATAATATAACTTTTTACGACCTTTTTTGACGTATTACTCTATGACTTTATTAAAACGTACTTTGACTTTTTTCGACATACTACATTATTACTTTTTTTTGAACATTTTTCAAGATACTAATCTATGACTTAAGGAAATTTGTTGACATACTATGACTTTTATTCATGTCCTTTTTCGACATACTAATATGACATTCTTATGTATGTCTGTTTCTGTTCTATGTCTCTGTGTTTTAGGTTCAGTTCCCTGATGAATGCTTGACGGCTCCTGTGTGAGGATGTGAACTGGGTCTATATAAGTGGATAATTACTCCCACACAGTGGCTCCCTTTTTGTCATTTTGTAATAAATGTTGTATTCTGTTCCATCCAACTCTGTATTGTGTCCCTCTTTATGTTGCTGTATTTCAACCAGTCATTATGGTAAGATATGTAATAAAAACATGAAAAAGTCATTGTATAGTATGTCAAAAATGTAATAGTAGTATGTCGTACAAGGTAATGAAAAATGTCAGTTTAGTATGTCATAAAAAGTCATGAAAAAAAATCATAGCATAGTATGTCGAAAAAAGTCATGAAAAAAATCATAGTATAGTATGTCTAAAAAAGTCAGTAGAACACATAATAAAAAAGAAACAAAAATGTCAGTGTAGTATGACATAAAAAAATCATTGTATAATACGTCATAAAAGATCTTAGTACATTATGTTAAAGATGTCATGAAATACATTAAAATGTCATAGTATAGTATGTCATAAAAAAAGTCAGTATAGCACATCAGAAAATAGAAATAAAAATGTCAGTGACATAAGGTAGTCATAAAAACGTCAACTCCCCGCGGACAACCTGTTCATAGAGTTGTCTAATCGTTAAGTTGTCTGAGAGAAGTCAGGTGAGCCCACAGCTTCAGAACTCACCTTCGGGTGGTAGGCGTGGCAGGACTCCGGACGCCGCCGTACCTTCTGGGATTTCATCCTGTTGCACTTCACTGTGGCGTTATGTTCACTGCCGTTAAGGAAAACAGACAACTCATGGCAGAGTACTACCGCTCAGCATCGTTTGAATATTTTTGATACTAGTTCCGATACTATTCCTGAGTTTCGATACCTAAATTAGCTTTTTTTCAGAACCTTACTTTAAGGAATATAAAACAGTTTTTGTACGTTTTTAAAAAAATTAACAAAAGTTGCATTTAAATACAAATCACACAATCTCACAGAAATACAGAGAAAAACTAGTGAAAATTTAAGATTTATATCAGGAACTATCTGATCAAATCCGTGTTGAAATCTGCAGGACGAGAGCTAGTTAACGGGAGGTGCCATTGGTTTACATTATGATGCGTTCAGGCTCTATTCAGTAAAAATGAGTAGGTCTATTGGGCGAAAGTAAATTCATTTTCATGATGTGTTCAAATGTAATCTTGTTAAATGTAGTTTTTGGCGAAAAACTTGAATAAATCCAGTTGTTAGAAAATGTTTTCACAGTATTGTAAAACAAATAATATAGAGGAAATATGACCTTATCATATCGAATTAGTATCGAAAATCGATTAATTTCACTGGTATTGGTATCGACTACTAACTTCTGGTATCGTGACATCCCTAGTGGAGGCCTATGGGAACTGACAAAATGCTTAAAATGTATTATTACGGCTACATCCGATAGCTGATTGGTTCAGAGATTGTTGAAGGATATATTTGATCTCTTTGGGCTCCAGCAGGATGGGTCCATACTGACGGGAACAGTCACAGTCGGCCTGAGCCACAACCAGAACCAGGTTACTGTCAGGAATCTGCTGCACAACAAACATCCTGAAACACAACACAGACAAGATACAGTCAACAACCACTCCCTCATTAACACTCACATCATCAATAACAACTAATGTCGACCTTACAGCAATCGACTTTTCAAGTGATTTCATGTCACAGACATATTGACAATGCCGGAATAAAATCAGGAGAGTTTTACTAGAGTTGCGTCGCGCTCCCGTGATCTTGATCGTTAAGAGTTATTCATAACTTTGATATGCAAAACTATGTACAGTAAGCACATGGTTCAGTTTTACACATAGGCCTGCACATAATACAGAAGGCATGGAGCTGACTGTAGTTGTACTGCAAACAGACACATGTTTACTGTTGTTGACCTTGTGTTGACACTTTACCAAAATGTACTTTCAGTTTCAGTATTTTTTTATCAAATCTTTTATATTTGTTTTCATGAATAACGACTAAAACCTTGATGCACCAGAAGGTCTCGTGGTTTGACCACTAGATGGAGCTGTAGGTGTATTTATATATGATGCATTGTTGTAGATTAAACCAGCCAACAGTATATAATTATTAAAATGCAACGTACACAATAATGCAGCAGTATTATTAATCCAGAAACATCAGATATAATAGTAAAACACTGATAAGGAACATTTTTCTGCAACATCAATGCTTTTACTACACAGTGCTGATAACACTTACATACCTTTACTTCAGTAAGGTTTTGAATGTAGGATTTTTACTTGTGGTGGAGTATTTTCACAGCATGGTATAAGTACTTTTACTGCAGTAAATGATCTGAATAGTTCTTCCATCACTGTGTGTGTGTGTGTGTGTGTGTGTGAGTGTGTGTGTGTCGTACTTCTGACAGCGTCCACACTTGATGAGGCTGTTGGCTTCTCTGACAGACGAATCGTACATGAAGCCAGGATACGCCGTGTCGCAGGGCTGCAGAGCCTCCACCTTCCTCTGCTTATGACCTGACACACACACACACGCACACACACACACGCGCACGCGCACACACACACACACACACACACACACACACACACACACACACACACACACACACACACACACACACACACACACACACACACACACACACACACACACACACACACACACACACACACACACACACACACACACACACATTAATATACTGTGAGAATTGAACATTTTAATTTTTAATATGAACTCATTCAGTGACTAGACGACGACCATCAAAATGTCCTCAAACTGTGGACAGATTTCATCGTCTTTCTGTCTCTGATATTTTAGCGCTAAAAGATGTATTATTATACTCATATTGCTTATATTTTCATACTTGCATTGCTCAGATTCTGCACTTTTTATCACTGATATTTATTGCTAATATTTTATCTCATCCGTACCTCATTTATTTCTCCCTTGGCAAACTTTATTTTTTTTTCAGAGGCTGTAGCAGAGCTAGAGTGAAGATACTAGGATCATTTGAAACTAGAAAACCTAATGAACTTTTGGCAAAAACTGGCATAGCCATTTTCAAAGGGCTCCCTTGACCTCTGACCTTCAGATATGTGAATGAAAATGGGTTCTCTGGGTACCCACGAGTCTCCCCTTTACAGACAGGCCCACTTTATGATAATCACATGCAGTTTTTTGAATGCAGTATAAATGGGTTATTTCCGCCTATTCTAAATATTTCTGCATTTTCATCATCTCAATTCTTGAGTGGTAAAAAATGGTTACATTTAGCTCCATATCTGTGTAACAAATGGTATCAACCCAAACATTGCTGCATCAATTTATGAAACATAATAGAGCATGGGGATGACCATCATATACTTCTATCATAATGTCCCTTATAATCCCTTATACACTTTTACAATTAATATGAATTAATTAATTAATTAATTAATTAATTAATTAATTAATTAATTAATTAATTAATGTTTATTTCTGATTTATGACTAGAAGAACTTTACAGACATGCTGAGCTGCATCTCAGATTAATCTTCAGGTTCCCAGCTTTCAGATGATGTACACCACTTCTATGTGACATCTACTGTTGACCTGCTATCTCCCCCTAAAGAGGGCAACTACAGTGTTTTGTTTTTTTGCATAATGACAATAAAGTTCTTGATTGAATATAACACACACGCACACACACACATGTTGTACTCACTTGTATGATAACCAGCCTTGGCTGAATGGATGAAGATGGATCACAGTGAAGATACACAGAGACCACGCCGAGGTGACGATGATGATGATGACGATGAGGATGAGGATGAGGATGGAGATGAGGCCGCCATTTTTAAACCGAATGTTTGTAAATGAGACATAAAGCAGTGATGAGACGATGGAAACAATCACACCTCCTGTCTTTGCTCTGACAGGCAACTCTATATTCAATATTTTAACATGTGTTTATTTTATTTTATACCTCAATAGATTGAGGTTTAGCAGGTATCCACCTTATTCTCAGGGGCATTAGTGGAGAAATGATTATGGGCGTGATATATGTTATAGATAGCGGTACTAGCAGTAAGATAGTGAGTCCCTCAGGCTACCCATAGTGGCAGTGCAGTACTTGAGTAAAAGTCACTTTCCACCACTTACTATCCACCTTATTACTTTGTGGATTCTGATTAATAATACAAAACATAATCAACTAATAAATGATAATGTATGTTTGTGGATAAAGACATTATTGATTACTTGGTGAAATTCAGAAGCTACCCAGCAGTATATAAAGTAATCAAAATTAGCTCGACCTTTACCAGCTGCAACATTACCGTGTTGAACACATAATATCAAATACATGACAAATCTTTTTACAATATGGGACCTTTAAGTGCATTCACTTGTAACAGAGTATTTCTACACTGTGGTATTACTACTTAACTAACAGATCTGAGTACTTCTTCCTCCACTGAGTATAATGTTTAACGTGTTCACATCTTACCGTCCACAAAATAATCAGAGTGCCAGAGACCACAGAGGTTAAAGTCCAGCAGGAACCTGACGGGAGACACAAACGTATAAAGAGTGTGTAATGTGTTAATGAGTATCTACACACCGTCACATCCAGCAGATACTTTTAATAACTTTGAGCTGTGGAGGGTTCAGTCGGTAAAAGTATTTCCTATATTCACTGATCTTTAAGAACCATCACTTCTTTAATTTATTTGTAAAAAATCCTCCGTTTCTCAGAGGTGGTGGATTTTCATTTTACATTTAGACTCTCTGTTTGATTTATGCATATTAAAACACATTAAATCCAGCACACTGACTCATTAATATTAAACATGTCCTCAGGACATATTTCACATCCATTTAAGGTTTGAAACGGGCAAAGGTCCAAACTCTCACTGCAGCTTTCTTCACACTTTGGGTATCATGTATTTTCTGTATCATGTCTGTGTGAAGTAAATATTAATAATGACTAAATGTGTTTTTAAATATAATGATGCAGTCGGTTACAGAATAACTGCAACCCTCAATAAAGACATTCAACTCCAGAACAACAAGAGCAGTGATTGATTCAACTTATTTATTCCTTTAATAACCTTGAAAAATATTGTTTTTTTTAGCCCTGGGTAGCAATAGCTAATGACAAGCTCTCCCTCCTGGAGAGACTTCAGCTGGAAGAATGTGACTCTATTCTTCTGTACTCCAGTAAACTAACTACTCTAATCAGGCGGCCTGCTGGAGGTCCTGAGAAAACACATTCACATTTTCTGGAATTGTCCCTCCATGGCTTTATATTGGAGAAGTGTCCACGCTGTCCTGGAAGCAGTTTTTCATTTTAAAATCATGTACCTTGGCAATCTATAATATGGAGGATGGAACCTGCCAAAATCAAAAATAAATAAATAAATGACTTGATAAATAAATAAATAAATATGTCATTAAATGTAGCCAAAATAATATTTAGAATAAATAAATTGATATTTCTGTTTTAATATGCTTATTTATTTATTAATCTTTGTATTAATTCCCTTATTTATTTACTCTTCTGTTTAATTTTCCTTTTTATTTATTTATGTATTTAATTTTATTAATTTTTTAATTTATTTATGTTTGCATTTATGTATGTATGTATTTTTATTTTTTTATTTATCTTTAAATGTATTTATTTATGTGTTTAAGCATTTATTTATTTATGCACTTTCCCTTTGCATTTCATCCATTATTTATTTCCCCAAACGTATCTGTATTCTTTTCTTCATACATTTATTTATACATTTCTGCCTCATTACGTAATTGAGGAGGCTGTCACTCAACGTGTGTCATGGAGTAGCCAACTAGTTTTAAATAACATGATGCCGTGGGTTGGTTTCTCCTGTCCTCCCCAATTTTAACTTTTTAAAAATGATTTTACTTTTTTAAATTGGTGTGTTTTTTGTACGGTTGGTAAAAAAAGAAAGAAAAAAAAGATACATGGTTACAGGTGTCTCATGTCTCACTGTAACATCCTGGTTTCACATCAACCTTTTTTACCTATTATTTACCTTCTACTTCCTGTCTTGTCACTCCCCACTGATAAACTACTGAATAAAACACATGAGATGATACTTACATCCAAGCGTTGGAGAAGAACCATCTCATTAACGCAGCGATGCCATAAAACGGCTGCAGGACAAAAAGGAAAACAAGTTAATACAAGAACTGTACGTTATCTGGTTTTTAACACTGTGGAGCCAATAAATGTGATGAAATCAAGAAAGTCTTATTTTATTTGGCAAGTCACTCGTTGGTTTTGTTAAATAGATTTTAGTTTTGACTAAAAAAAACATTTCAATCTCAAAGTCTGTCAAAGCTACATACTCATTACAGCAACAGAAGTAGTGTAAGGTTAATAGTAACTCACACTGAGCAGAGGTCGGGCGCCGCTGTGGTGATGATGACTGTTCTTACACATCGCCTGGTAGTCAAACAACGACACCCTGCAGACAAACAAACATTCAGATTAACTCCAGTAACGTCAGCAGATCGTAGAATCCTTCACATACTGATGTTCTCATGTGAGTAGATTCAAACCTCAATATGAATTCAAAACACCTTCCTAACATCCCTTATCTTAACACGTCTTATAAAGTATAACATCCCTTATCTTAACACGTCTTATAAAGTATAACATCCCTTATCTTAACATGTCTTATAAAGTATAACATCCCTTATCTTAACACGTCTTATAAAGTATAATATCTATTATCTTAACACGTCTTATAAAGTATAATATCTCTTATCTTAACATGTCTTATAAAGTATAATATATCTTATCTTAACATGCCTTATAAAGTATAACACCCCTTATCTTAACATGTCTTATAAAGTATAACATCCCTTATCTTAATATGTCTTCTAAAGTATAACATCTCTTATCTTAACACGTCTTATAAAGTATAACATCCCTTATCTTAACACATCCTATAAAGTATAACATCCCTTATCTTAATATGTCTTCTAAAGTATAACATCTCTTATCTTAACACGTCTTATAAAGTATAACATCCCTTATCTTAACACATCCTATAAAGTATAACATCCCTTATCTTAATATGTCTTCTAAAGTATAACATCTCTTATCTTAACACGTCTTATAAAGTATAACATCCCTTATCTTAATATGTCTTCTAAAGTATAACATCTCTTATCTTAATATGTCTTCTAAAGTATAACATCCCTTATCTTAACATGTCTTATAAAGTATAACATCCCTTATCTTAACACGTCTTATAAAGTATAATATCTATTATCTTAACACGTCTTATAAAGTATAATATCTCTTATCTTAACATGTCTTATAAAGTATAATATATCTTATCTTAACATGCCTTATAAAGTATAACACCCCTTATCTTAACATGTCTTATAAAGTATAACATCCCTTATCTTAATATGTCTTCTAAAGTATAACATCTCTTATCTTAACACGTCTTATAAAGTATAACATCCCTTATCTTAACACATCCTATAAAGTATAACATCCCTTATCTTAATATGTCTTCTAAAGTATAACATCTCTTATCTTAACACGTCTTATAAAGTATAACATCCCTTATCTTAACACATCCTATAAAGTATAACATCCCTTATCTTAATATGTCTTCTAAAGTATAACATCTCTTATCTTAACACGTCTTATAAAGTATAACATCCCTTATCTTAATATGTCTTCTAAAGTATAACATCTCTTATCTTAATATGTCTTCTAAAGTATAACATCTCTTATCTTAACACGTCTTATAAAGTATAACATCCCTTATCTTAACATGTCTTATAAAGTATAACATCCCTTATCTTAACACGTCTTATAAAGTATAACATCCCTTATCTTAATATGTCTTCTAAAGTATAACACCCCTTATCTTAACATGTCTTATAAAGTATAACATCCCTTATCTTAATATGTCTTCTAAAGTATAACATCCCTTATCTTAACATGTCTTATAAAGTATAATATCTCTTATCTTAACATGTCTTATAAAGTATAATATATCTTATCTTAACATGCCTTATAAAGTATAACACCCCTTATCTTAACATGTCTTATAAAGTATAACATCCCTTATCTTAATGTCTTCTAAAGTATAACATCTCTTATCTTAACACGTCTTATAAAGTATAACATCCCTTATCTTAACACATCCTATAAAGTATAACATCCCTTATCTTAATATGTCTTCTAAAGTATAACATCTCTTATCTTAACACGTCTTATAAAGTATAACATCCCTTATCTTAACACGTCTTATAAAGTATAACATCTCTTATCTTAACACGTCTTATAAAGTATAACATTCCTTATCTTAACACGTCTTATAAAGAATAACATCCCTTATTTTAACGTGTCATATAAAGTATAACATCCCTTATCTTAACACGTCTTATAAAGTACTTTTAGTCGTACTTTTTGAACATTCCCATCTTGATCAGCGACGCCATCACGGACCCGTCCACCTCGCCGAAGAAACGACCGACCTGGAAAAATAAATAAAGTGAGTGAAATGAGCACATTTCCCAAAATGTTGAATTATTTCTATAAATAAGACATGCATGAAACAGCACTTAATCATAAGTAGCTCTGAGTAAGAATACTGGGAGGAATAAAAACAGATGGTGTGAAGTGTTAAACTGTGATTTAAAGTCATTCCTGTGCGTCTGCAGAGAGTCTGGCCCTCAGCAGCAGCACCAGTCTCTGAATTATTCAGAGTGTTTTGTCTCAGCAGCTCTGTTCACGTTTACAAGCTGCTCTCTGCCCACACTTTATCTCCGTCTGGACGGGATTTTTCCCAGCAGCCCTGGAGGACTCGCAGGTTGATGAGCGTTAGTGGTCGGATGCTGCTTACAGCAAAACAAGACCCTCTGTTTACCTGACAGCAGCAGCAGCAGTGGAGGATAAACGTGCTGGAATAAACTAAAAAATAAGAGCAGTAATAGCGCCAGCAGGAGCTCTGCCGCAGCAAAACACAGCTTCAGTTCTGCTGTTGGGAACCGCTACCAGTAAAATATCATATCATCAAATCACTGATGGTCAACTCCCATATTGAGTCAAGCTAGTTTTGAGGATTAAAGGAGGAAACGTCTGTTAGTCCTTCACTCCAACACTTTGGTCCACAGTGAAACATCTCAACAATTGTTGGATCACCATGGATATTGGTTCAGACTAGAGCTGTCAAAGTTAAAGCAAATTTGTTTTAACGCCACTAATTTCTTTAATGCATTAACACAACTTGTGCAAATGTTTAGGTTTATAGCGGGCTCAGTTTTAAAGCTAGAGTGAAGATACTGGTATCATATAAAACTAGAAAAAATTAATGAATCCATTGGTACCAACCATGTCATACTGGCTTGTCGTGAAAGAGGTTAAATAACGCTCCAAACTTGTGCTAAATTTTAGCGAGGAAAAACTATCATGGCCATTTTCAAAGTGGTCCCTTGACCTCTGACCTCAAGATGTGTGAATGAAAATGGGTTCTATGGGTACCCACGACTCTCCCCTTTACAGATATGCCCACTTTATGATAATCACATGCAGTTTGGGGCAAGTCATAGTTTATGATTTGAGCATATTTTTTATGCTAAATGCAGTACCTGTGAGGGTTTCTGGACAATATTTGTCATTGTTTTGTGTTGTTAATTGATTTACAACAATAAATATATACATACATTTGCATAAAGCAGCATATTAGTCCACTCCCAAGTTGATAAGAGTATTAAATACTTAACAAATCTCCCTTTAAGGTACATTTTGAACAGATAAAAATGTGTGATTAATTTGTGACTACAACCTGCTGCAACTTAAAAATCACAAGTTGTGTTAATGCGATTAAAGAAATTAGTATGAAACTGCATGTGATTATCATATTGGTACCAACCATGTCATACTAACTTGTCAAGAAGGAGGTTAAATAACGCTCCAAACTTAAGATAAATTTTGGCGAGGAAAAACTTTCATGGCCATTTTCAAAGGGGTCCCTTGACCTCTGACCTTCAGATATGTGAATGAAAACTCTGAGATGAACAGAGTGAAAACTGTATCTATATGTACAAACTGCATAATTTGCAGTTCAGAAAGGTAGAAAATCGCAATATATAACGCAAAATTATAAAAAATCGCAATAAGATCGTATTGTGACTTAACTATCGTGATAATATGGTATCGTGGGGTCTCAGGTGATTCCCACCTGTAGACATAATAGTTGGTGTTTATCGGATGAACTGTGGACTCCTGCAACAGCTCCTCAGGCAGAATCATTGATCAGAGATTTACTCTGCGTACGACCAACAACAAACCCTGCGTCACCCCGCTCACTACACTTCCTCACTAGGAACCATTTCTTTTAGTCAGCACTGACTTAATTTCTCTACTGATTAAATATTTACCGTGGCCTGCAACGCACTACGAGCTGCACCTTCACACCACAGCGGCTCTAACACCGGCGGGGGAGGATTCTGGGTGTTTCCACAAAACTTCCTGTAAAGTCCAGAGCTCAGCAAAACATCCAGGAAGCACTTTATCATAATATCTGCTTAGTAAGGCCACTGGGAACGCAGCAGACATGCAAATAATGACAAATGAGTTTCTACAGTAAATGATTCTTGCTTTAAGGTTAGACCAGAACATTTTGCTGCTGTGTGTTGAAGTTATATTTCCTTTTACTTCAACAATGTCACACAAGTGCTAATAGTTTAATAACAAATCTCACCACAGAGATTAACTAAAATAAAGGCTTTCTTTAAGATCTCCCCCTCTGGCTATTGGAGGTCTTCGGTTTCGCTCAAGATTCATTTATTGAAAACCCAGTGTATGTGAATGGTCATGTGATATGCATTTTGAGGCATGGTAGTAAGGACAGAGATGTATTCATTAATTACCACCCGAAGGTTTCTACCTGTTAAAGGGGAGTTTTTTCTTGCCACTGTCGCATAACAATGCATGCTCATGGGGGATCTTTTGTTGGGTCTCTAAATAATAGAGTACAGTCTAGACCTGCTCTATATGAAAAGGGTCTACAGATAACTTCTGTTATAATATGACGCTATATAAAAAGAAATTGAATTGAATTCATTCTGTAACGGCCCTAAAACACTCGTATGGACGGAGATCGATAAAACAAAAACGTATTAGTGTGGATGTAGCCTCAGTTTGACTCTCGTCTAGTTAGACTGAGTCTGAGATCTTTACTGAGTGGATCCACAGACACAACAAACTGCTCAGATCAACACGTTATTACATAAGAGATGATTTTACTGTGTTCCACATCTGCAGTTCTGTACTCAAACCGGAGGTCCGTTTGACCCTGACAGCCTCACAGATGTCAGAGGACGACAGCTAAACCTCATCGGGCCTCAGCACAGCCAGCTGCTGCTGCTGCTGCTGCTGCTGCACAGCTGGCTGCTGCCTCGCGGTCACTGTGACCGACCTGTAACACAAACATCACAGGTTCGACTCCCGGTAACACGTCTTCAACCCAACAATGATCTTAAGCTCCGGACAGAGATTAAAGAAATGGAACAGAAGTAAACATCTCAGCAGATGAAGAGAAGCGGTGCGTGAACTGTGTGTGTGTGTGTGTGTGTGTGTGTGTGTGTTGATGGCAGCATGGTGGGCTCTGGATTAATCCTCAGTAATATGGCTCTTAACAGGCCGAGTTAATCCGGAGCTAACGAGCAGCTGTCAGATGGACAGCAGGCTCACAGTCGGCTCGTCTCTACACACTCAAAGATACATTAAAGTCCTTCAAATGATATCTGCGTATACGTACGGGAGCCCATTTAAGCCAAGGAAAGAAATATATAAATATACATTGTATTTACGAGAATAAAAACTGCGAGATACTAAATCAAATTAAGATTAAGTCAAAAACATTTACAAAGAGAACGATATTTTCTTACCAAGTCAGATTAATGTATTTGGGTTTTGTTAAAAGTTTTGGTTAATTAAATGTGACCGACTGAACTAATCACATATTTTAGTCAAGTTAACCTTTAACGACGGATCAAACCTGCCATACATCCGCTCTGGTTAGGCTCCGCCCACAGTCAGATGAGGTCATCAGGTACAGCAGCTGCTATATTTAACTGCTAATGCACCACACACATACAGATTAAGATCTGTGAACCTTCCAGATGTTGTTTATGAGCACATTCAATGATCCAGAGAGAAACGTCCTGATGACACCAACACTCATCCTGATGGTTACCAGAATCAACTCCCTGAAGCCACGGAGGTTAAACCCAGCGGGCCGAAGTGTTCCCGTTTAATTAACAAAAGATTTAAAGAACTTTATCTGCAGTTTCTCTTATGTTTTCCAAATCTGATCATTCATCCTGGCAGCAAAAAATAAACTTAAAATAGGCTTGAAACGTGTTTTAGAAAAATTATTTGTCACATGGATCAACAGCTCGATTTTACCTTTCGGTCAAAGTTACATTATTATCGAGTTTGCGCTCGTGACAGCCTCGTGCTCTGGACCGCATTTGTGCACGCGGAGCAGAAATGCTCTTGTATCACGCCTGTTTTTTGTGTGTGCGGTTCTTGAGACTAATTAAACACCACATTAAAGTAACTGGAATAATTATTTCACACACTGAGAATCACCCCGTATATTAAATTCAGCATCATCTCTGTAAAGGTTCTCACTGGTCCAGGTCACTGGATATCTTGTAGTGCTGAATTTTGTCACACACATCCAAGATGCTTCATCAATTTGGAAATGATAATGAACTGAAAATGTCCTCTAGACCAAACAGACAACTATTTAGTGAACTCTGTGCAGCCTCATCAGACCGAATGGGACAACCAGAGATGCTCACAAGTTGCTTGGAGTCTGAGATCTTACCTCGTTCCTCTCTTTGGACAGCAGGATGAAGCCGTTGTTGTCGACCAGGAAACAGTTCAGATCCTGAACAGGAGGAAGCAGAAAAAGAAGCAGAAGCAGAAGCAGAAGCAGAAGCAGAAGCAGAAGCAGCAGAAGCAGAAGCAGAAGCAGCAGAAGAAGAAGAAGAAGAAGAAGTAGTGTGTGTTTAGGTTTTTCAACATAAAAGAACTGATGTTTGTTGACGAGCAGACAGAGCAGGAAGGGTTACTTACAACGCTCTCACAGCTGAGAGGACACACGCCTTCGATGGTTGAACACTGAGAGAAAGAGAGACAGAAGGTCTAACGGTCAGAGGTCATTGCATCATCACAAACATCATAAACAAGCTGAATCACTGAGATCAGAGCTGTCGAAGCTGCAGCTGAACACACAAGAGGAAGGTGGAGGTAACCTCCAGGAAATAAGTGTTCTGCTGTGAAAAAGCAAATTATAATTTCAACATTTAATAATTGTATTCTTGCCAGAAAAAACAGTCTAACCTAACCAGTTACTGTTACTAACCAGTTGAAATATAAAGCGGGGTGAAAATAGTGCAGAGCAAACTAAGACTATGACTCTAAACATGATGTAAAATAAAAGTAGCACTGTGAATACCACACAAACTTTAAATCAATAATCAATGTTTACTCACGTCTGTGTCGCTAGGCTGGAAGCAACGAGGAGATGAATCGAGGAAGATGAGGGGGAAAAAAAACACAGTAGAGATAATTGTATGATAATCATTAAAGTACAAATTAATAGAAATATTTCAACATCGTAACAACAGTTTAAAAATGACTTCAAAGTTCTTAAACAGATTCAAAACAAGAGCAAAGTGTGAGTTTTTGAGCGCTAAAAAGGGCTGTGGTTCGTCAGCATTCGACATTGTGAGAAAGTAGGATCTCTTTTTGACTATCAAAACTTAGTTTGTGGTCTAACTTAAAATAACAAATAAGACAAAAAAAACAATGTGAAAAGATGCCATCATTTCAGTCAAGGCTAGTAACTTAACTAGCTTTAGAGATTTAACTTGGTTTAACTGGTCACTGAGAAATTCAGTTGTTTTACAAAATAGATGGATCTGTATTAAACAGCTGCTGACAGCTTCAGTTTCCTCGGATTTGGCCCGTCTGAATATGCAAAGTAGTGTTTGTCCCGCTGGGCCCATAATCTTTCCATTGTGATGATGTCACAGATGTTTAAATTGCTTTTCTCAGTTTGAAAAAAGTTTTACAAATATAAAACATCCATGGATCAAAAATTCAGAATAGAAAGAGTCATAATCGACCTTGTTTGCAGCTCGAGGTGTCCTGTCAACAGTTTTACAGACTTTTCTTTTACAATGGTGGTCTATGGGAAAAATGCTTTTTGGGCAGCAGGGGCATTTTTATTATTAGAAATACCGCGAGTGGCCACTGGAAAAAAAACACTCAAAACCACCCTTCAGGTGTCAGAAGCTCACGCACAATGCATTCTGGTACATGTAGGCACTGCCGGCACGGCTCCACGAGTAGGAGAACTCAGCTTTCTGGGTGAATTTAGCAGCACTGAGGAATTTATTGATTCAATCGACTACATTTACCATCAACACTGTTTGGACATCCACATAAAAAGCGGTGAATTTTCTCTTTAATGTGAGATAGAAGAGAAGCAGCCTTGTTTCAGACTGACGATTATTGAATTGGAGAAACGTTGCATAAACATTAAGAACAGTAAATTAGTGGCGACAGGATTTAAATGTGGTCTGTGGATGATCAGAAGAGCTAATGTCAGCAGTGAGGAAGTCCTTAAAGCGGTCCGTCACAGCTGTCAGCTTTAATTAATAATGTTATCTGCACCATCAACCTCTACAGGACATCTGCACACATTCATCTGCAGCTCTGCTTCACTGAACTGAACTGCAGGAGACGTTCACAAGGTCAAAGACCTGGAGAGAGAGTATGTGTGTGTTTGTCGGCCTTATGTCAAATCTGGGGACAAACTTTGTCACGAGATTAAAAGTCTGAAGCCAAATTAGTGTCCCAGAGAGGCTGTAATGCTCGTTTAACACCAGAGAACAAAACTGTAGGGTGGATACAAATGGAGGGGAGTTGTCTTTATTAGATCTTTACCACTAGCGGGGTGAAAATAAAAACAAGTAAGGTTTATCCTGAGGAGGGCGCCAGAGGAAAGATCAACTTATTATCCTCTGTACGGAAGTCACTTTAAGAAATCTCAGACTCTAAGGGCCCAATCACACAAGCATTTATTTAAAAATCTAATTTCATATCAATGGAATCTGCATAATCAGGGGGCTGGCTTGTAAAGGTGCAGTAAATCTTCAATATTATGTAAAGTTTGATTTTGATGAACTTTGACACAAATTTGTGCCCTTGACCTGCAGCAAACGGTCTGGACAGTGCTGACCTCTGAAAGACTGAAGAGTCCAAAATAGAGCCAGGGTTAACGGAGCACTAAGCTGGACTTTAAGGTGAGAGTTAAATTTAGCATGCAAACATGCCAAAAACCAAGATGGCGACGGCCAAAAACCAAGATAGTAAGGGCCAAAAACCAAGATGTCGACGGCCAAAGACGGCAAAATTCAAAACGGCAGTCCACAAACGAATAGGTGACCTAACGACGACTACGTCCACTTACGATCTATGGTGTTAACATGTCTGCAGTCAACATGCCAGCACACATGTTAACAACTATTGGATTCTTACGTACGTGTAACATGTTAGTATTAGTACATGGGTCCATTTATCAAGAATTAGATTGTTGATTGAATTTAATGTCTCAGCTTTCTCTTAACCGGAAAGATTAGAAAAGAGGCCACTTAAAGGGACTATTTGTAACTTTTTAAGCGTATAAATGTAGCGGGTCGCCACACATGCGCGTTCGCATATGCGCGCTCGCGTGTGGCTGGAGCCTCGTCTCCGCTGCCTGCTCTCCTTCACTCAGAATGCGCGCGCGTCCTCGCTGTCTCGCTCCACCTCTAGACGTGAACGCGCGCTCACTCCACACTGCAGAAGAGTTAATTTAGCTCTGAGAATATCTAGTGAATGCACAGGAGACGTTTGTGCAGAAATAAATGCTGCAGTTCCTCCAGACCAACAGAGCTTTCCCGTGTCTTGTGAAGTGACGGAGCTCTTCAGAGAGTTACATTACCCTCTCGTTACCGACCGGGTGCCGGTGTCTCCTCTGCTCTCTCCGGCTGCGGGCGGAGAGAGCAGGGAGACACGCTGCAGAGCCCCGCTGCATCAGCCTGCACTTAGGCAGGAAAAGCCAACACTAGGATCAGCATTGATTCATGGAGAGACCTTCGTCTGGTCAGCTAACATTACTGCCAAGCAGCTGAAATATAGAGTGATATTGTGCTTTTAGCTGACGTGTGTCGCCTCACTGTTTTGAGCGATGCTCGTTCAGGTATATTTAGAGCGAGCAAGCGCGAGCCCGACGCTGACTTTCGTTGATTTCACGGCCACAGGTGTCGCTGTTAAGAAGCATTTCTGAAAGTTACAAATAGTCCCTTTAAATTCAATAATATGAAAACTGTTGCAGAGCGGACTGAGAAACATTCGTTAACTAGGTCAGTGTATTTGGGCTTAAAGTTAATTTTAGTTGAACTTTGGTCACTAAACTTGGCAGGAAACAGTGTGGTGTGTGTCACTACGCCCGGTAGAGCACTGCCACAATCACACACTCTCAAAGCTCAATTTCGGCAAGTGCAGATCAGATTTTACTGCGCATTTGTTGTACCCCAAAGATATGATGTGTTGATGACGCATGACATCTGCTCTTTTCAACCTCCTTGGTTGGCCTACGTCATCCCTGCAGGACTCAATTGTCTATTATTATCCCTATTGTGGTTCAGTTAAGGTTAAAGGGAGTTTGTTATCAGTCAGTTAAGGTGAATGTATCAGCCTGTATCATGTTTGAGTCCTCTGGTCACCTGCTTGGCAATGGCCCAGAACCTCTTTTCCAGCAGATCCAAGGACATCTGCACCCCGATAGCTAAAAATAGAAAACACACACAAACACAAACACACATTAAAGACAGACGCAGGACGAGATGGACTCTGCAGAGCCGAACCGTTCGCTGTGTTTGTGGAGGAAAGGAGGAGGAGGACAGGAAATCAATTCGACCCTGGGTTCACCTCTGTTGTGTCCTGACGCTAATGAAGGGATGTAAACACCGGTGAGCCTGATGGTGTGTGCGCTCCCTGCAGACGGGTAATGACACCCTCAGTTCCTCAGTGATGCACTGGAGCAGCTTTATTACTTTATTAGTATCACAGTGGAGTACACAGCCAGTATTTAGCTGGCAACCTGTGTGAACTCTGATGTGTGTAAAATAACATGTCCACCATCCAGTGGTGCAAAGTACATTTACTCAAGTACGGTACTTAAGTACAATTTTGAGGTACTTTTACTTTCCATTTTCTGCTGCTTCTACCTTCTACTCTACTACATCTCAGAGATAAATATCGTACTTTTTACTGCACTACATTTATCTGAAAGCTGGAGTTACTTTACAGATTAAGATTTTTTACAAACAAAATGTGAGTAGTTAATGTAAGCAGTTAAAATGTGCTCCACCGCCACCAACTGTGTGGTAAAGCATCAGTGATAATATTCCAATAATATGACATTAACAGTTTAAATAAATTTTTTGTACTTTTTTTGTAATTAAAGCTTTTTATTAACTTTTTCAATACAAACAAACATAATGGCACAACAGAAACCAGTTGCTACAGTAGATCAATGATGAATAAGTAACAAATAAAAAAAAAGAAATAGGTGTATCGTCCCAGCCCTAGTTTGTAGTGAGTTTCTGGTTGTGAATTGTCTCCAGCTCAGAAGATATCTTGGTCACAATGTTAATGCACGACAATTTCCCTTGGTATGAATAAAGTTCTATCTTATCTTACATCAAAAATGAATACTATTGGACGATGTATCGCTATTAATTTTTAAACTCTCAAATTAAATAAATAACCCAGTCACAGTCGGACCTTCTTTTGGGTGTTTCTTGCTACCGCCTCATTCTAGGTTCATTAACTTACAAGGAGTCACAACCAGAGCAATTAAAAAACACAATGTGCCTGCTGAGATACAAAGAACCGGTCGGAGGCGGTGGCCCGGTCCACAGCAGCTCGTCACTCAGTGACCGCAGCGTTAGAGGACCGGCGGGGGTCGTTTCCTCTCAGACCAACATTATATCTCCAACTGCTTTTTGTCACTTCAATAATGAAAACGGTTCTTCACACAGGCAGCTGGTCTGCAGTCTCTCTCTCACACACACACACACACACACACACACACACACACACACACACACACACACACACACAAACCCACGTGCACACACGCACACACGCACACACACACACACACACACACACACACACACACAGATGAGTGATACGAGGCGACATGCCGAGCCTCTTGTGTACTGGTATTATTGGAAAAGCAGAGCAGCTGTAAAACCTTTTATTTCTGGTTATTGAGTGTTTCGACTGCAGATTCTCCTCCGATGCTGCAGTACGGAAGGAAACAATTGCTGTCTGATTAGAGTATGTAGGAATTTAAAGGAGGATATTAACTTCACCTTGATTTCATTTTAAGAGACGTTTCATCCTTGATGTTGTTATCAAAGCCTGAAATATAACAAGTGCTCTATTGGTAAATAATAGCTTAAAACGAGCTGTAACTAACAGCTGCAATATGTTGCTGTAGCAAAGCTCTTCTTCACACTTCACAATAGAAGTAGAAGGTTAGTCTAGGGTTAGCACTACTGGAATATCAGATGAACATAATCCCAGTTTAAAGACCCCCTCCAGTATATTTTGTCATTTCTATGATATTTCATATTTATTTGAGTCATTTCCTGACTAAGTTGATTAGATACAGTTTGCCAAAATGTTTTTGACAAATAACTTAATTTTGTGGTAGAAGTTAAAAAAAAGGTTGTTGCTAAAATGTGGTTATGACATCTGACTATAGTAGAAGTTGCAGGTCAAAGGTCATCCTCCAAGCTGCAGGCGCACTCATGCTCGTTTGAGTCTGAGCAGCAAACTGATAAATCAGTTTGTCTTTCTAGTTAGTTAGCTAGTTAGGTGTAGTTAGCTAGCCCAACTTGTTGCATTAGCTAAATGAGGGGTTCCATTTCACTTTCCTCCACCTTACTTTAGTGTGTTTATTTTCACAATGGCATTTGTGGGTGGAATCAACGCAGTGAATTACACAAAATCCCACCGTCAGAATTAAATCTCTTCAGTCTAACCAGGCTAACCGAGTGGACTGCAGAGGGACTAACTCAATATTTAGGGTTCAATAATGATCGATGCTTCTCTGAACTGGAAAACTAATTCAACATCCAAGTTCAACAGTATTCTCCCATCATGCAACACTGCGGGGACTTTGACTAAATGGAAGATTGAATCATTTCATTCTTCTTCTTTTCTTCTTCTTACAGTTACTATCTGTTATAATTTATGTACATGTTATTTTATTTGTTGTGGTTTAGGTTGTTGTAGTCTTTTTTCTTAAGGAATCATAAAAAGCATGATTAATAAAAAAGGTGCTGGGAATCTGGTGTGTGAATTTATTTTGATTAATTTATTAATTTATTATCATTGCTATTTATTTTTATTCATAAATTTAAAAATGTAATTTATTATATTTTTTATTATATATTTATCTATTTTTATTTTTATTTCATTATTATTATTATTTTTTTCTCCTTGGTTTTTGAAAAATTTTAATTAATAATTTCAATTTACAGAGACTATCTGTTATATGTACATGCTAATTTATTTGTTGTGGTTTAGGTTGTTGAAGTCTTTTTTTATTAAAGAAACAATAAAAAGTATGATTAAAAAAGAAAAAACGATAAGAGCTCATTCATAACTTTTGAACGGTGGCGTGAGTAAGTTCAACACTCACTGTTCTGTGCTGCCCTCGATGCAAAGGGCAGCGAGAAATCCCTGTTTGCACGATGAAGTTTTGATACCTACGAGCTCAGCACATTTGCACGCAGGATGTTTGTTTTCAGCAGAAGGAAGAAATGTGACGCTGCATTTGTGTTCAGAGAGAGTTGTGACCTTTGGGTCCGTTAAACCTCTTAAGGCATCGCTCTCCTTCATTCTTTTTAAAATAGCCTCTCTGCAGACTCAGTGGTCTGCGGCTTTTCTCTGCCGTTTGATTTCATTTATGGGTTTTTTCTCCTTTCCTGTCAGCAGCGTCCTTATCGCTGCCCTTCAGCGCTGCAGCTGCACTGTTTCTGCTGCAGTCTGCACTCTCAGCGAGTCCACGGCGGGACAAAACACACCCCACACAGTCATTCTACTTTTCTACCTCACGTCAATATAACGCAAATATTTCATGGTGTGCACGCGGAGTTCATGACGACAAAATCTGCATTATTATTGTTGCACGTATGCATTATATTTTGTTAGTCGACCCAACTTCTCCCGTGGTGTAACTGTGCGTCGAGTGTTGGAATAAAATCTTTCTGCAAAACTGAGTGCACCCCTGAGTACATTAAAATTTCATGGTACAATTTTCTACCAGCTCTGTTTACACTTTTTGGGTGTTTCTTCATATTTCTTATGCTTTTTTAAATTCAGATTTTCTCTTCACAGGTCTGCTGTTGATTCATATTTTTTTTATTTCTAACTAACTGTGATTTTTTGTGAAACATCTCATTGTCTCTGCTGTTAACTGCAGTTGTTCTTTCTGGATCCTGCTACACATTCGCTGCAACCAGCCAATTCCACCACAGTGATCAATACATTTTCATCTAATCTAGTTTTACATCAGCAACACGTGGTTCTCTTGTTTACACAGTTACAAGAAAACATGTTGAAACATCTTAGGAAGCTGCAGTGGTGCAACGGAAATCTGCAGGAGGAGAGCTATTTAACGTTAGCTGTTAGCAGCACAGTCCTACTGGCTAAATAACGAAGATAACAGCTAACGTTAACATTAACTGAGGTTATATTATGATGTGTTCAAGCTCTAGTCTAAAAATGATTATTGGATAAAGGTAAATTATATCGTTATGATGTGATGTGTTCAAATGTATTCTTGTAAAATAGAAGTAAAAAAAGTATTAACAGCAAAATGTAATTGCTTTAACACGTAAACAGCATTTTACTGTTACAGCTGGTGGAGGTGGAGCACATTTAACTACTTTATATGTTACTGGATAGTTTCATCCATATCACAGTATCATATTTTATTTACTGATCATGTTTTGTTTGAAAAATCTCAATTTGTAAAGTTATAAAAAGTGCAATATTTCACTCTGAAATTTAATGAAGTACAAGGATAAAGTTGCATAAAATGGAAATACTCAAGTAAAGTAAAAGTACGTCAATATTGTAAATGTACCTCAGCTTGCGGTGAGGTGTGTTTAGCCTTATCCTTTAAAAAAATTAAATGTCTTTGTTTGTCTCTCTAGCCCCATCTCCTGAAGAAAAAAACTGCATTGTGAATTAGGTTTTGAGGGAGACGTATTTTTTTTTTTACGTTTGTTTTTGATGTTATCAGAAATATGTTTTTAATGATAGTCCACAGACGTCCACTGTAGCTCAGTGGGTAGAAAGGTCGTCCTTTAACCACGAGGTTGGTTCCTACTGTCTGCGTGTTGTAGACTTTATCCCAGGAGACTGCTGTTTGTGTCCCGTGTGAAACTAAAAGTCAATATTCACTAGTTAATTTAATTTACGTCTGCAGCTTACCTTCATAAACACGGTAATTTTAAGCCAAACCATGCTGTTTTTCACTAAACCAAGAAGTTTTATAGTGTTTTTTGTTTCAATATACAACGTTAACCCCGTTTTTAAAACTGTGTAAAACTGCGACCGTAATCTTGGAGAAAATATGTTTCCCTCAAAACGTAATCGAGAATGCAGTAGGGATGCACCGATCCGACTTTTTCAGTCCCGATACTGATACCTGGGCTTTGGGTATCGGCCGATACCGAGTACCGATCTGATACCAGTGTTTAATTAATAAGCTGTATGCCTCACTGTGTGTGTAGCCTACCACCGGGCCTAAATTTACTGAATTGTATTAAAATAATAAATCGTACTCCGGCAACTTGGCACAAAAAATTAACAGGAACCTGTTAAAACCTTAAAAAACATTTTTAATGCAGCAACAAATTGGTCAAAACTTAAACAGGAATTAAAATTCCAGTCTGTAATGTATATAGTATATAAACATAGAATTTAATTGAATAGATCGGCCCCATTGTCTCAGATACCCGATCCAGCCCTTTTGAGTCAGTATCGGCCTGATATCCGATCCGGTATCAGTATCGGTGCATCACTAGAATGCAGTTTAGTTGTATGGGAACGTAGTTTTGTAGGAAACAGGGTTGGTCTCTCGTACAGTCGTTTCCTTTTTTGTCAAATTTGCTGTATTAGCATGTGTGTAGTTGGTACAGTACTGCAAAGAAATACTACATAATATAGTCTCGCTCTCTCTCTCTCATACAAAGTGTACCTCTCTCTCTCTTCATTCATTCAGAGCTCAGCCTGCAGCTGCAACACTCTGCTGTTACTATTTCTGTCAAACTCTGCTTTAATGCACATTACACGCTCAGTACAACACACACACACACACACACACACACACACACACACACACACACACACACACACACACACACACACACACACACACACACACACACACACACACACACACACACACACACACACACACACACACACACACACACACACACACACACACACACACACACACACACCATTAGCAGCAGCATGTGGCTTCTCTCTCTCTCTCTCTCTCTCTCTCTCTCCCTCTCTCCCTCTCTCTCTCTCTCTAGCACACAGAGAGAAGCTCGCTCGCCCTTCGTCGGCAGGCTGTGTGTGTTAGACAAGAGCTCAGAGACGATCAGAGTCAGCTGAGAGAGCAGCGATGTGGACGAAAGGGAGGAAAACGACGACGATGAGCTGCGTTTGATCGGGAATAAAAACTCAAGTCCAGCTTCTGGTTTCTGGTTTTCTCTCAGATTCTAGTTTTAAGGAGGAATCGAGCTGCTGGCGTTTTGAGTCGAGACCAGTTTTCTGTCCTTGAAGACCTGAAGTCTGGGTTCTGGGCTCAGGTTTAAAAAGACAAATCCAGATTTTTGGTTCAAAGACAGACGAGCTTCTCTGAACGCTGCAGATGAAGCTGAACAGTTTCTGTCTTCTTTCTCTGTTTGGAGGCTGAAGCAGCAGAGCAGATGGTGAGCAGTGTCTGTGTGTGTGTGTAGATACTGAATGTACAGTAACATGCATGTGCCTTTAAAAGTAAAAAGAGTGTGTGTCCTGCATGTGTGTGCATGTACACTATATGGCCAGAATTAAGTGGACACTCCTGTCCACATACTTTAGTGTACTTTTGGTCTCAATCGGTTTTCCTCCTTTAGAGCCCTTATAGGAAATCTTAATGTACGATTCATTTCACGATTAATGAATTGATGGTTTTGTCTACAAAATGCCCGAGGTGACGTCTTCAAACATTTTATTTATGTCCAAACAACAGTTTAAAAGTTACTTAACTTAACTGAATTTAACAGCTAACTGATTATGAAAATAGTTGCCTGTTAGTTTTCTGTCAATCATTTAATTGTTGTACACCAACAACGATATCTAAATAAAATGGATTCTCTTTCCTTCAATTTTCTCAACAACCGTTCATCCGATCGACTTCACACTTGGCGGTGTTTTGCTGAGGACTCAAGGAAATGTAGTGTTGAGAGGGGAACCCTATTAACTGCTACACCGCTGCCGAAATGCATGCTGGGCACAGCTTGCTCTCTGTCAATAATCATGCAAGCTTTTGCACCCAAATGGCGCGTATACTTGGTGGTAAATACGGTGGTGCAACGGTCCCCCACAGTTTCATTTGTATTGAGGTTTTTGTGTAATGGTTTCAATTCCGATCCGGTTTGTTTTGCACATTATGGAGAATAAAAACAACCATTTCCAATGTATTTGAACTCCAAAATAAATAAATACTAGGGCTGTCAATCTATTAAAATATTTAATCGTGATCACATGATTGTCCATAGTTAATCACAATTAATGTGTTCAAAATGTACCTTAAAGGGAGATTTGTCAAGTATTTAATACTTTTATGAACATGGGAGTGGACAAATATGCTGCTTTATGAAAATGTATGTATAAATTTATTATTGGAAATCCATTAACAACACAAAGCAATGACAAATATTGTCCAGAAACCCTCACAGGTACTGCATTTAGCATAAAAAATATGCTCCAATCATAACATGGAAAACTGCAGCCCAACAGTCAACAACAGCTGTCAGTGTGTCAGTGTGCTGACTTGACTATGACTTGCCCCAAACTGCATGTGATTATCATAAAGTGGGCATGCCTGTAAAGGGGAGACTCGTGGGTACACATAGAACCCATTTTCATTCACGTATCTTGAGGTCAGAGGTCAAGGGACCCTTTTGAAAATGGCCATGACAGTTTTTCCTTTGGTTAGAACCAATGGAGTCATCAGCTTTTCTAGTTTCATATGATACCAGTATCTTTACTCTAGCTTTAAAACTGATCCCGATACAACCTAAAAATCACAAGTTGCGTTAATGCGTTAAAGAAATTAGTGGCGTTAAACTAATTTTTGTTAACGCGTTATTATCACATTAACTTCGACAGCCCTAATGTAAACTATTAACCTCTTAACATCCGACAGCCTGATGGCGGGCCCGGCCGCTATTCTGTCTTTCAGAGGTTGTAGCGGGCTCTGTCCTAAAGCTAGAGTGAAGATACTAGTATCATATGAAACTAAAAAAACCTAAAGAATCCATTGGTACCAACTATGTCATACTAACTTGTCACAAAGGAGGCTAAATAACGCTACATACTTATGCTAAATTTTGGCGAGGACAAACGGGCATTGCCATTTTCAAAGGGGTCGCTAAACCTCATGGTTGGTACAAAAGGATTCTTTAAGTTTTCTAGTTTCATATGATACCAGTATCTTCACTTTAGCTGTAATACTGAGCCCATTACCGCCTAAGTGTTACCACCAAGTTGTGTTAATGCATTAGTGGCGTTAAAACGAATTTGCGTCAATGCATTATTATCGCGTTCACTTTGACAGCCATAAAATAGATAGATTGATTGATAGTAAACAATGATAATTCTATATTATATGAAGCCATAACACTGATTTTATACATGAAATAAGGCAAGCTACTTAATGGTCAAGTAGGGCTATGTTCAGTTAGTTGCCTCTTCTATGTCTCTGGCACCTCGTCAAATAATTAGCAGGTCTGTATTTAATAGTGGTGCAACGGTTCAACAAGCCCACAGTTTGTTTTTTTATAGTTCGGTTCTGTATTCCTAATAATCGAGCATTGCTAGGGGACCCAACTATGTCATGGCAGGTGTATTGCTCAGGGCCCAAAGAAGTGCAGCAGCAACACCAGAGGCCAAACAATCGGCCCGTTCTGAACAGACACTTTTTGAACGGGCACTGCACTAGTTTTAGAAAATAGTTTGTGTTTGTCTCTTTTCTGTTTCAACACACAAAGTCAGCTCCATAAAGAAATGGTTTTCCAAGTATGGTGTGGAAGAAATTGACTGGCCTGCACAGAGTCCTGACCTCAACACCTTTGGGATGAACTAGAACACCGACTGTGAACCAGACCTGATCAGTGTTGGACCTCATTAATGCTCTTGTGGCTGAATGGCAGCTAATCCCTGCAGCCAGGATCTGAAACCAGTTATAGCAGCAGATTGATGCTTATGGTTTTGTAATGAGTCAACAAACACATGCCAGGAATCTTTCGCCTGTCCAAATACTTTTGGCCATGTTGTGTACAAGTGTATGCCTGTGCTTTTAATAGAGAGAGAGAGTCTAAAAGCATGTGGGAGTGTGCTGGTTGTTTACTTGCTCTCTGTGGTTTCCTCGCTCGTCCTGCCTCAGTGTGGATGCTGCAGAGTGTTTGTGCTCTCGGCCTTTTGGACCGAACGCTCGGCTGCCTCGTTCTCAGGCTGTTTGGAGGAAAAGTGCAATCACAGAGGGGGGGAGCTGCCTGTCAGAGGCCATTAAGAAGCTAGCGGGACGCCACGTTAGAGCCCAGAAAACCGGAGCGATGCACTGCAGATGAAGCAGGGAACATCACATCGGCAGGACTTCAGTGACACAAACCCAACAGCTGAGTTTTAAATTGAGATAATAATCCAGCACTTTTCCACATGAAATAATTCTGCTTTTTTTGTAGCACAATGTCGACCCACAAACAGGAAACAGAGAGGCTGATAAAGTCAACTTGAGGCCGGAGGGGTTGCTGGTTTGAATCCCCGGACCGTGAAATGTTATAAAAACACAGCTGTGGCATCAGTGATGTTTTTTTGAGGGGGATGTTCTGAAGCCTCAAGGTTGGATTTACTGGATCGCTGCCATCGTTGTCAGTTAGTGGAGCGTTTGATCCGAGAGAGGTGGAGCTGAGGTGATAGGCCGAGACAATCTCAACAAACATCCACCGCCACAAAGAGTCACATCAGAAAAAGTAAAATGACTTACTGAAGAAGAAGAAAATGACAATGGCTTGTACCTTTCACTCCAAATCGGCCACAGATTTCTGGAGAAGCATCTAGTGGCCATTAGAGGAACTGCAGCTTACAGCACCTCAGCACTACTTGGGGAAATCTAAGCGTTGATTTAAGAGCCGTTATTTCTGTATGTCAACTCGTACAGCTGTGTCCATCTCATCCGTGCTTGTTGACAGTTTTTGTTTCTGGCTTTGGCACAGAAAGATGATGTCCTCATTATTAGTCCTGTCTGATACCGTTCCAGTGGGCCAGTACTCACCGGTACCTCTTCATTTTACTCCTTAGCGTACTGTGTGACCTCTCCATATCAGGTTCTCTGGGAGATTCATAATGGCAATTCAGAGCCAGTGTATTTGCGCCTCATCTCAAGTCCTATTAACATAAAAACTATGTGGGGAAGAGCCGACGCACTGCATGACACGGCACGGGGGAGGGAGGGTTAAAACGAGGGTGCTGTAATTTATCAATACAACGTTCACGTCCTTTTTGTAAAATCATTATTCTACTGTTGGTCATAACTTTTCTCGATTGTGAACAAATATAATTAATGAAACCTTATTTGAAAGTTTTCTGAATTTGTTTTCTTTTGGGGCAAATATTTATATATTTCCAGAAGAATCAAATGTTCAGACGCAGGCTGTGATATGTGTAAATAATAAAATAATAATTAAATTACATTTAATAATAATGGTCTAAAATGATGTAGAACTGCATAGTTTTAAGACAAAAACCTGCAATTTTTTCTTGAGGGAGGACCCCCAAACCCAATATATCCTAGTATCTTTTATTCACTGTATAAATTCAGAATGTGTCTCTGTATAATATGTAGGAGCATCCTGACTGGGACCTGAATGATACCCTACTATAGGCTACAGATAACACAGGAAATACTTTAACTATTAACACTAAACACACCACCTTAACCCTATAATTTTCCATTTGGAATATGAAAGCTGCTAACATGCTAACGCTCAGCTCGCCAGAACATCTCTTCTGAGTTCAGCAGCCTGTTCAGCTAACTGACAGCTCTAATGCTTCAAACACACAATCAATCAGACTGATCAGAGATTAAACGATCAGTTCAGAGTTAAAAAAAAAAGGACAGAAATTCATCATGTTATTATTATTATTATTATTATTATGTTATTATTAAATTCTACAGAAACACCAACAGCTGCTCAGAGCCACTGTTGGACCTCCATAAAGTGCGTCATCATGCCATCATCTGTTTCTCTTCCAGAGTAGCTCGCTGGTAACGAGGTTATCAGCTAACATATGAAGTACTGTGTGTTTACAACATAATACCGTGTATTTACTTCATACTGTGTATTTATAACGGGTCCTGTGAAAGTGATTTAAAAGTCTCAACAAAACAGCAGATGTGTGATGGTGACGCGACAGTAAAAACAGAAAACAGAGAGCGAGCGGTTGTTCCGACACCATCTGGACTCCCGAACAATAGTCCGTTTCACTCGGGGATTGAAACCACAGTTTTAATCTGTGACCCGCCGCCGCTGCTGTGGGCGGCGTCTAATCTGGCTGATGGTGCTTTTGACAAGTTGTTTCAACAGCTGTCTGCTCCCAAAAACTCCATAAATATAAACCACTGAAGAAGCTGAGGATATTTTTCTCTTCACTTTCTTTAACTGTGGGAGTATTTTCTAAGCTGTCATCGCAACAGGATCATTTCTGTTTACTGTCAAATCAGGTGAAGGAAGCAACATAAAATCCACAATGAAAATCAGTCAAAACAAGTATTAAGTGTTGAGCCTAAACTACAGGAAACAATGATTATGAAGGTGTTGCTTGGTCGTACGTTAAATATTAAAGGGACTGTTTGTAAAAATCAGAAATTGCTTGTTAACAGCGACACCTGTGGCCGTTAAGTCAACGAAAGTCAGCGTCCTGTTGCTCACGCTTGTGCTCGCTCTACATAGACATGAACGAGTATCGCTCAAAACAGTGAGGCGACACACGTCAGCTAAAACCACAATATCACTCTATATTTCACCTGCTTGTCAGTAATGTTAGCTGACCAGACAAAGGTCTCTCCATGAATCACTGCTGATCTTAGTGTTGGCTTTTCCTGCCTCAGCCTCCCGACCGAGGTCGGAGGGAACAGGGGAGACACCGGAGTTTTGGTCAGTGATGATAACGTTTCGGGGAAACGGGGAAACCTTTGTTGGTCTGGAGGAGCAGCAGCATTTATTTTACAGAAGTTATAAACAGTCCCTTTAACACATGCATCACCGGACTGCATATAAGCGAATATACACGGTGCATTTTTCCGAGTTAAACCTGCCTCCTGCCAGGAAGTTGTATCAGCCAATCAGCTCAGAAAAATCTACCCGTTTGAAAAAATATATTGATGTACGAATTAATCACACACCTTTAAACCAGACCTGTATAGGCTGTTAATCCCGCGCCATCTTTAAGTTCCATTTTATAAGTTACTGTAGATAAAAGCATTATACAACCTTAAAATAAAACAAATGCACAATACAGTATGAAGTCCGTGATGTTCTTTGGCCTAGAAAAGGTTGTTAGACTGTATTTCACAGATAAACCTGCCGGGTAAACTTTGAGTTTAGGTGAATGTGACGTCCTCGACCTACACCCAGCAGCCTCTACGCTCTCTGTGGAGTCCTTAAAAGTCACGAGTCCCAAAGAAAGACATGCCAAGTGGTGCAGAGAGGAGGGCATGCTCAAAGAGACGAATGAATGAGGAGGGAGATGAATAGCAGAAAAGCAGCCAGGAGCAATTTCGGCTCTTGATAAACAGAAGATGACATGCCTCTACGTTTGCTTTTGTTTTGGTCCTCGGCTCGCAGCTATCTAAGGGTTTGAGTGTGTGTAAGCATTCAACGGTGGGTGGGTGAAGTGTTTTCATGATGTCCAATGTTGTAAAAGTCTCCGGACTAAGACGTCGTGGTGGACTTTCTATTATTTGGCTCCATCTGAAGGATTTACACAAGACAAGATCACGTTTTTCTGTAAATCCTTCCTCCTGTTTCTACAACGTGCAGCATGATTCATTGTCCGTCTGTTGTTACAACCATGAGACAGAGAGAGGGGTCAGAGGTCATCCTCTCCATAGGAAACTCTGATAAAGGCTCTGCTCATCCTCTTATAGGCTGCTGTAGTAGATCTAATGTGACACGTGGCTGATGTCACTCACAACTGATCTGAGTTACTAAGCCTGTGGATTCTTTTATTTTCATGTTATTTCACAGCACGTTGTGCTGCACCCACACTGGACCTGAAACAAGCCAACAAAGCCTCATACTTTGAGGACCAGAAAAGGTTCTGAAACGACCCAGATAACTGTCCGATGTTGACGCAATTTCTGAAGCACATTTTCTCTGTAATTGTACACATTTGTAGCTCCTTTTTCCTTTTGTACATCCATCCATCCATTTTCTTCCGCGCAAAAAAGTTTGTACGCTCGCTTGAGGTGTTTTTTTCCATTGTCGAAAAAGAGTTGATGTGCTAAATGTGATATGGAAACGTCTTTGCCGAAAACGTTCTGACATAGCGAACATTTAACTCACATGACTGATCAGCTGTTTCCGCTGCTGGCAACTTCCCAGATATATATTTATATTGTCTTCGTCTCCAGACAGTTTACCACGCTGGATTTAACATGTGAGGGTGCAGGTCACATCCACGTGGACCCTCCATTGTTTTCTACTTTCTCATTTCGGCTCGCTGCGGTTGATGGTTATAGAACGGATATGACGTCACGTTACTCAGACTACAACACTAAAAGCAGTAACTTCCTTCTACCTCCACATAGACTCAAATAAAGCAAATATATTGATTCTGGCATTAGAAAAATCAATTTCAAAATCGTAAAAAAACAAAATTGTGATACATAGGTGAATAATTTTTTTCCCCCACCCCTAGAAACTACGCTGTAGCCGAGATCATTCACTCCAAACCAACTGATGGAAATGCACCAAATTCACATTTCTGTTTTGCGACATTTCAAAAGTTTGCTTGACATGTGAATAGAAACATGGTTAATATCTCACTGCATCCACGTCAGGAAATGTAAACATTGGTTATTTTAAGCTTTTAAAACACACAGCTGTTGTTTTTCTGGTGATAATCTGCAGAAACGCTGAGCATCAGTACATACTAGACGATTTGTTGTCATTATCATCTGGGAACACAGGCTCTGACTTTGCACTTCTAATTTTTGGTCTCTCGATGATGCGAAGTGACGTCAAATATTCTTCAGGGAGCCACATTTGCCTCTCCCATTATCTCCCTCCTCTACCTGCATTGTAATTTCTCTCCGGTTTGTAATGTCAGTCGTGGCCTGAAGGCACCTTCTTGCCTCACGCAGGCCGCAGCAGAGTGACTGGCATCATTGTGCCAACTTAACAAAAGAAAGACCTGCAACAAAAGAAAGACCTTGAGGCAGCGTTTCTCTGGCTCTTTATAGCCGCTACAGACGGATGATGGAGTGACAGCACTTTTCTTTACCTCTGCAGCATTATCTCTCATGCACGCCTCCCCCCACTGCATGTCTGAGTGCCCAAAACGCCAGAGACATCAAGAGGAGCGAATTAAAATTGCACAAATCATCAAAAAAAAAATTTCTTGATTGTATGTGTGAAACAATGCTGACGATGTACTGTATCTGCATCGTACAGGAATTGCGAGTGGGCGTTAAGAAGACAGAAGTTGGCATTGACTTTTTCCTCTGGTGTTGCTGGATGAAAACACAGAGGATTATTTCACTCCATCATGAAGCTTGTGTGTTCTTTCGGAGCGGGAAAAGGCAAAGAATGAAAAGGATTGAGGACAAGCAAAAAGCTGAGAACAACCCCGGCCTGTAATGCCAATATACTGTAGATCAGCTCCGCCGGAGACTAAGCTGTTGATGTTTTTTAATCAGTGCACACGAAATACTCCACTTAATCTTGCATATCGAGTTGCACTCTTTCTGGCGGCTGAGAGGTTTGAGAAACAGGCGGGTGAAAAGAAAAGCATCAGTTTGAATCCCTGGACCAGATGGAGAGTGCAAAGCCGGGAGTGTGAACGAGTAAATCTTTTATTTGTTACCAACGAGATGAATGAAAGTAAGGACGTGTAAAAGCTGAAAAAGAGCAAAGTAAATCTGAACAAAGCTCACAAAGGATTATCCTTTACAGTAAAGTAGTGAAGCTGGAGGAGTCATTTCAGTCGTTTTCTCATCTTTCATAGACAATGTAAGATGACAATGGAACACTTCAAGTCTTGGATGAACATGAACATTTCATAAAGTACAAGCCTGGACATAAAAACTGACAGGAAAACATCCATCTTTAAATCCTGTGATGTGCTCCGCTGACAATGAGCTGAGGCTGAATAAACCTGGTCAAACATTCAACGGTTTAAATCAGATCACTTCCACTTTCCGGGTGAACTTTGGATGAATTCAGTTGCCGTAACAAAGCGATTTGGCTTGTGTATTTGCTACAGCGATAAATCAGCTGGGCTAATATATTGGCCTAAATTACCTTTTTGCAGATTAGGGCTGTCAAAGTTAACGCAATAATAACGTGTTAACGCAAATTTGTTTAACGCCACTAATTTCTTTAACGCTTTAACGCAATCAATCTTCCGAAGGTTGTAGCGGGCTCAGCTTTAAAGCTAGAGTAATGATACTGGTATCATATGAAACTAGAAAACCTAATGAATCCATTGGTATCCCAGCTTGTCATGAAAATGAAAATGGGTTCTATGGGTACCCACGAGTCTCCCCTTTACAGACATGCCCACTTTATGATAATCACATACAGTTTGGGGCAACTCATAGTCAAGTCAGCATACTGACACACTGACAGCTGTTGTTGCCTGTTGGGCTGCAGTTTGCATTGTTATGCTCTAAGCATATTTATTATGCTAAATGCAGTACCAGTGAGGGTTTCTGGACAATATTTGTCATTATTTTGTGTTGTTAATTGATTTCCGATAATAAATATATACATTCATTTGCACAAAGCAGCATATTTGTCCAGTCCCATGTTGATAAGAGTACTAAATACTTGACAAATCTCCCTTTAAGGTACATTTTGAACAGATAAAAAAATGTGTGATTAATCGCGATCAATTATGGACAATCATGCGTTTAATCTCGATAAATCTTTTTAATCGATTGACAGCCCCACAAGAATGTGTTGAAAATACATTGTTTGTCTATAAGAGAGCTGACTCTTTCTTGTTAAAGGTTTTTTTTGGGGAGTATTTTCTATATCCGAATCGAGAGTCTCAGGACAGATTGTAAAGCCCCTTGTGGCACATTTGTGATGTTGACTTGTGGCACATTTGTGATGTTGAGCTATATAAATAATATTGACTTGACTGTTTATTTTTCAACTGTAAAATCTCACTAAATATCCTGGTCACAAACAAATTTAAGGGATCTAGGGCTGCACGCTCTTAGCCGATTAGTCGATTAATCGGTTGTTTTGGTCTTAGTCGACTAAGATTTCTTTAGTTGATTAGTATTATTTTTTATGTTTTTTTCATGCTAAATGACTTATTTCCAGGAAACTTCTGAGCACATCTCTGGTAAACACACGATGTAAAGTAGTGTTTTTGTGTGATTCTTTGTGGAGAAACTCAGTTTTAAAAATCTGTCGCCTAAATCAACTAATCAATTAGTCAACAAAATCGTATGAGTGTTAGTGGAGAATTTCTTTGGTCGAGGACAAACCTAAAATGTTTTATCAGATTTTTTAAACTCTAAAATATCAAATTTGGTATCGGGCCTCAAAAACTCCAGTATCTGTTGGGCTATAGTCTTCGCCATAAGGAATGGTCACTGAGGCTGACGGGTATCGTAATATCTGGAGCCATTTGTTGAACTAAACGGTCATCTGTTGTTGAAATACATCTAACAAACGATGGCCTTAACATCAACCTATAGTATCATTAAATCATCCAGAAGACTCAGCGGTTTCTATGTTGAAGTATGTTGAGGAAATCATTGGAAGAAAACTTTTCAAATGTGAATTTACAACATCTTCTCTGCTGTCTTCGTTTTCTTTTTTTCCAGGAAGTTCCTCACAGCTGGACGTTGGTGTGAACACAGCTGGATGAGAGCCTGAAGCCACAGTAGAGTCAATGTGACAGACATGAAGAACCTGGACCAGTATGGACGCAGTCACCTGGAGAGTCTGGGTGAGTCCGGACAGACGAGTGATTGTAGTCTGCTTCCATAAAGACTCCACAGGTGTTAATGAAGCAGACGGTTTAGCTTTGCTTTACTTTATTTCTTCTTTATTTCAGCTGCAGTGTTTTTTGTGACTTCTCTTTCTCCTAGCTCAATAAAGTTCTGTTTGTTTCTTGTGTCTTCCAGTGTGTGCAGCCCTGCCCAGTCTGGTACTGGTTCTACTGGGACTGCTGGGCTCGGTCCACGGCTGTCCCGGTGTCTGCACCTGCTACGGTAACACCACTGACTGCTCTGCTGTCGGCCTTCTCTCTCTGACGCCCATCCTAACACAGCTGGACCAGGACTCTCTGATCCTCCGGCTGCCCCAGAACAACCTCTCCTCACTGGGCACCGCTGAGCTGTCCAACCTCAGCCTGGAGCTCCTGGATCTTTCTCAGAACCACTTTTCCTCCCTGCAACCTGGAGCTTTCACGGGCCTGAGCAGCATGCGCTTCCTCAATCTCTCCGCTAACTACCTCGGGGTTCGCCTGGTGACCTCTGACCCCAACAACAGCACAGAGGTCCTGCTGGGCTTGAACGGAAGTCAGGGGAGCGCTGGCCTGAGCAAGGAAGCGTTCAGGGGGCTGTGGCGGCTGCGAGGGCTCGACCTGTCCTCCAATGGCCTCCTGTGGCTGCCCAAAGGCCTGCTGGATGGGCTTCAGAGACTCGCCTGGCTGTCCGTGGCCAGCAATCGGCTGGTGGCCCTGGACCGAGTCACCTTCGAGCCCTTGGTGGGGCTCCAGCAGCTCCGGCTGGCGGGAAACCCCTGGGAGTGCGACTGCAAGCTGAGAGACTTCAAGCACTGGATGGAGTGGTTGATTTACAGGGGTGAGTAGAGCTGTTAGCAGGCCTCTCCACATCTCAAATACTCTGATGTTGATAGGTTTCAGTTAAGACGGTACCGGAGCGAATCACTTTGTATTTTGAGTCTGTACTTCAAAAGCTGTCTAATCGTAGCAATTAATCTCCGCTCTGCAGGATGGATGTATGCTGAGCAAAGACATCTAAGAATATAATGACCTCCATCTCTCTAAATCCTTCCCTGTCTCTCCCTGTTTCTTTCTTCCTCCACTACATCTTTCCCCTCCCTCCCCCCTCCGTCTGCTTTATAGATGGGCAGGTAGATGCGATGCAGTGCAGTCTCCCAGGGGATCTGAAGGGCAGGGACATCCGCAGCGTGCCGGCAGAGATGTTCAGCTACTGCCTGCAGACTCCGACCAGAGAGGGCGCACCGGGTTACGCCACCCGGCCTCCCTGCCCGCCCGGCCGCATCAACAGCAACGACGACTGCATTCGCCAGCGCTACCGGCCCGTCAGCGTCCGCCGAGCGCACGGCACGCAAATAGTCGCGGGCGTGATCTGCGGCACGGTGTGTGTCATGATGGTGGTTGCGGCGACTTACGGCTGTGTCTACGCCTCGCTGATGGCGCGGTACCAGAGGGAGATGAAGAACCGCGGGCAGCCTCTGATGGCCGAGCCCGGAGCCGACACAGACCTGGAGGACGGGCAAATGTCGTCGCCGACCTCGCCGGAGGAGTCGCCGCCCAAAGAGTCCTGCGGCATCGTGCACGGGTATCGAATCAGCAGCTTCTGACCCGCTGCTTTTTGCTGATTTTAGATGCTTCCGGGACGCTTCTGCTCCTCAGCGCTCATCAACTGACGAGACGGCGTCTGGAGGGAGGAACCCTGCAGCTCTGTGATTGTGCTGAAAGCGTCTGGGCGGGGACCGATCGTACAGCTAATGGAGCGCACTAGATTCAGTGACACTGGAATGCTGCAGCACTTCTTTTAATGTATGGATGCTCTGTGAATTGTTATTCCCTGCGCTGCATCTCTCAGCCAGCTCTTAAACTCCTCTGAAGCTGTTGTTTGGCACTTCTGCACCTTGACTTCCCTTCTTCTCTAGAAATAGGAAACAACCTTTTTTTTGTTCAAGCTGTCCGTTGTTGTATCTGAGCCCAACAAGCACAAGATCCAAAAGTACAAATGTCTGTGAATCTGTGAAATGTGACATTTCTCTTGTTGTTTGCTGCACCCATTATCTTGTTTTCTTGATATGTGTATTTTATGTTATCTGTAACATCCCCACTTTGAGAAATAGTTCTTCCTCTGTTAAGTTGAATTCCCTCCAAATAAGAACTCTGTTAGAGTCCTGCTGCTGTCAGGGAAATGCTGCTTTAAGCTTCATCACTGAGGTAAACTGCATTCAAACAACATTAGAGCTGTGCTGCCACCTAGAGGGCAAGCTTTGAGCTACAACAGCTTTCAATCCAGCACAAACAGTTTATTCCCAACATAGCAAAGCAAGAGGTACTGACTGAAAGTGTGTGTGAGCGTATCAGCTCATATATACGGTAACGTCCATGTGTTTTCATTCATTTTGTCCAGATTTTCTGTGATAAGCACATGAAATATTGTCTCAAATCCAACTCAAGGACTGTTAATCATGCTGAAGATAATAAACTCTATATTTATCTAAACTGCATTTTTTTCTTATTAAAACAACAACGACCAGGAAACCACATCCATCAAACCGTTAAAATAAGAGCCAGACTCACAAGATGAAATGAAAAGAGAGAAAATTCAAGAATTCTACATCGATGTTCTGAGATTAAGACAAATAACACGATCAAGTGAAGACATGAAATCCTCTCCTGACAGGTCAAGCTGAGGAATACAGATGAAGTTTCATCAGCTCTCATCTGAATCTACGTACGTCATCTGTATTTCTTTTTCAAAACAAACTAAACAAAACCTTACAAAGCCATCCAGTCATTTTCTACAACTTTTAAAGTTTTTTTTATTCTATTCTTCTCATATACTCAAAAATCCTAATGACCTGTCAGACCTGTGAAACATCACAGTGAAGTCTAATTACAGCTAATCCTTGACTCCCGACGCTGTGGATCCATCAACTGTTTAACTAGAATTACTGTCTCGTGGTTGTATGCCTCCGCCAACCAGTCAAGTTGCAGTTTGCATCCATGTCTGTCCAAAATGTCATCACTTCGTATACTTTCACGAGAATGGTACGGACGGACGGACGGACGGACACGGCAGTTGCCGGCACTGAAGCATAATAAAAGAAAGATAACATCTACTGCAGGTTCTACCGACAGGCTCGCAAATAGGTTGTTGTCTCTTTCAGTCAAGCATTACAATATATTAGGGCTGTCAAAGTTACCACGATAAAGGTCGCTTGACCTCTGACCTTAAGATATGTGAATGACAAGTAACACATTTGCAAAATACCTGCCTAGCAGCTAGTTTGGCACGCCCTCAAACACAGCTACTTAGAGCGGAGTCTGAAGAGTAAACATGTTCTATTAGAAACCTGTTCTCTTTAAAGCTAAACCAAAATAATTAAGACTTTATAAGACTTTATAAGACTACATTTAAGACTTTTCGAGACCTGCCAATACTGTGTGTAATGTTTGTGGTCTTCTATGTTTCATCAGGCAAAAGTTTTTGGAAACCGTTTTGGAAAACAGAAAACTACAACATATCCAAGACGTCCAATAGATGATGCAAATATCAGGATAACATTTAAAAGCGTGTTTTGAATGAGAGCTGCAACAGCCTGACTCACCTCCGGCCATGGCGGTCTTCCCTTCGGACGACACCGTCACTGCTGTGGTCCCTATCACGTACTTCACTCCTGTTGAGAGAACGTTCACCTCGGAGTCAGCCGATTGGGGACATATCTGATGATAATGATAATATTCTACATGTTGAGAGCTGCTGAGGAGACGGACCTTTGTCGTTGACGGGGTAGTAGAAGAAGCTTCCAGGAGTGTTTTCCACGGCCAGGCGGTACCACAAAGGGAAGTGATCGATGGTGAACAGGTTGTCTTTATCAGTTGGCGTCAGAAACCTTCTGTTGAGAAGAACACAAGACAACATTTTACTTTGAAACCTACTGCGGAATTAATTCAACCAGCCTGAAAAGACGTAGTATGTCATCCCTGGATCGTAGCATTATGATCAGTTTTTCTACGAAGCTCAGGTGAACTACGGTGGATACCAGTATCTTCACTCTAGTTTTAAAACTGAGCCGCTACAACCTAAAAATCACAAGTTGCGTTCATGCGTTAAAGAAATTAGTGGCGTTAAAACAAATTTGCGTTAATGCATTGTTATCGCGTTCACTTTGACAGCCCTAGAATAGATATATTGATTGATAGTAATCAATGATAATTCTATATTATATGAAGCCATAACACTGACAGTTTTTTTTTATGGTTTGGTTCAGTATTCCATGTTACTATCGTGTTCACTTTGACAGCCCGACTTGATATATTTAATGTTGTTAAGAATAGTTAAATAAATGAAGCTACAGGATAAATAGAAGGCTTCAAATAGACCCCATTATCGGCATCGACCGATACTGCTTCCTGTGAGTTTTGATCGGCCCCAAAAACCCTGATCGGAGCCCCTACTGTGAACGGTTTGTGTTGATCAGCTCTAAATATAAGCTGGAATGAATGTGTGAAAGTTAAGCAGGCTGGTTTTGTTTGTTCAACTAAATTCTTTTCGTCTTTGTCAATGTTTTTGTTTCCTTGAGTTTCTTTTTGCTGCACCATGAGTCAGATGTTCTGAGCTGAACAAAGTTAACTGAGAATGCTGCCTGGTTCCAGTCTTACTTTGCCACTCTGGTCTCCACTCCTGCGTATCTCATCATCCTCATGAGGCCGGCACGAGTACCGAGGAAGGCTGTCTCCATACCCGGCTCCACCCTGCACACACACAAACACAGACACACACACCAGACATAAACACCAGTCAGAGGATGGAAGGTAAACAAAGACTCAGACTCGGCAGCTTTAACGGCGCTTCAAGGATTGTTCTTCACCATTAGACGAGTCAGATAAAGCGTTTTTTGATGAATGGTTAATATTAATGAAGGACATTTCCTCTTTTGAATATTTAATCACAACTATTAATAATTACCAAGTTAAGTTTTATGAAGTCTGGTCTCATTTTTTATATGTATATAAATAATAAAAGATAACATAATGAAAATATTCTCATTTATGTGGTATTTTATTTATATTTTGTGCCTCTCTTTTGGTCTGTTGTCTCAGTTTTTCTCCTTATTTTACTGATGTTAATTTTGGCAGCTATAATAGATTTAGTCTTTTTTTTTTTTTTTTATTAGTTTTAGTCACATTTTAATCATTTTAATCCTTCATAGTTCTTGTATAGTTTTAGTCAACGACAACTCAACATTTTTAGTCCAGTTTTAGTCACTGATAAGTCATTTCTTTTTCGTCAACATTTTTTCTCTCTTAATTTGGTTAGCTTTTTTTTTTTATTTAATATTAGTCCTGTTTTACCCACCGGTCCGTTATGAGAGCCTATCCGCCCCCTCAACATGTAAATAAATGCGACACTCAACCAACCGAACCCGACCCGACCCGCAAAATTTATGCATTATAGTAGCACAATTTTGTGTTTGAGACAGAGAGAGGGGAAAAGAATGTAGAAAGTGACAAAAATAAAGAGAGATTTTGGTAAAGTTTTTATTTTTAAAACTACATTTTAGTCTTTTTTGGTCCATGATATTGCATGTTTGATATCGTCACCGTTAGCGTTTAATGATGTCGGTGCCGTCTCGTCATAGTCTCGCCTTAATCATGGAAGAGAAAAGGGCATTGACGAACATATTTCGTCATAGTTTTTGTTACCGAAATTAACACTGTGTCAACTACTACAGTATATGTGCCCAGATTAGTTTTGTTCCTTTTGCTTTGTTACCTGCTCTTCATTGACTCACTGTCATATGTTGTTTTGTGTGGCATTATGTTGTTTATCTATTGGAAAACTTTAGAGACAACTTCAAGATGTTCCATGCTTTTATTCATTTACTTGTCTGTGTTTTTAATTGATCTCTTTTTAAAACACTTTGGTCAACGTTAGTTGTTTTTAAATAAACAAGACTTGACAATCAGGAGTCGAAATCTGCACAATGAAGGATCATAACTCCACAAACATGAGAGGAGTTTAGTGAGCGGAGATCACAGCAGTGAGAAACTCAACAGCAGTGTGTTTTACTAAAACAATTTCCAGTTCCAACTGTTTGTTGCACCAACATGTTTTGATTCATTCATGTATTTTTAGGTGAACTGGCCCTTTAATGCTTCACATTATCAGGTATAAAATGTCTCACCTGTCGTTGAGCATCAGGGCGTTCCAGTAGGCCTCCAGCGGAGCCGTCACCACGGCGTCAAACAGCGTCTGCTGCAGCAACACCTCGTCACCTAGGCAACGGTCAAACAACAGTTCGGTCAAACAAAGGAAACTTTTAAATGAAGGTCAAATAAACACTCGTCAGTCTGGACAAGAACGGATGCGTTCATTTTCTTCTTTAAGGAAAATCTTAACTTAAGGTATTATGTGCAATCAGCCCCTGATTCTCATTTTGTGTCTTTTTTCCAAAACCTGTTTTATCAAAATATTACAAGTCATCATAATTTGTATAAATATAAAATGGAGCTAAAACTTTATGTGTTTGTTATTTCAGTATGAGAAACTTACACTCGAGGTCTGGCTCCTTCCCCAGCAGGTAGCGGACGGCAGCCTGAAGCTGGGTGTATTTCCGGTGGCTGGGGTCGATGTCTGTCTCACAGTACGTCCTGAGGAAAAGAAGTATTATTACCAGGATTAACTGCTACAGGAAGCTGCCTGGATGCTTCTGGGAGTTTGATCTGATATACAAAGTTTAGGGAATAATATATATTTGATATATGAGAATAATGTCAGAATTGTGGGGAAAAGATTTTAGGGAAGAGAGAGACTTTAATTGAACAAATCCTGACTTGCTTTTTCACTCTTATCTTCTTTTTTTCTATCACACTCAGCTTGTACTTTATGGTACAATAACACAATAATAGTTTGTCATTTACTGATCCATTTGATTCAATAATCTGTGTCTTCCTCACATATAAACTGATTAAAAGGTTCAATTGTTGAAATCTACAGTATTAAATATCAGTTCATGTTTCAAACTGATGACTGTGTGGTTTCATACGTACCACTCGGTGGCAATGCTGAGGTCTGGGGAGGTGAGGTCATGTAGGCCTGCGAAGGAAGGTACAAACAGTCAGACTTTTCCATGAAAACATACAGATTTTATTATTTTTGCTTCAGTTTAAGAAGCTGTTGTGCTGCCTTGGAAATATGGTTAACTATGGATTCATAGGAGTGCTATAAAAAAGAATAAATCTGTAAAATAATAAGAAAATAAATGTGGAAATAAGGAATAAATAGAATAACAAATAAGTAAAAACAAAAAAATGGGAACAGGGAGAAGCAAAAGCAATTGGGAAAAGAATAAGGAAAAATAAAGGGATACAAAGAAATAAATGAATTAACCCTTTAAAACACCATAAATAATGACATAAAATTAATAAATATTTTAAGAGTAATTTATATGCAAATAAATAAAAATATCTAAAAAAAATTATACAGAAATACATTAACAAATAAATTAAAATGCTTCTAATTATTATTTTATATTTTGTCATTTCTCTTTGTGTTTCCACATTTTTATATACTTATGTAATGTGTAAAATTATCTAAAATTTCCTTATAATTTTACAGATTTATTCTATTTTTTATGGCACTCCTACAACTCCATAGTTAATAGCTTCTAAATCATGTGTATGAGAGTGTGTTTTTATATGCTTGAATAAAAACATTCACGACTAAACAAGTTCAGCACCCACCTACACATACTGGAGGTGAGTGTGCTGATTCATTGTATTTTCTAACCAGTGGCAGCATCAAATACAGCCGTTGATTTAAAAGGTCTGTGCAGCAGGGAACTGTTGGAAATCCTACCTTCCTCCACAGACACATTTCCAAGAAACATCAGCCTCCCGTGACCCCTCGTCAGCACCATGCCGAAGCTGCAGAGACACAGAAGAGACAGGTGAGACATTTAATAATATAATATAAGGTGTGAAACGATGCCCTCTAGTGGTCAAACCACACACATACAACTGGATGTTAAGTTAAACTTTACCAAAACCGCCTGTTATTGTGTGACTTTGGTGAATCAGAATTAACCCTTTAAAACACCAAAGTCACACAACAACAACACAAAAACAAACTAACAGACTGATGCAGCGGTAGACCAGCAACTCCCATGATCTGAGAATTAAAATTACTGTTTTTGTCAATGGAGTCTGGTGGCATTGAAGAGAGCATAGATAACAACCTCAGTTCCCCGTCAGAAAGGGCTGCCTGACAGTAAGGTAAAGTGTTCAAAATATTCTCAATATAGCATACACTTCAACTGATATTGATTATTTTAGGTGTCTAAAATGTGTTTTGCTGCTGCCCCCGTCCACAGCAGTACGTTGCTTTGCTCCCGTGCTGCGACTCCTGTTTCTCCAAACTCCACTTCAAAACATCTTAACTCTTCCTTTAACAAAAACGTACTACATTAATTTAATTGAGCAGGAAGAGATGGATCAAACATACAACTCTCAGTTTAGCGTCTTCAAAAAACAAATTTAAAGATAAAAACAGTCGATTTACCTGAAAGGAGTCTCATCGATGTTTGTGTAGAAGTAGTCGTTGACGAGGAACAGAGGTCGTTTCTGTTGGGAGGAGAAGGGAACCTCATTATGATCAGGATCAATAATATATAGAGCTGGATCTCCATCGGAGTTAATCAAACATCCAGGCTTAAGCAGCTGGTTGTGTCTCTACATCGTGTTCATTGATCTGCTACATTGTTTCTGTCTCTGTAACACAACACTTGATCACTATTTGATCTGATAAATACTGATATGCTAATGCTAGCCTCTGGTAGCACCTTTAGCTGGTGACAGTCAGATAAACAGTGGTCAGTGGACAGTATGGTCAGCTGACAGAAAGCAGCTGTGTTCAGACAAACTTTGCTGTTCAAAAGAATAACTGCTGTCAATCACATGAAGACCAACCAGGAAGTCTTCTTCTTCTACTACTAGAATAAAGCAGCAACATTAACAAAGCATTACTGCCACCTACTGAGCTGGAGGGAAACTACAGGTGTGTCCTAATTCCATACTATACTGTAAAGTCTACATTACTACATGCTCTTGTGCAGTGGTGGGATGTAATTAAGTACATTTACTCAAGTACTGTATCTGAGGTAATTGAGTATTTAAGTGTTCTGCTACTTTCTACTTCTACTCCACTACATCTCTAAATATTGTCAATTTTACTCCACTAATCTAAGTTATGAGAAGAAGGTTTGTGATAAACTGAAGGATGAAGCGTTTCTTTATGTGTTGAGAAAATTACCCCCTTCTCAAAATCAAAACTGTTTGTGATTAGAAACTTGAAACTATGACAATAATCTCAAGAGTCAATAATTTATTGCCATATTAACCAGGGCTGGGACGATACACCTATCTCCCGATTCGATACTATCATGATACTTGGGTGCTGATTCGATATGTATTGTGATTTTTAAGTATTGTGATTCAATATCATGATTTATTGTTGGTTTTGTTAACTTTTTAACAAAAATCTAAAGTTGAATCATACACTTCTAGGGACTTTTACTTTGGAAAATATCTAAATGAAGCCAGTAAAAATGTTTGATTTTCAACATGTATGTTGTCAGAGATGTCCTGAAGTCAAATATATCAGTCATTGACAGGCATTATTTATTAAGTTTTTTTTACAGCAACCCAAAAATCCCTCACATATTAGTGGTATTTTCTTTTTAATATATAAGGGGCATGTAATGTTTTATACTTCTGGTGAATATAATCAATCAATCTTATTTCCATATATGTATTTTGTATATACAGTTCCCTTTGTTAACACCTTATTTTGAAAACCGGACGTAGTCACACGTGTCTACTTCCTCTAACTTCTCCAAGTGCGTCTCTAGCTCTCCCGTCAGCTCCGTTCTCTTTATACATCCATGGTCAGCTCCATCGGGGCCGTTTGAATGCATTTAACATAAATGTCAGTATATGGGTGCTCTACAGTTGTAGCGTCGGCCCATTTGACCACGGAGATGAGAGTGACGGCCGGCTTGACCGCATGGTATCGCGATGTGTGAAACCCAAAGTGTTTCCATACTTTACTGGATGTGTAGTGTTTACCACGTTGGGTTTAACATGTGAGAGTGCAGGTCGTATCCACGCAGACCCTCCACCTTTTTCTACTTTCTCATTTCGGCACGCTGCGGTTTGTTTTGGTTGACGGATACGGAACGGATATGACGTCACGTTACTCAGACTACAACAGTAAAAGCACTAACTTCCTTCTGCCTCCACATAGACTCAAGTGAAGCAAATATATTGATTCTGGCATTAAAAAAATGTATTTCAAAATCGTAAAAAAAAAACGCTATACATAGATGAATTTATTTTTTTTCCCACCCCTATTATTAACCGCAGTTGATGAGGAATCTGGTGGTGTTATATTAAGATACTGTGATTAACGCTCTGTGTATTCATTGATTCCTCACCCCTTTATCCACTGATGCTCTGATGCTCAGCCTGCTGTTGCCGGTCTCCCCCCTCACCATGGCCGTTCTCAGCTAGAAACAAGACAACAAGTTTAATATAAAGTCAGATTAGTTTCTTCCTCCCAGACTGTAAAAATTAAAAGTGAAGACTTTCATTCCAACACGCTGCTCATCCACTAGTTACCTTCTCCTCTGTATCCTCCCACTCCACCTCAGACATATCCACACTGTTGTAGTTCGGCTTCAGCTTCAGTTTCTTTCCATCTTTATACTGTAGGACAGAGGACAACCCTGTTACTGTGAATTACTGTATAACCGTCCTTATAAATACTTAATAGCTTCTCCCCTTAATGTACCCTTCAGGATATCTGCTGCACTGTAATATTACATCTGTTTCTCTAAATAGAGCTCTAGTAAATCTGTCCTCTTCAGTCATGTTGAACTCACCAGAGGTCGAAGGTCAGGGTGTGCCAGGATGTAACCGTTGTTGGTGATGAGGAAGGCGTAGCCGTGAGCTCCCAGCTGTGGAGGAGGAAGAAGAAACACATGGAAGGCTTTTATTGTGAAAACTAATTTCTTAGTTTGGATAAAAAAACAAAACAGAATACGGAGCAAGAAGAATTTTCCTCACCATGTATCTGGGTGCCAGCTTCATCACCTCCATCAGTGGGATGTCGGTGCCTACCACACCCAGCAGGATCCCATGGGACAGCTGGAGAGAGAGAGGCAGCACGGTCATTATATAATACCACGTTATTATAAAGAGTTTTAGACATCTGAGGAAATCACCCCTCTGATCAGCTGACTCTGAGGCCCTCTTCACACCTGGTATTAACATGCGTCTCAAGTGACCTCTTGTGATCGGACCTCATTTCCCTGCTTTATATGCAAATGAACACGTACATCATTTCCATTTACATAAACTTAGTTTAAGACTTGGTGAAAAGTTCCTCTCCTCCTAGCTAAGCCTGAGATGAGAACTTTGTTGCTATGGCAACAATCTGTTTGAAGGTCAGTTAGCTAACTATTTCAATTGTTTATCCATTACTTTTAGCTAACTATTTCAACAGTTAGTTAGATAGACAGACAGACAGACAGACAGACAGACAGACAGACAGACAGACAGACAGACAGACAGATAGACAGATAGACAGATAGATAGATAGATAGATAGATAGATAGATAGATAGATAGATAGATAGATAGATAGATAAGAGTTGACACTGACCGTTTCCTTCTTCTTGCTGAAGACTGGCATGGCCACTGAGGTCATCAGCAGCAGACTCTGAGCTTTGGTGGCGAAGAGCTGAGACAAAGAAAAAACAATCAACACACAGTGTGTCGTTATTTTTATTAAACACACTTTCAAACATGAATGATGGATTGAGGAAAAGATAGACATTTAAAATGGTGGGGCAGAGCATTGCTCTCTAACGGACTAACACTGAGAACTGACGCCATGTTCAAACTATGTTACCATCTATATTCTTTGAATTTTCTATATAAATCATATTCTTCATCATCTACACACACATATCAAATAATGTTTATAGATACTATAACTACGTGCAGCTATAATAACTAGTGCAGCTCTGAGGTTGAACTCCAGGTGGTGATGTAGGACTACTATGGTTCTGTGTACATTTAAACACCCTGGTGGTAAAAGTACTACAATCAGTAGAATCTAAACCAGTGGTGCTCAACATGAGGACCAGGACATTCTGGGAGGTCATGAAACAGTTTAGAGGGAGTCGTCATATATGTTATTATATAATATATGTAATTTTGGTGTGTAAAATGTGTAATTTTTCATCGAAATCTGAATCTTTTCTCTTCCTGTAAAGTTAAGTCTAGAGCTTGTGTTCTTCTGTACATCAAAAAACAGCTGATGTTTGGAAACTCCTCTGTGAACTGTGTTAAAGGTTCTATATATGACATTCAGAACCAAGAACACAACGAGATAAACAACAGTATAAAGTTACGCTTCTGTGAACAATGTCAAGGTAAGGTTGTAATATTTACTTTTACAGTATAGAGTTATTTAGTAACATCAGTAAGGGCTCGGTGAGGAGCTATTTAATAAGTCCATGTATTGTAATTATTAGCTTGCTAGCTGTCCTGCTAATACTAGCTATCTAACACATCAAGTAAAACATGCTTTAGGTATCTAAAGTTTGATGGTTTCACTTGAATGTTTGGGACTCTTTTGAAGAAAGTGTATTCTTTGAAGGTCGCCTTCAGCTGAACGCTTCGAACTGCAGAGAAGCTCAGAATACAACACACACAGAGGGAGAGTGACTTCATTATCGGCTCAGGTAGACATTACTCCTCTATACCTTTACACAGGAATGTCACGTTCTCTTTCGGTGGCCTTTTCTAAAATGAGTAGTGGTGAAACTGAGCCTACTATATTCTGTTATATCCGATCCAGTTTTCTGATTTGGCGTATCTAACGGGGAGATTGCAACCAACTGAAACTTCGCCCACGTGTCAAGCGTGTAGGAGAACTACGGTGGCCAGCGCCAAAACATAAATGACCCTCTCTAGAGCCAGTGTTTGGTTTGTGCGTTCTGGGCTACTGTAGAAACATGACGGCTCCATGAAGAGGACCCGCTCCCTATGTAGATATAAACGGCTCATTCTAAAGTAACGAAAACACAACGATTCTTATTATCAGGTGATTATATACTAAAGAAAATATAGTCATTAATATTATATTCCATTTCTGCCAATAGATCCCCCTAAATGTTACACACTGATCCTTCAAGTGTGAAGTGAAACCATGAACACAAAGATTTATCTCAGTATTAAAACCACTTTCAGAGAGTCTGAGTCTTGTTCTACATGTTAAATCCTGTTTATCTAAAACTACTTCTTCTTCTTCTTCTTTACCTTCTTGGTGCTGGGAAGCTGCCGGAGCGATGGAGGGAAAGGCCCGGAGGATGATGGGAGAATGAGTCGAAAAACACAGGGAGGAAGCAGACAGACAGATGAAGGTGCAGTGATGATGATGATGACTTGAAGGAGTAGTCCACCCCAAAATGAAAATGTAGAAAAGGCTGTATTATTTCATATCAAGATGCTTAAACTATGAATCCCTCGCAAACATAATGAACTGCTCCTTTTAAGCTCTCTGATTGGCCGGCTTCGGCTCACCACAGTGTCCATGTAGGCTTCCGTCCAAATGATGTCATGGTCGTGGTTGATGACCATTGGTCGGCTGAGCACGTGCAGGTACTCCATGACATTCTCCTGCACGTCGGCCAGTGTGGAGATGTGTGTGTAGTAACCTGAGAAAACACATAGAAGCATGCAGTTTATAAAGACACACACACACACACACACACACACAAACAGACCGATCGCTGACCTTTGTTGTTGCAGGCGATCCACTTTGTGTTTTGAGCGAAGGTCATCTCTCTGCCGATCAGGTAGGTGAAGACTCGCACCTGAACAGATAAAAACGCCTTTTCAACAGCTGAACACAAAACAAAGAAGCTTCATACTAAAATATGACCAAATATACTTCAGAGTGAAATAAAGGCTTGTCTCTAATATAAGCCTGCTTCAAATAAAGGCCTGGTACCTAGTGTTGTACGGTATACCGATACTAGAAAGGTATCGCGATACCCTGTGGTTAGAAACGGTACAGTACCCCCGTTTTATTAGTACCGGTACTTTAATAATGACAGTGTTTTAATACGAGCTGTGAGTTGCATCGATGTGCGACCGTAGCGCTCCGTTTTAGAGGACGCCGTTAGGATTGGGATCCCGCGGGAGCAGGCAGTTATAACTTTGCTGCTGGTGGAAAAAGCAGTCAATAAATAAACTGTAATGATAACCAGAAGGATGATCAACAAGTGAAGTCATCATTTTGGTATCGTGACAACATTACTGGTACCCTCTGCAATTAGTTAAAGGAAACTAATTTAACTTCACTTTGTGATAAAATCAGCAAATGTGCGCACAGGCACGCTCGTGCTAAAAACACCCAGTTCCAGCAGTTCATTTCACTGGTGAAAGGGAGCTGATTTTGCAGAGAAATCCCAGTTAACTTGTGGAGAGGTTCAGATCTCCTTTTCTGGGCCCTCGGCGCTCGTTCTCACCCTGCGCTCAGGCCAGTTGAACTCCTCAAAGACGGACTCAAAGTCCTCCATGGCTCCGTCTGTGATCAGCATGATGGCCTGGTTACACATGCTGCCCTGACCGTTCGCCCTCGCCTGCACACAAAAACACAGTTTATATTCAGAGCAACAACTTCAAATGACTCCAGATTCAAAACACAATACAAGAACCATATATACTCCTGCAGGGATTACAGTAGAAAGCGGGAACAGTCCGAGGGCCACAGAACTCCAAAGGTTCACTGTGTCAACTGGTTTTAGAAACTGCTCATTTGAATTCAAACCTACACAATATACACAACACATCTTCTTAAACTAAATGCTTTGTAACATCCTGTAGGAGTCAACAGTAACAGTGGTGAAAAAATTAAGACCTTTAAAGTCTTGTGTAAAATAGAGTCAAATTTCATGTCTTTTTGTTCCTGTGATCATTAAAGGACACAAACCTCATTGAGGATTTTGAAGGATTCCTTCATGGCGTTCTTGATCTTCGCTTCCCCTTTAACATGCAGCTCCTCCACCAGCTGCTTAAAGTGCTGAGAGACAGACAGATTTACAACATCAGTAGATTGTAATAACATGAAGACTGTTTTGGTTTTATTAAGCCAGATTTTGAGATATTTGTCTCTGAGACTGAAACGTCCAGTTTTCAAAATAAGGTGTTAACAAAGGGAACTGTTCATACAAAACACACATATATGGAAATAAGATTGATTGGATTATATTCACCAAAAATATAAAACATTACATGTCCCTTTTAAATTAAAAAGAAAATACCACTTATTTGTGGGGAAATGTCTTTATTCTTTGATTTTTGGGTTGCTGGAAAAAATCTAATAAATAAATCCTGACAATGGCTGATACATTTGACTTCAGGTCTGCTCTGCCTACATACATGCTGAAAATCAAACATTTTTACTGGATTAATTTAGAGATTTTCCAAAGTAAACATCTCTAAAAGTGTATGATTCAACTTTTCCCCATGGTCCAGGGGAAGCATATATATATATATATATATAATATATCGCAATACTCGTAGAATGGCAATACTTAAAAATCTAAATGCCTATTGAATCAGCACCCAAGTATCGTGATAGTATCGAATCGGGAGAGGTGAATCATCCCAGCCCTATTTAGAATATTTTCACCCCTTTACCTCGCCAGCAGACAGCCGTTTCTGACGGGCAACTGAAGCCGTTAATCTATGCTCCATTCAAAGCCACCAGACTATATTAACAAAATCAGTAATTTTAACTCATTTGTTTTAATGTGTGACTTTGTTGAATCCAAATTAACTCTTTAAAACACCAAAGTCACACAATAACACAAAAACAAACTAACCGACTGAGGCAGCGGTAGACCAGAAACTCCTGTGTTCTGCGTGGTAAAATTACTGTTTTTGTCAATGTAGTCTGGTGGCTTTGAAGAGAGCATAGATAACCGCTTCAGTTCCCCATCAGAAAGGGCTGTCTGACGGTAAGGTAAAGTGGTGATTGATTATTTTAGGTGTCTAAAATCCGTAATCCATAATAATATAATATATATAATATACATGGTAATACACTGACTATGGAGAAGTACCTCATACAACCCCACTTCAAAACACCAGTTATCCATTTAAGTAAAAGATCTGAATACTTCTTCCAGCACCGAGTTAAAAACTTGACTAAATGTTGTCACTCTAAAGATCTCAAAGTGATGTTGGTCCTATAAAAGACACACAGAGCTCCAGGTTGACCTGCTGTGGTTTCTCATGTCACTCCAGAACGTAGGCCAAGAGGCTGATCTGACAGTGTTGTAGAGGGGTATTCCTGTCTGTCTCTCTGTGTGTGTGTGTGTGTGTGTGTGTGTGTGTGTGTGTGTGTGTGTGTGTGTGTTTTGGCTGCTAAGACGCCTCGTCAGCTCTTTAAGCCTCCATGAAGCAGATAATGGTCTTACCTCTCTGTTGTCTAAGTCGGCCTGGACCAGAGTCCCTTTGAAGCACGGCTCCACGTAGCGGACATAGTCAGTGTACTGAAACACAGGAGGAGGAGACAGGTTCATGAGCAAACAGCAGTCACTGGTTCAAATCCGGTAACAGTAGCCTTCCAATGCATGTATTGCAGAGGTGAAAAGTACATTTACTCAAGCACTGCACTTAAGTACAATTTGAAGATACTTGTACTTTACTTTTCATGTAACTTTCTACTTCTCCTCCACAACATTTATCTGACAGATTTAGTTTTATAAATAGAAGATTTTTGCACGCAAAACATACGGAGAGTTTATAAAATAAGATGTTTTATTAAATTAAGTAATTTTTCATGTAAAAACAATTCATGGTTCTAGATTTAATAAAGTTAATAATGTTAATGTATTAGCAATAATGTTATTTAATTAATTAATTAATAATTAATGCATGAGTAACAATAATTTAATGATAGAATATACAGTATAATAGTACAACAGTCACAGTTTAATACTTTAACTACATTTTACTGATTATACTGTTGTACTTTTACTGAAAGAAAATTTTCAATGCACAACTTTATTTTACAGTGTGGTATAGTGGTAGTACTTTTATTTGTAACAGAGTACTTTTACAGTGTGGTATTAGTACTTTTACTGTAACAGAGTACTTTTACAGTGTGGTATTAGTATTTTTACTTGTAACAGAGTATTTTAACAGTGTGGTATTAGTACTTTTACTGTAACAGAGTACTTTTACAGTGTGGTATTTGTACTTTTACTGTAACAGAGTACTTTTACAGTGTGGTATTAGTATTTTTACTTGTAATAGAGTATTTTAACAGTGTGGTATTAGTACTTTTACTTGTAACAGAGTATTTTTAAAGTGGGGTATTAGTACTTTTACTGAAGTAACGCTGAATTCACACCAGGCAGCGGCCGCACTTCTCCACAGAATCAAACGGTCACAGCTCGTGGAGGTCGGGGTGGCCGCCACAGCTTTTCATAGACATTGCATGGCAGCTCGCCGCAGGCCACACTTCACCGCTGCTCTTGTGTGAATTCGAATTGGGTCGTTGAAATATGTGTGCGTGTGTGTGTGTGTGTGTTTGTCTCACAGCGATGACATTGACGAAGTCGTTCTCTCCCAGCGTGTCCAGGATGGTGTTGATGGTGTGTTTGGCGATGGTCATCTTCAGCCCCTTCATGCTGCCGCTGATGTCCACCATGATGATGATGTCTTTCGGAGACGTGGCTGCCTGGATGTACCTGAACATAACATTACAGAAGACTCATTATTTATTCATATAACAGTATGAAATGTATTCATATCACACTTTTTATTGCATTTCATAAACAGAGTGAAAGTCGACATTCTTGTGGAATTCCAAACTGTCCAACATCAAATACACAAGACATTATGTGATAAATAATCAATAGCAGTAAAAACAGTAAAACATTAAAATCATCTGAAAAACAGAAACGTGCCGCTCTGAGTTCTTCCAGCTCAGCTGCAGTAAAACGGCGTGACGAGGCGTTCAGGGACATATGCAGCTCTCTGGTATTATTTAGAAATGCATGAACAGTCGCATATGGTGCCATGTGGGCAGCAGTGACCCGGCTAAGGAGCAGCTTATCGTCTTTTCCAGAGGATCAGGACTCTGGCTGGCCGCTGCTCAGCCGACACACCGCCAGCAGCACAACCACCGCCAAACACTGATGTCACACTGGGATGATCTCCCTTCTTCTATTGTGTTCATTTATGTTGTTCAACGGTAAAAATAACCGACACATTGTCCCAAAATTAAACATCAGTTCTGCTGACTCAGCTTGATGGTCATTCTTGAGGTTTTAGTTTGTAATTTGCGGTTTATAAAATATCAGTATCAAGTGTCAGAGTTTAACTTGTGATCAATGTTCCTCTTTTCAAATGCAATTTTCCTGCGTTTGACAAAAGGATTTTAGAGACTTTTCTTCTTCCAACGTGTGTGCAGCATTCGTGACGGATTTACTCTCTTTTGTACCAAAATGAAGGCTGTCAATCAATTAAAATATTTGATCGCGATTAATCACATGATTGTCCATAGCTAATCGTGTCCAGACCGTCATTGTCATGTCATGTTATTGTTTATATATGAGAAGTTGTTGTTGGACTGAACTCACCAGTTTCTGTTCCTGCAGTCGAAAGCTGCGACGTTGTTGGAGTCTGGAGTCCATTTAATACCTGACAGAGACACATGGAGAGAAAGATGAAATAAATGAAAGATAGGAGGCGCCATCATGAAATCAAAAAATATTAAAATTTCTCCCCTTTTGGTTTCTAATTGTTCTTCAAATTAGAACCAAGTATGTGATTTATGGGGCAGATATGTGCTGTATGCTGGAGCAGGACAAAAACAGGACTTTCAGTTTACATTTGCAAACACAACTCCAGCTCCTCTCTGAATAAGAGAGATGAATGTTAAACCGACCGGGGTAGATCCTGAAGAAGCCGGTGGAGCTGCCGAAGAACTGCCAGGTGAGCGTCGGATCCTTCTGAAAGTTACCGATGAAGACGTCGTTTAACGCCTCCGAGTTGTAGATGGCGTTGAGGATGTTGGGATCTACAGTTGGGCAGAAACATCTTAAAAGCTGAACCTTACAGGAGGTGTTTTATACAGATGTGAAGGACGACCTTTGACCTTTGTTGTAGACGTTGGTGGGGATCTGGATGTCGCTCAGCAGCGTGTTCACCAGCTGGTTGTTGAAGTGTTCGTTCTCCTCCAGAGGAAAATCTCCGCCCAGCTCCACGTTGTTCCCGTCCTCGTCCACCGTGTTGATCATCATCGAGTTGTAATAATCAAACTGACAGGAGACAGGAAGTAGGACGTGAAGGGCTTCCTTTCAGAATCAGATGCCGACTTTTAGAGAAAATGTTGGAACAGCTTGACTGAGGAGTTTAACCACACCCCCATTCTCTGTTTGAGAAAGAACGTTAACCAAAAAGCAGGAAGTAACGCTGGCTGGAGGGGAGGGGGGGAGTTTAAGGTACATTTTGAACAGATACAAAATTTATGATTAATTTGCAATTAATCACGATTAATCGTGATGAACTATTTTAATCGACTGACAGCCCTGTTGTGTTTATATTTAGTTTCTCAGCTGCAGCGTCGACCCAGTTTCCTCACAGGATCAGTGAAGTTTGATCTAATCTATTTTCAGGTGTCAGCTGAAGCTTTAAAGCTGTACACAGTTAGCATGCTAACATTAGCATGCAGTTTAAGACAAATTACAGCTTAGACTAGTTAAACAGTTGATGGATTATCTTTGGCAGGTTTCAATTCTCTGCAGGTTTCAGTGTGGAGTAAAAGTAATAAAAGGAACAACATCAACAGCTGTAAGTGTCCTTTGAAAATCAACTGATTAGTTATCATGAGAAGAGCACCGACCCGCATTGTAGCGTTGAAATCGTGGTAGAGGTCAGCGTCCTCTGCAGACTCCGCCAACCTCTGAGACAAGAAACAGAAAAGAGTCTTTATGAGTCATCTGACTGCAACAGGAAGAATAAAAACAGTGTGGACCAAGTGAAGGATAATCTGACTGTTAACATCTCAAATTTTTAGGATTGTGACCCTGTAAAATGAAGTAATGTCTAACTTATCATCATCATCATCATCATCATCATCATCATCATCATCATCATCATCATCAGGTTACATAAGACAGAGAGCTGTGAGCAACCAAAGCAGTTAAACCCTTAAAACCCTCTCAGATTGTTTCAGTATTTCACAGGAAAATAAATATTTAATATGTTCTATTATTATATTCTTATTCTATTAACCTTTTAAAAAATGGACCTCCCGTGGGCGGCTGCGTACAAGCTGTACAACATAAAGCCATAAATTATACCTTTGCGAAGTTTATAATATTTTTGGTGACGTTGTCAGAAGTTAAAGGAGGTGTTGTACTGGACTACAATATACTGAGGGGTGTTTCTAATTTTTACATAAATGAGAATATCAGAAAGCATCTTTGTCCTCACCTTCACTGACTTCATCTTGCTTCCCAACATCCGCTCGATTTCATCCGAGTAATCCTTCACCAGGTCGTCTCCGTCCAGCTCCACGATCTTAACGATGGACTCCACATCCTTCAGTTTCTGACATGGAACAAACAAATTTATGGATTCAAGGATCCCAGGAAGAGTAGCTGAGTTAATGTGGCCGTTTGATGATGTTAGTCCTCATAGGAGCCATTTCATTGTAGTGAGACCATTTTTTGAAACATGACCTCAATGTATAAAATGACCTGTGGTGACCTCTAGGATAATCACAGCCTCATGAAACTTTACAGCCACAAACTAGAGACCTAGAGCATTCAGGGGATGGATGGCTGTCCTAGCTAGATTGACAATAAGGGGGTTTCTGAGCAGTTTACACAACAGAATTGCTCGCCATACAATCACAGAAAAATGCAATTCTTGCAGAAATCCCCAAATTTGATACCAAATCACAGCATGGCTTTTTTTCTATGGTGTTCATCAAAAGGTCATGGTGACTAAATGTGGTATTTTAGAGGGATTATTGATCATTTTTATCAATATTCCAGTGGTAAAATATGGTTAAATTTAGCATCAAATCTGTGTAACAAATGGCATCAACCCAAAAACAACTTATAAGACATAATAGAGCATGGGGATGACCATCATATAGATATAGATGATGTACACAACTTCTATGTGACATCTACTGTTGACCTGCTAGCGCCAGAATTGTGTGTTTTCCTTTACATAAATAAAGACATTTCTACCATAACTTGATGCAGAAAAGGCAGAAATTGGTGCATAAAAAAATTCACCAGAACGCAGGATAAGAAGTGTTTGACGCTCAAAATTTCCTAGGAGGACCCAAAGACCCAAAGAGTGTACAAATGTCACATTGTCATTAGGGGCTGAGCCCCCGTAGAGGTCTGATCCTAGAATCAACCCTGAGATTTGCCAGCGAGTTATGAATTAATATCTCTTGTTTGTAGCGTAAATTAAGTTATTCTTTAAATCTTTCTTGCTCCAGGCCGTAATCTTGATTTGATCTGCTTTGTTTCAGGGTGTTTCCACGCAGTAATTGAAACAGGTGAAACAGGTGAAACAGTGAAACTGATCTGACGATGCTGGCACATTGTTTTGTTCTCATCAGATCATTCGGGTTGAGAGACTCACTCTCAGATTAAATCGGCGGCTGTGATGCGGAGATGTGTTTTTGTTTTGTTTCTCTCTCCGAGGTAATCAGGTCACTTTCTCTGGATCAAGAAGCTCGAGGTGGATCAGCCAGCTGAGAGCGAGGAGGGACGGCCCAGTCTGGGTATTTACACTCTGAATCACTCCATTAAGTAATTCACTAATTCCAATTAGCGCAATCAACCAACTTACTGACACCAATACATGCAGAGCCAAACATTTAGTGTTGCCTCAGCGGATCTCTCTGATCTGATCTGCAGACATTCACATGGAAAAGCATCATGTGAAACTTTAACTGATGCAGGATTCCCAGGATGATAAATCTGGTGTTTTTGCATTGAAGGCTGGTATTTGTAGAAGAAATATACTAAATTTAAGATGAAACGTTCTGCAGAACAAAAAGTATTGATTGTTGATCCTTTAATGCATAGATCTTTATTTGCTTCTTTTATAAAGCAAAATGCAACACAGAGTGAGTCTTCCGGGAAACATACTTCAGTAGGTAAATGTGTTTGAGATGCTGCCAGCAGCAACTACTAATGTCGGGTACATACTACACGAAAATCAAGCTGATTTTGGGTCTGATTCCTCCTGACAATCGTCAGTAAAGCCCTGATTGTTTGATGGTTCTAAAGATTATCTGTCCAGATGTTCCTGTGGTGTGAGATATGTTAAGAGTGTTTTTTATATCCCCCGATCGGCTCAGAAGTCCATCCTGGCCACACCGATTTCAAATCGTAAATATTAAAGGGACTGTTTGTAAGATTCAGAAATGCTTGTTAACAGCGACACCTGTGGCCGTTAAGTCAACGAAAGTCAGCGTCGGGCTCGCACTTGCTCGCTTTAAATAGACATTAACGAGCATCGCTTGAAACAGTGAGGCGACACACGTCAGCTAAAACCACAATATCACTCTATATTTCACCTGCTTGGCAGTAATGTTCCAGACGGAAGTCTCTCCATGAATCAATGCTGATCCAAGTGTTGGCTTGTAGTATACACAACAATGACCGGCTAGCTGTATATTATCCCTTACATATTCTATTTAGCTTGTTTTATTTTCTACTCTCTTGGATTTTCAATGATTGTATTTAAATGTCCTTTTATAATGTGTTTCTTTTGCACCGTTGTCGTGATGCTTTTGATGTTTTATATACAGTGCTTTGAATTGCCTTTTTTCTGAAATATGCTGCATAAATAAACTTGCCTTTAAATCTGCACACATCTTTGTCTGGTTGAACCATTGGACAACGTTTTGTTCTCAAAGTACTAAACTACCTAACATCTATTAGTAAAGAAAACTTTCTACAAGCTAAATAGAGATATAGAGTAGTCCTCTCACACATCTGACTGGACACAATCAAGCTTTAGTGGCAGCAGATTATGAACTTTTTAACGATGGTGTAAAATGAAAACAACAACATGGAACCAGAAAGTCAAAAATCAGCAGTTATTTTAGGGTGGATTTAGTGTCTTTGCAGACGTGTTGCTGGGTGGTTTGTGTGTTGTGTGTTTGTGAAAGCAGACAAACTGCAGACCGCCTGTGATGATTCTAAATCTGACAGATAAATGGATGAATGTCTAAAATCAGAACAGGCCACAAATCCTGACGCCGGTAAAGAGGGCTCGGTCCTCAATCTGGGCATTACCATGATCCCTGTGTGTGTGTGTGTGTGTGTGTGTGTGTGTGTGTGTGTGTGTGTGTGTGTGTGTGTGTGTGTGTGTGTGTGTGTGTGTGTGTGTGTGTGTGTGTGTGTGTGTGTGTGTGTGTGTGTGTGTGTGTGTGTGTGTGTGTGTGTGTGCTGCCTGGTAAACACAAATAAATACACCGACGCAGACAGACAGACGCTATCGCGCAGACAAACACTCTGCTCCTGTCGCTCTCTGTTCCCAGTTCAACCAGTCTGGTCGACCAGTTTGAGATGCAGCTGCATTTCATGAGCGTCTCTCTCTTTTATCGGTCAAATACAAAATTACATCATATCATCTGAGGTCATCTGATGACTCTAATCCAAAACAAACCGTCATCCTGCTTTAATATTTTAAGGGAAATCCACCATCCTCCCTTTTTAACACCAGAGAAGAAATATACAGAATGCATTTTTACAGCAAAGCCAGCGGGAAATGTTACTGATCGATGATCAGAATCCAAATGTGTCCAGAATTTACACAGAATCTGAAAGTAAATTCATTTAAAATGCAAATTATGTAATCTCTTTGGGACTGGATGTTTGTAACTGAAATGCACCCTGGGAGTTGTAGTTGACTCCTCTTTTTCAGTTGTAAACTTTGACTTTTTACCAAAGAGATAGATATTTTCTAACACAGTTGTTCATCTGTTGTACTGATGAGAGCTCCATCTAACGTTGTCTACGCCAAAAACTATGAGGGCGCCTAAGATGTCTCTCCTCTAACTTCAAAACTCTATTGGTTCTCAGGCTGTCAACTGGCATTCTGGGAAATGTAGGACACCACTAAGTGAAACTAAAATTATACTTCCTGCGTCTGCACAGCCGTGAACATCAACATGTGGACCATGCCGACACTCAGACACGAAACAGAATCATTGACTTAATTTACCTTCTGCAGCAGCAGGGAGCCGGAGTATTTGGTTGTGAATTCTCGAAGCTCAACGGAGAACACCGACGCCCACACCTGCACCCTGAAACACAGACAGGCCAGGAGTCAACAGCTACAATCAACATGAAGGATAGAACCTGCAGGATACAAGGATACAGTATTATCTGTAGTGGTGGTCGACGTGTAAACACAACAGTGGACACAACGAAGAAAATACATATAGTTGTAGTTAGGTACGTTTTATTTCCATGTCATGGCAAACATTTGGCCTTTTCCACGTGTGATTGCAAGACACTCAAAATATTAGGGCTGCACCTGAATCAGATTTGACTCAGATTTGGTTGTTCAATACGAAGATCTGACTATCCATTCTTTTTGTTTTTCTTCATATTGTAGGCTATCTGGCAATCAGAAAATCTATTGACCTGAGTTTCAGTGATGTTTTCTGCTTGTACTATACTGTGACTGTGTGTGTGTTTGGTGTATCAATGTGTGTAAACAGTGAGTTTGTTGGATGCGTTTGTCTGTCTGACAGGTGATGCCCTGCGGCGGCAGCAGCAGTGAGTTACGGCAGAAAAAGGCAGTTAAATGTGACGGTGATGAAAGAGATTTAGATAATCTGTTCTTCATCTGGGTCACAGCAGAGAGCTGCAGGTGTCTGCTCAGCACTAACTCACAATAACACAACACACAACAAACGCACACTGACAGAGGGACCCCGGTCTCTGTTGGAGGACCTGAGAGGAGCTGAAGTTCAAGGTGTGTGTCATAAATAATCCTTCATGTTACAGCATTTCTGATCCTTATGTCGTCAAAACACTGAGAAGATCTCTCTGCACATCTAATGCCTACCAAAGAGTAGGAGACTTTAAAAAGACTTTTAAAAGACTGAAGTCTGACACCCTCTCACATCTAAAGACAACGTGTCAGAAATTGCTGCAGTCCTTGAAATCCCCGGTGAGTATGCTATAGCTACCTAGCTAGCAAGTTAGCAAGTAAACAAGCTAACCACTGTCCCTAATGGGGCTACTTGCAAGCTAACGTTAGCTACTGGAATGTTTTCTATTAGCGTACGAGCTAACTGTATGGTGATATGGAACGGATTGTGTTTACTCAGCATGTGTTGAACAATGGCGGAGTTTATTGATCCATCTGTTCCGGACATTAATCCTCTAAGTTCACAAACACACACAGGATGTGAGTTTAAAAATGCATTGTGTTTTTCCCCCCAGGTTTCACTATATTCAGCAGTGGTGGGGAAAAAATGATTCACCTTTGTGACTTTTTTTGTTTTTATAATTTTGAAATAGATTTATTAATGCCAGAATCAATATATTTGCTTCATTGGAGTCTATATGGAGGTAGAAGGAAGTTACCGCTTTTATTGTTGCAGTCTGAGTAACGTGACGTCATATCCGTTCTGTATCCGTCAACCAAAACAAACCACAGCGAGGCGAAAAGAGAAAGTAGAAAACGGCGGGTCTGCGTGGATACGACCCGCACCGTCCCATTTTAAATCCAGAATGATAAACACTACACATCCAGTAAAGTATGGAAACACTTTGGGTTTCACACATTGCAGGAAAAGCAGAGCTAGACATCATGGCTAAAGCTGCATGCTAACTCTGTCATGGGTAGGAAACGTTATCGTATAGCAGTAACGTGCGGTCGAGCTCTTCAGAAACAAAAAAATAATTAAATTGTTTTTATAGTTTTGTTACCAGGAACTGAATCAAATACTGAGTTGAATTTATTTAATCTGTGACTCAGAGCTTCTGTTATCTAGCTGCAGCACACTGGGGACAGGATTTACTAAATTTAACAACATTTAACTGCCTAAAGACTGCAGTGGTATGGTTATTGTTTTCATTTTATAATATCTGGAGGGTTATTAAATAAGCCTGCAACTAACGATTATTTTCATTGTCGATTAATCTGTTGATTACTTTTTCGATTAATCGATTAGTTGTTTGGGCTATAAAATGTCAGAAAATTGTGGAAAATGGCCCAAGATGACATCCTCAAATGTCTTCTTTTGTCCACAACTCAAAGATATCCAGTTTACTGTCATAGAGGAGTAAAGAAACCAGAAAATATTCACATTTAAGAAGCTGCAATCATTTCTTAAAAAATGACTCAAACCGATTAATCATTGCAGCTCTATTATTAAAACTATGTTGGTGTTTGATGCAGAACTAATAACTTATAGAGAAAGTGAAGTCTTGTGTGGTTTTCATTTACAGGTTTTAATCTGTTGTCTTTTACCAGCCCAGTACACTGTAAGGGATGCAGTCTGAGGACACAAAGCTAAATAAATAAACTCGGGATCGAACCTCTTTCAGTTTCAGGACGTACTCTCAAACCGCTGGTCGCCCTGAAGCAACAATAAATCCTTCAGCTCTCTACAGATTTACTTTTTATCTGAACAAAAGAGCTTCAAACATCACATCCCACTTAAAAATACACTAGTAGTGCTCTTAGTGTGGGATGTGACATGTGGTGGAGATATTTGTATATGAACTCTGAAATCGTATCAAGCTAACAATGTGAAACTAAGGGTCCCTAATGACTCAATGTACCTGCAGTGTCTTCCATCCGTCAACAATTTCAACTAAAATGCCCCCAAAAAATAAATCCTCCATCAAGATCACCTCCAAAATCTAATCAGCTGATCCTCGGTGCTGAGGCCGATCTGTCCGACTGATTGAAGCCAAATCTGCTGAATGTAACCTGGACACAAAGACGGGCTGAACTCAGATATCATCTCATTTTGCTTTAAGTTACAACCAACTGGGAGAAGGTCAAACATTACGTCACTGCGGTGACGTAATGAAAAAAACAAACAACTGCCAACTGAAACTACAAATCTGTGTCAGAAATGACCGACAGAAGCCCAGAGAGCCACAAAAAAAACATTTTGAGATGATTTTAGGATGTTTTTTTTCTTCCAATATAAACAATGAAGCACCATTTGAAGGTAAGTTTTTATGTCATTCTGTAGCTTCCCAGCAGTGCTCCTTATGTATTCAAATCCAGACATTCACATTTTGGGATTTGGCTTCAAATACGTTTTGCCAAGTGACCTGACTCAGGTTTCTGCATGATGACGCTGCTACATGTACACTATATATACATCCTTATAGTCAGTGTATTAACGTTACATACAGTAACTTAGATGGCGGTTGGCGTGCTCCCAGTTTGGAGAAGCAGACAGGAGTTAAGCAACGTACTGCGGTGGACGCCACGTTAGTTCAGATCAGAAAGTCACACGATAACACAAACTAACTAACCGATTGATGCAGCGGTAGACCAGCGACTCCTGTGTTTTGAGTGGGAAAATTACTGATTTTGAGAATAGAGTCTTTTTAGGTTTGGCTAAAATATGTTTTTCTGCTGCTCCAGTCAATAGCCGCTCTACCTCCCCGTGAAGCAGCAGAATGAAGCAGTTATATGGCTCTCTTCAAAGCCACCAGACTCCATTCACAAAAACAGTAATTTGACCTCTCACAACACGGGAGTATACATACAACCTCACTTCAAAAAAATCTGAATTAACCCTTTCAGTTATTTTCTACAGTATATGTTATGATATTTTTGTATAAAGGCATGTTCACATAGAAAACAACACTACATTAAAGAATGAAGCCTCTTCCTTCCGGCACAAAAACACTCACAAAAAGTTGAACTTTTGCTGCAACATTATCCATTAACACAGCGCTTCGGCCAATTAAATACACACAAGCACACATTCCTGATAGATGATTGTGTAACTTGGACGTCATCTTTTTACTGTTTACCTGATGATTGTGGAGACAAAGAATTAAATAATTGTCTCCAGAGTTGTAAAATCCTGTCTGATAGTATTATAAACCTCTGTTACTCAAACTGGACTTCCTGGATCGTATTTCATCGTCTCACCGGTACCTGAAGAGGTGCAAATAAAACCCCTCCAAAGTCTTCCAAACTAAAAGACTAAATGAGTCATCTGTCATCGCCTTCCGGCACACAGTTAAGGTCACTGGAGACATTTTTCTACTTTTAATATTTTAATTACATTTTCCTGATTATACTTACATACTTTTCCTTGTAGGGGTGTATTTTTACTCTGTGGTATTAGTACTTTTACATGAGTTAAGGATCTGAATACTTCCTCCACCTCTGTGAAACATTCACCAGGGTTTAAATTCCACATCAACCAAATCTAAGACCAATAATTTTCATTTTGTCGTACAAACACAATCTCTTTAGGTCTTTACTGTATCTCTGGTTGGTAACCAGGTGACATGGCGGTGTGTGTCCAGGCCTGCAGTGGTCGGTCGGACAGGCGAGCGGTGAATGTGGGTCAGGGTAGAAGGTGACCGGGCCGACGGGGCGTGGCCGGTGGCCAGTTAGCCATGCCGGCACACAGATGGCGATGGAGGAGGGAGAGTGTGTCCTCCAGGAAGCTGCAGCGCTGAACGACCTGCTGCTGCTTCACGCTAACGCTGCCTGACAGCTTCATGCTAATGAGGTTGTTAGTATGAGACACTACAACGGGAAGAACACACGGACTGTCTGACAGGTGAATTCTGGGAAGCACAGTTTAAATATGTGGGCAAAGGAACAGTTACTGAGATGGATTTTAAACAAGAAAAAATAAAATGTTCCTGAGATTCTTGCTGCTTTGACGAGCTGTTGATTCACCACCTATGATTAAATATTTTAAATAACGTTAAAATCTATTTCTGACAGATATAATTTATGTTTTTCCAGGTTGTTGATCTATTTTGTTGTTGTTTTTAGATTCAGTTCTTCTGGTTTATTTTGTGTTTGTTGTGACGAGTGTGATGTATGGTGCCACATATTTCTTTTAGGGCTGTCAAAGTTAACGTGATAACATGTTAACGCAAATTTGTTATAACGCCACTAATTTCTTTAACGCACTAAAGCAATCGATCTTTCATAGGTTATAGCGGGTTTTTAAAGTCAGAGTGAAGATACTGGTAATATATGAAAATACGAAACCTAAGGAACCCATTGGTATCAACCGTGTCATACTAGCTTGCTAAATTAGGAGGCTAAATTATGCTCGAAACTTACGCTAAAGCTTTGCGAGGAAAAACTGGCATGGCCATTTTCAAAGGGGTCCCCTGACCTCTGAACTCAAGATATGTGAATGAAAATGGGTTCTATGGGTACCCACGAGTCTCCCCTTTACAGACATGCCCACTTTATGATAATCACATGCAGTTTGAGGCAAGTCATAGTCAAGTCAGCACACTGACAGCTGTTGTTGCCTGTTGGGCTGCAGTTTGCCATGTTATGATTTGAGCATATTCTTTATGCTAAATGCAGTACCTGTGACGGTTTCTGGACAATATTTGTCATTGTTTTGTGTTGTTAACTGATTTCCAATAATAAAAATATACATACATTTGCATAAAGGAGCATATTTGTCCACTCTCATGTTGATAAGAGAAATAAATACCTGACAAATCTACCTTTAAGGCACATTTTGAACAGATAAAAAGTGTGTGATTAATTTGTGATTAATCATGATTAATTATTGACAATCATGCCATTAATCTCGATTAAATTTTTGACAGCCCTAATTTATTTTCATGTTTTCTTGTTAGCCTCCTTGTGAGAGTTTTGGATCAGGAAAGTGAGGATGTTTTGTCCAGTTCTGACCTCTTCAAAGGGCAGTTTGGAGGTTGGCGTTAGGGTTAAAGTTGGAATACGGTTCAGGTTAAAGACATGTAGTTGTGCTGGTTAATGTTAAACTCTAAATTAAACAGCCGATATGAGATAATTTAAAGCAGTTGGAGACAGAAGCACCTGGAATAATTTCTCTGCTCAGTCTGAGTTGTGGACAGAAACAGAGGAGAGCAGATTTCAGAGGGTCCTGAGGGAAAACTGCCGTCAGCTGACACAAACTTATTCCCTCAGGAACGCCGTGAAAACACAGTGCACTCTGGGAGTTTGTTGTCTGAAGCTTAATTTATCTGGAACAAATCCATCCAATCAGGACTATTTTCTATAAGCTTTATATGCACACAGATAGACATGTTTACAATGTGAGCTGCTCAGTACAGAACCCCTACCAGGGTCCCATTAACGGCATAGTTGGAGCCACCTTCAGGATTTTTTATGTGTCATGGACCAACTGCTGCATGAAGAAATAAGATAATAACAACATGATGCTAATCTCCAAATGGTCTGCATGAGTTATTGTAGATTTAGCTGTAAATTTAATGTTTTATTGGATCAATTCAAAGTCCAACTGAAATCACTTTTAGTCAACATGTTTTTTAAAATGTATTGTTAGGGAAAAAACAAAAAGATTTTGGGGGAAATCGGAAATTGGAAATGCTCCTTTACTGTCTCAGCAGCAGCGTTTGACTGACAGCAGCTGGCAGGCTGAGCTCCAGCAGGGGAATGAGAGACAACGTAAACAAATTTGTGCTGTAATGTTTACATGCTGTTTAATGTGCTGTAGCTGAGCAGCTAGTTAGCTAACTAACGTTACAGTGAATTTTTTCCCCCTCACTGTTTGTTTGGTTGCTTATTCAACAGGCTAAAGAGCAGGAGAAGACCTGTGTTTATGTTTGTAGGTTAAATAAGAAGGAGAGTTTAGCAGCAAAGCTAATGTGGACAATCATGCAATTAATCATGATTAAATACTTTAATAGATTGGTAGATTGACAGCCCTCGTAAAAACGTGCATATAAGAGCCATCATTGCTCAGATTTGAAAGATATTGAAGAATGAGAATTCAGCTAATGATGTGTTTTCATCTGAATGGATCTTTGGAAAAAAAAAAAAAAACATAAGTAAATTGAAATATCCATGTTGGCGTCCATACTCTGCTCTCAAGATTTCCTATAAAAAATAAATAAATCTGCCAATACGGTGGGATAATTTCACTACCTCACTGACCTGTGCGTCTACATTTCATTACAAACTCATGCTGTGCAGCCAAACATTGTTCAAACTCGTAGAACTTTATTTTAAATTCTTTCTGGAGATCCAAATGTTTCCAAAGATACAAAATATGTGTTTAAAAGGATGCACAAGACATCTAGAATATTTCCATTTGATGGGACCCTTTAAACCTTAAAGTACTTCAGGGTGAAAAACCTGCATGTTATTGGGTTTAATCAGTTTACCAACATCGGTCTGTGTGATTGTACGTGTGATAATTATGGAAGATAACGGGAGCTGAGATCCTGTAGAGGAAGTGAAGAACACTTACGTCTCCGGTGGGATCTTCATCTGAGCCTGAGCTGTAATCCACAGGCAGATAAATCCCAGAATCCTCAGGAGCCCCCTCATTCCTGGCATCCTGCCCTCCATCCTGCTTCCAACACCTGACATCAAACTCCTCCTCGCAGCTCTGACTTTTAAAATCTTGTGAGGCGGTTTCACAAACTGGGATCAGCTCTGGAAGTTTGAGAGTTTCATGAAGAGTTTGTAGGAAACGGCTTCCTCATGTTGGCTAAAGGGAGTAGAGGAAGACGGTGGTCACGGCGGTGGGCTTTGGTACCTGAACGCTCTCCGTCATGTCTGGATAAACCCGTCCTGCTGCCGGCATCTTCTTACCGCTTCCTGTTTTAGCTTCTCATCCTCTTTATAAGAAACTTCCAGAAGATTGTGACTTTAAAAAAGTCATCCAAGACAAACTGAAAATCTAGTTTTGGTGCAACAAGAAGAAGAAACTCTTGAGGTTAAAGATGAAAAGTATTCCTTCTCAGAGACTCCACAGGAAAAATGTGATAGTTTCCAGATTTTTCCTGTTACTCCTCATGAAACCAGGACCAATGAGTGGGTTAATTCCTCCACCTTGCAGATATTTAGGAAGACATGAATCCGGCAGTCTGCAGCAGATTTTGCAGCCGCTCGCCTCCACTGTCACCCAATTTGCAAACGTAATCCACTTGGATTAAAAACTCCTCTTCCCCATGGAGAGAGAGAGAGAGAGGGAGAGGGAGACGAGGGGGAGGGAGGGGAGGGATTGGGGCAGGGGATTGGACGAGGGCTCGGTTTTATCTAAGAGGATTACAGCGATTTCTGGAGACGGGCTCTCCTGCAACCAATCAGAGCAGCCGGAAGAAAAGAAACCCTGAGGTTCAGTTTGGCTGCTGAAAGAGAAAGAGAGACAGTGAGAGAGAGTCGGTGAAAGAGAGAGCGCGAGAGACGGCGAGCGGCGGCGAGAGAGAGATGGCGAGCAGCCAACAGTGACATGATGCCACGACACACAAACACAAACACACACATACAGACAATGAGCTGAATATTAACACAAAATTAACACACACTCCTGTGTGCACATGAATTACACTTCACTGACTCCTGTGGGGGTATTCAACCTTTGTGTTTGACTCATCTGAACTTCAGCAGCTCTTGGGTCAGTGCCTGGCTCAGGGGCAGCGGCAGGTTGATACACACACACACACAGGTTTCGGTCTACACCCTGCTGGACCAGATCGACCGGGACGTTTAATCCAATCTGATAAAAACCTAATTAGAGGCAAAGCTGTTGACCAATTACAGCTCACCACCATCCCTGCTCCTCATCATCATCATCATCATCATCATCAACTGCTGCGATAATGTCCTCGGCAGAAAAACGAAAACATGGGTTGTTTGTTCAACAGCAGGGCTCTAGACTAACATTTCACACTGGTTCCACCGTGGGCCTAACTTTTTTTCATTTAGGTGCACTGTCATCCAAAAATTTTCTCCGTGCCTTTTGGCGCCACAATAATACATTTTAAGCATTTTGTCAGTTACCATAGGTCTACACTAGAGATGTCAGGATACCAGAAATGTAGTCATCGATACCAATACCAGTGAAATTCCATGATTTTCGATACCAATTTGATAAAACAAACTGTAAAACAATAAGTCCACCACGGCACACCACGGTGCGATAACTGAGGCACCCCCGCCCACACCGCTCGGAGCTGCCGCTGACAGCAGCCCACCGAGTCGGTCCGTGTGCACGTCGGCTTGGGAGTATAACCGAGTAGAGTTAGTTAGAGAACATATGTAAGGTTAGGCCGATAATGTCGCTAGTGTTTGCTTTGGATATAAGTTTTACTTTGTGACGGTACTTTTGGAATGCTAATGTTGAGCCGGTATCTAGCTGGTACCAGACTAAAACTTATTGTGAGAGACTGAGAGAGGAGACATGAAGTGAAAATTACTGAGTGACTTTTCTTGGAGTAAATATCACATGACATCACGTTTGGTTTCTTCATATTGATTCTGTGTCAAATACAAGATTGTTTACTGTTGATGTCCTAAATTAGTTTGACCTTCTTATTTAAAGTAGATCTGATATTTAAAGCCACTTACAGTCAGTTTGAGGCCTCAGATTTTCAAACAGTCGGCCAGACTTGACTTGCAAAGTCATTAAAACCTGAAGAAGTAATAGTAATAATCTAAAGCTGCACTTCATTCATATTAATTCAACTACAACTCACTAAAGTTATCAGGTGTTCAGATGTTAAGATGCAGCTCTGCTGGCAGCAGTTTGGTGGTTTCACATTTCATTAATTATTGATCAGTCACAAGAATAACCACAGAGTGATCAATAAGATCAGAGTGTCAAAGAAGATCTGACGCTTCACCGCTGTGACCGAGCGCACTGCATAATCACGTTCACACTGTGTCCTTATTATCATCATCATGATACTCATTATGTGTATCGATACAGCTCTTCACTAAACAGATACTAAAACTGATCAATTACAAACTGAAATCAAACCCAGTGAGACGTTCTTTGTCTACTTAATAAGCCTCTAAATTATAAATAATCTTAATAGGAAGGATGGGCATAATTATGATTAATATATTATCACAGCTCTGTAACACACATGTTCCTGCCTCCTGTTATAGAAACATACAGTCAACTCATGAGTCAACAGCTCCCTCTAGTGTTTATATACGTCACGCACAACTATTATCAACAGTTAGACTCACATGCAGCTACTAGTGAGGACCCACATCCCCAGGATCCAACCTGAACCTGAACCTGGTTTCAACCCTAAAACCAGGTCTACACCCTCACATAAAAAGCCTTTTGAAGAGGTGAGGAGCAAACAAAACGTCCTCAGTGTCAAAGTCTAAAACGCAAATAATCCCAAACACACCTCACACTATAAAATCCAGAATCCAGTATACCGTCATCTCAGAAGTACTCAGATCTTTTACTTGTAAAAGTAGCAGTAACATTATGTAAAAATACTCTGTTACAAGTAAAAGACCTGCATTCAAAATCTGACTTACTAAGTATTAAAGTAAAAATACTCGTTGGGCATAATGGTCCCTTTCAGAGTGTTACAATATATATATAATATTATTTGAATATTATTTCTGAAGAATTAACACACAAACAGCATTTTAATGTAACAAATAAGTACATGTACAGTATATAAACTAGGCCTGTCAATCGTTTAAAATATTTAATCGCGATTAAATTTTTTATCGGTTCAAAATGTACCTTAAAGACAAGATTTGTGAAGTATTTAATTCTATTATCATCATGGGAGTGGGCAAACTGTGACTTGCCCCAAACTGCATGTGATTATCATAAAGTGGGCATGTCTGTATAGGGGAGACTCGTGGGTACCCATAGAACCAATTTTCATTCACATATCTTGAGGTCAGAGGTCAAGGGACCCCTTTGAAAATGGCGGTATCATGGTTAGTACCAAGGGATTCCTTAGTTTTTCTAGTTTCATATGATACCAGTATCTTCACTCTAGCTTTAAAACTGAGCCCACTACAACCTAAAAATCGCAAGTTGCATTATAGAAATTAGTGGTGTAATTAGTTGCATTAACGCATTATTATAACTGTTAACTTTGACAGCCGTAGTATATGATAATGCTATCAGTCAAATTCATCTTTAACTTTGTTTATTGTTTTGTCTCTTTTTTGGAAAATGAATTACACTCAAAATACGAGTGTAGGGATGTGGAGAGAGAGTCTGCAACCACCACTGTGTATATAAAATGATTTAAGAGGCGATGGATTATTTATACAATATACAGTATATACAGTACATATATACAGTATAACACATGTATAATGTGTATATTTGCATTAATTCTGCTGAGAACAGAAATTATGAAACAGAAATCAAAGTGTAGTGAAGTGATGGATCAGGTTTAAGACACAAACTGGTGTCATCATTTTTATGATCCTGGTCAAGAAGTTCAGCCGACTCCTCACAGCAGCACATTCCTCACTTGGACTTCTCAGAACTGTGTGTGTGTGTTGTAAGGTGCTGATGAGGTTGGTTCCAGGTCCTGGAGGTGTCGTGGAGGATCTGGTAACAGCGTGGTTTCAGTGTCAGAGCCGGGAGTAAATCACATGGTTAGTGTGCTTCACTGACCCTTCACTGAAAATCGGAATGTCACGAGAGATTCCGATAACATTTTTTCCTTCCCAATACCGATTCAGATACCTGAACTTGTGGTATCGGCCGATACCGAGTACCAATCTGATAGCAGCGTGATAAAAAAAAAATATATAGTTATAATAAAAAACGATTCCGTATTCTCTTAGATGTCTCCTCAGTGGACAGTCTGGGTGCTAACTTGTTCTGCAGGGTGCAATATTCACACACCCTACTAGGGTGCTGCCACCCCTGGAAACAGAAGCCTTACATACTGAACATATCGCCGAACATATCGCCGTTTTACTTGTTGGATTTTCCACTGTGAAATATTGCCAAATGGCTGACATTTTCCTCGCTCTGACTACCGTTACACTCTCCACTAGCACACGCATTTCTGATACTGGTATCGTATCTGAACAACTCTAGACGTCACTAGAGTGACAACAAAAACAAGAGGCTAAATCTATGAAGATCTTTGTTCTCTAGTAAACAATTTAATCATAAACACTTTGGTTGTATGGATATGAATGGGGATGACAGCAAAAAAGTCATACCCACAACGCATGGTTAACGAGAAAAAGTCTTCAAGAGTTTTCAAGACGTGTTTCAAGACAGGTCGGGTGGGTTCCCAAGATCGCCACAGACACCTGACGCACTGAGGACAGTGTGCCACAGTTGACAGTCGTGCTGGGAGCAACATCCCTCGCAGGGAGAGAGGGCATTGCGTGCACTAACTCCATGGCTCGGTGAAACGGTGAGGTTTGGGCGAGGGGTACTATAAAGCTCACAGCCAGAGGCGCGAGCCACCTTCACCCCGGGACAGCAATTGATTTTTGCTTCTGATTTTCAAACTGGAAAAAACATGACGGCTGCTACAGAAACCTTTCTCAGAAAATTTGAGGATAAAAATAAATACGTCATCAGACGCAGAATCAATCCTCATTCTGTAAGACGCAGCTTTAAAAGCTGAGTAACATATAAAAGCAGTGTATCTGTCCCATATAATAACTGATCACAGCTCAGAAATACTTCTGCACGAGTTGTGACACGTAGCGTGACATGCTGGTCACCAAGTGTCATCGGGCTCTTCTTGACACCCACCCCGGGGGGTTCAGAGGTCAGGTGGTGTCCATAGCTACATACCAGTTACATAACCTGCTTCCCTCTCACTTTCAGTAAACACTGATCAGTTACTGACCAGAAACTGCATCGAGTAGCCAATCTTCCCAGAAGCTGCGGCCATTTTGGGGTTTTTTAACCAATGGTATGAAAAACATTTTAAGCCTTTATTACCAAGTTGACAGTAGAGAGTAAACAGGAGATGAGGGGCAAATAATTGACAGAAAATGAACTATTCTGATAATCGATTAATTATTTTTGTCATTTTTCAAGCAACAACGCTCAACGTTTGCTGGTTCCAGCTTCTAAAATGTGAATATTTCACACTTTTCTTTGTCATATATGACAGTAAACTGAATATCTTTGGGTTCTGGACTATTAAATAAAACAAGCTACAGTATGTGAACACTTCACGGTGGGCTGTGAGAAAGTTTTACAGGGATTTTTCACTATTTTCTGACATTTTATAGAAAAAAAGTAGTAAAATGAGTAGTAAAGTCGTAAAATGAACTATTAGGTGAATCCAGAGTTATTTTCCTCGTCATAATGAACGTGCATCAGACCCACGGGACTGCACCGCCCTGCACATTCATATGCCATATCCGGTTCTGCCAGCTTCCTGCTAGCTGTATGCGGCTGTAATAATGTATATATTGGCTGCAATTCATCACTTTTATTATCTTCTAATACACCCATGGGCTGTATGCTGTCAGCCTGTAACGTGGTGGATGTATTAACGTCTCTGTTCCCAAACAACCGGCTATCGGTCAGTAGCTAGTATTGCTAGCAACATGATATCAACAGAATTTCAGAATTTAATGGAGTTGTAGGCTATTTACTAACACGCAGGGCAAAAGCACAGGACACAACCTCTTCTACATCCATGGTCTGTGCTTTATTGGACTCCATTTTGGATCCTTGACATGAAAAAGTTTGAGATTGATCTCAAAATGTGTGCTGGATTTTTCTAACTTCCATTTATGTCCATCGCTCACTTTATACGCCTCTGGGAAGCAAAAAGTTTAATAAATAAGTAAGTAAATAGTAATAATAGTATCCATCTTTATATCTTTATTGTTCAACACAGGCCATTTCAGTAGAGACATTAAATATGACAATAGAATAGAAAGTATTAAGTTTTACTTTTGCACGGCTCTTTGTAGGCGGATGTTTTACTGGCGTCCGGTAATCGATTTCAGTCCAAAATGGCGGAAGCATAGCTCTGCTGCTGGGCGGTGATGTTGAAATGCAACAACGAACCATTGACTTTCACTTGTAATCAATATACTGTAAGTTCATTGGTTCAGTTCGCCTGTTGATGATGCAACTGTGACAGAAGAATGAAGACAGCATCATGTAAAGTTCACTGTGTTGGATTACCATTTACTTTTTGAGTCTCTGCAAGTTGAAAGTCAATTAATTGAACTGAAACCAATGGCTGCACGAAAAGAAAGGAAATCTAAAAACTGACAACTGGTGTAAAATAAGTCTGTAACAGGACAAGCCAATGTAGAAGCATCAGTATGAACCTCATATGTAAAAGTATTTTTCTTCTTCTCAGCAGTGTTTTGTGTGTTTTTAACGGTGGATTTTGTCTCCGGCGTCTCTACACAGCAAACAGCTGCTGAGCTATCAAAGTCCAGTCCATCATCCTCAGCTCCATGTTAACACACCACCACACTCACCACCACTGCTGTGTGTGTGTTGAGGGGGGGTGCTTCATCCCTCTGATATGGAGGGCTTAGCCGGCCTGGAGCACAACAATGGTCGCATTGAGGAGGACGTTGCCCCGCGTGGCCTGGCGTGGATGGAGGGTTATGGAGGGGTTTGGGGGGGGTGATATGGGATGTTCTTTGGGGGGGTTGTTATGTGTAGAGACCCTGAGCCCTGCAGCTGTCGCCTGGCACGCTCCGGCCTCGGGGAGAACCGACAGCTCACGTCACTGCCAAGTGTCCTGCTGCGGCCGATGGCGGGGGCCTCTGTCATCGTGGGGCATCTGTAGGGGGGGGACCAACGACCACCACAACACCACCCTCCCTCCCTCACCCCTGGGCTGCATGTCACCCAGCTGCTTCACCCTCTGATGCCCCCTTAAGATGGAACGTGTCACGGTTTGAGCGTCAAGCCGTTTATGCCGCTCACATGTGATCTGCTGTCGAGGCAGAGCGTCAAAACCAGCAGCTGTCAATCTCTCTCGCAAAGCAGGCGACTCAACAACCAGCTAGTTTATACTTTGTACAAGGGGCGTCCGAAATAGCTCCTCCCTACTCTGTCATGGACACTCAAGAGACACATCTAATGCCTACTATACACTAGAAATCTTTGAAAAGACTTTTAAAAGACTGAAGTTTGACACCCTCTCACATCTAAAGACAACGTGTCTTCAGTCAGTTTGTAGTCCCAGACTATAATATTTAGCAAAGACTGGGGATCTTGCAGGGTCACTATTTACAAGACTACAACTAGATTCCTTTAGAGATGATATCACTTCCTGCTCCTGGTGGACATTTACAAGAAGAAAAACTGTTGAGAAACAAGTGGACAGAAACGTACAGTTAGCTCGTAGGCTAACAGCGAACATTCCAGTAGCTAACGTTAGCTTGCATGTAGCCCCGTTTTGGACAGTGGTTAGCTAGCTAGCTATAGCATATAGCCTACTCACTGCAGCTTTTTTCCTCTCCTCTATCGTGGTACAAATGGGAGGACAAATCAAAGAGACACTCTTGTTCACTCCACGACTCCACCAGTTCCTCCATGTTTACTGCTTCCTGTTTGGTGCTGGAGAGAGCGCTCCTATTGGTTGTTGACAATGTTCACATCATCGAACTTACGATAATATTAAACTTGTTTGATTTTTTCGGAACGTCAAGATGAGACAAATACTGACTTAAGACAGCTTGGACTGAGTTTTATGACCACCTTACACTAAACCATTGAGATTACGGGAGCGCGCCGCAACTCTAGCAAAACTCTTGTGACTTTATTCCACCATTAGAAATATGTCTGTGACATGAAATCACTTGAAAAGTCGCTTGGTATAAGGTCGACATTACCAGCATATATTGTGATCTTTCATGGTTTGTGTATGGTATCATAAAGATTGGATTTTACAGCACAAAAGGTAGATAAAAACTAAACACGGCATTATACAACAACGTGACTGAATAAAAAGAAAGACTATCTACAGTAGTGTGGCATCGCCGTGGTCATTGGCCTTTTGCACATGCTCCTCAGCTTACTGGCTGATCCTTCCACATATTACATCACTCCCGTCCATATCGTGTTGCTCAAAAGTTGAAATATTCACGGCGACATCTGTTTAATTAGAAATCCAGGCCTGATCGATGTGTGCCAAACCGCAAGTGCAGAGGTTTAAACTGCTGCTCCTCCCGCTGCATCAGTTCTTGTTCTCTGTTCCTCCGGCGCTCAGCTCACAGTTGGTTTATTATTTATCTGCCGGCGTTGGGCCAACAGTTGCTGTTCGGCCTCTTGTCCTCTCTGAAGCCACCTGGAGCTGTCACTTCACTTCATTACTACTGCTGCTGCTGCTGCCTCGGCTGCTCAGAGACAGTCTGCAGAAAAAGTTGTCCGTGTTTTCATCTCAGAACTTTAACCCTTTCGAAGTGTGTTTTCAGTTCATCAAAGTTAATGATAATATTTTTAGTTGCCTAAAAATGTCTTATTCGGCGTTGGGTTGTGCTTAGCTCCACCCTCTGGTGTCAATTCTGGTTGCAAAAAAACAAGATGGAGACGGCCAAAAACCAACATGGAGACGGACAAAAACCAAGATGGAGACAGCGAAGAACCAAGCTGGATGATTAAACTAATATTTTGTAAAATATTTCTCAGTAAGCATGGATTTGAATGAGAAATATGTTACCTCGGCATTATCATATATGTTACCTCGACATCTAGACATCTTTTGACCTGCAAATGACTAAATCAAGACCCACTTGGTGGGATCTTGTAACCACGAAGGTTGCTCACCAACACAGGGTCCATTTAGAAGCCCTTCTGGTTCTTTCGATCACATCACATGACCTTCCTCAGCAGGAGGAGTTTGCCCAGTTGTCACAGATTTGCAGATGTTCACATTTTTCTGAGCACTTTAAGGACTTCTCATCCATGTTGGCTTAAAAGCTGATGTTTGATTGAGTAGTTTTAATTGCCTACACTGATGAAGGTCATCTTGCACTCCTCTGGAAGTCTTTGGGGGAGGAAGGTGTGTTGGAAAAGCCACCAAAGAATAAATGATGAAGAGAAAATCTGACCGGAGGAAGTTCTTTGTCAGATTCAAATGTTACATGGCTTGCGAGCCTCGGGCAGCATGCTGAATATTTTCATCACTAGTATAAAATGACAGTTTGGCTATGAGGACTTGTTGGGACTTGTTGGGACTCGTCCTGACCAAGGAAGAAAGGTCATTCCAGCTCTGACGATCTGATGAGCTTCAACATCCGTGACTGCAGCAGTTGTTCGTCTGTTAAACCTTAAACATCATCACAGAGACGCCAACACCTCTTCAGCCAGTCTACCTGATCCTCATATCCACCTCTTCTCTCTGTGTTGTCAGAGACTGTAAAGGTCGGGGGCCCTCCATCAAACCTAGACCGCTCGCCCACCGTCTCTCTGTGTGGTCACTCGTAAACTCGTCCACGTGGCGGCCCGCGACGCTGCCACTTGCCTTGCGCGTAAAAACATCTCGTTAAAAAGCCCGTTACCTTCGGACGGCGTGGCGCTCCGAGATAACAACACCTCACAAATACACACACACAGATGGTTTTCCACTTCTGAAGCGAGAGCTCGATAAACAAATCAGCACGAAAACAAAGAGCTTTCACTGCTGATCGACCCCCAGATGCAGTTTCATTCGCCCGTTAAAGGAAGCAAAGGGTCGTGTTGTGTTACAGTCGGGTCACATACTGTCTTTACATCTTCACTACAGACGGTAAAAGAGTCTTCTTCTGTGGTGGTTTCATTTTTAATGGAAACCAAACGAGTGTGGAGGTTTAAGAGGAAGGGCAGACCAGATCAGGTGTGTGTGGTTTGTGTGTTTTCGTTTGTCACCCAACAACAAACGAAATAAAGTTCTGTGGTTTTAAACAATAAAGAGGTTGAAGTCTCTGACCACATGTTGTTCCACCTCCTCTGTGTGTTTTTTAACAGCAGGTTGAACTCAGATTCCTCCAAACTGAATCAGAGGTCAGTTACTCACAGCAGCGTTCAGAGGCGATGATTCGGTTTGACTGTTAACATGTTTCTGGTGTTTGTCACTTTCTGAATGTTTAAACCAGATACTGAATGGTTCTTCAATAATGTTTAATATTTGGCAAACAGAGAGGCCAGACACATCAGTCACATTGGTTTTATTCCACAGAAAATCTGCTTCACATTCACATCTTTCTCATATCATAAATATCATGAAAGACACTCATATTCACAGATCTGTGCCTCCACACAATGAATCTGAGCTCTGAGCTCCGCAGGAAGTTCCTTCAACCTCACGATTCGGTTTCTGCTCTGATATGCATTATCTGCTATGACACATTATATAGACCAGGGCTGTACAGTGACATATAAATATACGTTGCATGTGCTACGAAAAAATTGGTCTGTGCGATGAAATAAATGTCCACAGTAGCACCCATGCGATGCACCGATGGATGTAACTTCAGTTCTATAAGTACGAGAACAGTATTGCCGGGTTCACACTACACAAGAATCAAGCTGATATCGGGCCTGATTCCTCCCGACAATCGTCAGCAAAGCCCTGATAGTTTGATGGTTCTAAAGATTATCTTTCCAGATGTTCCTGTGGTGTGAGGTATGTTAAGAGTGTTTTTAACATCCCCCGATCGGCTCTGAAGTCCATCCTGGCCGCACCAATTTCAAAACGTAAATGTTCAATATGTATGATGGGATATCCTGTTGTGTGTGGGGAACCCCGAGGACAGCTGATGACGTGGTCACGTTAGAAAGAATGATAGCCAATAGAGAACCAAGCTGACTGAAGAAGGAAGGACAACCACCGCCGTCATGGCGGCCGCCGCTAATGCATGAGCTAATGCTAAACGTGAAGCATAAAGTAGTAGTAAGATGGAGCTCAGAAATGGAGGACCAACTTGTTGATTAGTGTTTATTTAATGTGTCTCCATGACTTCATCTATTCATCCTTCGTCAGTATTCAGTACAAAGTAAAACATCACTAATTCTCCCTGCCCGTCGTCCACCATGTTTGTTTACACTAAAGTCACGTTTGATCATGCAAGAGATTTTGCGAGATTTCTGGTGTTTTTTAGTGGGGACACTTGTTGTTCATCAATGAATCTGTTAGTGTGTGGTGTTGCTGTTTTGGCTAAATCGTTACTCTCCACACACTATAGAAACAAAACTGTTAAATTGATTAAAAAATACTTAAGTGGGGCCGGCCTTTAGGAGCGGAGGAGTGAGTGACACGCTGCCTGGATGCGGGTGAGAGATGTGATATAAAACCAGATCATCATTTTATTTTATAAAAATGCAGAGCAGTGACAATACAGACATTTCATACATCCCGCGTAATATAACGTGGACCTGCCGATGCGCTTTCAACCCGCGCTGGACCCGTTCATATGAGTCGTCCCTGTCAGTGGAGACTTCAGACAGCAGGGTAGTTCATACACTTTAACAGTGTAAAAATAAACATATCAGTGCTCTCTTGTGGTTAAACTTTGTAGCTGTTTCTAAATTAACCCAAGTTTGTTATTTTGGTCCTGCAATGTCTGCTATCAGCCGACATATCCACCAATTATACAATCTATCTATAATAAGCTAATATCGGCTGATATATCCTTATCCCTATAACCGTTGGGAAACAGAGATGAGACACTACAAGACATCAGAATCAGAATTTATGACTTCATGATAGTAGAAAGGTTCATAGATGAGCACAAAAGGAAACAGAGGAAAATCAGAGTCAACCTTGACCTTTCCCCTCAGAGGTCAGAGGTCATTTCCAGCAGAATAAAAGCAGCTCCGGACAAAATGCAGCGTTAAACCTCTGGCACGGCCGCTGCCTCCCGCTCTGCCTCTTCAAACTATCAATGAAAGGATTCCAACTTGGCACAACGCTCAGATTCTGCAGATTGAGCGGACGATTAACACACAAGAGGCTCTCAGAGCGGCAGAAATCCCCTCTCTGCTGCGCGGTGTCCTCTTACCCAGCACAATTTTCAGGGGTTTTAAGCGTCTTCCTGTGGAAATCAATATATTCTCTGTGGTGAAAATGATTCACGGTGAAGGTCTAACCAGAGCGAATCCAGAGCTCAGCGGCCGCCCGCTGCTGCTGCTGCTGAAAGGCCATACTTCAAAGTGCTCATCCACAGACCTCCAGATTAACCCCCGAAACACTCAGCCAGCAGGCAGCCATGTTACTGTAACATCCCTCAGTACACATGTGATATTATCTGTGATTTGTTACAATAATCCTACAGAGGAAGTAAAGTCACTGCAGCAGCACAAAAGGATGAAAATGTAAAAGATAAAACAGGCAGAAGATGATGAAGCTATTTTCTTTATGCTGCTCTCATGTCTGAGTTCAGTCTTTACTGTTTAACCCCCTGAAAGTATTAAATGAAGGGTACAAATATCATATGAAACTAAAAAAAAGAATGAATCCTTTGGTACCAACCATGTCTTGCTAGCTTGTCAGGAAGGAGACTAAATAACACTCCAAACTTATGCTAAATTTTGGCGAGGAAAAACTGGCATGGTCATTTTGAAAGGGGTCCATTGACCTCTGACCTCAAGATATATGAATGAAAATGGGTTCTATGGGTACCCACGAGTCTCCCCTTTACAGACATGCTGAGCTGCATCTCAAATGAATCTTCAGGTTCCCAGCTTTCAGATGATGTACACCACTTCTATGTGACATCTTCTGTTGACCTGCTATCTCCCCCTAAAGACCCCCTGTACCCCTTAAAAAAGACAAAAACTGGTCTACTGTAGGTTTCAGAGGGTTAAGTCAAAGCTGCCATTTAGAAACTGACAGTTTAAAGGTCTGAACTGTGTTTAAGTGAATACATTTCTGTCATATTCTTAAGATTTCAAGCATAAATAGTAGGGATGCACCGATACCGATACCAGTACCGGGTCCGATACTGTGCTCATGTACTCGTACTCGCAAAACGTCTCCAATACAACGGCACCGACACCACTTTATGGTGGTGCGGCCGACCCTGCGGGGCCGGGATTCCACCTCAGCCGGCACGCACCGGCCCTCACTTTCATTGCGCCACAGGGTTTTGCTTGCGCCTTTTACGTGGTCTGAGCCCCGATCTGGCGGCACGACGTGGTTGGGGCACACTGAGGACAGTCCGCACCGGGAGCAGGGGGCCGCCCCCGGCAGGGAGAGAGGGCGCAGCGAGCCCTTTGTCCACAGTGCGGCGAAGTCCTGGCGGGGAGCGCTGTAAAGCTGTGGCCTTCGCCCGAGCATTTCCAAGCCGACCTAGAGCCGGTCGCGGCGCACCGCCTTGTATGCGGTACTCTCCAGCCTGCCGTGTGTCGCTCACACCCTCCAGCTGGCTGTTAACGAGGGTGTTTTGGCACAGAGAAGTACTCTTATCGGTACTCGGTATCGGCGAGTACCCAAATGTAAGCAAGACAGAAATGTTCAATATAATCTGATGACTAAACAGTACTAAGTTAACTAAATAAAAAAAAATAGCAGACAAAATCATTTCGGTCACATTTTGGTGACTAAAACTGGACTAAAATGTTTTGAGTTGTCGTCGACTAAAACTAAACTAAACAATGAAAGATAAAAATTACCTAAATGTGACTAAAACTAAGAAGCATTTTTGTTTTAAGACTAAGACTAAATCTATAATAGCTGCCAAAATGAACACGGGCACTCCGTGGTGATTTTATAACCAAACTACTACTGTGTAAATCACAAGTTTCCTCACAATACAATATTATATCAATTCTTTGGACAAACGATATTTGCAGATATCAATCTGCCACTATACGATTTTGATTTGATTAAATTCAGGGGCCTATCGGTATGAGACAATATCATTATGCCCATTTAAGACATTTATATCAACTCACAAAAAGAAACTAAAATATGATTTGACTATTTTATTACAGGACTTTTCCAGAAATTTAAATAAAAAACAATATTATTTTTAATCAACAGAATATAAAAAGACAACTCACCACATCATATTAAACCCACTGGATCAAATATCTACATGTTCAGTGATCAGAAGCGATTTGCTTGATGATCCCAACCTAACAAGAAGATCAGAAAATATACGGGTTTGTTTAATTATCCTGAGATCTTGACATAATTGATTTTATCTCAATCACAGAATATTTATGTAACATGAAGCTTCAAGAATTTCCCAAGTTGGGATCAACAAAGTACATCTATCTATCTATCTATCTATCTATCTATCTATCTATCTATCTATCCATCTATCTATAGTTAAAAGTCTAAGATGAACACAAAACATCGTCCATGTCGTCTCAGACCGTCATCAGGACGACAGTTTAAACCACATTTATGTTTCTGCATCCGGATTTTTAAGAAACAGAGCTCTCATCCCATACGCAGATACTTTTTCTGAACATTTCAGGACTCTTATGGAGCAAAAATATTTCACTCTTGCTGACATTCATTTGGTTTATTCATAATACCACAAAAACACAAATATGTGTATTTCATCCTATGACAAATGTGGTTTTCCATGAACTTGTCACAGCTGTTGGGTTGACTTTTCAGAGGTCAGGTTTAAGTGAACTTTCTTTGGACAATAAACACAATAAAGTGACCCAGCTGGTTGACACAGTTTGTGGTACATGTAGTCATGTAAAGTGACTTTTTGAACAGATCTTCGTCTTAATCAGTTTGGTAAAAAGATGAAAGTAAAATTTAGAGATTTAGAGAGACAGTAAAAGTTCAGATCCTGGTCCAGGACCTGGAGGACCTCTGACTGCAAAGGGTTAACATGTCCCAGGAGACAGACACACTCACACACACACACACACACACACACACACACACACACACAAACGCACACCGCACCAGTCTAATCCCCCCAAAGCAGCAGCTTTAGTGTAATTCACGCCGCAGCTGTCCACTGCTGGAAGAATCGAGAAATTGTCCTGCACATGTTCAGCTGCAGGAACAAATGTCACGGAGCACGGCAAATGAAAAAACAAGATGGACTCCTGAACCGCACACACACACACACACACACACACACTCAGTATAAACATGCCAGTGTTGGCATGATGTGTAGTCGGGGAGGAGGGCAGGTGGAGGCTGCCAGAGGTTTCATAGCAAAGAGAGCGGGGTGTGTGTGTGTGTGTGTGTGTGTGTGTGTGTGTGTGTGTGTGAGTGTGCGTGTGTGTGTCACGATGTTGATTCAAAATCGGAAATCGATCGAAATAGAGAGTTGAAGTCATGCCCCTTCCGGTGGACCACCATGAGACCTTATTTCAGAAAAACGGTAGTCAACGGAGAAAGACAATATTTTTTTGAATTGCTTCATGAATCACACATATGATGTTTGTCAATAAAAAGATAATTTTACAAGTCAAGAAAGTCTCAGTTTGTTGTAAAACTGTTGAAGTATCAGACTGTGAAAATACGTAATTAGAAAGATGACACCCAAAAGTGTGGTAGTGACGTCTCTCTCCCTCTGAAAATACGATGTCTGTATGTTTCCTACTGGGATGAACTCACACCAGCAACGGGTCTGATCCTTCTTTCCCTTCCAGGCTGATAAAAACACCAGGAGTCGCTGGATAAAACATTAGGGATGCACCGATACCGGATCGGATATCTGGCCGATACTGACTCAAATAGCTGGATCGGGTATCGGTGACAATGGGGCCGATCTATTCAATTCAATCCTATCTTTATGTACTATACATACTGGAATTTAAATTATATTTTGAAATTAAGTTTTGACCAATTTGTTGCTGAATTAAAATTGTTATTCCTGTTCATTTTTAAGAGTTTTTACCAAGTTGTTGGTATACAATTTATTATTCTAATAATAAAGAACAATTCAGTAAAGTCATATCTATGTATTTGTTAGGAAAGCAATGTTTAAGTCCAGCCTGATGATGTTTCCTTACATATAAAAGAATGATCCCAGTCTCTTCCACACAGTGAGGCATACAGCTTATTAATTAAACACTGGTATCAGATCGGTACTCGGTATCAGCCGATACCCAAAGCCAAAGTATCGGTATCGGTAACGGGACTGTAAAATTCGGATCGATGCATCCTTAAATTGTGGTACTGTAGTAATAACTCCAGCTGTGAGATAAATGTAGCGCAGTATTAAGTACATTATTTCCTTCTGAATTGTAGTAGAGTAGAATTTGAGTAGATTGAGTAGAAATATCAGAAAACACAAAATTGTACTAACAGTAAGTACAGTATTTGAGTAAATGTGACTTCATAATTTATAGATCCATGATGAGAACGTCTGACACCCAAATAAAAATACACATCAGATCAGGTAGCAGAGAGATGAGACGTTCAGGTGTCTCAGCTTAGACAGGATTCTTTAAATTTAAATTCAAACAACATTTTCTCCTTATGTCTCGGACCGATAAACCCAGAGTGAAGCCAGCAGTGTGTGTTTGTGCATATGCGTGTGTGTGTGTGTGTGTGTGTGTGTGTGTGTCATACATTCTCAGCGTGTCCATGGTCTTACTGAGCATTAGTGGACACATTTACCAACATGCCAGACGACTCAGGAAACATGCTGCAGTGCTCAGCTTGGCCTCAGGGTGGGAACACTGAGCTGACAGAGTCTCTGTGACAATAATAAAGTCTAAATAAAGCTGTGAGAAAACAGAACAGAGAAAACAGCTGTATAATATCTCTGCAAGGAAGCTTTCAGTCTTAACATTTTAGCTTGGTGACTAAAGATATTTAACTTAGTCTGAGTTAAGTCCTGGAGTTTGTGAATGTTTTCCAAGCAGGGAGGGTTTAACAAAAAGACGCTATTAAGATGCATTATGGGAAATGTAGGATCTAGTTTCTTTTTTTGCATTTCAAACTCCCTCTGAATCTCAACTGAAAAACATAATCTGCATTTGTAATGAACCTCGTTATCGGTGTGTGTTTCATGCTTCAATGTAGGGATGTCAAAAGAACCGATACTTCGGTACCAAGTTTGGCCAGATGCCAAAGTTCTGAAAACGTGGCCTGTAATTGTTATACTACAGTACCGTAGGCAAAGAGTATAGAAGCAAAGAGACTAAACCCCGCCCCTGCCGCCATTTTGGACCGAAAACACTTACTATATTTCTAATATTTTATTGTTCACAGACCATTTCAGTGGAATATGACAATAGCATAGAAATAACTTAGTTTTACTTTTTACGGCACTTTTTATGCGGACGTTTTACTGGCTTGTTGACTTTCATTTCTTGGCGATATACGTTCTTTGCCGTAGGTACGGGGGATCAGGGCTCGGGATGACGGCGTCGAAAACAGAAGTTTTCCCTGATAATGCTACCTTGTGAACAACAAATCCGTGTTGAAATCAGCTAGTCGCCGTTAGCTAAAGTTAACGGAGGTTGCATTGATTAACATTATGATGCGTTCAGGCCCTATCCCATAAACATGAGTATTGGCTGAAGATTAATTATAACGTTATCACGATGTGTTCAAATGTAATCTTGTAAAATTTTGTTTTTGGCGAGAAACTTGAGGCGGATCATCAGGGATTAATAATAAATTCGCAAAAAAACAGGATACAACAGTAATGAAGGACTGTATGTTGAAGTACATGGGATTTATTGTTTTGCATATGTTTTTTACCGTGGTATCAGACTGGGTATCGAGATTTGTGGAATTTCACTGGTATCGGTATCAACTAGGGCTGCACAATTTTTGATTTTCTATATAAACATTGTAAACTCTACTGATATTGTGTATTTGTTTTGGATATCTGTGTTTTTTGCTTCGTGTGTCTGTATTTTTGTGAGTATTGTCATATACTGTTTTATGACAGAATAAATGATAAATGGTATAGCAGTACTTCTTAACTCTATTACCTTCTACCATTTTTTTACATAAATATAACGCTCTGTTGATTTATTTTTCCTGCTGTCAATCAGCTTTTATAGGTGTTTTTAAATGGTGTAAAATCCTGAGAAAGCCTGAAAGTTCACGTCCCATCATTTATCTCCTCAGTTTAAAAGTAAAAAGGTAATTCCTACTACGTTGACTAAGCAAACACTGGTCCTTGTTAAATATCAATTAAACAAACTATTTCTGATAGTTGGAGAATGAAGTCTCTCTGTATCAACACCATCCTATACAGCCACCTCGGTGTCCTGCCGAACGAGCGGCACGTAAACGTCTCTCAGAACGATGACGCTCCGATAGTTGGCTCTGACACAATCTGCTCTCTCATTTTACATTTCAGGCATTTCGCTGACACTCTTCATCCTAAATGACTCCCCAAGAGGGAGACAGGAGAATCATAAAAACACATGTCATGTTGTTCTGTGTACCGTGGTGTTTATTTAGTTAAAGTTTCCGTACGGTGCTTGTGTTTTTTGTGTTTAAACGACATTTAGGGGCGTTGGCTTCTCTTGTTAAATGAAAAGAACAACACATTCATACTCAAAGTAGCCATAGTCAGCACCTTCTCTGGAATCTGCACCTCTTTTACAATTTAGATAAAGTAGTAGTATGATGGAGCTCAGGAATGGAGTACCAACTTGTTGATTAGTGTTTATCTAACGTGTCTCCATGACTTCATCCATCCATCCTTCATGAATTTTCAGTACAAAGTAAAAACTAACATCACTAATTCTTCCTACCCATCGTCCGGCATGTTTGTTTACACTAAGGTCACGTTTGATCACGAGATTTTGCGACATTTCAGCTTTTTTCAGTGGGGACTCTTGTTGTTGATGAATGAATCTGTTAGTGTGTGGTGTGCTGCTTTGGCTAAATCGTTGCTCTCCACACACTAGAGGAACAAACATGGTGACGTGAAGTCTTGTGACCGTGAACGTTAGCTTTTTACTTCTGGCGATTGCATTTACACTTACATTTACACAAAATCATCAAATTGGTGATCATTTGTGGAGATTATCTTGCGGAACAAAACATGTAAGTATCATAAACGTGTGTTAGCTTATTTTCTGCAATAATCCAAAACCCAATGGATCAATCCCTTTGGCTTTTTGTCGAGGGAACCAGGGCGATGCTAACTTCCTGGTTGGCCTACAAAATTCAAGTAATCCCTGCAGCACCCTATTCTGGCTTTAAAAACTTAACGTGCACCATTTGTTATTTGGAGCACAAGAAGAGGAGTTTAACTCTAATCGTGTATGATCAAAGAAATATGATCCATGGAACAAAGGTAGCAGGTATTTTTGATGATGCAGCTCTGGTCCAGTGGAACGTTCTGGACCGCCCCTCCTGGTCCTGACGCATCTCTTCCTGACGAGACATACCCAGAGAAAGGTCTCATACCCGGGCAGCCTTGCCCTCAGTGACGCTCCGGACTAAAATAGCGTCATAAAGTCATCCATCAAACAAGTAGGCCAAGGGTCAGTAAACGAGTCGGCAGCCGAGGGAAACCACAGAGATAAAACTGAACCCGGCGGGAACATCCCAAAATACTCCTGAATTCACACTCACATATTTTTAGACTGTAAACGAAGTGTCAAGTTTTTTAGTTAATTTCTGTAAAGGTCAACCTTGAAACTAGATAATTAAAACATTTAGTCAACTTTATTTTTCTGTCTTAATTTGTTGGCATCGTGTGGTATGAGGCAGATCATTTTCAGATGGTGCATTCAAGAACACTCGGATTTCTGATTTCCTTTAAAAGCACTGTATCAGTGACATATGATGTCAGTGAATCAAACCCAGATTATAAGTAAACATGTTTGACGAGAATAATGTCAATTCGGTTGTTTCTTGCATTGAAAAGTGTCACAACTCAGATGTCCTTGAATGCGATAAACAAGGTCTTTTGAAATGCTACCTGCATGTTATGATAATGGAACGAAAAAGGCAGAAATGTTCCCTGTGATGAATTATGGAATAAGAAACATGCCGGACTGAAGATGAGCAGAAGTCAGAAGAACTATTTTCATAAAGTGAAACCTCCCAATACGTACTAATAATACATAATGTCACTCGGTTCATTTCAGTGTGCTATAATAATTTAATGCGGCGCTGGACAAGTACTATTTCTGGAGGTGCGTTCAAGGAACCCTGACATCAGGTATTTCGGGCTCCTGCTGAACAGCAACCTTTGCAATAAAACAACCTTTAATTAAATCAGGTCTGTTGGACTGTTCAGCAGAAGACTTGTTTATTAGATAGCTGGCAGTATATTAGTGACAGGAAACAGGAGAGAGAGAAAAGAGCGACGTGCCACATTGAGCAAAGATGTTTTGTCTATATTTTTCGTCAATGGGACACCGTTGGGTCGATACCAATGTATAAAATAACAATTTGGCAGATAATGCATGAAACAGGTAATCTGAAAAAGAAATCATGTTCCTCTGTGTCCTCCGGTGCTCCTAACGGCATCTGCAAGATTTCACAGACCGGAGGAAAACAACCAATCAGAGCCGAGCTGGAGTCTGCCGTCTCTGAGCAGCTGTCAATCACTCGTGAACTCCGATCAAACTGTCAATCTAGGCAGCGCTGATCAAATATGAATCAATATTCTGTTACTGTAATGACTATTTCTCACCTCAAATGTTTTCTGAAACATTTTGTAGTGTACTGTTTAGCTGTAAAATGAGAAAGTTTGTGACCCGGCAGGCATGTTGAGATCAGTTGAGGAAATACCAAGCACCGCCCACCAGCCGGAGCACAGCCAATAGGAACGCTCTCTTTCTGAAATGACCTGTGATTGGCCAAAGTCTTCCGTCATGGGATTTTTTAAAGCATGAAAACAGAGCCATGACGAGGTGCAGAAGTTTAGTTATCTCTCTGAAGACTTGAATCGCAATATGCTGAAAGGTTATTATGGAATTTTTGCCCAATGTTGCCAAAAATATACTGCCTACTGAAGCTTTAATATTCATTATTAATTATTTCAGCACTACTGTGTTCGGCAGCCATGTAAAACACGTATTTTTGTAGTTATAGGGGTAACATTTGCAGAACCAGCTGAATGTTTCAGGACCAGATGAATCATGTGAGGCGTCAGTAGCACCTCGATGTGACGGAGACAAATCACATCAACTCTAAAAGATAAATGGGATTACTACTAAACACAGAGCTCCATCTGCTTCCACTCAACTTCACCGTGTGAGAATCAATCCTGTCGTCCAACTTTAATCTGACTTCAGACACACAGAGAGAGAAGGTACGACGCTTCACAAAGAGCAGACAAGCCTCCGTCTGAAACCGATCTCTGGTTTGAACCCAAAACAAAATGAAAACAAAACAAATCACAACCCTCTTCCCATGCTCCCTTCCATTCATATTCACCCCATAAGAAAATAACAAACCTATTAGTGCTGATCATCAACCATAAATATCAAACAATCGGCGGGCCCAGATGGGGAGGATTATGTCGCCTTAAAGTCATTACCATCACATCCTCTCCTTAAGCTTCCAATTCCCCCTCTCAGCTGCATTGTAATACCCCGCCTCGGATCACTTTCCCATATTAAACTCACTGTTTGCCGATGAGCTTATTAATGCTTTTGTTTCGGCGTGCCAAAACAAATGCCCTCCACTCCGGCAGATAAAAGTCCCGAGCGTGATGAATCTGATTTAGTCTCAAATGGGTCAGAGCGCTATGGAAACAGATCGGGGCTCTAGCGGGGCTCTTCCTAGGTGGCGCTGGGACGTTTTAGGTTTTTTATCTGGACGCTCGCCTCCTTTGAAGTGAGGACAGTGCATGTTTCACGCCGAAAGTGGCTGTCAGAAGTCGGGCCGGGCTTATAACAGGCCGTAACCTGAGAGCACAGAGGGGCTTAGGCTTGCCCCGCCAGAGTTTTGATATCAATTAGATTTGTGGTCATCTGATACTGCCGAGGGCCCAGTGCTGAACATCTGCACGGGATAATGAGAGGAGGAGGAGGAGGAGGGTCTGTGGTACCTTGGCACTGCTGCAACACATACATGAAACATCAGTCCACACTGGTGAAACAGATCCACAGGCCAGGATGACAACGTCTATTCTCACAGAACTGCAAATAAACAATGTCAGAGTGATGAAAAGTTGTCTGAAGGTGATTTCTGAGTTAAATCACAATTAATGATGATGACACATGATGATTTTCCGTGCTTTTATGACCAAAACAAGCTTTAGGGTGCTTTCACATCAGGGACCCGGGCCCAGATTCGAGTACACTTGTCCCCAAATTCCAGTTCGTTTGATTAGTGTGAACGCTCTGTACCGTACTCGGGCACGGTTCATCGATCCGAGTCCACTTGAAAAGGTGGTCTCGGGCACGGATCATGTGAACTCGGGTACGGTTTGCATCAGGTGTGAAAGCCGACCGTATCAAAACACAGATGTGGACCGCTATTTAACGCGAGTAACGTTGGCAGTCAGCGAGTAGTTTTGAAAGGGCAGGGTTTTTTCAATGGGGGGGGGGGGTTCAATCGTACTCGGGCATGCTACGGATCAATCATACCTAATATGAAATCGCCCATAAACTCTCTGTTGCAGGTTTGCTGTTTGATGTAAACCATCCAGTTCACTATTGTCAAACTTTAAAAGAAAACAACTGAACAATCCCAACTGTATTTAATTCAGTAAATCTGAAATGTCAGGAGATGCAGCCATAAATCAACAGTTGTGGTGGGCTGATGGTTTGCTGCCTTGCTCAGAGGCTCTGTGGAGGTGTTGCCCTCAAACTGTGTGGCGGTGCTGCTGCTGTAATAGTCAGATGAGTGATGACGTGCAGCAGTGTGTCGTCTGTTGACACTCTGCTGGTCAATGTCTCCCAGCTGGATGTTATAACAAGAAGCAGAGAGGCTGACAGAGCAGAGAACTACTTCTCCCAGCAGCCACCAGGAAAAATAACAACCACACACACATCTAACAGAAAACACATCAGCTGAGACTGCAAATGCAAATTCCACCAATTCTCCCACTTTTTGATCTTGCAAGTTTTGGAAAACGACACAATTTTTCCGCAGATTAGAAAAAACTACTAACTCTCCTGTAGATTCTGTACAGATACCTCCATGAAACATGGTGTATCTCACCTGCCAGAGCTTCACCTGGATAGTGTAACATACATGGGAGCTTCACAAGATAAGCTAGCGTGCAAAAAAAGTGTGACTTCAATGAATTTTCACTGCATGAAGTAGATAACGAAGCGGTCCTTTTCATTATTTCATGTACTGTAATAAATATACAAATGTCAATTAGATGGTAATCTGCGAGAAATGAGAAATGATGCACAACAACAAAACTTTGGTTATAATAATCATCTGCTTATAGTGATCAATTTGACCTGGACAGACATGATCACTGTAAGTGGTTTCCACTGTACTTTCACAGTTTACCTGCAGCGTTGTTGATCATGATTGATGAGTCTGGCAGAAAATGGGGAAACATATACAGGGATAAATAAATAAAGCCGCCCCAGAAGTGACTTAGATTCTCGTCACTGTTGTATCATCTGTTTATGTAAACAAGATAGAAAAGGAATACCAATATCAGCGCCAATTCTTCGAAGACTTCACTCGCCTACAAAAAGGCATATTAAAGTTCTGAGATTAGTCCCGCTGTCGCCTTGTTAATGATGTAGACGTTTATATATTCATATCCAAAATTGTCCTTGTTTGTAAAAAGAAAAACAGTGGGAACACAAGGAAGAACCTGCTACCAAAGCCTAACAAGGTCATTAAAGTTCATGTAATGCGAAGCCTCATGTTATCGGTTGTCTCTATAAATCCATTCCTATATGAATAATTTCAATACTTTTCTCTGCTACACAGGTTGACAGTAACACAATAACAAGAGCACATTTTTACTGGTCAGTCGAGTCATTTGAAGCCACGTGTCCAGAGCAGCAGAGCCACTTTGACGGTTCACTGACAACGTTAAGCAGAACGAAACAGGAAGTCCTGCTCTCTGGGGACGCTGGTCGGACCCGTCTCATAATTAACGTCCTCCATGTTACTCTGCCAACCACTCGCAAACGGTATGCAAACAACCCTGCAGCCGTCTCTCGTTTCAAAGTCAAGTCCTCGGCACCAGCTGTAGAGCGGGACGCAGATTTAACCATCTAATGCTGAGAGCAGAGCAGAGAGAGCGAGGATGAAGACGGAGGAACGAGCATGTTTGATAAACTGCAGATGTGCTGCAGGATAAGATGAAGCTGCTGACAGGCTCTCTGAGCATTAACAGCCTGCACAGCAGCAGCTCTGCATGCTGGAACAACAAACAGCAAACACACCTTCAACATCGGGATTCTCAATAAAGTTGATAATGAGAAAAGTTTGTCAAAAGCTGTGGTCAGACAGCCATGTTCAACTTTATAAAAAAAAAAAAACTCTAAGACGAACATCAAGCAACGTTATTTGAAATATAGAGTTTGTGAGCTGTAAGATTTTTATAATCACAGTAAAAATTAGGGCTGGGACAATAAACCTATCTCCTGATTCGATACAATCATGATACTTGGTGTTGATTCGATATGTATTGCTATTTTTGAGTATTGCGATTCGATATTACGATTTATTGCGATTTTTGTTAACTTTTTTAACACTAGACCAAGGGGAAGGTTGAATCATACACTTCTAGGGACTTTTACTTTGGAAAATATTTAAATTAATACAGTAACATTTTTGGATTTTAACCATGTATGTAGTCAGAGATGTCCTGAAGTCAACTAAATCAGTCATTGTCAGGAATTATTTATAAATTTTTTCCAGCAAAGCAAAAATCAAAGAATAAAGATATTTCCCTCACAAATTAGTGGCATTTTCTTTTTAATTTATAAGGGACATGTAATGTTTTATACTTCTGGTGAATGTAATTCAGTCAATCTTATTTCCAAATATGTATTTTGTATATACAGTTCCCTTTGTTAACACCTTATTTTGAAAACCGTACGTAGTCACACGTGTATACTTCCTCTAACTTCTCCAAGGTGGTCGCTAGCTCTCCCGTCAGCTCCGTTCTCTTTATACATCCATGGTCAGCTCCATCGGGGCCATTTGAATGCATTTAACATAAATGTCAGTATATGGGTGCTCTACAGTTGTAGCGTCGGCCCATTTGACCACGGAGATGAGAATGACGGCCGGCTTGACCGCACATTACCGCAATACGATAACGTTTCCTGTCCATGACAGAGTTAGCATGCAGCTTTAGCCGTGATGTCTAGCTCTGCTTTTCCTGCAATTTTTGAAACCCAAAGTGTTTCCATACTTTACTGTATGTGTAGTGTTTACCACTTTGGATTTAAAATGGGAAGGTGCAGGTCATATCCACACCGACCCTCCGCCATTTTCTGCTTTGCCGTTTCGGCTCGCTGCGGTTTGTTTTGGTTGACGGATACGGGACCGATATGACATCAACAATAAAAGCAGTCCACATAGACTCAAAAGAAGCAAATATATTGATTCTGGCATTTCAAAATCTATTTCAAAATCGTAAAAAGACAAACGCAATACATAGGTGAATCGACTTTTTTCCCCACCCCTAGCCAACTCCTACAGAAGTTAATCCGTTCATCTGATAATGAAAAGTGATAAATGAACTGTGATCTATTGGACCAAAGGTTCATTCAGAAACCAACAACATCTGCATGCTGCGTTTACTGCCTGCTTAGACTTTACCCTTGACTTTGGTGCTTTCCTCTCTCAGTAACCTTAGCCTGGCCGACCCCCTCCCCTTTTGTCCTTGCTGACCCCCTCACCGGAGCAGAGCTGAATTTACATTCTTCACCAATCCTTTAAGCTCAGCGACCAAGACGCTCTCATCCCCTGATCAAAACAGACCTGTTGACACATCCAGCCGAGTCCCCGAACACAGTCTGTGCTGCTCGGCTCCTCTAATTGGCTCACTGAGAGGAAAAAGATGTCGTACGGCGATCAGAGGAAAAGAGCTATCTCTCTAACTCTTCAGGTCGTTGTTGACTGTCGGCCACCGTGACAAGTACAGCTTCATTAGGAAGGGATAAGCAGAGGGGAGATGGAGGGTCAAAGGTCAGAGATGAAGTGTGAAGAACAAAACACCTGCAGAGTGAAGCTGTACAGATGAGCAGTAACGTGCTCCTAAAAACTACAATCCTGCTAAAAACTCAGAAGCTACTACTCAGTTTGTCAGTTATGCTTTACTTGACATGCTGGAAAACAAAAATGGCCACTAATTTGTGAGGGAAATGTCTTTATTCTTTGAGTTTTGGGTTGCTGGAAAAAATGTAATAAATATTCCTGACAATGACTGATATATTTGACTTCAGGACATCTCTGACTACATACATGCTGAAAATCAAACATTTTACTGTATTAATTTAGATATTTTCCAGATTAAAAGAAGTTTATGATGCAACTTTTTCCCATGGTCTAGTGTTACTTAAGTTTAAAAAATTGCAATAAATCTTAATATCGAATCGCAATACTTAAAAATCGCAATACATCGTCCCAGCCCTAGTAAATTAATTGTTATATTAATTGACAATTTAAAAATAATCTTTAGAAAAATCATTAAATTAGTCATTAGATTAATTAATATAAAAATAATCGTTAGGTGCAGCCCTAGTTGTGTGTTGTTTTGTCTGAAGCTATTCAGTTACTGTCACATAAGGGAAAGAAAAGGAGCAAATCTTGACAAATGAGAAGCTGGAATTTATATTGGGCATTTTTGCTTTGAAATATTATTGAATTGGTTAATCAATTATTGAAATAGTTTGTCAATCAACTAATCAGTAAATGGACTGATGATTTCAGCTCTAAACTTAATCAAATCATCTAAATTGGATGGGCAAAGATCACCCTATGTATATCTGGGAACCCCCTGAGTATCATTAATTAAGAGTCATTAATGCGGTCTATCAGAAACTAGAACAGAAACAAGTGTGATAACCAACAGAGAGGTAATGGTGCGTCTGAGGTTTTGTGGTTTTGAAGCCTCACTAAGTATTCTTCATGTACCAAACAGCTTTGAGGCTTCGCTGCTGACGTCATCTTACTGGTTGGTCAAAGAGAGCGAGAGATTATGACTTTATCCCTCTGGATCGACGCTGGGAAATGAGAAACCCACTCATAGCTTTGATATCAACATGATGTGTCACAACATGGCAGGATTACCAGTCAGAGGTCAGACACTTCATCAGTATCATCACTTCTCTATGTGTCATCATTCAGACATAGATCTCACTTCATACTTTATTTCTCTCTGGGAGGGAGCACTCTTTCTTTTTTCCACTCTTCACAGAGAGGTCAGAGGTCACAAACCAGTGGCAACCACCTGAATGTTGAAGTTCCTGAAGTTCCACCTATCTTCATATTCGATACTATCACGATACTTAATCAAAGAATGAAGACATATCCCTCACAAATTAGTGGTATTTTCTTTTGAATTTATAAGCAAAACCTAAATTGTAGTGATAACCAGAAGGATGGAGTCAACAAATGAAGTTGAAAGAAGATTAAAGCCAGTCATGAACCGCTCAGTGGCTGCACAGTTTCGCTCTGAGCTGGTGTCTGTATCAGCAGAACTCCCTTGAAAAAAACAACGCGGCTCTAATTACCGATAAAATGTACTGATGAAATTAGATTCACCATCTTCTCTGAATCTGTCCAGACATCTCCTGTAATTTGGTAAACACATAATCCACCAAAGAGCTGATGTTACAGTATTATTTTACCGTGTGTCTCTGTAACGTGAAATGGACGGAGAGGAAAAGCAGTCCGGTGAGAGTGACTCTTCTCTCTCTTCACACAACTTCAACACAACACAGCTCTTTCTACAGTTACTGTGATGTCTTCCTGATTTTAGCAGCTTTTTCTCTCATCAACTTCTCACAGAACTTCATCTGAACTTATTATCGTTTTGTGGGTTTTTGTTTAGGAAGCCTCTCGTCGTCTTCAGTGCTGCAGTACCACTCTCCGCCTGAACAATTTCTTATGTGCAAGCGGGGGGGCTGTTTTACAATAAAAAGCCTTATTAAACGCTATTTAATGATTGATCATTCATCAGATCATCAGAATCAGAAATAGAGAGGCGGAGTCCCGCCCCTTCCGGTGGACCACCATGGGATCTTATTTCGGAAAAAATATGAATGGTAGTCAACGGCGAAAGACAAATATTTTTATTTGTATTGATCCCTGGGGGGAAATTACAGTTGTTCTATTTTAGAATAAAAATATATATATAAACATAAAGAAGTTATAAGAAAAATATAAATAAGAATAGAGATGAAATGTAAATGTGTGTACATTATCAAATATAAATGCAAAAAATAAATCCCAATATAAAGTTAACTATCAACGAAATCACAAACTCAAGTATAGGGGACATCAGATTATTGCATACCATTTAATAATTATTATAATTCTTTTTAATTCAATTTTAAATTTTAACATATTTGATTGATAAAAAAAAATGTCATGTTCTGTCATGTATTATTCCATTACTTTTCCTGTTTTGTTTTTTTTACCATATTTACCTGAGGTGTCTCCCCTTAAGATGAAAGTTATTTTAAAATTCATAACTTTTCCCTTAAAATCTGATGAGGTCTCATCATGGCTCATACTTTCCTCAGTCAGAAACCTTCCCAGTCAGAGTTTAAAGTGGGTTGGGAGCGTTCTGGTTGTGAAATGTTGGTATAGTTTCGCTACCGTCTGATTGCTGGCTGTGGCTGCATGCCTGAGGCCTTACTGTCATAAAACTCACTCTAATCAATTAAAGCATAGAGCTGCAGTGTGTTGAGCTGATCGTGTTTCCCACTCAGAGCACCTGCTATCAGCCGTGATCACAGCTCTGTGCGGCTGAAAGCCCACTGACTCACACCGGCCCGTCCACTGACAGCATCTACACACACCAACACACACACACACACACATATCGGCTTACACAGCGGCGTGCGTGCCAACAGCTAACACGCTCCTCCACGCACAGCCTCACAAACTTTGTCATTTTATTTTCGTGCCCGTCACAATTTCACACATCTTTTCCGGGCGTGGTTGGGTAATCCCTCGCAGGGCGAGTGGCTGCGGACCGGTGGGGCCGCGGCGTGCCGGGCAGAGACCATCACAACCCCAAAAAAAACATGTGAGCCGAGGTGAAGAACACTCGGCATTCTGGGTGCTTTCTTGGTTCTGTGACGAAACTTTAGCCGACATTTCCTGGAGCTTTTCTCGGAGAGGATTGAATGACTCTAAACATGATGAGTTGAAGTGTGAGACGTGAAGGCCACCTTAACGGAAGAACATGGAAAATATGACACACATAGTCGTATTAGTACATGATTTACAATATATGTTTTACTGTAAGTAAACCAAATAGATTTTTAATTTAGACCTTTGACTGATAACGCAACAGTTTAATAAGGAACACTGTTGGGATGTTGCTCTATTTCTAGCTATTAAATCAAATAAAACTGCAGGACAGTGGAGAGTTTCTAAATCTTTTCTTTTAAGATCCAGAAATTCTCATGAGCCCAGCTATTAGAGTTCTCAAGTTGTCATGTGATTTTGATCATATTTTGGTATTTTCAAGAGTATGGCGGAAACACAGAAAATATTATTAATTGAGGCTGCACCGATCACAAAATTCTGGGCCAAAACCGAATCAATGTTTAAAATAACAATTTGGCCGATAGCCGATAGCGATGTTTTTGTTTATTTTGTTTTGCTGTTATATTCCTCTTTTGTGCCGGGGAAACACAGACCTCTTCACTATAAAAAATAACTGAGCTGTTTTAAAGTCATTCAGCATTTCATAACACTGTCTTTGAATGAGCACAAATTCAATCATACAAATGTATTAAACAACCTTCAATATAACCTTCTTTAACATGAAAAATAACTTCTTCAAAAGTCTTTTCAGCTGCTATTCAACTACCTACACAATGAGAGGAATGTTTCAGTACACAGACCAACAAAAATATTTGTTTTGTGAAACGTAATATTAAATGTAAATGTAAAAGTGATTAGAAACATAAGCAGTGTTTCTCACACATAGACTTTACTTGGACGGGCCGCCAATATATTAACGGCTGCCCAAGTATATTTGACCCATTTTAGCATTTTTTATTTTTATTTATAGAGAACGACGCCTTCTGTGATCGATTAACTAGTGGACAGGGAGCGGATGGAGAGCCCTGCTCTGCTGGAGCAGCCTCGGGCCTGCTGTTGCACTCTGCTCAACCAGGACTGGCTCCGGGTACTGGGTGCTATGTCACATCTCGTTGGACTGACAGGTCTCTAGTGACACATAACGCACACACCAGGTTTGTTCATCCAGACCGCAGTGATTGTTTTTAATAAATCTTGTAAATCGTGTTACTGCTTCATTTTTTGTTGAACATAACAACGTTCTTGTCGCTGATCTTTCTCTGAGACAGTGTAATACTCCCACGCAGCCGACTTTTTCTTTCTCTTTTATTTGTGAACAAACCACACAGCTGCACGGCGCCCGCCGTCATGTCAGAGTCGTCTCCAGTCAGTGCCTTCTTCTCTGAATCAGCTGGTTACTGTTGTCAGAGACCAACTGTATATACAGTAACTAACTCAACATTTAGCCGGCGCAAAATTGATGCAAAACAACAGATTAACATCGCCGAATGTCATCAGCGAATGTCATCTTATTTGCAGATATACCGACGGCAGTCAACAAAGTGAATATCAGCCGATACCGACGTTTGGCCAATAAATCGGTGCATCCCTGGTAATTAAAACACAAGAAAGGAGAGTCTTTATTTTGCAAGTGAAGTGTAAAAATGTGGATAAAGGCACGCAAATTTTAAACTTTATTTTATACTAGAATAGGGCTGCCCCCTCTTATGGGTCATTTTGGTCTTTAGTCGATATTTTTATTTTCGCATCGAGTGTTAGTCGACTAAGACTTTCTTTGGTCGAGGCCTGCAAATAAAAGTTTTAAAACTACTGTCAGGAAAGAAATTCAAAGAACAGGAGAACATTTATAGACGACATTAAAAGTAGAAAAAAGAGAATAGACATCTAATACTTCATAACGACTTTAAATTCAGACACCCTGAGGTCCCCCTTGTGGAATCACATAGTATGGCTGCACGTACAGTGTATGTGTGTATGAGAGCATATCCATCAGTCTCGGCACATGAATCACAGTAAAAGCCTCCCGTTTGTGGGACTCTGGAGAATAATCTGGTCCGACCGTTTGTCTTTTCTCTGCAGTTACAACTCATCGCTGTGAAACACCCTCATGCTTTGAGAGTAGAGTCAGCGCTTGTTAAAAACAAGGATTACCTCAGCGATTCTGCACGGTAAAGAGGCCGAGCGCTCCGACAGAGACATTCTTTCCAGTTTACTGTCGGGACGGTAATGAGCTCGATGACGACGACGACTCAAAGCCAGAACACGGAGGCTTTCTGAGCTGAAGGTTAAAGATGCTCTTTGGAACAACTCTGTTCATGTCTCCAGAGACTGAAGCTGCTCTGGAAGCTTCTGGTTCAGTTTGGCACCTGATTTTGATTTAGTTTTAGTCTTTTGATGAATATTTGAAACATGTAATGTGAAATTTTAGTCTCATTTTTGACATGCACTTTAAGTTTTCATGTCTCCTGAGCATTTTGAGGCTACATCTGTCACCATCTTTGTTATGCTGGTTGGTAGTTAGTGGAGAACACACAGTCTACGTCACTCTGCTCTGAAGCAACAGACTGACTGTCCTCAGTAAATCAAGTCTTCATTCCCAAACTCTGGCTGTTCTCGTTTTTTTTTTTTTACTAATTTGGTATCGGAAGAAACTGTAATGAGATTTTAGAGGGTAAAAAATGTAAAAAAATTCACAGGATTTACACAGCTGGGAGCCATGGTATGTTTAGAAGCTGTTAGAAGGGTTACTGAATTATTGATTTACAGCCACAGAGCAGACAATGAACGGTTTTACGTGGTCATTTGACGAGTACAAAAGAAAATTGCGATTGGTATATGCTGTTATGATGATAACACATGTTAATGTGGCCGTAGAGTGTGGTCGCAGCTCACCGCTGGTGTTTGCTTAGCATTAAGCAAATTATTATTATGTTGTTAAATTTGACTAATTTTACTCTGGCACTCTGTGCTTTGTAACGTTACTACTATACTTCTCGTTTTAGCCCACTACAACCATGGATGTTATATGGCTGCAACGGTCGCAATGGTAACAGTACACCTAAAAATGGCCGCCACCCTGACCATCCTGCTCTGTTGATTTGAATGGGAATGTCCGTTCTATTCCTTAAAAGTTAGGCCTCTGCCGACTAACAAATCGTATATCGACAGCTGAAGGGATGATCGACGATTGATTTTTCTACATTGATATTAAGGTAATTTTTAAAAACAGAACTGAAGATGTTATAAGAGATTTTTCTGGTGGAGCGGCCCGCTGAGCCCCGTTAATCAGCCCGAGTGACGAGTGAATTTTCAAATCCTTAATTACAAACCATGGATCTGACGCCCCGCATCTCCGTTCTCCATACGCCTGCTCACCAAAACTTTGCTCTGCGCTTCCTAAGAGCAGTTATGGATATGATTTGGATTGTGATTTCAAAGATAAAATAATAATGTTAAACAGAACATGATGCTGTGATATTGTAACACAAAGCACAGATTTTTTTATAAATAAGTTATACGTGTCATTGCAGGATAAAATGAAGGCCTTACTGTACTACAACAGTGTCTGTGGCTCCCCAGTGGTGTCCCCATGGGGGTGAGATGGGTGCAGAGGTCAAAGGTCATGGGTGACGGGGGAGGCTGTAAACAGCAGTGGTGGGCCGCAGCGGGCAGGTACAGCCTCAGTTTTATTTATGAAGCTGCAGCCGCGTCCTGGGTCACAGTTACCAGAGGCGATGGGGGGGCTCGGCTTTACCGTGCCCACGGGGATAGGAAGTTGGTCACGGGGTCAGGGGTCGAGGGGGTGGGGTAAAGGGGTGTGTGTGTGGGTATGGAGGGGGTCGGATCGACAGGTGGGACGCTGCTGCAGACCGGCCACACCTGCCCCGCCTGTCAATCAACGGCCGGCCACGAGTGTGTGGTTACACTGAGAGGGGTTTGGGGGGGGGGGTGTTTTTGTGAATGAGATGACTCCACAGATAATGAGACAGACAGTCAGATGATAATCTATGTCTCTCTTATGATTATTGTACATTTGAACCAAAACAACCCTCTTTTTGCTCTGTTTTCACTCTCTTCATTTAAAGGATGTTAGCAGAGTCACTGTATATTTTAATTAACTGTGTCATCAATCAATCAATCAAATGAATGAATATTGTTGTGGGATTATTCTTTATTTCATGGGCTATTTTGGGGTTTATACATTATTATTACATACTTAAAAAAACTGTACTTACAGTTAAAATACTTACATAAAAAAAAATGATACTGAGTTGGAGGACGATTACCACGGCAACGGCTGAAGCTTCGAAGCATTCAGGTCAGCCCTAGTCAGGTCAATATGTCACAGGAGTCACAGGATCTGTTTACTGATTGGCTTCGAGTCATCTCTGGACACTTTGTTTGGCCGCAGAATCAAACGGCCGCGGCTCGCTGAGCTAAGGAGCGGCCGCTGCTGCTTTCTATAATCACTGCATGGCATCTCGGCGCAGGCCGCACTTCGCCGCTGCTCTGGTGTGAATTTAGCGTAAATTAAGACTGATTAAAGATACGACGATAACGGAAAGATTTGGAGACACAAAGACATGTAAATTCAGCATGAACTGAAGATGCAGATTTAATTTGAGTGAAAAACGTGTGTTCAACCCTGTGAAAAGTTACAAAAATTTACCAACAATCTGTTGCAATCGTTCCTACAGTGTCTGGGCCTCAGAAAGGAAATGAGGGAAGGAGGTGAGGAAGGGAGCGAGGAGATAGTAAAAAGAAAAGAGAGAAAGTAGAAAGTTAGGACATAAATATATTGTCCCAGATGACCATCAGTTATGTTATCGGAGTAAAATTATCAGCTAGCTGCCGGTCAGTTTCCCAGCATGCCTTGCAGTCGGGCAATCGGACGCTCGGCTCCGTCTGTCTGTAATGTAGGATGGCTGTGTGTGTGTGTGTGTGTGTGTGTGTGTGTGTGTGTCCGTCTGTGTGTGTGTCCGTCTGTGTGTGTGCGCGCGCGTAGACGTACATTTGCTGTGTCAGTGGCAGGTGCAGATTAGACGGGTCGTTGTCCTGACAGTTGCAGTCGACCCAAAACAACACATGCAACACACACACACACACACACACACGCACACAAAGCTCCCTCAGTGAGTCAGCAGTGTGTGTGTGTTGTGTCAAGACTACACTTTCAACAAAACATATGATGCATCATGTTTTAAATTTGTACAGAAATGACTCGTGTGTTTGTAAATTATCGTCTCTGAGTAACATGGATATTACAGCAAATTAAATATAAACTTGGTGTTTAATTTTTTAGATATTTTTTGTTAAAAGGGAAATTGTACCGGAACTGGTGAGGTGAGGAGTGGGGGAGAGACAGATAACCCAGGTGTGTTTATCTTAATTATTTTCACTTTATGAATGTTTTGGTACATTCCAGCAGGAGACATTGTGCCATAATGTTGAATCATAGAAGAATAAAGAGACTGTGTGTAAAGCTTCTACTTCCTCAATACGAAATGTTTAGAGTTTAAAATTCACTTTTTTCCGCATTGAACAACAATGTCACATCTGTACTTTGTATGGGTTTCTTCCAGCAGTTTTTCTTGTGCTTCATTTAAAAGTCAGTACGTTGGGCGCCTGGGTTAGCTCAGTTGGTAGAGCGGGCGTCCATGTATCAAGGCTTGGTCCTGACCGCGGCGGCCCGGGTTCGAATCCGGCCTGTGGCCCTTTCCGCATCCACTCTCTCTCTCTCCCCCCTTTCAAGACTCTATCCACTGTCCTCAATAAAAAATGGAAAAATGCCCCCAAAAAAATAACTTTAAAAAAAAAAAAAAAAAAAAAAAAGTCAGTACGTCTCTTTGTGTGATGTGTAATTTAATGGTCTGTTTGCAATTATTTTGCATTAAATTTGCTTCTATTATTTGAATGAAAAGCATGCAGAGATTATTTTCTTACTGTATCAAATCCGTCCGAGTGTGACTTCAGGTATTACACAATAAAAGGTGCTTTAAAAACATGGCTTTTTGTATAGATACTCTTATCAATAATACGATTATTATCTTGTTTCAGACTTGTTCACCCTCCGCTGAGGACAAACACTGAAGGACGAACACAATGTTCCCTACAGAGGAAATAAACCCTGCCGTCTCTAGAGGGCGCTAATCCTGCTGTACTGCCATTGTGTGTGTGTGTGTCTGTGTGTGTGTGTGTCTGTGTGTCTGTGTGTGTGTGTGTGTTTTGAAGGCCATGAGGGACCCATGGGACTCTCCAGTTGCAGGCCTGCAGACTGGCTGGCACCCTCAAAGTAGCTTCTTCATCCTGGAGACAGCTGTTGTCTCCGTGACGACACGATCGGCCAATGAGGGAGTAGGGGGGGGGTTGGCCGGTACGTGTGTGTGCATGGTGTGTGTGTGTGTGTGTGTAAGGCTGGATATATGGAGTGGCAAGTATCAAGTAAAGTCAGTATTACTTGTAAATAAATACAGAAAATAATGAAACTCGGAAAATTACGATTATTACGTGAGCTGTATGAAAAACAGCTTGTGTTTGTATGTGTGTGTTGAAATGTGTGTGTGTTAGCAGTGCGGTCCAGTTGGCTCTAAGCAGTAAACACCATTCTTTCAGTCCCACTGTGGCAGAAGAAAAGGCTCCATATAGATTCAACAACAAGGAAACATAATTCTGGGTGTGATCCTGCAGTTAGCAGCTGGACGTGTAAAGAGCTGCTGGGACGAGACGCCGCAGGCTTCACTAGAACAGTGTTAGCTTACAGCCAGCAACGCCGGCCTCACCGACACTGAACTGTGTGCTGCCTGTTCAGATGTGTGCAAACAAACAAATCTGTATCCATAGAAATAATATTATTATTGATCAATTCTGCAGTGCACCAGTTACGTCCGATGAAAAAAATTAATCTGCAACAGTTTTACTGCGATATGATGATATATAGTGTCAAAATGATATCAAATTGTCTATTGTACAGTATATATTTTTCTATATTGTTTCTATTGCAATGTGGAAAAACCAGCGGCCAAACTGCGCTACGGAATTATCTACATAATTTGGGCGACGCTTTACGTTCTGATTCTTACACGTGGGCACGAAGCTGGAGTGAACCATAGAGGTGCTGTTTTGCTAACATGGAGAGGGCACAACATGCGGAAACTTTCTCAGACTCAGTCCGACCAGAAAACCATCTTCTGCAAAGTTTGCCAAACAAGATACGGTCTACAGACTACGGTACACAGAAATGCTTTAACACAATGTTTTGTTTGTGGCCACTTATGTCAGAACAGTATCTCTGTTGTACGACATACAACGGTTAATGGATAGATAAAATAAAATAACACAGATATTCAATTAGTATGAATGTTTGACGCTATCACACGACATGTCCATTATTTGTACATTGCAGTGACATCGAATGTAAAAAAAAAAAAAAGCAGTAAGGATGGGGGAAAAAATCGATTCACCTATGTATTTTTTTTTTTACGATATGGAAATTGATTTTTTGAATGCCAGAATCGATATATTTGCTTCATTTGAGTCTATGCGGAGGTAGAAGGAAGTTAACGCTTTTATTCTTGTAGTCTAAGTAACTTGACGTTCTGTATCCGTCTACCAAACGAGTATTTTGGCAGCGTGCTGAAAGGAGGAAGTAGAAAACGCCGGAGGGTCTGCGTGGATACGACCTGCATCCTCCCGTTTGAAATCCAGCGTGGTAAACACTACACATACAGTCAAGTATGGAAACTCTTTGGGTTTCACACATTGTCAGGAAAAGCAGAGCTAGACATCATGGCTAAAGCTGCATTCTAACTCTGTCATAGAAAGGAAACGTTATCGTATTGCGGTAACGTGCGGTCAAGTCAGCAGTCACTCTCATTATCGTGGTCAAATGGGCCGACGCTACAACTGTAGAGCACCCATATACTGACATTTACTGTATGTTAAATGCATTCAAACGGCCTCGATGGAGCTGACCATGGATGTATAAAGAGAACAGAACTGACGGGAGAGCTAGCGACCACCTTGGAAAAGTTAGAGGAAGTATATATGGGTGACTACGTCCGGTTTTCAAAATAAGGTGTTAACAAAGGGAACTGTTTATACAAAATACATATATGGAAATAAGATTGATGGATTATATTCACCAGAAGTACAAAACATTACATGTCCCTTATAAATTAAAAAGAAAATACCACTAATTTGTGAGGGAATTTATTCTTTGATTTTTGGGTTTTTTTGGGAAATCCTTCTTGGTTGCCAAACTAGCGAGGCTACGTGTACTGTAAAATTTAAAGTAAAGGATATGAAGTATGTGGATGCGAACCCAGAGGAGACAGCTGGTGTTGAAGTGACGAATCCTTCATCAACCTGAGCTGAGACCTCAGCAGACAGGTGGAGTTTTAGAGAAACATCATGGTCCTTTAACCAGGTGAGTGAACGAAGAACAAGTGATTGGCCAGATGATGCAGTGACAGGGCATGACATTTTGGTCCTCAGGAAGTGACCTCGTCACCTCTGAACATGTCACCTCCTCTCAGAGGGCAACGCCTGATGTGTTCTCAAGACACAGCTTCAATACACACAGACAGGTGTGTGTGCAGTGTTTCTTTTCTTTCTGTTGTAAAGTAACTAATGATAGTATTTATCGCTGCGTATGCGACTACGACGGAGTACTAGGGCCACATTGGGGGGAAAGAAATCAGAGATTTCGAGAATAAAGTCATAATATTACGAGAATGAAGTAATAACTTTACGAGAAAAAAAATTGTAATATTACGAGAATAAAGTCATAACTTTATGAGAAAAAAAGTAATTTCCTACTCCACAAAAGAGACAGTTTCCCCATCAGGTCCATGTGGTTCTTTCTTCGGAATAAACGCAGTTTCTTGCACAATCTTTTCAAGGTCCTGATACTTATGATAATGTGGTGCTGATGTGCCAAAAGATGAAGTATTTTGTTATTTGTAAAACCTAAACTTAAATATAACTTCACAAGATGCTCCACATTCCTCATTTTTACACGGATGGCACGCTGCCCTATATCCTTTCTAAAATAACACTTAAAGTGGCAGTAGGCAACAATATTTTGGCATAACTTGGCAAAAATTCCATAATAACCTTTCAGCATATTGTAATTCAAGTGATCTGAGAGAAAACTACACCTCTGCACCTCCTCATGGCTCTGTTTACAGGCTTTAGAAAATCTTGCCCGTGACGGCAGACTTTGACCAATCACAGGGCATTTCAGAGAGAGCGTTCCTATTGGCTGTTCCACAAAAGGAGATGCGCGTTCACGTCTGGTCTCTGCAGATAGTGAAAGCCTCGGTCAATGGCGGAACAACCTACTGAAAAGCTTGCTATTCCAGCATTGCCAGCAACTGCCTACACCTCAAAACAACCCAAAAAAAGAAAGACAGACTTTCAAAAAGACAGTCCAAACTGTTGATGTCGTTAGAAGGTAATGTGTAGCTCGCTGCGGTAGCCTCCTCAGATGTAGCGAGCACGCATGAAGCGCGTGCATATGCCCGTTCTCGTGTGGGGGGAGGGGCTTCGGACAGAGAGGGGAGAGCGGAGAGAGGAGAGAGAGGAGAGAGCAGCTCGAGGGGATGCAGGATTTTGCGTTTTCCGGATTTCTACGCACTGCAGCTTTAAAAATTACTACTTTATAATTGTATGACTTTATTCTCATAATACTACGACATTTTTCTCTTAAACTTATGACTTTATTCTCATAATACTACAACTTTTTTTTCTCTTAAACTTATGACAAAAATCGAGGTACATACCGAACCGTGACTTCAGAATCGAGGTACATACTGAACCGTGACACGAAAATCGAGGTACATACCGAACCGTGATTTTTGTGTACCGTTACACCCCAAGGGAATAATCATAGTTGAAGCTCTACATTTCTTATCAATTAACATGAATTAATCTTTATAAAATGATCACATTCTGTACTAACTTGATCTTTGACCTGTATATACATGAATGCAGCCAGATTTAACTGAAATCGTTTTCGAAGCTCTCAGCAGTTAATACTACATGAAGTCAGTGAGAGGCAGATTGAGATACTCCATATGGTTCTCCTCCGCTGTCCCAGCATCCTCTGCTTCTTCTGCAGTAGCTGGACAGAGAAACCCAACACTAAATAGTAAGAGGGGGGAGGTCAGGCCAAGGCAAGGCCACCGTCCAAACATCAGTAGAATCTGACTTTTTCAGTCCCGATACCGATACCCGGGCTTTAGGTATCGGCTGATACCGAATACTGATCAGATACCAGGGTTTAATTAATAAGCTGTATGCCTCGCTGTGTGGAAGTGACTGCGATCTTTCTGTTATGTGTAAGACAACTAGACCTGCACAATAGGAGCAAAATCTGCAATGTGCGATATCGTTGTTCAATACTGAGATGACGATATGTCTTGCGATAAATAAACAAATATTGAAGTGTGCATATTAGCTGTACTTATGTTAGCCTGGTTGTCTTTAAATTCAAAACACTCGTGTGGTTGACGGATACAGAGCGGATAATATGTCACGTTACCTTCATATAGACTCAAATGAAGCAAATATATCGATTCGGCTATGATATATATTATATATATTAAATAAATCGATTTCAAAATCGAAATGTTCATCCTGATCAGACAAACGTCTTCATTAACAACGATTTGACTGCTGAACTTCAACTTAGCAATGCAACTCTTTAGTCTCCTCTTCACAGATCGATTACCCACAACCCCCCTCTGTTTCTGGGACTTCCTGGTCAGAAAGTCATTTGTCAGTATTAAGGTGGATCATGTCGAGAGCCACCGTAGGTACCAAGGTTAGGACACAGCAGTTGAGAAAACATCAGTCAGGGTATCGCTTTCAGTCCGGCTGCTGGCCTCACCTCAGGGTAAACAGAGGCAGCGTCCACGCTCGCCACTCAGGTATCAAACTGACCCGCCATTAACGCTAAGAAACCCTCTCATTTCTGTCAGACTGACTGAGGAGGAGACGCTCAGCTGTTTATGTCTCCTCTCTGTTAATCGTGATATCTGGTGTCCTGTCTGAGTGGAGGCTTTCACTGCAGGTCAGCCTGTGACCTGCTGGACCTGGACCGTCCCCCCAAACACCAACACGGTCTGGTCTGATACTGGTCCATGTTTGGTCTGATTTAAACATTCAAACATGCAAATATGACTGCGCTGTGGCTAGGGCTGCACCCTCTTTGTCAATTAGTCGACTAATCGCTCACTTTGGTTTCATACCGATTTTACACCAATCGACTTTTCAAGCGCTTTCATGTCGCAGACATATTTCCAATGTCGTAATAAATCAGGAGATTTTTCCTAGAGTTGCGGCGTGCTCTTGTGATCTTGAAGGTGGTCATAAAACTCAGTCCAAACTGTCTGAAGTCAGTCTTTTTCTCGTCTTGACGTTCCGATAAAATCAAACAAGTTTAATATTATCGTAAGTTCAATGACGTGAACATTGTCAACAACCAATCAGAGCGCTATCTCCAGCACCAAACAGGAAGCAGCAAACAGGGTAGAAAGTAAACATGGAGGACCTAGTGGAGTTGTGGAGTGAACAAGAGTGTCTCTTTGACGTGTCCTCCCATTTGTACCACGATAGAAAGGAGAAGGAAAAAAACTGCAGAGAGTATGCCATATGCTATAGCTAGCTAGCTAACCACTGTCCCAAACGGGGCTACATGCAAGCTAACGTTAGCCACTGGAATGTTTGCTATTAGACTACGAGCTAACCGTACGTGTCAGCTGAAGATTGCTGGCTTCAATCATATAAATCTGGCTGCAATACTCGCGCTCTCTCTCTCTCCCCAAAAACACCGTAAAAAATCCTAATCTGAATTTGGATCAGTGGCACTGAGTTAACTGTTGAAACCCCTCCTCCAATCTTGAGTTGTTTTTTCCCAGTCAGTGAGTCAGTTGGGTCAGAAGCTTGTTTTGTTTGTGTATCTGAATTCCCAGCTGGCTCTGAAGTATCCACTCTGTAAAGCCAAACAGAGGAAATGGCCAGAAAGGTCACGACCTTTCAGCCCGTCGGGTTCATGTCCAGTCAGAAGGTCACAGACAGCGAGGAGAGATTCAGTGTTTCTGAGTCCGTCAATGATCCCAACCTGTCTTCACTACAAACACTTCAGCTGATTATCTTCATGATTACAAAAGAATCAGCAGGTTTCTGTAAGGATAAGTATTTTATTTTACTTAATCTATAAAAAATTTAACTCATTTAATGTTGAAATGATTCCTCAAGTAACTCCAGTAATTTGATTACTAGAAATCATTGAAGCGAATTCTTTTCCCATGTATTAATTAACATATATTTTGAATACAAACGCATCATCACAGTTTGATCAGTTTCAGTTGAAGAACGTTTATAGGAGTACCTCATAAGATGTGTACCTTTTCTAAAGTAATTTGAAATTATTATTTTTTATTTATTTGTTTGCATTTCAGAAAAGGTTTACTTATAAAATTTAACATAAGTTTGGAGGGTTATTTAACCTCCTTCTCGACAAGCTAGTAATTTGCGTTGACGCGTTATTATTGCGTTAACTTTGACACCCCTATTTTTTAGGCTTCGATTCAGTAGCTAATAAATTAAAACAGTCATACAGACAATCCTGTTATCAGCTGCTTTCATTCTCAAGATTTGTTTCAGTGTTAAAATCCAATTATTTGGGATTAAAATCTTAAAAAGGCTGAAAACTATGCTGATGAAACTCTGTAGCTACAGCCTGCATCTTTTGGTGAAATCAGGACCTTAAGATCTTCAGAATCAGTTTCAGAGCTTTTCTCCTGAGTTGGTACGACGCTGTAAACACCACATTGTGAGTTATTTGCTGCTGGTCTGGTTTGGCATTGAACTTGGCGTCCTCCGGCACGTCTCTAGTCCACTGTTTGACACTAAACTATCACATTTCCAAAACAGCGGTGACTCTCTGCACGGCTGATGAAATGTTCAATGATGCTTGGGTTTCGGCCTGAATCCTGCGGCTCGTACTGCGACGTCCCTCGGGTGCCCTGCCCGCCGGGCCAGCAGCCCCCTCAGCAGAGTTTGGATCTTGTCAGTAGGAAGCGGGCCCCTGGGAGCCATTTATAACCCGACCCCGAGCTCGCTCGTTCTCCTGCACTTCTCTGCCAAGTGTTAAAAGAGGGATTCTTTAAAATGGAGCAGCCATATGTACCGCACCCCGGAGCTTTAAATGAGCTTTTCATCGAGGTGGGGGTCGAGTTTTCTCCTCTTACAGCCCAAAGCACTCAGAAACAAGGCCAGACGCCTGCTGACAGGTCGGCCATCTTGGATGACATTTCTGTGGCGGTGTGTGGCGTTCAGGGGAAAGTCACTGGTCCACTGGATTTTCATTTTAACATTGTTTTAATAAGTTAAATAGTGACGCATGCAGCTTTCCACTAGAAGTGTGTTACCACAAATTAGTGGTATTTTTGTTTTAATTTAAAAGGGACATGTAATGTTTTATACTTCTGGTGAATATAATCCAATCAATCTTATTTCCATAAGATGGAAAGTATGTTGTATATACAGTTCCATTTGTTAACATCTTATTTTGAAAACCAGATGTAGTCACACGTGTATACTTCCTCTAACTTCTCCAAGGTGGTCTCTAGCTCTCCCGTTCTCTTTATACATCCATGGTCAGCTTCATTGGGGCCGTTTCAATGCATTTAACATAAATGTCAGTATATGGGTGCTCTACTGTTGTAGCGTCGGCCCATTTGAAATGAGTCCCATTCATGACAGAGTTGGCATGCAGCTTTAGCCGTGATGTCTAGCTCTGCTTTTCCTGCAATGTGTGAAACCCAAAGTATTTCAATACTTTACTGTATGTGTAGAGTTTACCACTTTGGATTTAAAATGGACGTGTGAGGTCATATCCACAAAGACCCTCCGCTGTTTTCTACTTTCTCGTTTCGGCTCCCTGCGGTTTGTTTTGGTTGACGGATACAGAACGGATATGATGGCACGTTACTCAGACTATATCAATAAAAGCGATAACTTCCTTCTGCCTCCACATAGACTCAAATGAAGCAAATATATCGATTCTGGCATTAAAAAAATCAATTTCAAAATCATAAAAAAAAAAAAATCGTGAAACATAAGTGAATCTATTTTTTTCCCCACCCTTATCAACTACACACCTGTAAAGTTTCGTAATGGCATCTTACACAGTTGTTATCATGGTGACAAAATCTCTCCACAGACAGAAATATAAATACCTGTCAAAGTGCTCTAAAACCACTCTGTGGTAGTTCCTGCTACAGTCGGTGTCTCCAGGACCACATTTAGCCACGATGACACACACAGAGACTCACAAAGTGAAAACAATACCAGCGTCTCTGTCGCAGCTGGTAACAAACTGACTGTAAACTGCTGCAGGTGAGTGAACTCTGTAAAAGTTGTCTGCTGGCTCAGTAGTAAACTATTTTCAGTTGCAGCTGGTAGCGTCAGAGGAAGCTGTCTGGTGAAGGTGAAGACAGGAAGCTGCATTACTCTCTTCAGCAACACACACACACAATACATACCATCACGCATACTGTACATACAGTACAAACTGGTCTAATAACACAAGCTACACACAAACACACACTGAAAATAAATATTGCTACAGTCGCACTGTGAACCTTGTGCACGCCCACACAGGTGTTATTCAGTTTGATTGGAGCAGGTTGAAGGTGGGTGGAGCTACAGTATGTTGGGAGTTAAGACAATGTACTGACAACTCAAACTACCGACCATCAGTGGTCAACTTTCCATCCAAATGTAGAGCAAACTTTAACCAAATTTCTATAAAATCGGGGGGGGAAAAGGGTGAATATCAGGAGTTGGTGCATGGAGATAAACAGTGGACATTTCTGTTTGTTTCATGAACTAATAAAAAGGAAGGTTACGTCTCGTCATCACTCCATACAATGTATATATATTGCAGCCTGTACGGCACAAAGCGTAATATTATCTTAAATGACATAACATTAGGAAGTGTGGGAGAGTTGCTTCACTGAAACAAGAGTCTGAGCGCAGTGACGACCATGAGGAGTCGGGGTAACCGTGTGGTCCCAAAATAAAGCCTGAAGACTTGAGTGCCTCTGGTTGGGAATGTGAGCTATGGACGCCCTCTAAGCCCCGGAACCAGATTCCTCCTTAAAATAGCGTCCTGGGTGAAGAGAAACGTTCTGAGGCCACGGAGATGCTTTCTGCAGGAATTTACACTTCAGCTAATTGGAGGTTTCTTCATAGCATTGGTGGACTGAATGGAGATCCGGGGATATCTGTGATATCTGTTTTAAAGGCAGTGAGGCTCTGACCTTTGACCTGCTTACTCATAATGTTGGTGATGGTTTGTGACTGACGGTTTTCTCTTTACCTGCTGGAGTTTGACAGCTTAAATTTGCATCACAAAAGCAACAGCAACACACAGATATTTTCACAGCAACATGAACATCTGGAATGAAGCTAAGTGATGAGTGAGAGTGATGTGAAAATGGTCGGCAGATGCCGCCTTGTTTCATGTACGAATCATAATAACGGCTTGCATATCCGCCGTCCTCGGTCTTCCTGTTTCCCTTTTTGAATGATGAATACAGACTACCGCCGCCTGCTGGTGTGGAGACTTATTTCATCTCACGCAGGCGCAGAACGTATGTGCTCACTGGCCGTCGGCTGTAGTCTTTGCGGTGTGTTTGAGTGAAACTTTTTTGCCAAAACAAAGCCGATGTGAGGCGACCCAAAGGTCGGCCTCCATCACCGCTAGCTCTTTGATATCGGCTTAGTGAGTTTGGGCCTTAAAACACGGTAGAAAAAGCATTTTACCTTTTTATTACTTTCAAAAAAATCTCTTCAAGGTCTTTATTCTGTTGTCGTAGTTTGAAAAATTGCTAAATCTGATGGAAAACATGCACACAGAAGAGTAGAGGAGTGGCTGAGCAGGAGCAAACTAAGTGACTAATAAGTTATGACAGTAAGAACAAACAGAGTGTTTCTTCACTTTATTACACGGCTGTGTTGAATACTTGATTCTGATTGGTCAATCACGGAGTTCTGCGTTTTGTAATTTATGTATAACAGACCCTTGCTATGTATAGCAGACCCTTGCTATGGGCGCAGTTCAGATGTCGGACTCTGGCGGACCTTTTATGTGTCAAAATATTGATTTCTTCAGTAAGTAGCCGTGTAATAAGCGGGATAATGCACAGCTAGCGGGTCATTTTTGTGAAAGAATCCCCTTCAGGGCGATGAGAGACCCCTCTGCGCAGCATCGCCCTGTCGGGGATTCTTTCACAACAATGACCGGCTCGCTGTACATTATCCCTTACTTAAATACTCCGAAATCAACCAAAATATCCATGAATAAAGTTCAAACCCCTCTCTGACTGAAACACCTCTGCTGTCCTGAAGCCTATGACATTGTGATAACTGGGGGATTACAGCTGTTCAGGAGGACCAGGGGCCACAGGAAGTAACCTGTAACTTTAGGTCTACCAACCCCCCACCTGTTAGCCCGAACGAGCAGAGACAAAACATCAATGTATGATTAATAATGGAGAAAGTGTCTGTGTGGAAACGACTTGTCTCAGTGATGAAGATGAATGAGTCAAGGTGGGAAACGTCACTTTAACAGGATGATTTAACTGAAGGATCATTAGAGGAAGTCCACACGCTTCACATGAGAGAACTTTATACACCGCAGTTTAAAAATACACTGACTAACAAAACTATACAACCTGATTAATGTATCCGTACTATATGAAAACTACTAAATGCTATGATACAAGGTGCAAATCACTAATGAATACAGACATTGCAACTATACAGGAATGCAAATATTTACATAAAATATATGCAAACCCAGATCAGGCTCGTAGTTTGTTAAAAGATATATTATAAAGTTAATTTATCAATCAAAATCACCAAATATTCTGTGGCTTCAGCTCCTGAAATGTGAGGATTTGCTGTATTTCTCTATTTTATATTATTGCAAACTTAGTGTCTTTGACTGGCACTGACATAATATAAAAATAAATATATTTTAAATATTTTAAAATATGCAGAATAAATTTAGTAATAAATACATATTTTTTTTAAATATATAAATAAATGTATCAACAATCACACACCTGTTTCCTGTTCTCTCAATCAGGTGGTGAGGAATCACAGTGAGAAGTATTGGATTCAAGCCTCTTAAAAAAATACATCAAATAAAGAATAATGATGATATTTTATTAATCCATGAAGTGAGTTTTATGACCGTGAACTGATCATTTTTTTGTAGAAAATGTTTTAATTACACTAACATCTCAGAGGCAAATCTGATCAGAGTACTTCTTCCACAGCAGTCCATAATATCAAGACTAACCTACCACAGCCAGGAAATACACGGAGCCAATAACGTTTAAAACACAGAGCCAGGAAATACACGGAGCCAATTACGTTTAAAACACAGAGCCAGGAAATACACGGAGCCAATAACGTTTAAAACACAGAGCCAGGAAATACACGGAGCCAATAACGTTTAAAACACAGAGCCAGGAAATACACGGAGCCAGTAACGTTAAAAACACAGAGCCAGGAAATACACGGAGCCAGTAACCTTAAATAGAGAGCCAGGAAATACATGGAGCCACAGCGAGACATTTAACCAGCAGTAAACAACCAGCCAGCAAACAGACAGACGGACAGACGGTTATATTTGACTCACGTTATTCTTAGAGACCATTCTCCTGGTTCTCCGGTCCTTCATGGAGGTTTATTGTCCCAAATCCACATCATGAAGTCCCGCTGAACTTGCTGCTTTTTGGCGGTTAGTTAGCTAGACATCCTGCTAGCTAACGTTAGCCTGCTAGCTGATGTTAGCTACATTAGCTGGCAAACTAACCTATCACGGTTATTTAAACGCGGTAACTGATGTTAGCTAACTAACATATCCCGGTTAATTATTAAAGAGTAATTGACTCAGTTTCCCGGTGACTTAATGGTGATATGTCATCCTGTTTGAAGTCACCTGCCTTCTCTCTCTCTGTAGACCCGGCGGGCTGCACTACCCTTTCTCACCGCTATCATTAACTACATGTATCTGCCGTTACAACCCAGAGGGGCGCTGTTTCACTCATTTAAACATCTCAATGGAAACTGGGGAAAAAGAGAGTTATTTGACAAAACATATTTTTGAAATGATTTGTGTTACAAAACAGTGGTGGAAGAAGTACTGAGATGTTTTTCTTAAAGGGACTGTTTGTAAGAATCAGAAATGCTTGTTAACAGCGACACCAGTGGCCGTTAAGTCAATGAAAGTCAGCGTCGGGCTCGCGCTTGCTCGCTCTAAATAGACATGAAGGAGCATCGCTCAAAACAGTGAGGCGACATGTCAGCTAAAACCACAATATCACTATATTTCACCTGCTTGGCAGTAATGTTAGCTGACCAGACGAAGGTCTCTCCATGAATCGCTGCTGATCCTAGTGTTGGCAAATTTCCCCACTGCGGGACTAATAAAGGAATATCTTATCTTTCCTGCTTCAGCTGCCCGACCGCGCCCGGAGGGAGACACCGGCAGCCGGTCAGGGACGAAAATGTTTCTTGCTGCGTAGCCCCGCTAGTATTGACAATTTTTTTTTGCAAATTATTAAATTTATCCTGATTTTAGTGACATAAATAAGCTTTATTGCTAGCCTTTTATTCGGTATATGGTTGCTTTTTAAAGGACAAAGATGACAGTTTTAAAACAAATTAAATACTTCTTTATTTTTAATTGCAGAACACAGAAGGGCAGCATTTTACCCAAAGTGGAATATTTTTTCGACTCTCTGCATTCAGAAGAAAACACCAAACGTGCATCGCTCAGGGCAGAATATACACTGAGCGCCTCGTCATGCTGCTGGTGTTTGTAAAGTGTAAATATGCGGTGTTCTCATTGCAAAGAATTAAAAAAAGAAAAAACATGAACATAGCGGTTGTTTGACATCCTCCTGCGGTTAGCTTGTCATTGCAATATTGCGGTTATTATGACGGCATTATTCATTACTGATTAATCTGATGATTATTATCATGATTAACTGATTAATTCTTTAGCCTATAAAATGTATGAAAATATTGAAAAATAGCCGTCAAGTTTACACATACAGAGGTACTTCCCTACCACAGTGACACTGAACTAAAATATGATTCAATCAGCCACCAGAAAATGAGAATAACAACTCTTTTATTTTCAGTTGCTGGTGCTTAAAACTGACTTTTTATTGCTGATACGTATTTCAATTAATCCAAAGTGATTTAGACTCCATTAGTGATTTAATGTGTATTGATCAGGATGAGTTGAGGTTGTAAACAGTGAAGGAGACTTTCCTGAGAGGATCAGAGCTGTTATGTCTTTCACAGATGGACAGACACCTGTCGTACTGAGACAATGACCCCCAGTCAGCAGGTCAAAGGTCACAGAGCTACACAAACACTCTGGTCTACTTCTCGACAAATATATCATATAAAGCTGCATCAAATTTGATATACTCAGAACACAAATACACACACATATAAAGTTTGACTTTTCTCCACATCAACACAATGCAAGAGGGCAATATTAATGGTAATATACACAAAGGAAAATATGAACACATACAGCAAGTATTATTATCAATTATTCATTTGAGGGAACAAATTGAGTATGAAAATTAATCAGCAACAATTCTGATAATTGATTAAACAATTAAACAAAGCATTAAAGTAAAGTATTCAAGTATTAAAGCATTAAAAAAACAACTAAAATAATGAAATAGTAAAAGGATAAAACAAGGAAATAAAAAAATATGTATTTACACATACACACAAACTGTATGTATTATATATATACAGTTTATCATTATGAAGTGAATATTTATGGGGGTTTTGGACTGTTGGTCGATCTGAAAATGTCACATTGGGCTCTTGAAAATTGTAATGGGACTTTTTAACTATTTTCCAACATTTATAAAGTAAACGATTAATCATGAAATAATAATCTAATAATAAACAGATTAATTTATAAAGAAAAAGTGGAGTTATAATGTACACATACTGTGTGTACTGTATAGACATACACATACATTTACAGGAATATAAATGTTTTTGTGGACCCAGATCTGGCTCGTATAGTTTGTTAAAAGATATATTATAAAAGATAATTTATTAATCAAAAACACCAAATATTCTCTGGCTTCAGCTGCTAAAATGTGAGGATTTTCTGTATTTCTCTATTTTATATTATTTAGAACTGAATGTCTTTGAGTTTCAGACTGACACTGACATTATATACAAATAAATACATTTTAAAAAATATACAGAAAAAGCTAGTAATTTATATATATGTAAAGACATAAATGTTAAAATAAATGCGAACATGAATGACTATGCTTATAATTATTTTTTATATTTCATTTGTCTTAATATTTCCATTTTTTTCATTTACTTCTTTATTCTTTTATTTATTCCTGTTTATATTTCCATTTCTTATTGTTTTACAGATTTATTCATTATTATGGCACTCGTACTTCGAGATGGTTACATACTTTTACTTCGATATGGTTTTGAATGCAGGACTTACTTGTAGTGGAGTATTTTCACAGTGTGGTATTAATACTTTTACTTCAGTAAAGGACCTGAATACTTCTTCCACCACTGTTATCACATCTGATGGATCGGTACCTCCACTTGTTCCCTTCTTTAATGTTATTTTTTTTCAGGTGTTTTCAACTTTGACAACCAATCAGCATCTTTTTTTTCTATTTTGACAAACATTTCTTTTAAATTTTTCTGTCTTTTGACCCATTATTGTATTCTTTATATTGCACTTTTTAAGCTCTTAATTTCATGTCAACATCATTAAAGTATAAACTTGTAGTTTTCCTCCAGACTTTCCCTCGTACTTTGCCAGTGTTTTGGGTTCCCAGGGCGGCTGTGGAGAGATTGGTCTACCACATTGAGTCTGATGTAGAAAACAAGACTTCCAGGTCGCGGCGTCCCGTTCGGTAACATGGCAGGATCGTTTGTCCCCCGTGGGAGTTTCCCCCCCGGTCACTTCCCTGAGGTCCTCAGGCTGGCTGCTGTCCCCTCCAGGTCCTCCTCCCTGCAGCCTGCGGGGGGGTGGAGCTGGATGAAGTTTCCAGATGCTCCACCAGTGTTTGGACTGCTGACGCTGCAGCTCCGGTCTCTATGTGTGCACTTAAGTCCACAATTTACGGTTTATTGTGTTTGACTTCAGGAGGTCTTCCTCTTTATTATCATCCTGCAGTCACCTGTTCTCATCCTTTTTTATATCCTCTAGTATTGTTTGGTTTTGATTTAGCAGCAGAAACCTCAGTTTAGTGTTCACTTACCTGGGCTGTACCTTCATTACAGATTAGTTCTTATAAACTCTTATTTGTTCAATCAATCAATCTATTGTTAAGAAGGAGGAGGATTTTCTCAACACAACTGGACAGGAAGTATCTAAAGCTGTCAAATAAATGTAGTGGAGTAAAAAATGGAAATACTCAAGTACAAGCATCTCGAATTTGTACCCCTTAACACTCAGCTGCTATTCTGTCTTGAGGTTGTTGCGGGCTAAGTTTTCAATCCATTGGTACCAACCATCATACTAGCTTGTCAGGAAGGAGGTTAAATAACACTACGAAGATACGCTAAATTTTGGCGAGGAAAACTGTCATGGCCATTTTCAAAGGACTCCCTTGACCTCTGACCTCCAGATATGTGGATGAAAATGGGTTCTATGGGTACCCACGAGTCTCCCCTTTACAGACATGCCCACTTTATGATAATCACATGCAGTTTTTTGAATGCAGTATAAATGTGTTATTTTCTCCTGTTCTAAAATGGTGTATCTGAATATTTCTGCATACTGGGGTCCCTAAACTGTCTTGAATTACATAAATTGGGTATCACTGTAAAGCTGAAACTCTTGTGGATCCAATGAGCCCAACTGTATTTATGTGTGATGATGTTAGTCCTCATAGGAGCCATTTCATTGTATTGAGACCATTTTTTTTAAACTTGACCTCACTGTATAAAATGACCTGTGGTGACCTCTAGGATAATCACAGCCTCATGAAACTTTACAGCCACAAACGAGAGACCTAGAGCATTCAGAGGATGGATGGCTTTCCTAGTTAGATTGACAATAAGGGGGTTTCTGAGCAGTTTACACAACAGAAGTGCTCGCCATCCAATCACTGAAAAATGCAATTCTTGCAGAAATCTCCAAATGTCAAAAGTTTTGACACCAAATCACAGCATGACTTTTTCTATGGTGTTCCTCAAGGTCTTGGTGTCTTAATGTGGTATTTTGGAGGGATTATTGATCATTTTTATCAATTCTCCAGTGGTAAAAAATGGTTCAATTTAGCACCAAATCTGTGTAACAAATGGTATCAACCCAAAAATTGCTGCAACAACTGATGAGACATAATAGAGTATCCCAAATTAATCTTCATGTTCCCAGCTTTCAGATGATATACACCACTTCTATGTGATATCTACTGTTGACCTGCTACTTCCCCCTAAAGACCCCCTGTACCCCCCTAAAAAACAGAGTGGATTGGTAAGGGGTTAAATACAGTACTTGAGTAAATGTACTTAGTTACTTTCCACCACAATGAAGAATTTCAAGGAAATCTGGAGAAATGTTGAATCGTCTAAACTCACCTGAGCATGCAGCCTGATTCTCCACGCCCACTCAGGTTACCGCCCCCCCCCCCACACCCTCAGTCCGGCCCGCGCCCCCCTGAGGTGCAGTGAACGTGAGCTCCAGCAGGTTTGATATTAAACCTGATACCGGCTGGTGGTCGTAACACAGAGTGTTTATATAAAACCAGCAGCAGGAACCGAGGCTGCGAAACCCATCAAGACCCAAACTCCACCTGTTAACAGAGAGAGAGGATAACCTTCAGTCTGGACTTTATGTACATGTTCAACCTTCTGAGCAGGTCTGAGTCACTGAAGCTGTTTGGAGGTTGATACCAGTTTACTTTTTTATCAGCCTTTATTTAACCAGGATGGTGTCTTCACATCTAAATTGTCTTTTCTGCTTTCCTTCTTCCGTTTGAGTCGTCGCTGCATAATGAAATCAGACGAACCAACTCAGAGCAAAGTTTTACTGAAAGAAGAGGAAAATGTAAAAGTAATTGAACCTGATTAAAAACAAAAAAGGAGGGAAAAAAAAGACATTAAAAAACACGATTACCAAAGTAAATTGATGGTAAATCAGAGGTTGAAGTAGTACTCGGTAAATGTAGTAAAACTACAGTGTAAAAACACTCAACAAGTAAAAGTCCTGCATTCAAAATCTTGCTCAAGTAAAAGTTCAAAAGTATTAGCATCAAAATGTCCTTAAAGTCAACGGGAGTGGGTGAGACAGGAATCATAGTCACAACAAGTCTGTTTTTATATATAAATAAATATGCACTTCTAATATGTATACATCAGACCAGCACGTATGGGTATTTCACGAAAAATCAAGGCCGCGCCCCCTTTTAGGGGAAAGAAAACTGAAGATCTCATTTACTTCAATGTAATCTGACGTATGTTTGGATTGTAATTTTGACAAGTTCGCATGCATTCATCTCTTGTTATACAAACGTTTGTTTTATACACATGTCTCATAATTATTTTGCAATCTTGCCTGAACCTGAGCGTTGGCGATACCTTAATAAATGAAGGTTGATCGCCGTCATGTCCATTCAGTCTACCCCCGTCCAACACAGTGGACTGATATTGCTTGGCCAGACATCTCGACATATCTGGTTGAATCCCGTTAGGCTAAGTGTTGTCTGTAAATAACCAATGTGTTAATAGTCAACTGTTTGATCTATAGACTGAGATTTAGTTGGAGATGACAGTCTGATGCTGCTATAACGTTAATGTATGACTGTATTACTGCAGCAGCCTCACACTCAAGCTAACGTTAGCTAGCCATGCTAGTCACCGTCACCAGCATCATTTAGCCATTTAGCACACTGACAATGAATATTCTCGTATCGTATGTGCCTCAAATCTCAGTGTGAAAGCCTCGGTTAACCCGCAACACAACAGCTTTTCATCATTTTCTCTCCTGTGACGGCGAGTTTCTTTCCCCCAAAAGGGAGCGCAGCCTCAGAGATGACGCCATGCTGGTCTGGTCTATAGCCTGGAGCCATGAAGACCCTCTGTTAGATCTTTTTTAGGACGTGGCGGAGGAGCAAGTGTTTTTGGATTTATTGTTTGTGCAACCAGCTACGCTACCAAGATGTGACGGCCGGAGATGCCCACTTTTGAGCTTCACATCTCTTCAGATATCTCTGGGTGACATCACGGAGACTACGTCCATATTCTACACAGTTTACGGTTTGACCCTTTCCTGTTTCAGCGTGACACATAGCCAGCTCCATTTACACCAGTTTGGTGTGGAAGAAGTCGACTGGTCTGCACAGAGTCCTGACCTCAACCCCATCCAACACCTCTGGGATGACCTGGAACGCCGACTGAGAGCCAGACCTGATCACCAACATCAGTGTTGGACCAAATCCCTGCAGCAGCCTCTGAAACCAGAAGAGTGGAGGCTGTTAAAGCATCCCTTTAATGGTTTTGACATGTTCAGCTATCACATACGGTCGCAACGTTCAGCTGTCCACATACTTGTGAAAAATGGAACACTTGAGCTACTAGTGACATTTTTCTGGATCCTTAAAGGTAAAAAGTTGTTCAGTAACTTTGTGTAGTCCAGCAGTCAGACTGGTTCTCACAGCTTCTTCTGCTCTTTCATCGTTTGGACCTCACACTGCTCTCAGATAGCCTGCTGGTCTGTTCCTGCTGTAGCTGGTTGGTTGGAGACAGGGACCCCCCACCCAGCCCTGGCTGAGTGCCGGGCCGCACAGGGCAGGACGGCGCCTCCACTACTTAGAGGACGAAACTCGTCGGGTTCACGGCTTCGTCTGTGAGTGGAAAACGGGATTATATCCTGCGGTTTGTCTAAATCCACTGACCCGGGGAAAAGAAAATGTCTGATTAAGAGCCTGAAACACCATTACAGAACATCTGAGGCATTCAGAGAGCGGAGCGACGGGCACTGACTGCAGCAGGTGGAGCTTTATGGGGCTGAAACTCAAACATTTTAATGATATAAACAGTTGAATGTATCAATGAACTGAAATCTAACCTTGTTTTGATAAAGACTTCATTGAGAAAATATTTAAAAAACTATTTTAAGATCCTTTACTCCAGAAAAAGTAGGAATACCATGGTCTAAAATATTCTATTACAAATAATAATAAATGTTACCTAAAGGAACAGCGTTCAGCATTTAGGGGGATCTATTAGCATTAAGTAAAGTATATGTTTTCGATAATATATAATCACCTGAAACTAAGAATCGTTGTGTTTTTGTTATCTTAGAATGAACCGTTTATATCTACATAGGGAGCGGGTCCTCTCCATGGAGTCCGCCATGTTGCTCCGCCTTGTTTCTACAGTAGCCCAGAACAGACAAACCAAACACTGGCTCTAGAGAGAGACTTTTTGCGTTTTTACATAACGTTTTTATGTTACGCCTACCTGAAGACCACCATAGTTCTCCCACACGCTTGTGAAACTGCGGTAACGTGAGCGCCGAGTGCTAAACCGTGGTACCGCCAGCCGTCGTCTGAGGTCCGTTGCTCCTAAAGTAGTGTTATTATGGTAAAGATGGCCTCTGAGCGAGGCAAATTATGTTACCACTGTTTTGCACTCGGCAGCTCACGTTACCGCAGTCTTGGAAAAGAAGGAGTGAGCGACTCAGTTGGTTGCAATCTGCAACCACAACGCTAGATGCTACCAAATCCTATACACTGTACCTTTAAGTATCATTGAACCCATAAAAGTAAGAGTAAAGTTTCTTCACATGCATAGCGCCATCATCAGGTTAACACTTTGGTTTATGACCAAATACCTGCAGAACTAATGACACTCCCGTCAGCTTCAGCTGGACTTTGTGTTTAGTGTGGTCATTGTGAGCATGTTAGCATGCTGATGTTAGCATTTAGCTTAAAGCACCGCTACGCCCACAGACTCACAGAGTTGCTAGCATGGCTGTAGACTCTTAGTCTTGTGGAAAATAAATAAATAAAGACAGTTGATTGCACCTCATACAGGAAAGTACACCACGTTTACTTTTTATTTTCTTGTCGCTAACAGTGATCTTAAAGATGAGATGGATTAGATTGTAACAGGAGATGTGCTGCTGCAGAGCGTGTCCCGTGTGAAGCACCTTGCAGTAGTTTAAGTGCAGATATTTGCAGCCCCAGTGGGACTCAAACCCTCGACCTCAGCAGTCAGAGTGCCTTGCTCTGCCTGTCGAGCTGCACAGGACACTTGATCCCAGTCATATCGGAGGGTTTAAATGGGTTTAAATGAGGGCTCAGGGGAGTGGTGAGGGGGTGAGGAGGGGTGTGGTGGTGGTGGGGGGCGGGTGAGGAGATGAATGGCTGCCGTTGGGAACAGAAGAGGGGCATTCTGGGAACTGGTCATGCTGAGGCCTTCCTTATGGCTCTCTATGAGAAATGGAGAGAGTGTGACGGGAGCCAACTGGTCTGACTTCCTCTGACACACACACACACACACACACACCACACACACACACACACACACACACACACACACACACTTCCATCTTTTTTTTTTTCCCTTTTCTATAATTTTGTTTTGTAAAAACAGGATCTCGTGTTTCGTGTCTCTGAGAGCCACCAGCGCTCTCCAACTTTCATGTGTCCGTCCTGCTTCGACCCTCCGCTACTTAAAGACCTTTGTTTGGGGCCGAGGGCAGGTTTTGGCAGGCGGGCAGGTGCTGATAGGGACAAACTCCATAACGCAGAGGGAACCGTGTGCCAAGAGGCTAATGGCAGCCTGAAATTTAAAAAAGCCAGAGGAACAGAGGGCATCTGAGCCTGTTGTTCTTCAGAGTGATGAGCTCATGTTGGAGGGAAGTTTCCTCTCTGGACAGCACTCACAGGTTAAAGAGAAACTATTACGCTTTTGTGCTCTTTCCCTTCCTTTAGTGTGTTATATAGTTTTTTGTGCACGTAAAAAGTCTGCAAAGTTACAAACCCCAAAGTCTAGGGCTGTGGTTGAAAAGGTCTTATTCTCTTAGGAAGGTTCCTAACGGAGTGAAATGACCCGGAAGTATCTGAGTAGCAGCCATGATGATAAGAGCTGTTTGAATCCTCTAAATGTGAAGGAAAGGTGCTTCAATGCTTCCTTTCTTATCTCCTTTAGGAGATAGGACATAGGGTACACTGGACTATCCTTCACCAAATGAAAAAGAAATAATAACATCCCACAATTCCTTGCGGCCACAGCATTTAAAGCGACGCACCATTCATGAAAACAAACGATGTAGAAACACTGTAGAAGCTGCCTTTAATAAACCCCCAATCAGCGAAGGAAGAATATATTTTACATAAGTAAAAGTAGTAATGTACAAATAAGTCCTGCATTCAAAAGTAAGTCAAAGTACACAAGTATTACAATAGCATCAAAATGAACTTAAAACACCAAAAGAAAAAGTACTCATCATGCAGAATTGCTCATTTCAGAATATATTATATCAGTGGATTATAATTATTGATTAAACTACCAGCAGTATATAAAGTCATTAGAGCTCCACCTTTACCAGCTGCAACATTAAAGTGATGAACACATAAATGCATCAATAATAATACATCATCATTTATTAGTTGATTTGTATTTTCTATTAATCTAAATCTGCAAAAAGTTATCACATAGATGTAGTACAGTAAAATAGAACAATATGTTCCTCTGAGATGTAGCGGAGTAGAAGTATAAAGTATCAGAAAATGGGAATACTCTAGTAAAGTACAAGTATCTGAACTTGTACTTCAGTACAGTACTTGAGTATTTAGTTTCTTTTATCTCCTCCCAAATATATTCAGTCTTTATTTTCAGATAGTGTTGTTTTCCTTATGCTGCTGGTTTATTTGCTGTTAACAGCAGTTTGTGTCTCCACTTGTGAACCTCGGGATGTAGAATTCATCACGGTGCTGAAACCTGATCGCTGTTCGTTCCTGGGGGCCTCCCTCGTCCTCAGCGCTCAGCGTTTATAGCCAGCGTGCTACGGTTACAGCTCTGAGGGCGAGGCTAGACGGCTCTTTACTGCAGCCAACAGCATTCCTCTGCTTTCGTCACAGCCACGTTCTATGCTGATGCTGCTCTACGCTGCTGTTGCTCTACGCTGCTGTTGCTCTACGCTGCTGTTGCTCTATGCTGCTGTTGCTCTATGCTGCTGTTGCTCCAAGTTGCTACTCTACGCTCCATACTGCTGCAGCTTCACGCTGCTGCTGTTGCTGCTGCAGCTTAGCGCTGCAGCTCCACACTACTGCTGCTGCTGCTTCACACTGCTGCTACTGCTCCACGCTGCTGCTACTGTTGCTGCTCTATGCTGCTGCTCCACGCTGCTGCTGCTGCTGCTTCATGTTGCTGCTGCTGCTGCAGCTCCACGCTGCTGCTCCACGCTGCTGCTACTGCTGCTGCTCCACACTGCAGCTCCACGCTGCTGCTACTGCTGCTGTTGCTGCTCTATGCTGCTGCTTCACGCTGCTGCTGCTGCTTCATGTTGCTGCTGCTGCTGCAGCTCCACGCTGCTGCTGCTGCTCCACGCTGCTGCTACTGCTGCTGCTCCACGCTGCAGCTCCACGCTGCTGCTACTGCTGCTGTTGCTGCTCTATGCTGCTGCTTCATGCTGCTGCTGCTGCTGCTCCACGCTGCTGCTGCTGCTCCACGCTGCTGCTGCTGCTGCAGCTCCACGCTGCTGCCCCACGCTGCTGCTTCATGTTGCTGCTGCTGCTGCTGCTGCAGCTCCATGCTGCTGCTGCTGCTTCATGTTGCTGCTGCAGCTCCATGCTGTTGCTGCAGTTCCACGCTGCTGCTGCCCCACGCTGCTGCTGCCCCATGCTGCTACTTCATGTTGCTGCTGCTGCTGCTGCTGCTTCATGTTGCTGCTGCTGCTTCATGTTGCTGCCGCTGCTGCTGCTGCTGCTGCAGCTCCATGCTGCTGTTGCTTCATGTTGCTGCTTCATGTTCCTGCAGCTCCTGCTCCAGGCTCCTGCTGCTCCACGCTGACAGAGGAAACACAAGAAGAAGAAGGATGCAGGAAGCTGGAAGATGTTGGGAGCTGGATCAGATTCGGGTTCAGTTTCCATGACGGAGGGAATTCTTCAACCGTGTAAAAGATTATAAACAGCTCTGCTGACTCGTATGTTCAGAGAGGAACACATCGGTCTGCAGATGATCACGTTTTACATGTTACAGCCTTAAATTAACCCTGCTGATCTGTCAGTACTACCAGTGCTGCAAAGAACATTTACTCATGTACTATACTTAAGTACAGTTTTGAGGTACTTCGACTTTACTTGAGTATTTCCACTATATGCAACTTTATACTTCTACTTACGAGGGTGTATTAGGGCCATTTAGGTAAAACAAAACAAAACAAAAAAATATTATAAAGCTGGGGGAGGGGGTAATATTCTGAGATTGCTCTACACTGCTGTTGCTCCATGCTGCTGCTCTACGCTCTACACCGTGCAGCTCCATGCTGCTGCTGCTCTGAGATTAAATAAAAATAAAACATATTTATGAGAAAAAAAACTCATCAATTTACAAGAAAAAAACGAAGAAATTCTCTGAGATTAAAGTCGTAAATTTACAAGAAAATAGTTCACAAATTTACAAGAAAAAAAACTCACATATTTATGAGAAAAAAACTCAACATTTCTGAGATTAAAGTCACAAATCTCAGAGTAATATACTCTAATATGCTAGTGATAATATTCCTCTCTGTGAGGAAGAGAGCACTAATTATTGTACCTTATATCTATGTATTTATAATCTAAAAAAGTTACTTTGGTTTGTGTCACATAATAATATAAAACACATAATGTAAAAAGATTTAGACAAACTAAAAGCTACAGTACACACTCAGAGAGCAGAATACATCCTTTCAAAAATAAAAGCAAACACTGAGAGATGAAGAAATTAATTTTCTGGCAGGAGTATTGAATCATGGTGGGCACTTTGACACTTGCTTTGGATGGAAATGACCAACATGACGTGTCAAACAGGAATCTGTGTGGGAGGTTTGGAGGTGTGATGAGTCCTGATTGCAGCTATTCAGAGGCAGTTAGACAGTTTGACTGCTGTCAGCAGAGGAAACGCTGCTCTCCACAGCCCTTATTTTCTACATTCTCTCACAAATTAAAAAGAAAAACCAGAGAAACATGATGAAGACAGATGCTTTCTTACCAATAACAGACAGGGAGACACTTTCTCCAGGTTTTATCCTTTCCTTTAATTAATGAACAGTTCTTACACCCTGATCACTGGTATGACGTTTAAATCCCCCGCCATATTTCACAGCATTTGTACTCAGTTTAACTTGATATCCAAGTTACATGTTACTATGGTTACCTGCAGTTTAATACACATTTATCTCTGTTGACTGGAGTTTATGGTTGAGGTGTCATCCAATCAGAAACACTGATTTAATAATATAGAAACGTTGGACAATCCACACAAAAAACTATACATTTATTCTGTATTTAATCTGTCCATGCATATTTATATGCAACCCACTTACACTGATCTCTACCATTAACCTGTTTATTTCATGATGCATACTGGTAAACTGATTGTATATATTGCACATATTTTGGGATTTGCACCTTACTGTTATCGTTATCTTACACTTTATATTTGCACTCACACACTTTGTATTGCAACTGCAATCCTCCTTCTCCTTCTCCTCCGTCACCATTTGATGAGCTGTGCGTTGACAGTCGGACGAAACATTCCTGAAGTGGTTACAATTTTAGGGCACGAACACATAAGATGATCATATGTGCCACAGCTACTTCAGACATAATGGAGAGCATATAGGGTCATATTTAGATTGAGTAGCTGGGGTTACATGTCGTCTGTCAATAATCTTATAGTGGGTTTCATAGGATTTATTAGAACTGTGCTATCGGGAAAACACCTCTTCATTTGAGAACATTTTGAAGCGTTTTAAAGTAGATTTCTACTCCAGATTCACAGCCTTCATCCTCAAACATTTCTGGTGAAGTTTGGTGGACACAACGTTTTTTCTAACCACTTCAGGAATGTTTCGTCCAACTGTCAACGCTCAGCTCATCAAATGGTGACGGAGGAGGAGGAAGAGGCGTTGATGCTCGACAGATACTTCACCATTTGTACAGAACAAGAATGTAACAAAGTGTGTGAGGACCACCAGAGGACGGGACACCTCTGAGCCATCGTTAGGACCTGACGTCCAGAGGATGGCCCAGAATCAGTGTCTGTGTTTGGGTTGTTCTCAGCTGCTGGTCCTGTCAGAACCCCCCTCCACCATCCTCCACCCTCCACCCTCAGCTGGACGTCTGAGAGGACGCAGGAATCAAACGGATGTAAACACTGAGCTGCTGTGATCTTAGCTGAGGTCTGCTGATCTCCTGCAGGGCCGAGCAGGACGGGGGACAACCAGTCTACAGGGACCACACCAGACCAGACCAGTCACCTCAACCCTGTCTCCTAAATATTACCTTTTACCAATTAATAATAATCATAATAATCTTTATTGTCCACAAATGTGGAAATTTGCCTCCGGCTTCACAGGTTGGTTAAAATTTAACCAATTTAACCAAAATTGATTTAACTGTTAAATCACATCATAGTAAATCACAGTAAATGCAATAAATAGCACAACATGCACAATACAGACAACAATAATGGACATGGTCCCAGTTAAGTTATTGCATTTTGTATGAAAGACTTTTTGTAAATGTTCTTGGTTGCTATGGCGGATCTAAAGCGTCTTCCCGACATCTTCAGTTTTATAAATTCTTTAAAAAGAAGATGAACGCGATCAGATCGCAATCTGTCCGGGTTTTTGTTTAGCTCTTTCCCAATAATTTTACTGGCCATGTTTGTGATTCTTGAGTCGAATTTTGTTCTTAGTCCCCAGGTGCCCGTGTACATATGTGGATTATGATCACAGAAATCAAGTCAAGTCAATTATATTCATATAGCTCAATATCACAAATCACAAATTTGCCTCAGGGGTCTTTATAATGTGTACAACATACGACAACCTCTGTCCTTAGACCCTCGCTTCGAATAAAGAAAAAACACTCCCAGAAAAACCTCAGGAAAAGCAGCAGAGGAGGGATGCCTCTCTCTGGAGAGTGCACAGAATAACCAATGTAATAAAATTACAGTATAGACTAGGGGTCGAGGTGTTTTTCAGGGCCGATACTGATTATTAAGGAGACAGATAACCGATATTTTGAACTGATACACATTTGCAGTAAAAATTAAAATCTTGGTATCAAAAATGAGAATAACACAAACTCCAACACATGAAATGCCTTAAAGCATATGTTAAATTAAAAGAGAACTTTTCAACATTATCTTAAAACAAAAAGTGCAGGAAACTCCCAGCTTCTTATAAAGTTAACCCAAAATGTTAATAAATAAATAAACAATATCTCCCTGAAGTTTTATAAAGTGTCAAAATAAATAAAACTAGCAAAACTTCAATTTAAAGAGTCTCAATTAGTCGTCCCAGTTCAGCAGCACCAGAGTGGAGAATTTATTTTATCGGCAATTGGTTAAAAAAATTCCAAATATCGGCTCCGATAATCAGTCAGGCTGATAATCGGTCGATCCCTAGTGTAGACAATCAGGATGACAGAACTATAGATAGTAAACATCTAGGAGAAAATGGAACCAGGAGGACGTCGAGCAGCTTCAGGTGTCACCAAACAGACAGAACCCGAGTCACATGACCTCCTCTCCACCACCACTATCATATAAACTGCATCAAACACATAATGTGTGAAAAGAAACTTGACCGCCAGCTGAACGGTGAACGAGGATGATGATGATGATGATGATGTTTTAACATGTGAAGAGCAGCAGCAGCGTGTTGACTCAGACTGAGGAGGCTCCTCAGGTTAAAGGGTGACGGACCACACAGAGAGGCCACACACACACACACACACACACACACACACACACACACATACACACACCCACACCCACGCACACACACACACACACACACACACACACACGCGCACACACGCACACACACACACACACACACACACTCAGTGTAATGTGAGTCTCATTAGTCTGTGAGGGATCAGATCTGCTCATCACAACATTAACTGCTGTGTAACAGACAACCAGCAAAGTGTGTTTACTGCTACCTGACTGTTAAACACAACTACACAAACACACACACCATTGGCAGAGCATTTTGGCAAATTTTTCTTGGGCGCTACCCACATAATCAGCTGTGCTGCTCATCCCACAAATGCATTGTGAAGGTAAATAAACAGGCTTTCCAACGATGTAAAATACAATGCCAATTAGCATTGTAACAACAGAGAAATAATCGACCAAACACAAGTTTCCGAACTTTTTTTCCAAGTTTATATATATATATATATATATATATATATATATATATACAAATATAAATTATTGTTGTTTATTATTTCCCAGTTTCCTCTGTACTTGATGTAAAACATATTAAGATATATGCCTGATAAAAAGCGTCATGGCACCACCCCTCACCTAAAACAAGTATTATATTGCTCGGAGTTCATATGAGAAAACAGCTTTACTCACTTACACACATGACAAAACCAACAACAAAATTCTACTATAATCATATGTGGAGAACAATACATGATTATACATCAGGTCACCAGCTCCTCCCAGTCACAAACTGAACTGGGATGAGACCAGTGTTCCTCTGTGGTTGACGGGTAACACCATCAGATCCTCCTGCATTAGTGCAGCAGATATGAGAGGCGTGTTGATACATTATCTGTTCTGGGCACAGAGAGGTGTGACGACGGTGATCATGATATCTGGGTCATCCTCACTATTCCCACAACGTGGAGAAACAGGAGACGTTAATCTGTACGAGGCTGAACATCAACACAGCTGTCAAACACAACCTGTCAAACACGACCTGCTCGCTGCACAAAAACTACATTCACTCACATTCATTAAACCATTAACTTCCATTAAAACACCCTCACGAAAATGTAGTATACTTCAAGTTTATTTTATCAAGTAAACTGAAGTAAAGTTCAAGTATATTTCCCAAGTATTCTTTATGTAGTAAGTGTACTAATATCAGTGTACTAGTAGTATACTTTTAAGTGTACTACCTATATACTTCTTGGGACAAAATTTTTATTCTACACATGTCAAAACCTGACGCCTATATTACCCACAATGCAACTGGACCTGCTGACAGTTCAGTGGGAGATTCAGGTTTGTTATGTTAGTTAGTAGTTAATGTAGTTTGGAGCCTCTAGCAAAGAGTTTAGAAGCAAAGAGACGAAACTCTGGTGCTTTTTTGACAAGATGGCGCTGCGGTAGCGCTGCCGCCATTTTGGACTGAAAGCGCCAATGAGTCATGGATGTATAAAGAAATGTCTTTAAATCAGAGGATCTTTTCACTGGCGTCTGGTAGTCGCTTTCAGTCCAAAATGGCAGAAGCATAGCTCTGTTGCTGGACGCTGATGTTGCAATGGAACGAACAATTGACTTTCACTTCTTAGTAATATACGTTCTTTGCCTCCAGTCTGCAGCAGAGATGAGCAGTTAAAGAGGTCTCACGTCTTTCTAACTATACACCTCCAGATTATTTTCATTTTCTAACTTGTAGTCTTCAACTGATGCCGACTCAAGTGACATCACTTGAGGACATTTATCAGACTTCACACAGCGGCTCCCTCTGGAGACACTAAAGACTTTATACTACTATTAAAACATGTGCAGTAGAACTCCACAACACCTGGAAACACACACCGACGTGTTCCCCTTCTTATCTAACCCATTTCTTTACACGTCACAGGTGTAGTACAAGTATCAGTAATCCAATCTAATAATACTAATACTATTAATATCAGTATCTTCCTTTGAGTATTAAAGCCTGAAAAACAAATGTTAAGCTTGATTTTCCTCCACCACGGTGGTCTGATTACCCACAGACACCAAACGTCTCACATGTGTAAAGAATGTGTTTCTGCCGTCGCTGGAAATAGTGGTGTTTTTACCTCCCCCTCCTCTGAGCGTCATCATTCATCATTGTTTAATTTCTGCCACATAACACTGCGGCATCCATTTACCCTCCATCCCTCACTGGACCACGCTGCGCTATATTTGTCTCTTTAATGAGGATGGTGGCATTCCAGAGGCTTTCTGGGTAATCACAGAGTCTGGCACTAAGAGGCATCCGGGGGGTGGGGGGGTTCTCACCGGGCATCAGCGCCAAACTGGGATTTACTTTCCTCCCATTTCAGAGGGCAACAACATCCTTCAAACGGGCCCAGTTTGTTTGGTCCGATGAAGTTTACAACGAGAATAAAAAGCGTGAGCGGCGCTGTGACGGGGTTAGGGTTCCCGTAACGAGGCAGACTCTGGTGTCGGGTACCGGCTGTGAAACGGGGCACCGCTGCAGGCTCGGGTGTCCCGGCTCTGATCAGTAATTGTATTTACCTTGTCTCTGTCTTCCCTCCATTAAGGGCGGTAATGAGGCGAGTTGTGAGCTGAGGAGTTCTCCGCTGATGACGGTCCGGAGGATTCTTAATAGACAGCTGTTGGTGTGGCCTAAAGAGAAGAACTTCTGATCTGTTTGACAGCTGTGACCTGCTGCAGACCGGGCCAACGCCGGGCCAACGCCGGGCCAACGCCGGCCCAACACCGGACCAACGTCGGCCCAACGCCGGGCCAACGCCGGCCCAACGCCGGCCCAATCATTGACCATGTCACACATCTGAGTTGAGACATAAAACAGACTTGAATCCAGAAGGGTAAATTGTCCTTGTAAGATGTTATTTTGAGTTTAAAAGAACAAGCGTAGCATCAAGAAGAATTCGTTAACGTTACAGAACGTTGCTGGAACATATTTTAATTATGAGCAATTAGCATGATGGGCGCAATATGAGACAACAAGGCCTCACCACGTTTCCTTCACAGGAGCAAGATACACAGACTTTATAGTTGTTTAGCCACTTTTTGTGGTAATTTTGTGTCTCTTTGTTGTCGTTTTGTGTCTCTTTTAAGTGACTTTATGTATCATTGTAGTTGTTTTTTGTCTCTTCTTATTCATTTTGAGTCTCTTTGTGGTTGTTTTGTGTCTTTTTGTCATCATTAGGCATCTCTTTGTGGTTTCTCTTTATAGTCATTTTGTGTGTCTTTGTGGTTGTTTTGCCCCTTTTCATAGTCGTTTAGTGTCTTTGAAGTAATTTTGTGACTCTTTAGTCATTTTGAGTCTCTTTGTAGTTGTTTTGCATCTCTTTCTGGTTGTTTTTTGTCTTTTTGAAGTTGTTATGCATCTCTCTGTGTTTTTGTGTCTTTTTGTAGTCATTTTTGTGTCTCTTTGTAGTTACTTTGTTTCTCTTTGTAGTCGTTTTTAGTCTCTTTGTTGTTGTTTTGTGTCTCTTTGTAGTCATTGTGAGTCTCCGCTCTGATAAAGACTATTTCTCCGGCTCTTTTGTATTAGCAAACAGCAGGAATGTAGGAAACATTCTCATGAGAAAACGTTGCTTTCACCATAAAAGTGCATAAAAAGTGTCTCTCTGGGAAATTTAGACAAAGACATGTCATAAAATTCACTATCATAATATTTATGCGATACTCATTATCATCCCGCAAACTGCATGAAACGGAAGAACTACATTTTAACGCAGCAGAATATTTGACACTTCACATGGACCAGATAAAACATTGTGCTCACATCATTCAGATGAGATTTTAAGATGCTGAAATCACAAAAAACATGTTAGTTCATTTCTTTCTGTGTTAATATGATACAACACAGCACAAGACAAGCTGTTATAGAATCCAAACAGCAGTAAAATGTTTACAATTCTTCAATATTCAGCTCTAAAAGTCTGACTTGATATTCAATTGACAAAAATCTGTTCAGGAAGATGTGAGTATAAATGATGAACACTCATGACTGGATGAACTCATTCATAAAACGTAGTGAGTATCAGATCCTGAGCAGCGTCTTTGTTTCAGGCGTCAGACGATCTGTTTTTGTTCTGTTTAGTGCACCAGCTGTTCTGTCTGAAGCATGGGACGTATTTATAAACCGGGTCATGTGATGAGAGACAGGAATTCAAAACGAGAGGCGGCGGTCCTGAACGGCGTTCTCTGGAAGAAACACCAGCTTCGTTTTCTCTTCTCTGTCTGTGGAAAGAAGTTGCTGGAGCCCTTAGAGTCGGATTTTGATTTATAAACTGAATTTAGCCTGAGGATCAGACTGAATCATCATTTCCTTTCACTTCATTGTTCAGTCTGACATCATGCTCTGGAGAGAGGGTTATTCTGCTCTATGCAGATGAATGAATGGTGGTCACTGGTGATGTTTATTATGTCCATCTTTTTGACACTTGCGACAGTGTCCAGAGGATTCTGGCTTTGACATAAATGACGTCATTATTAATATATTATACTATATAATATATTATTTATATAATATATGACGCATCTCTCTGGGGTTTTGTCTCTTTGTAGTAATTTTGTGTCTCTTTATGGTTGTTTTGCCCCTTTTCATAGTCGTTGAGTGTCTTTGTGGTCTATTTGCATCCCTTTGTAATTGTAGAAGGGTAATCTCAAGCGATTGAAGGGGAGAAGGGAAACACCAAATAAACCCTACCCTCACTAAGATATTTAGATGAGTGGACTTGGATAGTAAACTAAAACACCACTGTCGAGCAGCTGACTAGAGGATGAACTCTCTGGAAAACAGAGTGAAGAGGACTAAAGAAAAAGACACTGGCAGCAATGCCAAGTCCAAACTAAGAAGCAAGGCCACACAGACCGGCCCCTCTCTAACAGACTAGAAGAGCAAGTCATGCAGGTAGGTTCATGTGGTAAATTCTGCCAATACACACACCTCTACACAGCTAGAACAAGAGCATGAAGCTCTCACTACCTCTCACTGTGAGAGTCAGCAGCATCTGACCACTGGAAACCAGACATAGATATAGACTTCACACACCTGATCCTCATCATAGACAATCAGCTCCTACAGCTGCTCCTCCTCCTCACAGATAATCGACCTAACCGGCCCAGTGAGTGGAAAGTGCTCCTCACACTTATACATGAATCTGAGGAAGAACCGGAAGTTAACACATCACCAATACACATCACCATTACTACTTCAATCAGTGCATGTTTGAATGCAGGCTGTCTTAAAAAGTGTACAGTTTTCTACTTTTACCTTTACTTTCTATGTAATGTTACTTTTGACAACGATGTCTATGAGTTCAGGAAGAACCTGAGCAGTTCTCAGCTGCCTAACTTGGTGAAACAAGTCATCAACTAATGACGACTCTCTCTGACCAATCACTGTAGTGTTTTAACTTCACCTTCTAGTATCAGCTCGCTTGGAACCTCAACCGAGGTGGTACAAAACAAATTACCAGGTACCTGATACTATCCACAACTTATGCACATTCCTTTTATTTTAAAACAGATAAAATGTAAAAAAAATAATTTACAATTTACAATTTTTTTTTTTTTACATTTTAATTGTAATTTTTGTTCTATTATACGTTTCTTGACTGCTGCAGTACTTGCTTTTATATATTTTTTTAATTTTCTCTTACTTTGTTTGTTTTTATGCACCAAAACACCAAGACAAATTCCTTGTATGTGAAAACCTATAAACCCGATGGACCAAATGCTCAAAATATTGACAAAAAATATATATTTCCGTGAGTATTTAGACAGTAGAGAGAGAAAGAGAGGGGTGGAGGTTGATATTGAGCTGGATTCAGCTCCTGGTCGTACTGGTTCAGAGAGGTTCGTTCAATCTGAACTCTCTTCAGTCCACAAACACAACAAACCACACAACTGTCTGCAGAGCAGTAAATCTGCTGCTGCGAGGTGATCCAGCTCAGTGTGTGCGTGTGTGTGTGTGTGTGTGTGTGTGTGTGTGTGTGTGTGTGTGTGTGTGTGTGTGTGTGCGTGTGTGCAAAGTAATCTGCCACCAGTGCAGGACAAAGCAGTGGTTGTAGTGTTGGTGGTTTACAGCAGGCAGCAGGTGTGAAGGTTGACACCTCTCCTGTCAGTCTGCACAGTTTAACTTTATTAACTGCTTTATGTGCGTGTGTGTGTGTGTGTGTGTGTGTGTGTGTGTATGTGTGTGTGTGTGAGTGTCCGGCTTCATATACAGTATACTGTATTTATGTGTCTTGTCTCGGTATGATCTTGTGTTTATCTGTATTTGTCTCTTTGCTGCTCTGTTAAGTTTTTTATGACAAACCTTATTTCTTTAAAAATAATTCAACAAATTTCTAAAATCCACTTTAAAATGCTTCATAATCTTTTAATATTTGGATGATTATCAGTCTGAATGTCCCTCAGCTTGTTTTCAGTGTTTTGTTTTGACATTGTACCTTTGATTTTTGGATTTTTTCTGTTTGGTTGTAATGATTTGAATTACTGTAATGATGTAAATCATGTTTATAGACTGCACAATGTTACATAATAATTATCTGAAGGTATCTGTATCCACTAAAGTGTGACTCTATGAAGTTGTATATGTACAGAGTCCAGCTGGACGTCAATAACAACAACAACAACACAGTGTCTGAGTGGAGCTCCGACTGTGTGTTGACAGCTGCAACGTCCCACAGTAGCATTGGGGGGTTGTAACGGACCTCCACAGGGTCAAGAATCAAAGTGTCTCATCATCTGAAGCTCGGCTGTAGCTCCACATACAAACATTAAACCTTATTAATATGTGATCAGCCTATATTTACTCAGATCATTTACATTATTATAATGTTTAACACATCGTCTGAATCTCATATAATTAAACTGAGAAGAGACCAGAGTCCAGTTTAACAGATCACATAGTGATGTAGATCCTGTGGTCCAGTGTGTCAGCGATCAGCTGATCTTCAGTAGTGGTCTCTGCTGGTCCAGAGTCGACCCCCCTGGTTCTTCCTCCTCTCCTGTTGCAGGATGAGTGACGGGAGGGGCTGGCTGCTCCCCGGGGGGTCAGCTGGTCCAAGAGGGAAGAAAGACCGGAGCACCCCCAGGGTCAACAGGACCCTGCACCCTTGACACAACCCCCCCCCAGACCCTTCCCAAGACCCTCAGACAGCTCAGTAATCACTTGGCTGGACCTCGCTGTCACAGATTACAGGCTCACTGCAGGAGGTCAGTGCTCGTTGATAAGGTGGGTGTACTACGAGGTAGATTGGTAGGTTACCGAGGAGGAAGTGGGTATCCTCTCCTATATGTTCCAATGGCTCTTTGGCTGATAGGTGGGTACACTATAAACCTCCAGAAAAGAGGTTGGTATACCCCGTATACCCGCGTATACCCTCCACTACACCACTGAGGTCGGTCAGCTTCCACCAGGTGTTACTACACAGCAGGAGGCCCGACGGAGACCCGACAGAGGCCCGACAGAGGCCCGACAGAGACCCTAAATAGGGTCGACGGAGACCCGACAGAGGCCCAACAGAGACCCGACAAAAACTCGAAATAGGTCTGACGGAGACCCGACAGAGGCCTGACAGAGGCCTGAAATATGTCTGACTGAACAGATAGAGGCCCGAATGAGGCCCGACAGAGACACGACGGAGACCCAACTGAGGCCCAACAGAGATCCGACAAAAACTCGAAATAGGTCTGACGGAGACCCGACCGAGGCCCGACAGAGGCTCAACAGAGACCAGACAGAGGCCCGAATGAGGCTCGTCAGAGGTCCGATGCTGCAATGCTTCAATACGTAACGGATAATGTACAGCGAGCCGGTCATTGTTGCGAAATAAACCCCAACAGGGCGATGCAGGACCCCGACGCGAAACGGCTATTTACTGAGGTCAGAACTGCATCCATAGCAACGGTCTGCTATAAAGAAATAACAAACCGAAGAATGCCATGATTGACCAATGAGGATCGAGTAATGACCAAAGTCGTTTAAATATAACATACATCAACTACTCTTAGAAAATGAGTAGAGGTTGTGTAGTTGTGTCTTTCAGATGTCTATGAGTTGTTGTCAGTTTCACTAAAGAGACATTTCAGCCTCTAAACTTCTCACATGGTTTAATTTCAATTCATTGTTGGAGCCACAGAGAGGAAAAATGATCAATATTTCACAAAGAAAATAACAGATAAGAGAAAACTGCAGAAATAAATTTAAGTTATAAGTTACAAGTTATATCACATTACAAAACTACTTTGTAACAAGTCCTGCATTCAAAAATGTAAAGTAAAAGTACGCAGGTATTTTCAGCAAAATGTACTCGTTATGTATCAAAAGTACATTCAGGATTATACTGAAAGTACTTTTGTTTTTACTGTGGACTTTAGATCATTTTAACTACTTTATATACTGTAAACAATCTACAATAATGCATCATATCTTTTAAGATAAACATGTTTTCTGTGTAAAATCTCATGCAATGTATAAAGTACAATATTTCCATATAGTCGAGGTATAAGTAAGTATAAGAATGTCAAAACTGTGCAGTACTTGAGTAAATGTACTTAGTTACTGTCAGTCAGCGGTCAGAGGTCAGGGTCAACAGCGTTTGTTGCCCAAAGGCCCCTCAGCAGGGTGGGGGAGGGTGGTTGAACCCTCGTGGGGCCTTCAGATGATCCCGTATGAAGACGTGATTTGTGGATCCATTTTGAAACTAAATTTACGATCTGAACTTTATCTGAGAGACAGAGGAGCTTCAGTCTGTAACAGCGTTCTCGTTTTACGCCTCGCGTTCCTCCCAAAACCTCCCATCACCAGGATTTATCTCTCCTCCTGCCCCATCCTTCATTTTCTCAGAGCAGGTGTCTTCTCTATCTGCTGCTTTTTTTTCTCCGAATGGCAGAGATCTCATTTTGTAACGAAGCTCTTCATCGAGGCGTTGGCGATAGGACGGGTGCAGGGGGGTTCAGATACCACGAGGCTGGAGAAGGAGGCAGGGCAGGTTAAAACCCTGGAGACCTGGCCCCCGATGCTGGCCTAAAGCCCGTCAGGGTGTACATTTCCCCCCCTGAGTTCCGGAAAATTGGCGAGATTAATGCTGCGGCAGAGGGACAGTGGCGTTGATGGCGTTTCCAGATGGCGGAGCGGCAGTGGCGTTGGCGCGTCGCAGCGTGGCCTCCGACCGCCGGCTCGGGTTTATGAGTCGTGTAAAATCGTTTCAGGACTGAGGCCCCGGGCCCAGTCAGCAGCAGTTTGGGACACCTTGTTATCCGTCTCTCAAAGTGGCGTGCACCTCAACGAGTCAACGCCATCACAGTCCTTCGCTGCTTCAGTTTTATCTGGATTCACTTCATGCTGCATTTTATTCTATTAAACTAAAGTTTGGCCCCTGAATCAGATGTTACACTTCGTTCAAAGCCAGAGATCTTTAGTTGCTGTTTTTCCTCTGGTCATTTAGGTCGGTCGATTCAAAAATAATCAGGAGTGTGTGAACTGTGTGATTTGGGTGAAGTGGAAAATGAAATTTAATGATGATTTAATGTTTTAAGAGAGTTAATGTTCCATTAAAAGGCTCAACTAAACCCTGAAATATTCTGGTGTTCAGATGAACAAAAACGGCTGTTTAATTCTGACGTGTTTAATTGAGCTAACTTTGTGTCAAAAGCCTGGAAAAGAAGGCAAGATTGATTAGGGCTGCCTTCTCTTAGTCGATTAGTTGACTAATCGGCCATTTTGGTCTTAGTCGACTAAGATTTCTTTAGTGAGTTAGTTGTTTTTTATGCTTTTTTCAAACTGAATGACCAAGAAACTTATGAGCACATCTCTGGTAAACACAAGATTTAAAGTGGTGCTTTTGTGTAATTTTTTGTGGAGAAACTCAGTTTTTCAGATCTGTGGATTAAAGGTACAGTGTATAGGATTTAGTGGCATCTAGTGGTGAAGTTGCAGATTTTGAACAACTAAATACCCCACCCCCTCACCACTTCCTTTCCAAGCATGTCGGAGAACGAAAAACGAAACATGGCGGAGCAACATGGAGGACGAGTTTCAGGCGAGTTTGTTCATAGCGGTGTTTCTCAAAGTGGAGTCCAGGGACCCCCAGGGGTCCATGGTGTCCACAAAATAATTAGCTACAAATTATAAATTGTGCTGTATCATTAAAAAGCACATATCTACAGGTGGGGACCATTTGTGACAATAGAACAAGCATACATCACAGCAAGCTGCGTGACCAACATGTGGTCCGTTATGTCGAGACAAAAATATCATATAGTCTGAACCCCGCATTAGAGGGTGTTCGGACCAGAAAGGAACCATGGTTGTATAATAAGACCAGGATACGGCACCGCCGCTCAGCCTTGCTTCCGATTTCTTTTCCAGTGGCCAGTCGTGGTATTGCAGTGAAAAATCTCCCTGAGGCTCAAAAAGCATTTTCCCCCATAGACCACCATTATAAAACAGACGTTTGTAAAACTGCTGACAGGACACCTCGAACTGGAAACAAGGTCCATTATGAATAACATCTGTGACGTCATCACGATGTAAAGTCTACGGGCCGAGCAGGAGAAACACTACTGCACATGTTCAGTGGGCCGCATAACCTGGAAGTGAACCGTGAAGCTAGAAACTTTTTTGGCGTATGCGCCAGTCGAGCAATTCTCATTGGAATGAATGGGCACCATCTTGGGGTCCGGTATCCAGTTCTTGTTATACATCCATGAAAGGAACACATCGAGATCCATTCACGCATCCCTGCTAAACAGGTGGAGCTGGAAGCTTGGCGACGTAGTGACAATTGGTGCCTTCAAATGAAACTGGTGAGCTTGTGTTTACAACATGGGAAGTCCTGTACACCATGATGTGTTATATGAAATTGTTTATTTGTTTATTTGCAGATACTCACTGCTGATTTCTGTTTAATAGTGATTCTCTAAGTTTGGGTTTGTTCTGCACTATTTAGTTAAAGGTCCCATATAATAAAAAAGTGAGATTTTCATGTTTTTTTTATTATAAAGCAGGCTTAAGTCCTATATAAATACCGGGAAAGTATCGAAACACTCAATCCACAGGGAAATACACACAGCCCGTATTCAGAAACTCTGCATTTGAAACAAGTTGTCAGGATTTCTGTCCATTCATGATGTCACGAATATTCAATATTTAGACCCTTGACACAATTTTAAACATAAACATTCTAAATGTGTCCCAGTTTATTTCCTGGTTGCAGTGGATGTGAATCTCATCAGCTGACAGGAAGTAAACATGGACCCAAGCTGTTGCCTAGCAACGCAATTCCGTCAAAATGCGTTAAAACGGAGCGTTTCAGACAGAGGGTAAATACTGGCATATTCAGGCTGACAGTATGAGGAAAATAAAGTTTTTTTTTAACATTACAGCATGTAAACATGTTCTAGTAGAAACACAAAATACAAGTATGAACCTGAAAATGAGCACGATATGGGACCTTTAAAGTTAGAAATGTCAGATACGGATTTATAGCATTTGTAGGCCACAACTGATTTTTATACAATAATGGGATGTTTGTTTTAGATGCCCTGCATGTCAGAAAAATCTGAAAGTTGTGCAGAAATATGGTTTAATCTTTTGAAAATAAAGTTAGAAAAACAGTTTTTGGCGCAATCATTTTCATGTTTGAAAAATAATATTTAGGAGATAATCAGTGAATTTAAAGAATCATTCTGCATTTATTGAACCATATAAATTACAGGTAAATGTACATATACAGCATAATTTCAGACTTTGACTTCCAGATGGAATATTTGTGTTGTGTTTAGAAACATTACACTCGTACAAACACACCTTTATTAGCAGCTAAACGCATTAACAACCTGTATTTAGTTGTTGTCAGGGTCCTGAGGGTTAGGGTCCTGTATTAAAAGAGCTGTCAATCATTTTTTGGAGTGATAGTGATAATCTGTTGAGTAGAGGGGTTTGAATATTTCCTCAAACACTTGAAGCATCCACAGCTTCTGACCATCTGTCACATTTAGAGGTTGATGGGTAGTTAGTTGAGTTATCAGTGTTGGTGCTGCAGGATCTGAGCTCTGCAGCGCCCTCCAGCTGCAACACATCTGTACTGCAGCGATCTGAACCTGCTGCAGGTTTTATTCTGATCAATAATCTGCATTTTAATGTTTCTGGATGGAGTCGGAGCAGTGATGGCAGCCGGGAGGAGAGCTGCAGGCAGAGAGGAGGAGGAGGAGGAGGTCAGTGAATCTCTCCTCTAAAAATAAACTCAATGACATTTAACTTGATAACACACTTTCATGCAGTAATTACACTTTAAGAAATGGTGTTCAGCTCAGTAGAGACAGGAAATATGAGTCCTGTATGAAGTCCTTTCTGCTCATTTTGGATGTCTCGATTAGTTTTACTTCCATGAAAATGAAAAAAAAATAAAATATTGTCAATATTTTTTGGTTTTCAGTTGTTTTTTTCTTTCAAAATTACAAAAGCAGCCAGTAGTAACGATGTCAAAAGGTCAGCTGATTTAGGATCTGTATGACAGTAATGTTACATTTAAATTTAATTTCTCTCTGAATATGACCAACTTTTAATTTTGAATTAGTTTTGCCCAAATTTTGCTACTTTTATTATAAAAGTGATGAAATTTGGGCAAAAAATAATAAAATATTTCATTTATAATATGTTTTGCACAAAGTTTGTTTCTTTTATTATCAAAATAATGGAATTTGGATAAACAAAAAATATAATATTAAATTTATAATATGTTTTTGCCCCATGTTTGTTACTTTTATTATCAAAATAATGGAATTTGGGTCAAATTAAAAGTTTGTCGTATTCAGAAAAAAAAATAATTTTGAGGTTACTGTCATACAGACACTGCTGAAATGAAATTTAACGAGACTCAAATTTCCTTTATTTATTTATCTACTTTTTTCTGCTTTGATTTAGAAAATTCCTCTTAAAAAAGTTATACTCTTTTTACTACTTTCTTTGCTTTAAATACGTCTAGATGTAAATAAATGATAATTTTTGTTTTCTTACACATCAGATTGGCTTTTATTTTAACTGTATTTTAACATTTGTTTATTGTTTGTTTCCATTTAACTCATTCTTTTACTTTCTTTAATTTATTTTTCATTCAGTATGTCTATACATTAGTTTAAGCATCATAATCACATTTTGAATGTCTCTTTTATTTTATTCTCTTTTCAGAGCAGTACCATCACTCCATGTTGCAAGAGAAAGTCCATTTTATTTAAATACCGCATTTATTTACAAATAAACTTGTGTGCTTTACATTAAAATGTATTTGTCCACAAGTAACATAATAAATAACAGAAAAACTAAAAATCCAATATTCTATTCTATGATTTAAATATTATTATAAAAGGTAGTATTATAGTGGCTTTTATTTTAACTGCATTTTAACATTTATTTATCGTTTTTTTCCCATTTAATTCATTCTTTTACTTTCTTTTATTTATTTTTCATTCAGTGTGTCTATACATTAGTTTAGGCCTCATAATTACAATTTGAATGTCGCTTTTATTTTAATTCTCTTTTTCAAAGCAGTCTATGTTGCAAGAGAAAGTACATTATATTTAAATACCACATTTATTTACAAATAAACTTGTGTGCTTTACATTTAAATGTATTTCTCCACAAGTAACATGTACAGAAGAACATATTAAATAAGAGAAAAACTAAAAATCCAGCCACCAGTCTAAAATATTCTATGATTATTATAATTAAAGGTAGTATTATATATTACAGTGTTTATTATTAGCTTAGGCCTCATAATTACATTTTGAATGTCTCTTTTATTTTATTCACTTTTTCAAAGCAGTCCCATCACATCATGTTGCAAGAGAAAGTCAAATAAATAAAAAATGTACAAATAAACTTGTGTGCTTTACATTAAAATGTATTAGTCCACAAGTAACATGTACAGAAGAACATAATAAATAACAGAAAAAATCCAGCCACCAGTCTAAAATATTCTATGATATTATTATTAAAGGTGGTATTATAGTATTATATATTCTAGTGTTTATTAGATTTCTCCTCCCTCATGGTGTGTACTTGCCCCCTGCTGTGAGCAGCAGTATATTCCCCTGCTGTTACTGCTCTGTTAGAGGTAATTGTACACTAATTACCGTGAAGTTGTAAACCCCTCCTGCTGCCTGCTGATTGGTCAGAGCCCAGTAGACGTCATGGTCCTGACCTCGCCCCCCTGAGGGTGTCCCAGGTATAAGATGGTCCAGGTCAACAGCTGAGAGGACAGAACAGTGACTGGACTCTACATTCCCTCTGAAAACCCTGAGACCGGTTCACATCCTCTCCTCCGGTCCTGGTCTGAAGACTCTCCTGTCTGTGTGTCTGTCTCTTGGATTGTGTGTTTTGGGTCTGAACCAGTGCACCATTGAACCAGTGAACCATTGAAGCATTGCACCAGTGCACCATCATGGAGCTGTCGGATATCTCTTTCCCCATCCCTGCTGCAGATGATTTCTATGACGACCCCTGCTTCAACACCAGCGACATGCACTTCTTCGAGGACCTGGACCCGCGGCTGGTCCACGTGGGCCTCCTGAAGCCGGACTCCTCCTCCTCTTCACCCTCGCCCTCCTCCCCTTCCTCATCCTCCTCTTCCTCGTCCCACCTCCTCCATCACCACCACCATGCCGAGGCGGAGGACGACGAGCACGTCCGCGCCCCCAGTGGACACCACCAGGCGGGCCGCTGTCTGCTCTGGGCCTGCAAAGCCTGCAAGAGGAAGACCACCAACGCGGACCGGAGGAAGGCGGCCACGATGCGGGAGCGAAGGCGGCTCAGTAAGGTCAACGACGCATTCGAGACTCTGAAGAGATGCACGTCGGCCAACCCCAACCAGAGGCTGCCCAAAGTGGAGATCCTGCGCAACGCCATCAGCTACATCGAGTCTCTGCAGGCGCTGCTGCGAGGAGGCGGCGGACAGGACGATGGCTTCTACCCGGTGATGGAGCACTACAGCGGGGACTCGGACGCATCCAGCCCGCGGTCCAACTGCTCCGACGGCATGGTGAGTTCAGGGACCGACAGAGGGGCGTAGAGAGGAGGCTGTCTGAGCGCTCTGGATGCGTTCTGGAATGTCTCCAGTGCGTCTTTACGCACGGACAAGTTTTGCCTATAGGTTACTTTGAATGAATGAAAGACTTTATTTCGAACATGAAATAAATAAAAACAGATACAAAATAATAACAAACAAAACAAGAGTAATACTGTCCGAAAGGGAGTAAACGTATATTTCCCTACCCCTTTCTCACTTCTCCTCTAATAACTCATATATCATAGAATGGTAATATAATATAATATATAAACTATCCCAGATTTATTTACATCCCAAATTAAATTCAATTAGGCTGCTAATTAGAATATTTCACCTTGGTAAGGCAGGGCAAGGCAGCTTTATTTGTAGAGCACATTTCAGCAACAGGGCTAATTCAAAATGCTTTTATATAAACATTCAAGAACATTGAGACAAAGTGCAAAAGAACATTAAGACATAATTAAAACAGTTATAAAAACATTAAAGATTAGAAGATAAAAACAAGCTAAAAAAAGGATTGAAGCTAAAATAGAGTAACAACACACAAGAGTAAAAGCTCTAGTTGCAGTATAAGATAATTATCTGGTTTAATAAAAGGCAGCAGCAAACAGGAAAGTTTTAAGTTTTGATTTAAAAGAACTCAGAGTTGGAGTTGGTCCTGCAGGTTTCTGGGAGCTTGTTTGCACCAAATATTTGGTGCATAAAAACTGAACGCTGCTTCTGCATGTTTAGTTCTGACTCTGGGGACACTAAGCAGACCTGATCCAGATGAACCTGAGAGGTCTGGATGGTTCATAACATAGCAGAAGATCAGAAATGTATTTTGGCCTTAAACCATTTAGTGCTTTGTAAACCAGCAGCAGTATTTTACACGGACACGTTTTGCCTATAGGTTACTTTGATTGTGATTAACTTTACGTTTTTATTTCTTAGTCGTTGTTATCTTGGATTTATTCGTTAAAGTGCACTGATTAAATTTACATTTAATAGGTTTGAATCAAATGTTTTTCTGCCTTTTATTTTGTGTCAACATTTCGTGTAATCTCACTGGTTTTGTGCCAAAAACAATTTCACAGAGAGAAGGGGCTAAAAGCGGCCTGAACTATACTTCAATGTAACTTTGTAATTTATTGTCAGAAGGAAAAGAAAAAAAAGACAACTAGTTTAAATGTTTTTTCCTCAGTGAATCTAGATTTGTAGCAAATCTTCTAGTTTTTAGTGGAAACTGAAGATTTATTTTTTCGTTGGATCTCATTCATTCTGTCCTCTAAACACTGAGACGATTTATTAAAATCGTTTTTAAATGTAAAAATATCTAATGCACTATTGATGTTAACGAATGCATCGAAACAAATTCACCTTATAATTTCGGATTCACAACAGGTACTATTACTGTTAGTTTTTAATTATTTGATATGATTTTATTCAAACATTTCAGGAAAATTGTCAAAAAAAAGAAAAAAAAAGGAAAAAAAGGAAGATATCACGACGATAACTGATATATTTTGTAGTATTCCTGTCGGTCAGTAGTGTGTTGTGACTTTATTTATAATACGAATTTGACTTTTTCTAAATTATTTTCTGACCTTTCAACTCATTATCCACTTCTCTTTTGGACTGAGTGCTGCAACATTTGGGCTTCAGGTTTCTCTAATAAGATTATAAAATTGTGAATTTCTGTTACTGATTTCACAAGTACAATAATGCAGACATTTTAGTGGATCTAATTTCTTAATTAATTTCTTGTTTTTCTTTCTGCAGACGGATTTCAATGGCCCTACCTGTCAGTCAAACAGAAGAAGGAGTTATGACAGCTCTTACTTCTCCGAGACTCCAAACGGTAAGAAACATGAAAGAACATATAATACTATATTATAGCATAATATTTATGATACAATAATATTACCAGCTAACAGGCCAATTAGGCTGCTAATTCAAATAATTCACCCCTGGTAGTAAAACAAAGACAAACAGAAGAAGCAATAAAAACAGCAGCCTGAAGAGGCCAATAACCATAAAATAAAATGTTCCTTTAAACTGTCAGTAATAAAGGAGCAGCTCTTGTATTAAAAAACTAAATGTTAAGTAGCCTAATGCATGTTTGTTGTTTTAGTGGCAAATCATATTGTAGAAATTCAAATATTTTATTGAAAATATAATGAGAACAATCTCATTAGTTTAATCCACATTTAATTCATGTTAAATAATTTAAACTCTTACTTTATTTAACATGAATACTGGGCAACATTCACCAAACTTCTGGCACATATCTTAAACCAGTTTTTAAATATGATTATATTTTTATCTACAGTAAATCTATAGTTTTGTCAATAGAAATCAAACAGCATAATAATAATACAGCATAAAATACTCTGTTAGCAGGAAGATAATGATAAAAACTGAGCTTTTTGTTATACTTTCATGATTAAAGTCACTTAAAATTAAACTAATGTAACAGTTGAACCAAAGGACGGATAAAATGTTCAGTTATCCACGAAGGAGTAGATCATGTTCTTTTATTTTGTCAGGATAATTTGGTCGTTAAACATTAAAGATGAAAGAAAACATTAAGCTTCATACAGAACAGTAATTAAACTGTGATGTTTTGTGTGCTGCAGGCGGTCTGAAGAGTAACCGGAGCTCAGTGGTCTCCAGTCTGGACTGTCTGTCCAGCATCGTGGAGCGGATCTCCACCGACAACAGCAGCCTGCTGCCGGCCGCCGACGGCCCCGGACCCTCGCCACCGGCCCCCGCTGGCGAGGCAGCTGCACCCGGGCCCGTCCAGATCCCCTCCCCGACCGCCAGCCAGGACCCCAACCTGATCTATCAAGTCCTATAGACCTTCACACCCGGGACTTTACCATCCTGTCACACCGTCCAGTCATACAACAAACACACACAGTGGAAATATATTTTTCACTAACTTTAATTTAATTTAAAAGATGAACTGAGTCTTCACAACCTGTTTGCATCAAGTTTTATAATTTAGAAACGTATCCGTTCACACCTGTTTTTATTTTCTTAAGCTGAGATGTATGGAAGCTCATTACTGCCAGGAAAACAAAAATAACTGAGTGTGAAAAATCATTTGATACAAGTTCGTCAAATTAAAAAAAATTCTTAAGGCCCACTTACTAATCTTACACAGTCTTCATCAGTGTTCATCAGAGTTTGATATTTTATATCAGATTTTATAGTTTTTATAGTTACTGAGCAAACTCCACGAGCTGATGAAGATCGTGATATATGGTCAAAAGATCTGGAAATGGGCCTCGAGTTAACAACAACAAAAAGGTTATTTCTAAATATTAATTCAGTCTTAATTCAACAGCTGTTAGATAAGGAATACAAATTAACTGTGTGTCAGTGATAAATAATAATTGTTATAAATAATAATTATAAGATAAAGTCAGAATTTTTACTCCTTATAAAATGTTTTACAATATAATTTGTTGATCTGGTAAAAGGTAAAACGTGGGAATATAAAGAATAATAATGAAAGTTAGAAAGTGGCCATGTTGATTTTTATCATTCCAAAGTTTCCATACATTAGATTTATTTTCCTGGCAGGAATGATCTTCCATAATTCCGCATATTTGACCTCCATATTCTCTTTCCTGCTGATAAAATAAGTACATTTTACATTTAGACAAAACCACTTGAATGCTGGGAAATGTAGTTTGTTTAAACAGGTTTACTGATGAATACAAATCAGTTCAGTTCTTGCTGTATTTTTATTTTATTTTAAGTTATGAGTTAAATATTTTAAAGGCTCAGTTTGAGCCATTCAGATGGATTTTTCTTCCTTTCTGTGTAAAAGTCTATTTGATGAAGGACGGAGGCCAAAAAACAAAAAAAACATACATTCCTCCACTTTTGTCCATCTGAACTCGTAAAAAGCCCCAGCTGTTCATTTCCCTCAGGAAAGAAAAAAACCCAACAATAATCCTGTGATATTTTACAAAGATGTCAAACAAAAACGGCAGATTTCTGTAGAGAAACTGCAGGAATAAATAAGTGTGGGAGTTCAGACCTCCTTCCTGTCAAAGTCAAACTAAAACACATTTATTTCATTTGTCGTTTTCATTCACTGCAGCGGAGGACCATTTTTCTGTTTCTGTACATATTATGTAAATAAGAGCTGATTTGTTCCAACTGAACGTATTAATTATGTATTTAATGTTTCTGTCTGTATGTGCTTTTGTTTGTTGTGAAAATGTTAAACTTTATATTTATACATCTGAAAACTGAGTGACAGTCTAATAAATGAACCTGCTTATTTATACAAAAAACACGACTCTGCTTTTTAATTTCCTTGAAATGTTTTATTTTATGATAAACTATTTAGGCCTCAAATTGAACATTTACATTTTTTATTAAGGGTAAAAAAACAACCGCACATTTGGAAATGTAGTTTATTTTAGTTGAACATACGATATGTCATACATTTAATATTTTTGCACAAAAAAAGCATATAAACATTTATTTTATCTTAGTTGAACATAATATATTCAATACTTTTTGTAACTTTATCAATATTTAATTATTAACTGCAGCTATGAATGTTTTAAAACAACATTTCTTTTTACATTTTAAAAATTAAAAAATTAATTATATTTTCGTACCAGCCTTTTCAAAACAACATTGCTTGTAATGAACATTTATAATTCAATTTAAATATATATTTTTTGGTAATGGTTTAATATTTCACTTTTAAAAACAGCTGCACAAATTAAATGTATTATTTGAGTTTTCTATCTGTGTCACCAGAAAGATTTTTTAATTCAGAGTGAAATGGTAAATTTTAATATTATGAATATAATAATCATTACAAAAACACAATCAGCTTTTGGATACTAATTTCCCCAAAAAAACAGGATATTTAAATATAAAATAGATTTTAGTTTAACATAAGATATTTAATAATTGTAGGCTTGAAAACATTTAATTAAGGGCAGCTACTAATTTCTTTAAACCTCAAAAATACTGATCTTGAATTGCTTTTAATTTTATTTTCATACCTGCCTTTTCAGCTTTTAGATATTTTTCTCAATAAACATTGTATGTAACAGTCTGATTTCTATTAAACAAGCTGCTGAATATGAACAGAAGATTCAGCCTTTAAACCTGTTGGCTCAAAGAGCTGCAGCGCCATCGTTCGGTCGCACAGAAGAACTGCAGGTGTTTCTGAACTGCATCTATGAAACTTTAATACTTAAGTTTCATATTTTATTGACATTTGTGCTGTCAATTGATTAAATTAGTTCGTGATTAATCACAAGTTAATCACACATTTTTTATTTGTTCAAAATGTATCTTAAAGGGAGATTTGTCAAGTATTTAATACTCTTATCAACATGGGAGTGGACAAATATGTTGCTTTATGCAAATGTATGTATATATTTCTTATTGGAAATCAATTAACAACGCAAAACAATGACAAATATTGTCCAGAAACCCTCACAGGTACTGCATTTAGCATAAGAAATATGCTCAAATCATAACATGGCAAACTGCAGCCCAACAGGCAACAACAGCTGTCAGTGTGTCAGTGTGCTGACTTGACTATGACTTGCCCCAAACTGCATGTGATTATCATAAAGTGGGCATGTCTGTAAAGGGGAGACTCGTGGGTACCCAGAGAACCCATTTTCATACCCCAGCCTTCTTTATAAAATGTCTCTTTTCTAAATCAGGTCCCAACTTCAATCATCACAGTCACCAAACTGATGTGAAAACCAGATCAGATGTTTCTAACACACTTTATAGACTTGTACCTGCACACAGGTGTTCACAATCAACAACCACACACCTGTTTCCTGTTCTCTCAATCAGGTGGTGAGGAATCACAGTGAGAATCATTGGATTCAAGCCTCTAAAAAATACATCAAATAAAGAATAATGATGATATTTTATTAATCCATGAAGTGAGTTTTATGACCAAGAACTAATCAATTTTTTGTTACATTTTTGTTACAATTACAGTTACTGTTTCCAGAAATGTATTTTTCCGAAACACTTGCTGCTTTCTTAGGGACCCTAACGCAGTGTTTGTACATTTTAAAACCGAAAATACTATAAAGCCCTAAAATCTTTACTTTAGCACCCCTTTTTATCCTAATTCAGTCACTGCACCGAATTATTTATTGATTAAATAATATAAGAAACAGACCATACTGTTGAGAGTATTTGATAAAATAACAAATAAATTGGACAACATTTTTTTCTCCATGTACTAAATTAACTATTAGTAAAGAGGCCTTTCTACCAGCTAAAAACATAAAACACCATTCAGACAGTCTCAGAGCAGTTCGTTAAATGGTCACGAAATTTAATTTATTTGATTCGTGTACATAGACACGAATTTCCTTTTTTTTCGTGACACTCCGCAAGACTTCCAACAATTTATTTTTCGTGTGTTCTCCTATGAATGTCCAGCAACACGTGACGCACGTGTCAATTTATGCCCCAGTCTTTTCAAAATAAAACTACTTAGTTAGGTTTAGGAATAGATGGACTTAGTTAGGATTAGGCAACAAAAATAACACCGGTGTGTTAGTGGCGTAACTTAAATACAGACATTACGTGACAAAAACTACTTGGATAGCTTTTGGAAAAGATGACTGTTTGGGTTAAAATAACTTTGGAAGTGCTGTAACTTAATTACGGAAGTTACGTGACAAATAAATCAAAGTTGACTTGTGGTTTCACACGGGGTTCGAACACCGGTGGCCCACCCATTCACCCCGACCTCCTCCCTATGCAGTGTTCTTTAAACTTCCCAGTTCACAATTACATGGATTACATACAAATTGATTTTGTGCTGACCATCACGCAAAAATTTTGAAATTTGTGTCTATGTACACAAATCAATACATTACATTTTGTGACAATTTCATTAACTGCTGTGAGACTGGGCTGACCATTCAGACATATAGAGGAGTCCTCTCAGACATCTGACTGGACAGTTTTGTGGCAGCAGATTACGAACTTTGAATGGTAGTGTTAGTAAAAATAGGAATACCATAGTCTAAAAGTACTCCATTACAAGTAAAAGATCTGCATTCAAAACATCACTTTAAGTAAAAATATTATCACTAAAACTAACTTAAATTATCAAAAGTTAAAGTATTTACTATACAGAAACACCCCTTCCTTTCAGCGTGTTATCATGAATAATACATTTATCATCCATTGCATTATTGGATAGTATTACTTCATGTTGTATATGTGATATTTTATAAGAATCCATTTGACCCATAGAGCAGTGGCGTTTCCTTTAACTCCGCCTCCCAGCCCTCGGTCCAGCCGCGGTCTGGGTCTCATTCAAATGAACGGAGGAAGGAAAGTAACTCTGGATTCGGCTGTTCAGACAGCATTTTGTTCTCCATATACTAAACTAAATAACATCTATTTGTAAAGAGGACTTTCTACAAGATAAAAGCATGAAACACCATTCAGACACAGTCTCACAGCAGTTCGTGAAATAGTCACAAATTGAATCTATCGGTATTGATTCGTGTACATAGACACAAATTTCCCTTTTTTTTACCACTTTGTTGGTTTCCACTGTCATTCGTCGTCCGTGTACCACTATGTATCTGGACCAGTTGGTATTCAGTGAGACTAAGCTGTTGTCTGAGTGAAATGTGTTGGTTGCATCAAAACTCAAGTATAAACTAAAAACAGCCCCAGCCTTCTTTCTGAAATGTCTCTTTTCTAAATCAGGTCCCAACTTCAATCATCACAGTCACCAAACTGATGTGAAAACCAGATCAGAGGTTTCTAACACACTTTATAGACTTGTACCTGCACACAGGCGTTCACAATCAACAATCACACACCTGTTTCCTGTTCTCTCAAGCAGGTGGTGAGGAATCACAGTGAGTAGTATTGGATTCAAGCCTCTAAAAAATACATCAAATAAAGAATAATGATATTTTATTAATCCATGAAGTGAGTTATATGACCAAGAACTGATGAATCTTGTAACATGTATTGTTTGTACAACACATATGTTGTAGTATTTGTACATTTTGAAAATGAAAATAATACTATAAAGCCCTAAAAACTATTAATTAAGTCACTGCACCGAATTGTTTTATTTTGTTGTTTTGTTTTTATTGATTAAACAATATAGGAAATGGACCATACTGTTGAGAGCATTTGTATAAAATAAAGACGTTTTCAGACTATGATTGCAGAGCCTCCATATATCCTGCTGACTAAACCATTAAACACCAAGTTCAATTCAACTCTGCAGTTAGAAAACAGTGTTGAACAAACGATTGTCTGAAAAATACTGAACTTTATTGATTTCTGAATAAAAACAGCTCTACAGACATGGCTTGAAGTGTCACACTTTATTTACAAAAACACTGAGAACCAAACAGCTGAGGGCGAGGAAGCATGATGGCGAAACAAGTTATTTTTTGATTCCAATTGAACAGCAGCTAAAGGCTCCTGGTTGCATGTATCGGGACGTGGGTTAATAACCGCAAAGTCCACCTCAGCGTTACAGGCTTCTTCTGAGCTATGACCTTCGCCACTGTGTGCGTTGTTTCATCAGGCGTGTGTCCGAGACGATCGAAGTTTGGATTCTGAGACGATCTACTTTCTGCGGCGAGCGGCGGCTCCCTTCTTGCTGCTGTAATACGGGAAAACAAACAAAATACGGAAACACGTCAGAACTCTTTGTAAACGTTTGTTCAACAAAGGACAGTTGATGGTTGTGCAGGCTTTGTTTCAATTTCACATCAATTCACACTTCAGGGTTTGGTGCCTTGCTTAAAGGCAGTAGTCAAACAATACAAAAGTGTTTTCCCCCACCCATTTTGAACATTATCAGCCCATTGAATGGGCGTTATCAGTGGTTATCACTAGCATTATAATGCTTCAGACGGGCCAAACTGCACCTATCACGTTGTGACAGTGAAAGTTATATTGTGAATTGAACAACCAGGTCTCACGGGAAGGCGTGTAAATACCACAACATTACACGGACATTCTGCGTGTCATGAGTACGCATTTTAACATTTTTGCGAGTCATTTGTACACCGCTTTTCGCATGTTAAAATAATTAAGTAAACTAAGTAAAACATGTACAAAAACAACTACGGAAAACATGCCACAAACGTCAAAAAAACACGTCACAAACACCACTAATGTAACTTAGAAAAAACAAAACACAGATCAATAACGGTCTCGAACATGGGTCTCCTGGTTAAAAGTCCTGTGTTTGTTGGACCTGCCCACCATAAGTGGTCTTTCTTGTTTTTTATACTTTGTCACTAACTCTTACCGTAGCATTTATATGTGGATGCGTTTACATTGCAGTCAGTACAGGATACATGATGTACAAAAGACACGCGAAAATCAAGAAAGGCATACTTATTGTATGCTAAACGCCTTGCGCATTATCGTGGTACTGATATGCCTTTTTGTGTGAACGGGCTGGAATAGAAACAAAACATCTTTAGGTTTAGGCAACAAAACTACTTGGTTAAATTTAGGAAAAGATTGTGGTTTGGGTTAAAATAAGTATGTTTGTTACGTGACTTTACGTAACACTTTGTGCAACAAAAATACGGGAAAATAAGTCAACATTGTCCTTTGGTTTCTGCTAGCTGACCCTGTCTCCTACAAAATGATGCTCCCATACAACTAAACGGCATTCTCAATTACGTTTCGAGGGAAAACGATTTTTTCCCAGATTACGGTCGCAGTTTTAAACACGCGGTTAACGTTGTAAACTGAAACAAAACAAATAACGCAGCAAAACTACTTGGTTAGGTTTAGTAAAAAAACATGTGTGTCTTAAAATGAAACGTCATTTGAAACGTATTTCTGATACGTCAAAAACAAACAATCCGTGACAAAATATGTTTCCCTCAAAACGTAATTCACAATGCAGTTACGGCTGCTGCTAACATGTCGTCCTAAAAAATATACTTACAAAAATAAACTCATTTAAATAAAGCCACTGGAGATAAACACTGTTAAGTTTGAGGGAAGGTTGAATCTTTTAGTTTGTGAATTTAGGCTATATTGTAGACGTTTGCTAACGGAATGCTAACTGACACAGAAAATGCTTTAACTATAATTCTCCCTCTTGTTCACAAAGCTCGACAGGTTGACTATGAATTCTTCAGTTTCCTGCCTTGTTTGCATGTGACAGTTGTTTCTGTTTGTGTATTTATCTGATCATGCAATAGATTAGCATTTCCCTGCTGCAGTCAATTTAAAAAGTAACTGAACGATGAAAATGTATTTCATTTAATGGAACAAAATATAAGCCTAGCTTACAAGATGTGAAAGAATGGAGATCACGTTTAAGTTCTCATATTTTAAACTGCTTATATTAAAAAATAATCAGAGAGAACTGTATAGATCATGAAATACTTTTTTGTGATCATGAGAATAAAACAACTTCTGTTTTCAAAGGGATTTCAAGCAACATGCAAATGGCAAAAAAGCAAAATTTCCAGCCTATAACATTACAGTCAGACGTCGCTGTTGACATGTTGAAGTTCAGACAGAAATCAGTCACAAACTCATGCACCACTTACCTGCACATACTGAATCATTACCGAGTCCAACAGGCTCTCACACACAATGAAGTAAAGACGTCAGTATGACGAGAAGGACCCTGAACTTTACAATAAAAAAGGATGCATTGACCAGTAACTGCTGCGAGGTTATCCATCCTTTTTCAGAGAACGCCAGGGAATACTCCTCCCATACCGATACTGGATAACACCAGTATGTTTACAGTTATAATGAAATGTAAGCTGTTATTAATGGGAACATAATATAACACACAATATGTTTGGGACATTACAGAAGCAGACACGAATAAATACTGAGCCCGCCAGGCGTTATGTAGCAGAAACAAAAGTAGTAGGAATATGTGCGCACTGATTGCTAAATCAAGCTAATGAATAAATAATATTATTTAAAATCTTTGCTTGATTTAGCAAATCATTTGCATGAAATTCCACAACTTTTCTTTTGTACCACATGAACATGACTGGGCCTCTGTGAAGACGAACAAAAACAGCAACTTGCTTTTTTGAATAACTAACATATATAGATTAGCATTTTAGTCCAAAAAAATGTTATAACCAGTTTTTCAGGAGGGTAACGTCAAACTGAGCTCTAGAGAAAAACAAGATGGAAAGTTAATATTATGAAACCCTATTATTAGCTGTAAACAATTCAGTTTAGTTATACTAAGCTTCCTACGTTAGCTAGTTAGCCGAGCTGACTTTCCATGATCAATCTAGCCATATTAGCCTTCAACTATATTAGCTGGTCGGCTAGCCTGCTAAACTTCCGAAAGTGCATAAGTAAAATGTTTGTTTTAACTTTTAGCTTATTAGCCTGTTAGTTTTATAGATTAAAATTTCAACCCACTGTAGAAATATAATATTTCCAAATAGCTAACGTCACAGTCCTGGTGACAAACTGCTGCTACTGTTGTATTTCTGGACAAACGTGACATGTATGAACAGTGTGCCTCCATGTTGATAATTTTTTCGACACCTGTATTTGGGCCCGAACACTCACACTGGTGGTGTTTTGTGTGTTTATGGTTTCTTTTCGGGCTCAACCAATTTCCACAAAAAAAAAGTTTAAAAAAAGTCCTAATCCTGAGAGATATGGATGAAAAAGTGGATGTGAAAAGTCCAGATTTGGGCTGTCATTACGTTAAAACAGAGCAAAAACCGGTTTATATACTGAAGCTGTACATCTTCTCTAGTGTTGAAAAACACTGCAATTCCAATATCAAACTTATATTAAATGAAAAAAACATTAACCTGATCTACTAAGCAACTGTTTTATGGCATAAACTGTCCTGAATGGAAATGACAGTTATGCCTGGTTAAGGGACGAGTTGACGTGGACAGTTAGACTTAAATCATTGAGATTAGGTTACTAGGTGTCAGGGTACCCAGTGATGACAGTACTTACTGCTTCTGCAACTCATCAATGCGGTTCCTGTGCGTGAGCACCTGAAAAACGACACAGCAGCAACTTTAACACATTTACCTCCGAGGAGAAAGACCTCCCTCTGCTCTCCTTTAACAGGCTCCATGGGCTGACAGCTGCAGACTGAGGCATGATGGGAAACCAAGACGGGGTCATGCATATGATCCTCTGTATTCACGTTTACTTGGTTTGACTAGAGTGTCCTAAAAGAGACATTATTAAATATTTTTGCACTAAGTTCTATTAAATCTGGGACATATGTAACTTGATTATAAATAATCGGATCATTGTTGCGTTAAAACGCCCGTCGTGGTTTCCCCCCAAAAAGAAGTTTAGAGAGAAAGTTTAGAGAGAATTGGCTTCAGCTCGGCTCTGAAACCTCTGACTTACCTGTTGGACCGCTCGCTCACACACCTGACCGAAGCTCTGCGATGCTAAAACTGAAACATCCAGACCAGGGCAGAATGTGGAGGAGCACAGTCACCCAACACCACCTTTACATTTAAATAAATTAAAAAACGTACTACTGAAGAGTTTGGCTCCAAAATGACATCGCTAATGAAATGAGAGCTAAAAAAACTAATTTGTGTAAAATCATTAGACAATTGGAAAGGATGGAAGGTAACTTAACTGTTTCACATGATAATTTCTTGTTTAGTCTTTACATTTAGTTTGTTTAACTTATGTACGGAAGCTCAGAAGTGTCCTCGTTAAAAGAAATATTCCCACATTTTTGTCTTATAAAAAGATCTTTTTCATTACAGGGAGAAAAAGTATTTGTTTCTCATTTTAACAACAAATACCCTGTTGTTTTTATTTTTTTAAAGCATTCATAAAATTTGGATCCTGAGCAAAAAGAAATGAAAAGAAAATGGATTCAAGATAACTGCTCTCTATACCTCCTGGTTCACGATTACGTGGATTAAATACACATTGATTTTGTGGGGTACATATGAATTACAGTGCATTACTTTTCGTAGTTATATCTACGAACAGTGTCGTGCCTTATTAAAAAAAAGTAAACTAAACAGATGATTCCTGAACTTTTCCCTAGCGGATGTCACTTTTGGAAACAAACTGTTCAGTTCCCTCTTTCTGTTTTTTGTTCCTGGTGGTGTGTCGTCTCCTCTCTCGGCCAGTGGGGGGCGCTCTGGTTCTCATTGACCTTCCTTCATGCTAACATGCATCGAGCCTGAAAACCTGCAGGTCAAACTTCCCTGCTGCTCAGCTCTACTTACAATTTACTGAGCTCCTCCACTCTCTTACGCAGGGTTGTAACCTGGAGGGAATCAAAGAGCACATCGAGGGTTCAAACCCGGAGGTTCGCTCGGCTGGACGCTCACCAGCATCAACGACAACGATAATGACAACAACGACAACAAATAGCTGGTTCAATCTGAAAAAGTGTGGGTTAATGGGTTTTTATACGGAGGACATAGCTGTGGATAAATATGTTAATGTGCATTTAGGGCTGAGTAACATTACGATACCATACCTGACAAAGCAATACTTTTCTTCCGTACCTTATTTTGAGAAATATAAACATATTTTTCTACGAAATCAGAAAAAAGAATTGCAAAAGAAGCCAAAATTGTCAAAAGTTAAATTTTGGCTAAACACAAACAGGAATTATTTTTTAAATAAAATGCACATTAAAACTGTGAAACTCATGATTTGAATCAGGAACGATAAATAAATAATACATTATGTATAAATAAAATTACAAAAATGACAAATTATAAAAAAAAAATATTGAGTTTCGACACCCAGCTCTATGTGTATTAAAAAAAATGCTTTTAATTGTTTTGGTCATTGTGATGACCTTTGTGCTTAAATAATAATAACAAGTTAATCAACCTCTATAACTCACAGTTCCCCTTTAATTTTAGTGCTTTAATTTAAAAAACAATAACAATAAATAACTAATTTAAATATCCAGTCCAATAAGTCAATCAAAAAGCTGTCTTTTCAAAATAGCACAGAGTAAACACACAGTACAGGCTAGATTTACTGAAGAATTAAAAAATAAAAAAATAGTGAAAAATCGAAACTTAAATTCAAATGTATCATTTCCAGAATAAACGTATTAATACATGGTAAATTGATAGTTAATTATCTATCTAAATATTGTTTATAAATGCTTTACAAAGTATTTATCTCTGGCATGAACAGTAAACATATTGAATATTATGATTATTATTATTAAAGATTATGATGTAAAGACGTCTCACCTCGTATTTCTGCCTCTTCAGTCTCTCCATGTGGTCGAACTTCTCAGACTCCAGCTCGGTCTGCCATTCATGCAGCTCATTGATCTTATCCCTGCAGGAAACACAAGAACACGCTAACGTTAGTAAAATAAATAAAACAACCTTCACACACGACAACGTTAAGAGCAGAGAGGGATAGTTTCAGCGTCCCGTGATGCTCGAAAAAATGATGTTTTAAAGAGTTTTCTTTCTGAGAAATGTTTTGAAGTGTTTGCGTCGTACTTCAGCTTGTCTTCACTCAGATGGTCGATGTTGAGTTGCTTGCGTCTGGCGGCCAGGATCTTCTTCTTCTTCTCTCTCTCAGTCTCCTTCTTTCCTCCTCTCTTCGAGTCAGCCTGTTCAGTGAGTTAGTACATACGCAGGTTAACAGCAGCGGCGGAGGAAGTACTCACATCCAACTAAGTACATTTACTCTTAACTACCATCTTGAAATACTTGTATTTGAGTATTTCCATTTTATGTTACTATATACTTCTACTTCAATACATTTATTTGACACTTATAGTTTTTACATAAATAACATGATTATGCTGATATGATATGATGCAGCACTATACTACTAATATATAGTATATACGTATATAGTAGTATACAAAGTATTTAGTACTGGCTCCACATTGATGAACTACAACATTAAAATGCCCTTACATGTATTCATTAGTGATAAAAACAGAATAATATAATATTCTGTAATGAATGAGCCATTCTGCATGATGAGTACTTTAACTTTTTAAACTATAGGTACATTTTACTGATAATACTTGGGTACTTTTCAAGAGTTGCAATGGAGTATTTTAAGATGGTATTTCTTTTACATTTTTAAATTTCAATACAAAATTTCGCTATTTTTAATTAAAAAATAAAAGTCCTGCATTCAAAACTTTATTTAAATAAAAGTATGTAAGTATTATTTGCAAAAGTACTCATTATGCGCCAAAATGGGCTGTCAGTGTTATGTTTTTACATGTTATACTATTGTAAATATAGCAGCCGACTGAGGTAGAATTAATTTTTTATACTGTCAGGTGGCTTAATTTACTTTATAGCAATACGTTGTATTCCATAAGATGATTTCAGGTTTTTGAAATCCTAATCTGAAAAGCTGTCAGACAAATGTAGTGCAGTAAAAAGTACAATATTTACCTCTAAGATGTAGTGGAATCTAAGTATAAAGTATAAGTAAAATAAGTACCTTAGAATTGCACGTTCAGTATTTGAGTACATTGACTTAGTGACTTTACATCACTGCTCTCCAGATAAGATACTACTAGTAGACAGTATAACCGTGTGTACTGACTTTCTGCAGGTGGCTGCTGTAGTTGGAGCCCATGCTGGTCAGAGCCGACTTCTTCTTTGCGTCCTCATCCTGCTTCTTCTTCATATCACTCTCCTCCCTGATCCGCCTTTCCTCCTGGTTCACACAAAAACAAGTCCGAGTGAGACCTCCGAGTCACAGCCATCATTCACTCACTCTCAAAGTAACACAGGAAACACTAAAGATGAGTTATAGAGGAACTTTAAATGTGCAAATGCAGATGCAAAGTGACAAACAGAGCAAAAAAAACATCGGAAAATAAAATAGAGAATGTAGCATTTTCATTAAATAATATTTTAAAATTACAAAATTGTAACGCATTTAATAGAAATATGAAAATAAAAAGAATGAAACCATGAATATATTCAGGGTGTACAATCTCAGAGAAGAGTGTGGATACAGAAATTATTTTACAGTAAACATTAAGTTTATATGTTTGCTGGGTATTGTTGTTTTGTTTTCTTATATTCTATATAATATTCTTTTTTTTTTTTTTACAAAAAATCTAAATCTAAAAAAAATTAAAAATCTAATATATATAAAATAATCATTACTCATGGTGTTATTGAGAGTTTTTTGTATATATTTGCTTGGTATTGTTTTGTTTTCTTATATTCTATAAAATATTCTTATATTTTAAGTTAAGTTTTTCACATGTTTGACATAAAATATCTAAATCTAAAAAAAAGAAAAGAAAAATCTAATCCATCTATTTATCTATCTATCTATCTATCTATATACTGTATATAAGAATCATCACTACAAACTGAATCTTAAAGGTAATACAAGTTTAATGATTTTTGTTTTTTTATTCTTTTTCTTAGTTCCTGAACAGTGAGACATGAAATGAAACTATCTGATGTAAGGGTCATGATTTAACGGTTAAAGAAGAAGAAAGCTGAAACCACGAACCTCACGTCTGGCCTGGCGCTCCTTGTCCTTCTCAGAGCGGATCCTCTGCTGCTCGGCCCTCTCAGCACGACGCTTCTCCTGCAGGACGGCAACAAACACATCGTCACACACTTTATTTTACACAATTTAACCAAAATGAAGAAGATTGAGACTGCTCTATGTATTAGCTAAACAGGATATTCATTAGAGATATCTGCAATGTCATTTTGCCTATTCAAAACTCTAATTCAAGATAACCTTAATTATATTTTGACTAGGCAAAACTCTAATTTTAGATATCTGTAATTACATTTTGACTAGTACGATTCAAACTACTTTTGCCATTCATGTGTATGGGGTTTCTCATTACGGATATTTACAATTCAGTTGTGGATATCTGCAATGTGAATTATGACTAGTCCGAGTTACAGTTCAAGATATCTTTAACTCCCCTCAATTGTAGATATCTACATTGTCATTTTTAGATATCTAAAATTAAATTTTCATCTCAAACTGGAGTTAAGGATAGTCATAATGTAATTGTAGACATCTATTATTAAGTTATAGATATCTTGACATGAATTTTGATGAGTGATATCTCATTTGGAGATATCTTTAACTTTCAGTCTGCCTAGTCAAAATGTAATTACGGATATATTGAATTAGAGTTTTGACTAGGTGAAATGACGTTGCAGATATCTGTAATTACGTCAGAAGTGGTGGGTTGGGACGGGAGGCGGAAGCCATTCAAACATACTATGGCTCTGCACTGCAGCTGTATGGGTTTATAACTGTCGTTTTGACTAGTCACAATGACGTTATAGATATCTGAAATAAGAGTTCTGACTACCGTAGTCACAATGTGATTATGACTAGTCAAAATGCCGTTGTTGATATCTTTAATGTTAATTATGGGTAGTCAAGCTTAGCTATATAAAAATGGCTCGCCATAGCTCTCATGTTTGTACTGTTCTCTGTTTGAAAGACTCACAATCCTGTCCTTGAGCGCGATCAGCTCCTCCTCCTCCTTCTTCCTGCACTCAAAGTGAGCATCGATCAGGCCCTGCAGCTCGACCAGATCCTTGTTCTGACGTTTCTTCTGGATGTCCTGCAGGTCAGAAGAACAGAAAACAAAACCTCAGCACAACAGAAACAACTCAACATGAACAGAAATACTTCATGTCGTCACTCAGCGCAGTCGCACAGCAGTTCGTGAAATAGTCACGGAATTTAATGTATTGATTCGTGTACATAGACATGAATTTCACCCAAATGCTCAGCACGAAATCTATTCCGGTGTAATCCATGTAATTGTGAACCGGGAAGTATAGAGAGCAGCGAACGACATGTAAGGAGAAGGTCGGGGTGGATGGGTGGGTCAGAAAGCAAAGTATTTTTTGTCACGTAACTTCCGTACTTATGTTACGCTACTTCCAGTGATATTTTAACCCAAACCACCATCTTTACCCTTAAGCTAACTAAGTAGTTTTTGTCACCTAACTTCCATACTTAAGTTACGCCGCTTCCAGTGTTATTTTAACCCAAACCGCGATCTTTTCCTAAACCTAACTAAGTAGTTTTTGTCACGTAATTCCGTACTTAAATTACTCCACGTCCAGTGTTATTTCAACCCACACCGCTATATTTTCCTAAACCTAACCAAGTCAATCTATTCCTAAACCTAATTAAGTAGTTTTATTTTGAAAAGACTGGGGCAGAAATTGATATGTGCGTCACGTGTTGCTGGACATTCGTAGGAAAAAGCATGAAAAATACGTTGTTGAAAGTCGTGCTGAGCGTCACGAAAAAAAGGGGAATTCGTGTGTTTCTACACGAATCAATCAAATAGATTAAATAGATTAAATTTAAGTGTTGCGTCACTTCAGGTCCACTTACATCAAAGTCCACTTTCTCACCATCGGGGATCTTTGGGGCGCTAGGCCTGTATACGGAGAGAGAGTTTTGATCTTAAGTGCACTGATTATAAATGTTGTTTTAATGCTTTTTTCTTTTCAGGCAAACGTCCCGGATGGAAATGTCTACAGAAATCATTTGAAGTACACAAGAAGGAAACTTACTTGAACTTTGGCTTCTCCTCTGCAGGTTAGGAAATGAAGAGGGGACAAGTACATGTCATGGGGTTAGAAACGAAGCAGATTAATTCACTTCTGTCAGGCATGAAAGTGCATGGTTTTGGTTCTATATGACATATTAGATTAAGTTAGCCTTATAGGGTTAGAACAACAGGTAAACACTGTAAGAGCAAACTTCACATATCAAAAAAACAGTTTTTAACATCATGAAGTTTTGTGACTATCAGAGAACCATCTTGCTGTGAGTGCAGTTACAGTAACACAGTATTGTATTATTACAAACAGCTTTCTTGTACAGTAAATCCGCATTTGTATAAAAACGTCGCTGACTTAAATCAACAGTATGTGTCAAGGTTTTTTTTTTTTTGGCTTGACCCCAAAACCATTTTACACAAGCACCCCATTTCTTTCTTGTCTTTTTCAACCCAGATTCTGGCGGCTCCATGCCATGCAGAAGACGAGTGGCATAGCAAGAATGTAACGGTGGGGTTGCTGCGCAGTAAAGCACGTGTTAGCATCTCATATTCTTTCACCCTTTTTCTCCACTAGTAGCTTTAATTTTTCTCGTTCAATAAGCAAAATTATGTGTTTTTTTTCAGAATTTCACCCTCAGTGCCAATTGGGCAGCGCTCCTGGATTTTGACAGACAGATAAAAAATTTGGACAGACATTTTGTGAACAGCAGGCGTTCCCCGAGTACAGACGTCAGACCTGGACCACCAACGTGGTCCTTCCAAAACCAGAATAACAGATCGCAGATTCATCAGAAGTTTTTTCAAATCAACATACCTTCCTCTTCGGCCTCTGCATGCAGCAAGCATCCAAAACAAAAAGCAGAATAAACAACAGCATTAGCAAGCGCTCCAAGAGCAGCACACTGTACATCCAATATGCTAAACACAGTGAAACTACAAAACCATGGCAGACATTCAATGTGCTAAAGCAATTTTTAATTACTGTAAATTCTCAAATAATAGCCAAGTGTCAAATATTAACTGCCAGCACGAACAAATAATGCCAAATTGCTTATAAAGGCGGGATTAAAAACACTGAGGGCAGAGGAACTGCTCATCATGTTATCTTAGCAGTGATTAAAAATAAAAAATGGAAGTGATTAGGAATTATACGGACGCTAAATATGACAAAATATACATAGCCCTTAAAGCAGGGACGTTTTTAAATGAAAGCCTTAGGAAAAGATCATGGTTTGAGTTAAAATAAGTAAGTTTGTTATGTAATTTAAGTATGTGGCATTAGTCAAGAATGCAAGTTGCACAACAAAAGTATGGGAAAATAAGTCAACGTTGACTTTTGGTTTCACACAGGACATTATAATTGTCTGCTAGCCAACCCTGTCCCCTACAAAATTATGTTCTCACACAACTAAACTGCATTCTCAATTACACTTTGAGGAAAACGTATTTTCCTCTGGATTATGGTCACGGTTTTAAACACGTGGTTAACGTTGTAAATTGAAACAAAACAAAACAAAACAAAACGCAGCAAACCTACTAGGTTAGGTTTAGTAAAAAACAAAATGTTTTGGCTTAAAATGACTGTTTGTTACGTTATTAAGCTACGGACGTAAATTAAAATAAGTGAACGTTGACTTTTAATTTCAAACGGGACACGAACAGTGGTCTCCTGGGTGAAAGTCCTGTGTTTGTTTGACGTTTCCCTCAAAGCGTAATTGACAATGCAGTTTCGTTGTTTGGTAATTTTTCGGAGACAGTGCTGAAAGTTAAATAGGCCAATATTTGAGAATTTACATAAAGTCTTGTTTTGATGAAGCTACAGTTTCACCTTCAAACAGCTCAACAAAGTAGGATTCCTTTAACATTCATCCCTGAATTCACATGCTATTTTAAAAATGTCAAAGTAAAGTTGGGAAAGTCGGGGCACATTTAGGTAGACATGCATGGAAATTACAGCTTATTTACCAATAGTTACCAAGCTTTAGGTTTGGCATTAAATCATAAATTTAGTGGCTATAAATCAAAAGCCCAGTTTCTTTTTTGAATGCAATTTTTCAACAAAATAACGTGAATGCAACACCGACTTTCCCAACAGCATGTGAGCATAATATAAGATGGTGTGACAGTGGTGAATTTAGAAAAGGATGAAATCTGAGACACCATCTTAAAAGAAGCAGCTCAAGATATAGTATTAACCTGATGTTAACCTTCATCAGATTTAAAAAATAATGAAAATGCAAACATGTACACCAAATTCAAGAACTTAGAGTACATGTGGTACAGTTAGACTGATAAAAGAGGCCAATATTTGTCTTTTTTTTAATTTAAGCTCTCAAATATTACCTGTGTTCGCAGTAGATATGGGCTAATTAATTGCTAATTAACTAGCACTCTGTATGTTTTGATGTAGGCTACCAGTATTTGTAGGTTTCCAACGTTTACTTAAGGACTAGTAAGTTTATTTCCTTGACTACTTCACGTTAAAGTTTTGACAACTGAATTTTTATTTTTCGGAAGTTGTGAATCTATAATTCCCAGAATGAAAATGATATAAAGTTTGGATTTCTAAAAGGATTCATTCTGTAGGATACTAATAAATCTGTGATATGCTTACTTTATTGTACTGTTTGCTAACGTGTTTGCGCAAACACAATGGACAGATGCATCCAGTCCAGTAAAGTTATAGATGCCAATTTACCTCAGAATTAATCCCCCTAAAAACATGTGAATGAATGAATTTTTAGCATTTTGAGAGCTTTATGTATTTTGACAACGGAAAGCTAACGGAACAAAAGCCAACGTAGACATAGGGCAGGACTTTGGCTCTTTATATCAGCCTAAAGCATGAGCTTTAATGCAAAAATTGCAGCTTTCAAACATTAGTCATACAGTAACTGTAAAATGCTTTGGGTACGTATGTACATATTTACATATGTTCATATTCATATAAGAAGTCATCACATCACAACTTGCCCCCCTCTGAGTGCTGCCTAAAAGGGCTGTCTGTGACTTTGTCCAGAGGTGAATGGAAGGTAGCGTTAGCATTAGCAAACATGGTGAACATGTGTGCGGATCAGGATTAGTGGGGTCTGTCTGGCTGGCTGCAGCCGTTGGAGCGCACCTGTCGCCTGGGAAAGGATGATAGAATACCCCCTTCCCCCCTCCATACCACATACCTTCAAACTCAGTGTCAAGCTCAGCCTGTGGTTCTGGCTCTGGCTCTGGTTCTGGTTCTACCACTGGTTCTGGTTCTGGTTCTGGTTCTGGCACTGGCTCTGGTTCTGGCTCAGGGGCCGCCTCAGGGGCCGCCTCAGGGGCCGCCTCAGGGGCCACCTCTACTTCCTCTACTACTTCCTCTTGTACAGCTAAAAACATGCAGCGAGTCACCAGGGGAGAGGAAGGGCGGTGAAAGGGTTAATAGAAGCAGGAAAATGGGAAAAGGGGAAAGAGGTGGAGGAGGTCAGAGGTGAGTAGAAAGGAAGGGGATATGGGGGTGAGATATGAAGAGGTTCATTGCGTGGCAGTTTGGGGGAACTGCCACCGGATGGCGCTAAAGCATGTGAGACAGCAAGCAGTTACAGGAGGAAAAAGGTCAGTCATTGATTGGTCAGTCATTGATGGATGAAATGTGATCGATTCCTAAAGAAAACCTGCGCTGTAACTCGGTGTACTCGAAGACAAAAGAAGACAGATTCTATCCTGACGCAACCGACTTTCCTGCGTCTTTTCACTTTACCTCAGACGTGGTTAGTGTTAACCAGCATGCCACAAAATAAATTCATGTGGAACACACGTTTTCAAAAAATGACTGACAAATTAGTATCAATGAGACTTATCATCTACAGGCTAAGTCTTACCATCGTATTCTTCACGTCCGTCCGAGAAAGAAAGGAACAGAAGAACATTATAAAAAGATCCCATTTGTACCCATTTTTTGATAGTATAACAAATTCAAAATGTGGGTACACTGGGGATCCATGCTAAGCAAACACATCACAGTCCTCCTGAGCTGATCAGAGCTCACAGACTGGACTTCAAAGTGCATTTTAAACTTCACAAAATGTCCTTTAAAATCTGAAAGGCTGCTCAACTTAGGAGGACTGTACAGTTGCAGATGGTCATGCAGAGCTGCAGGACTTGTTGCCAACAGGTCAGTGCAGTTTTTTTTCATATTTTTATATTTTGATCATATTTGACACTGTCCTGATGCCAGCATTGGTGCCTGCAACAGCGGAAGGATAACGTCTGAGCAGATTTGCTTAAACGAGAGAGAGCATTATTGCACAACTTGAATCTGGAGGGAGTCAAGCCAAACCTGTAAACATACGGATTTTTTCCAGTGCAAATAACTCTCTACAGGGGATGGAAAACCAGTTAGGCAATATTCAGAAATGATAACTGGGATTTAGCATGGAACTCCGGACTGTACCTGGACCTAATTTTTGGGTTGATTTTATTTTTTAAACAGGGAGGAATGGTGCTACTTACCCTGATCACTGCAAGACAGAAAGCAAAGAAATATTATTCAGACTTAATCATCAAAATACTAGCGTGAAAATTCATGCTTGACCACAGATACAGTAGTTTGACGAAATAATCTTAACTCAAATAGAGCTGCAACAATTAATCGATTAGTTATTAAACTTATCTGCAACTATTTTGCTTCTTAAATATGAATATTTTCTGGTTTCTTTACTCCTCTGTGACAGTAAACTGAATATCTTTGAGTTGAGGACAAAACAAGACATTTAAGGACTTCACCTTGGGCAATTTTTCATCATTTTCTGACATATAAGACCAAACAAATAATCGATTAATCGAATAGTTGTCAATTATTAAATGAATCGCCAACCATTTTGATAAATGATTAATCGGTTTGAGTAATTTGTTAAGAAAAAAAAAGTCAAAATTCTCTTATTTCAGCTTGTTAAATGTGAATATTTTCTGGTTTCTTTACTCCTCTGTGACAGTAAACTGAATATTTTTGAGTTGTGAACAAAACAAGACATTTGAGGACGTCATCTTGGGCCATTTTTCACCATTTTCTGACATGTTAGACCAAACAACTAATTGATTAATCGAGAAAATAATCAAGAGGTTAATCGACAGTGAAAATAATTGTTGCAGCCCTGAACTCAAGGTCCGCGTAGTAGCTTTTTCATGAGCTTTCAACTGCAAAGAGATGCTATTGAAGTCTCTCTGAAGAACAAAAAGCTAGTAAGTTGACCTTGAGTTGTCAAACTACTCACCAGAAGGTGAAAATCTGTGAATGAAAATGTGAATGGACTTACACTTCCTCAGTGTCAGACATGGTGACAGTGGACTTTGCAACCTGGAGGCAAAAGAGAAGAAGATGAACTTAAAGTGTGTCTTCAAGGAACGACTGAGCTGAGCTGAGCTGAGCTGTATTTATAACTCAGGATTAAGTTGCAGATGTCTTAAATATCTTGTGCCGACCCCACCCTGACCGGACCCCACCCTGCTGCCCTGCACATATCTCACCCCCACCTCAAAAACACTTTAAAAAATCTTTATGTAGATTTCCAAAAAAGGTTTGTTCCTCATCATTTGAAATGTTTTACCAGGATCTTGTATTCGAAAATGTGTCTGATCCAAATGGGTTTATAATTAGCGTTAAAACTTTGGGCTGAAATTGGAGCCTCAGTCCTGAATTTGCTTCACTGACGATAAGTGAGAAGGGAGCCAAACATAGATTTGTGCCAACCGGTGGTGGTAAAGGTCGGCCTCCTGCCCTCTCCCATCACTCCGCATCCATTCGGCATCCAAGGTGTTAAAGACTTTTTATCTTTAGAAACAGCTTCTGGAAAATTCTGTCACATCTATAATCTCAGCTCAGGATGTAAAAGTCCAAATCAAAACCCTGCAATGATAAACACACACGACCTGAATATACTCTTAATTTAATCTAGATGTCGGATTAGTTGCCCATTAGCCTCATTAGCGTGAGGACACCTTGAATGCGCCCTGACATCACAACTATTTCCAACTGACAGCTGCACGGGTCCCAGATCCGATGTCAGGAGACCCGATGCTTGAGATATAGGGTTCCTTCCTCTGTTGGACCACTACCCATAATTCCACCTTCATCTCCTTATCTGGCTCTCACATGGTTCCTTCAATCATCTTTCTGAGGCTCCCTGCTGACTGAGGCCACTTTGCTCAGGAATTAAAATAAACCCTGAAAGGCAGCCGTGAAGGTTAAAGGGCTAATGCTGGAGGCTTCCTCCGATTTACTCTTTGAATCTCGTAAATGCCATGATGTAATATCAGGAAAAAACACTCCACTGTGGGGGTTCTTGGCTCCTGTTCAAGATGTTAAAGTGTTTATCCTCGAAGCTATGTGCGCTTCAATGTACACACATGCCACGCACAATTTACAGCTTCCCTAATGGACATCAATAACAATAAACCCATAACCTGCAGTCCACAACAAAGTGACAGCAATGTCCCCAATTTAAAATATCAACACCATTCATCGCCGCTGTTCTCATGATATTGCATAACTCATTAGTGTCATCTTCTGTCTCCTGAAGCGGAAAGCTGCTTCAGAGGCTTTAAGCCATCTGTAAATCCTTCAGGTATGAACCTCCGCAGGGTCACTGGACTCAGACCAAACCGGCACAGAAACAACAACAAAGTCCTTTAAGATAACAGCGGATGTCCTCTGAGAATATCACAACTTTAAACCAATGAAAGTTTCATATTTTAACATCAGCTTTACATGATTACAAACTCCAAATTTTGCAGATGCCACAAGGCGTCAGAAAAGTCCACTGCTTATCAGCCTCTCAGCTGCAATCAAACACCAACACAAACTAGATTTCATCAACGTTAAAGCATCACACTCTCTGGGCTTCAAAGGGAGGCCTGTTGCTGTCTCACCCCTGACCTCGGCAGCAGCCGCTACTAGTCGTGGCAGTGATTTTAACACGTGGTCCTCAGTTTGGGTGATGTTTTTTGGGGGAGGATATTGCACTTGAGCTTCCTCTCTACCACTCACACACTCACTCTCTCTCCCCTCTTTCTTACCTCAGAAAAGCTGAAAGAAGAGAGATCCCCGCTGGCCAAGACAGACTGTAAGGTTCTGCAAAGTTACCGCGCTGATTATGTCCCTCTGTTATAGTGACACACGATCCGCTCGGCCTCCCCATTGGCCGAGGAGTCGGCCATTGAGGCGAGGCCGGGCCTGCGGTGGGGCAGGGTCCACGACTCTGGTGCCCCTCCTCCCGTCGCTGGCACTCAATAAGGAGATGGAAGGGCCGAATGCTAAGGTGGGAGGCTCAAGTTTAGAGAAGGGGGCAACCAAGACGCCCCCCAGGTTGCTATTCTGGGGCAGCTGCATTAGGCAAGCAAATTTCATCTGGGACTGAGAGGTGGACGTCAGGGAAGCAAGGCAGGTGGTGATCCTGGACCTCTTAAAGAAGACTAGGACACATAAACATAATGTCCAGTCAAAGAAGGACTAGAACTTGAATAATCTGTCGATCCAAGCTGTAAATCCGTCATGTTGATCCAAGCTCCTGCTTGTTTTCTTTGACTCCCTGGTTTGCAAGAAGCAACCAGGAGGCCAAAAGTAGTTTCCCCCAGAAATCACTGGAGATACGTCAGACAGTAGGCTGTAAACATGCAAAAACAACATTAATAGACAACTGAGATTCTACACAAACAACCTCCTCCCATCAGGCTCAGTTTAGGACAAATTAAAGGAAAAATGTGCTTGAATGAGAAGAAATTAAACTTATAAATGAGAATTGTTTGGTATAAATGTGAACATTTTGTGCTCTTTCCTCACATTGTGATCTGTAATAGTAAAAATGTAAACTTATCTTGTCTTTTGTCCTTTAAAATGCCCCATTGAAGATTTAGTATTAGTCTTTTTTTCTAAGTTAAGTTGTATTAGATTGAACTACATTTATTTATCTGACAGAGAATTAGTGGTTGTGAGTTTAGGGTTTTATTTTTAGTGTAAATCAACTACCTATCTAATAGAGGAGCAGTTTGATCTGTTGCTAATGTCTTTCAGTTTAGCTGTAAGTCTAAACAAGCTGCAGCATGATTCATTCAGCAAAACTCCATCTGTGATACGAGTGCCAGATCCTGAATGATCCTCTAATTTCCTCCAGAGGGCACTACAGTGACAGAATAACAAACAGAGCGTCTTGGAGTGGGGGTGTCAAATATGTTCAAACACAAATAGACAAACCTCAGGCCTGTTTGATTTAGCTGCTGCTGATTTAAAGTTGAGCCGACCTGTCTACGCTCCCGCTGCTGGGATGAAACCACTAGAACAGTTATAAACTGCATGTACAGTCTGGTCAAATAAAATGTACTCTGTCAAACTGCACAAGGAATTCCCCACAAAGGGAACTGCAATCTTTTCAATTACCTCAAAGATCCTTACATCTCCTCATTAGACCATGACCACTAAAATCCTCTTTAAGACACCTGGAACTCCAACGCTTACTCATCCCAACTCGTCACATACTGACGCTTAGTCAGACCCCTTGGCGTCACTTTTCGGTCGCAGTTAACATGCTTAATGTTGTGAAAACAAAAATAATTGCTTAGGTTTAGGCAACAAAACCACTAAGTTAGATTTAGGAAAACAAAACTTGGTTGGGCTATAAGCTACTACGTTTGTAAAGTGGAAATGTGACTTGACGTTGTGAACATTGGATACAAACGGACAGCTGATTGTAACATGAAAGTGAAACAGTTGAAATAGTTAACTAAAAATTAGCTAAAAGTAATGTATAAACAGTTGAAATAGTTAGCTAACACAGATTGTTACCATAGAAACAAAGCTCAACATCCATGATAGTTTTCAGGCATTTCTGTATTATTAAGTGCCAAGTCGGATATATTGGAGCTTTTAGTTTCCCAGTTGTAATTACAACTTGGATGTTGACGTGAACACTATTTACAAGTCAGAAAATCATAATTGCGATAACTCCAAAATATTTTTTTTATCTTGTTGCACATAATTTATGTGTAGGCCTACAAATTATTATCTTGAATAATAATATTGTGAAAGCAAACTAACATGAGGCATTTAAGATCATCATTTATTCATGTATTCTGTTATTTTGTGTAGCACGTCCTTTGGGAGGAATCCTCGTGGTTCTTGTGGTCGCAACTCGTGATTAGCTTGTGGTTCTAGTTTAATAGTTTCTCCTGTGTGTGTGTGCGGCATGACACTGTATGACATCCTTATTGCAGGATGTAAAAGCAGGGTCAGGGAGCGGGCATAAGTATCATCCTTATTTTAGACAAAGGCAAGCACTGTATGTGATGTATCACAAGCTTTAAGACATTAAACTAGAGCTTGTTGTACTTTAGATATGGAGCAGATGAGCAGTTATGACCTGTTGACCAATCAGCCTTCTTGTATAATAACACAGCGGCTAATCATGCAGTTTTTTTTGTCCTTTGAGTGGTATAAGACAAACTTATATTTTTAATCACATCAGTGTTTTGTCCATTTTTTTGTGTTTGTTTCAGTGCTTACAGATAATTTTCACAACAAATGCGCCATAATTTAACACTCTAAAAGGGGCATTCAAATGTCAAATGCAGGACTTTTACCTATAGTTATTTATACAATTGATATGGTGTTATTTTGTCAATGCACAGTATTTTAATCCTTAAACAGTCAACTCTAACCCTAAAGGTATTTGCACACCAAGTCCGTATTTTAATCTGTCATCCGATAAAAAATGTTACGCACAGAAACCTTGCACACTGAGTCAGATGCATTTTATTATTCTATTTGTTGCGAAAATTCGCAATACGAGACAAAACTGATCTAACTTTGCGGGTACAATAGATTGCGATAGTCCCAAACGAGGCTAACGTAACTTCCGTACTTAAGTTAGTTAAGTTGGAAATTGACATGTGCATCACGTGTTGCTGGACATTCGTAGGAAAAAGAATGAAAAAATACGTTGTTGGAAGTTGTGCTAAGCATCACGAAAAAAAAGGGAAATTCGTGTGTTTCTACACGAATCAAATATATTACATTTCGTGACTATTTAACAAACTACCGTCAGATTAGGTTGGAAAAAATGCAGAAAATCAAACCTGTTCCGAAAACTCTAATGACGGATGAAAGTTTTGGAGTCGGTGTGTAAATATGGTTGAACGTGAGGTCGTATTTATTACCAAAGTGCGACAATTTTGGATGACAAATATGGACTTGGTGTGCAAAGGCCTTAACCCTCCATCCCATAGGATGTGAATGCTGTATTAGAACCCTTGCTACACTTAAAACACCCTTTAGGACCTTTAGAATCACATCAGTAATACCTGACGTTCAAATAGGCCTCAAAAACTCCTAAAATCCCATCGAGTGCCCGTGAATATAATCTCTATAAACAGATTCTGCATTCACATGTAGACATATGTAGGCAACGGCACAAGATTTTTGTACCAGAAGCATTCTGGTTTCCGTTTGTTGTCCGAGTAGTATTGACCAATCACGTTTTAGCAGGATTTGGTTGAATGCAGGTAAACAGTCCGTGTGGAGAGCAAAAGAGGGGGAACGTATCGGCTGAAATGCAATCTCTGAACTAACAGGATATCGTCTGATAATGATTTTGTTTTTTATTGGTTTCAAATTAGCTTGTAAACTGGCTACTTGTGAAACAATCTGGACGTACACGTCGTCTCTCAACTCCAACTCCAGTCTTGCATCTCTATTGCTAATCGGATTGTAAACAATGAGCAGCGCACGGAAGAGGAAGTGTTCGCCCGTATATCCACTGGCTACACTGGAACCCCAGAAATATAGCCCCTTGACCCCAGAGGCTTATCTACCGTCAGACCAGAAGCTGATGGGATCCGAGATCCTTGAATAGGACCATCAAAGAACCCCCCAAGAATGCTTAGAACCCACTCAAATATACTTGGAACTCCTGGAAGGACCTTTAACCACCATCATGAGCCTTGAACCCCCACCAAGCAACTCACACCTAAAACACACCAGTATGGGTGCCAAGAACATCTTCAAAAATCCCCAATCCCATCACGAACCCCTTAATTATTTCTACAGTATCCCCAAGAGCCCCCCTGCCGGATCCCTAGTACATCCTTGAAGGACCCCTGGGTGGCCCTCGGACCCCACTTTTAGAGCCCTGAGGTGGTGAAACCTAAGGTCCTGTGGCCTGTCCACGCTGCGCCTCGCCTCGCTCTGCTGTCACACCGAGCAGCTCACAGGGCTCAGGATTTATTTTTGGACTGCCATGGCGTCTGGTCCTTCCATTTGTAGGAAGGGGGGTCGAGTTGGGCTCAACATGAACCTGCCGCTCTGACACTCCGGGCTGGGACAAGCAGGCAGCAGCCGGCCGGCCGCCCCCAGAGCTGCAGTCCTACAGGTAAACACGCCGTAATTACACCTTTTATTGTCCAGATAGAGCGCATGGACGCCGTTAGCTCTGCAGCCAGAGATGTGACGTGTGTTTGGAGGGCTCGGGGTGTTTTTGCACCAGCAGGGCTGAGCTAAGTGTTAGCCTCGTACTCTTTCTACTCCCCGTGGCTTCACAACACACTCTGCCCTGTCATTTATCTGCAATGAGGCACGATGAGCACATTTTAGCTTGTAATCTTCCAGCTGTGTAATTATAGGAAATAAAGTTTGAAATTCTACGTTGAATCAATGTTCTCTCCTGTTCTGTCAAGGGGAACCTGCCTGGAGCGCTTTGAACACCGCCAACAAGTTTTTACCTGGTACGTTCCATCTTTTTCCATCTAAAAATGTTTGCTGTGTTTGTGTGAAGCCTCATAACTTCACTTGTTTTTGGGGCTGGATTCATTTACTTAAGGAGGCCATTGTGGACCAGCTTGGTTTTTTATTACACGTCTATTATTACCCTTTCCTCTTTTGAACTTGCATCCTGAAGGCGCTCCAAATGCCGAACCTACCAGAGCCTTAAAAGGAGGAGTGGGCTCTCATGTGTCAGACAGGCAGCAGGTTCATGGAGGGAAGTGGGAGGGGGGGCTTAAAAACACAACCAGCTCTGGCCTACATTTCACTGAGGTGACACACACAATAAACTGAGGATATTAAACAGTTGTTTTTGCACAGACTGCATGGTCAGTTATTATCAGAAACGTATCTGACTATCTGACATGATGCTTGTGCAGTTATTTTTATATAAAGGATTTTTTTTGGGAGGTCAGAAGTTAAAAAATAAAAACAGTGTCACCAAATTTCTCCATCTATTTATGTTAAATTCTCATCCTCTCGTGTGATTGGGTATTCTCAGTGACAACATGTTTGACGTCACATGCTCTGCATTCACTTTCACCCTTCAGCGGATATATATACACACATCTACGTATATGAGTGTATTTATGTGGGAAGAGACGTGAGAGGATCCTGACAAAGCTGAACTCCAGCTGTGAAAATAAAACTGTAACCTCATAGAGAAGCCTCTCTGGTCAGCATGCAAGTCTCTGATATTTAATATCAACATTTGATATGGATCAAATATTACCTCTTTAAAACAAGTAACACAAGCATAAGTGATATGTAAAGTTAAGGGTTTTCGATCGATTGTCACGTTAGGCTATACACGAACTACACTACGGTCACATGATCGCGAGTATAAACAACGAAGCTTTAAAGGAGGAGAGTTGGTATTATGATGTTTAGTCATCTCATAGCCGATTGTTAGTAACCGCCTTTTTCAAAGACGATTAAGATAAAGGCTTAAAAATTCACAAGTGGGATGTTTATTGACGTATTTTATATCAACAAAACGTTTAAATCTTTTCAGCTTGTGTTAACCACAGACCTTATTTCAGGCATCTCACTAAAAACTCATTGACTTACAGACGAAGGAACCGGAAGTGCTAAAATGCTAACTCATTTCCATGTTTCAGGACTCAATGCATTTTTCGTGCATTTCTTTACAAATGTTCAGCAACACGCGACGTACATGTCAATTTCCACTCCAGTCTTTTCAAAATAAAACTTTTTAGTTATGTTTAGGAAAAGATTGTCTTTGTTAGGCATAGGCAACAAACTGCTAAGTTAGATTTGGGAAAAGATCGCGGTTTGGGTTAGCTTAAGAACAGAAGTTACGTGACAAAAACTACTTAATTAGGTAAAGGAAAAGATCGTTGTTTGGGTTAAAGTAACTCGAGAAGTGCTGTAACTTAAGTACGGAAGTTACGTGACAAATGAATCAACGCTTACTTCTGGTTTCACACGAGACACGAACAGTGGTCTCCTGGGCAAAAAGTTGACCCACCCGACTACCGGACGCCAGTAAAACGTCCGCCGAAAAACTGCCATACAAAATTTAAACAAAATTATTTCTATTCTATTGTCATATTCTACGGAAATGGCATTTGTTGAACAATTAAATATTATAAATATAATAAGCACTTTCAGTCCAAAATGGCGGCAGCGGCAACACCAGAGTTTCATCTCTTTGCTTCTACACTCTTTGCCCTGACTTCCTCGCTACGCTGCATTTATCGCTCTTTATACTTCCTGATTCACAATTACGTGGATTACATACACATTGTTTTCGTGAGATATATATGAATTACAGTGCATTACTTTTTGTAGGTATAGCTCCGAGCGGTGTATATGATCCTGTCATGTTACGTGGAGTTTGTTTCTGATGCCCTGATTCCATCTGATCTGCATCACAGCACTCTGATAAATTGTTTTCGTGGAAGTGATGCAGCCTGTAAAAAGCCGGGAGTCTTAAAAAAACGAAACAGGTGATTGGCCGGCTTCCTCTCTGCCTTCAAACTAAAATTAGGCAGAGTAAAAGCTTCCAGGATCAGCTGTGAGGCGGTAACATCATCCAAGAAGAGTTCAGCTCGTCTCTCCTGCTGGTTTTCCTGCTCGCAGCATTAATCCCTGGCTTTTATAAACAGCACAAACATGATGAGTCATGAGTGGAGTTTATAAGACACATGTTTTGTAACTGCATGAAAATCTCTTAAAACCAAATTACTGATTTTTATGTCTGAACCTCGGTTTTACAGACTTTTTTTGAAGGCAGAGAACGTTTCTTTTTTCCATCAGACTCTGATGGAAAAATCTAAAAATATTTTAGATTTACATTTTTATTTATTTATTCTGTGCTTTCATTACATTTGTTTTATCTACTTAATTAAATAACTGTGTTTTAGTTTCATCTTATTTATATTCTATTTAACTCTAATCTGTCAGCCCAGTCGCACAGTGGTTCGTGAAATAGTTACGAAATCGAATGTATTGATTCGTGTACATAGACACAAATTTCAATTTTTTTCTCGTGATGCTCAGCATGAAATCAATTCTTATGTAATCCATGTAATTGTGAACCAGGAAGCATAAAGTCCAGCGAACGCCACATAAGGAGGAGTTTGGGGTGGATTGGTCGGTCAAAAACACCGGACCTTTGCCCAGGAGACCGCTATTCCCGTTTGAAACCAGAAGTCAAAATTGATTTATTTGTCATGTAACTTCCATACTTAAGTTGCGGCACTTCCGGTGTTATTTAAACCCAAACCGCGATCTTTTCCTAAACCTGAGTAGTTTTGTTGCCTAAACCTAACCAAGTCGATCTTTTCCTAAACCTAACTAAGTAGTTTTATTTTGAAAAGACTGGAGCAGAAATTGACACGTGCATCACGTGTTGCTGGACATTTGCAGGTAAAAGTACGAAAAAGACTTTGCTGGAAGTCGTGCTGAGCGTCGCGAAAAAAAGGGAAATTCGTGTCTATGTACACGAATCAAATAGATTCAATTTTCTGACTATTACACAAACTGCCGTGAGACTGTGTTGGATCTGTACATTTTCGGTTTTATGTTGTTTTTTTAAAGCCCTTTATAACATGTTTTTGAAATTCTATTTAAATATATAAAGTCCTAACCAAATCTAATGGGAAGGCACATAAATAGCACAATGTAAAATGATATTCCGCGTGTCATGAGAACGCATTTTAGCCATTTAGTAATTTTTACGCCACGAAACAAAACTACGATATCGGCCGCAGTTTCCTTAGGTTTAGGAAAAACATCATGGTTGGGCTTAAAATAAGTACGTAAACTAAGTAAAATACGTACGGAAACAACGTAACAGAAGTATGGAAACCAGGTCACAAACATCACTAACGTAACTTTAAAATAACTCAACACTTTGGAACACGAACATCGGTCTCCTGGTTTAAAGTCCTGTGTTTGTTGGATCCGTCCAACTCCCATAGTGGGTGGGGAGCTGGTCTTTCCCACTTTTTATTCTACGTCACTAGCTCTGAGCGCAGCATATTTACACGGACACTGCAGTCAGTACAGACTAAATGGCGTACAAATCCAAGCCAAAAGCAAAGTGGACCAAAGTGGACAAAGATTAGTGCACATTTCAGATGTAAAAGGATATAATGTTGTGTTTAGGCTAAAGTAGTTTGATAGTTTAACTATGTATGATAACAAAAAGTAGATAAAGGGAGGGCAAAGCAAGATTAGAAAATTATTTTAATTTATTTAAGAAAAGGGGTTATAAACACATACAATCAGAAAGCTCAGTACATGATATTAAAAGTAAAAAATGTCTGCAGTAGTACACAGAGAGAGAGCTGATAAAAACATACACAGGAAATACAGTTTGATTGTATAGATCAGTTGATAAAGGTTGTTGAGATGTAACAGACACCAAATCAATGGCCTCTATTTTGGGTACATGGCTGCACAAAGTGAGCCAAGTCATAATAAATTGGTTTTCATACTGCCAGTGTTATTTTTATCATCAGCATTAACTCTGCTGTTACAGTTGTCTCTCCCGAGCTCAACTGTTTCAGATTGTTCTTTAGCCAAAGTTTAAGTGCAGATAACAAAGTGTGATCCATCAATTCTACATGACTGTAAACTTTTTCTATTCAAAAGACTTTTAGATTTCCCTACACACCATCATATAAGGATCAGCCAGACACCTAAACACTGTAGTCAAGAATAATACAGACACATTAAAGCTCACAGTCAGATATATACATAATAATAGAAACTGAATGTCAGAAAATACAAAAACAAGGGGGAAATTGAACAAATATAGACATGTGATGATCAAATATTTTGCACTTGAGCTGTTGGTTTGTAGTTGTCCAACTGAGAGAGTCAGAAAAAGTGATTTATTGGATATAGATGAAATATTGAGTCTGATAGACGTGAAGAGGCGACATGTCCTCAGTAATCATCTTGATATAAATCTGCAAAAGACACAAAAACAAAATGTTAAATACGCAGATATTATAAAGTGGTCCAAATGTCCGTTTAGTTACCTTTATTCATTTTGGAGAGTTAAATGTTTCTAGGGCTGTCAATCGATTCAAATATTTAAAAATGATTAATCAAATGATTGTCCCTTAATTGCAATTAATCGCAAATTAATTATACAATTTTTATCCGTTCAAAACGTACCTTGAAGGGAGATTTGTCAAGTATTTAATACTCTTATCAACATGGGTGTGGACAAATATGCTGCTTTATGCAAATGTATGTATATATTTATCATTCGAAATCAATTAACACAAAACAATGACAAATATTGTCCAGAAACCCTCACAGGTACTGCATTTAGCATAAAAAATATGCTCAAATCATAACATGGCAAACTCAAGCCTCCTTAGCCTCTTTCACGACAAGCTACTATGACATGGTCACTATGGACAATCATGTGATTAATCACGATTAAATATTTGAATCGATTGACAGCCTTATTATAAATATACTGTATATAGTACATGTGCAGAAATCTTAGCAACAAAACTGAAGTATAGGTCCAGAGTTTTAGTCTCAGTAAGTCAGAGAATTAGGCCTGAACTTATGTTATACTTTATCAACGTATCCTCATACATATGATATCTTATGAAAAGTTATTCCTCATCTTTCGTGTGTTTTCCCATGAATGTCCAGTAATACGGGACAAATTTCCAACACGGTTGGATTAAAATAACTACGGAAGTGTTGTTACTTAAGTACGAAAGTTACGTCAAATAAATCAACTTTGACTTCTGGTTTCACACAGGTTACGAACAGATAGTCAGGCCTTTTTTGACCCATCCATCCACCCCGACCTCCTCTCTATGCGGCGTTTGTCGCTCTTCATACTTCCTGGTTTACGATAACGTGGATTACATATGAATTGATTTAGTGGGATACGGGAATTACAGTGTATTACTTTATACAAATGTTTTAGTCATGACTCGCTATGAATCTTCCTTTTCTGACAGTTTATGTTTTTTTCTCCACAGAGTGCTGTAGTGCTCATGGCTGTCGCTTACGGTGCTGCCCCCCAGCTGGGCCTGCTTTCCCAGCAGTACCCCCCACCCCTGCTGCCCAAGCCTGGAAAGGACAACATTCGGCTTCAGAAGCTCCTCAAGAGATCCGCCAAGAAAAAGGCCTCCGCTCAGGCATCGCAGCCCGCCGCGCTTTTCCGCTCCAGCCTTTCCCCTGTGAACGAAGCAAGCCCCGACCTCGAGCACAGTGACCACTCCACCCCTCCCAAGACTCCAGAGACACCGTTCAGCCTCTACAGCGTCCAGCAGCCTCCACGGTTCACCGTCAGGCCGCTGTATCAACATGTTGCGTCGCCTTACCCGCAGCGTGCAGCTTACGGCAGAGCAGCGAGGTTCTCACCTCAGACAGTGGTGATACCGCCGTACTCTTACTCGCAGCATGTTACCACAGTTTCTTCATATTCTGCATCGACGCAGCTTTCTGGAGAAGCACCAGCTCCAGGGCCAGTCGCTGACCTGGCAGTGCCCAAAATATCCCTGCCAGCCTCTTCTGAACCTGAGGTAACAGAAGTGAAAAAGCCAGCTTTTAGCATATTTGCTGAAACTCATGCCGCTGGAGGAACCTCACAGACAAAAAGTTCAGGTCTGATTCCTTATTCAGCTGTGATTCGTCCTCTCACTGTGTTGACCCCATTTGTCAGATCCAAAAGTCCACATCCAACATTCAGAGCAACTGAACGGTCAAGATCGCCTAGACCGATGTTTGATGTCCCTCAAATTAGAATGTACACGGCAAGCACATCATACTACGAGTCATCCAGGACTACACCGGTGTACGACACAGCTGGATTAACCGCTATTGGCAGCACAGTACCTCAAGGTAAATCACCAACAGACACAAAACAAGATTTGGCATCTGAGGTCAGAAGAGGCACGACACCGACGGCTCAGCCTCCTTTACTGGGCACAGATCCCCAGAGGAAAACACAGACTTCAGAAACTGAAAGAGAAAATACACCAACAGCAGAGATTAATACAACCATAATTCCAGCTGAAACCAAAAGAGCAACTCCAACACCTGACATCAAAAGAGCAACTCCAACATCTGAAACCAAAAGAGCTACTACTCCAACACCTGAAATCAAAAGAGCAACTCCAACATCTGAAACCAAAAGAGCTACTACTCCAACACCTGAAATCAAAAGAGCAACTCCAACAGCCGAAATCGAAAGAGCAACTCCAACATCTGAAACCAAAAGAGTCACTTCCACAGCTGAAATCAGAGTTAAAACACCAACTTTTGAATTACAAACATTAAGGAATTACGGAGGACGGCCTAAAACCCCGGCATACCACAAAACTCGGGCTACAACACCCGTCTTTGAAGTCTCAAGACCCAATCCTCTCTTGTTTGCCGTGTCGCCTATCACAGTTGAGCCAGAGAGGTCAAGAACGCCCATAACAGTTTCTGCTATGAGCGGTTTGTCTGCTTCCCAAAGTGTGAAGACTACTGAGCCGACTGAAACGATACTGAATGGGGACATTCATTTGGACATCCCTCTTGTAGTCAAACCAATCCAACAAACGGCTCCAGCTGAAAGACCTAAAGCTCCGACATCTGAGCCAAAAACACCAGCAGTGACTTCTTACAGCAATCAGAGGCCTAAGACTCCAACATACGAAGCATCCCGACTTATGACCACGTCACCTAGCTATAAAAGACCAAAGACACCTACATATGGGACATCACCTTCTGGTGTATCACCTGTAGCTTTTCAGAGACCTAAAACTCCAACCAAAGTGGCTCAAAAACCAAAGTCTGGCTACCGTGGATTGACACCGGCTGAATATGCTGCGTACGGCGGAATCAGAACTTACTCTCCAGCATTTGGTATCTCCGGTTCTAAGACGCAAACGGAAGAGGAGGTTAAAGTTACAAAAGAGGAATCAGCAGAATGTAAAACAACTAGTCAAGAACCATCTGTGAAGGGACAATCTACATCCGAGGTACCCAAAGAAACCCCCAAAGATGTAGATAAACCCCATGTGAAAGATGAGACAGTTGCAGTCATCCCTTCGATCCCTGTTATTGTTGTTTCACAAGCATCTGACACCACAGGAACAACATTAACACAAGAGACAAGTATGGTATCCAGCCAGGTTGCAGCAAAACAAGAAAAAATGGTGATTCAAGAAACACCAAAGGCTAAAACTCCAACAGCAGAAGGGAAAATTCCTAAGAAACAGAAGGTGGAAACTCCAGTTCAAGAAGTCGCCAAACCAAAGACTCCGGAAGTCAAACATCCTCTGCCCAAAGGTGATGACCAGGATCCTCTGAAGGCAGTAAGAAAACTTTTAGGCAAAGATAAAGTCCAGAAATCTGGACCTGAGACAAAAGCTGACGTCTCAGACCAAAAAGAGCCAGCGAAACCTGTAGGTGCCACCAAGACTAAAGACGAAGGCTCAAAGCCAAGCAATGTGTCAGCAGGAAGTGAAGACAAAGGAAAAGATAAGGAAGCAGAATCTGCTAAGAAAAAGGAAGGCGATGAATCCCTCCCAGCCGAGCCCCTTCTTAAAGTCCTACAAAAGCCAAAGGGAGTGAAATCTAAACCGAGCGGTTGGTCCCGACTCAAGAAGCACATGGTGGTGGAGCAGGAGGAGCCCAAATTTCCAGAGATTGTCCCTCAGAAGGAGGCCACTGTGGCGGACCAGAGCGAGGTGAAAAAGGCAGACGAGAAGGCAGACGAGAAGGCCGTCGACGAGCCTAACACTCAGGATGAGAACCAAACCAAAGACGCTCCCGTAGCAGCAAAGATGTGGAACGCCGTACTCTTCCAAATGTTTTCCACCCAAGAGAACATCATGCACCAGATCGAGCTTAACAAAAGCGAGGAGGACAAGGAGACTGAGCCAAAGGATGAGTCGAAAGAGATACCTTCGTTTGCGCACCGGCTGCCTTTGTTGCTTTTTAGCCCAAAGTTTGACGCTAAAAGGCTTAAAGAGGCGGCATCGAGGCCAGTGACGAAAATTTCGACTGTTTTTGAAATGGGTCTGATTGGGCGGAAAGGTAAAGAGGAGGAACCGAAAGACTTTAACAGAACAGCGAGGGGGTTCATCATTACTTAAGCTAATATAAATATATAAGTGCAAAGAAGAAAATGTAAAGAAAAAAAGTTATGATATATGTTTAATGTACAGGTGCAGAAATCTTAGTCTCTGTGTTGTGTCGTAGAAAAGTCGGCTTTGAACTTTATACTTGACAAATGCTTTGTGTTGTGTGACTGGTTGTCTGGATGTTAAATGTATTTGTGGATTAGCTGGAAAAAAGAGAAAGAGTTACATTTGTCTTAAAGTCATTCAGACGTCACATCAGATTAAAGCGTTTATGTTTTCAGTAAAATCAGAGCTTCTCATTTGTTCCTTTCATTTACATATTCACAATAAAATATAGATTAAGATTATCATTTTTGGTTATTGTAAAGAAAATTGTCTGTGGAACTGAGATTGATTATTTATATACAGTATAAGATTTAAGGGTGCTTTCACAAGCCATAGTCTGAATCAGAGTGATATTGACACTTTTGGTTTGTTTTTGTATTTAGTCTGGTTCGGTTTCATAGTGCACAAATTAAAGTGGACCAAAAAATGTATTTGCTGAGAGCTGCCGGGATGCAGGGAACCGGCGACTCAGTTTTTTCACTTTGGTGCTGATCTAGTGTTTATCCCTTCTCCTCCAGTTTATTTCAAATGTCTTTATAAACGTCACTATTTTTGTGGACTTTATTTAGCATATTTTTCGGCCCAGATGTCAAGCAAACTTCAGACTTCTGCAGAAGTCCAGGTCAGTCCTCTTCCACTCATGTTAACCTGTCGTTAACCTGTGTCCTTCTCAACAAATTACCACACAAGCAGCCTGCGTTTTGGTTTGCTTGGAAACGGTCCGACACCACCAAGTCGTCTCGGACTGGATGTTTTGGTCAGCACCAAAGTACGTTTATTGCGTTCACGTTCGCCCAAACGAACCACACCAGAGTTTGATTAAAATGGACTAAATGTTGGCTTGTGGAAGCGCCCTTAAAGTTGCTTTTCAGTTAAAAAAAAGCAAACTACTACTTCTAGTGAATAATTGATGTTTCTTTGCATTTTTTTATAGATGGAAAACTAGTTTAAACCTTTTTGTGGTAGAGGAAAATTCTGTTTCTCTTAAAGGGACTATTTGTAACTTTCAGAAATGCTTGTTAACAGCGACACCTGTGGCCGTGAAATCAAGAAAGTCAGCGTCGGGCTTGCGCTTGCTCGCTCTAAATATACCTGAACGAGCATCGCTCAAAACAGTGAGGCGACACACATCAGCTAAAACCACAATATCACTCTATATTTCACCTGCTTGGCAGTAATGTTAGCTGACCAGACGAAGGTCTCTCCATGAACATGATTTAGATCTGATCCTAGTGTTGGCTTTTCCGGTCTCAGTGCAGGCTGAGGCAGCGGGGCTCTGCAGCGTGTCTCCCTGCTCTCTCCGCCCGCAGCCGGAGAGAGCAGGGAGACACCGGCACCCGGTCGGTAATGAGACAATAACGTTTCTCTCTGCAGATCTCTCTGTTGGTCTGGAGGAGCTGCAGCATTTTTTCCTGCACAAACATCCACTTTACATTCACTAGATATTCTCAGAGCTAAACTAACTCTTCTGCAGTGTGTAGTGAGCGCGCGTTCACGTCTAGAGGTGGAGCGAGCTGAGCGAGAACGTGTGCACTGTCTGAGTGAAGGCGAGCAGGCAGAGGAGGAGAGGCAGCGGCTACACGCGAACGCGCATATGCGAGCGCGCATGTGTCCCGACCCGGTACATTTATACGCTTAAAAAGTTACAAACAGTCCCTTTATATTATCATTCAGATATCCAATTTTATTCAAAATGGTGCTACTTGCCTCAGGGTGAAGACCTCGTATGTAGTGTAAAACATGAATATTGTTTTTAGGCTGTAGATGGTTATTGTTTTGTGATACTTAAAGTCACAATAAAACTTGAGATTGAGAAAATTTTGAGAGCATCTTAATTTGACCTCCTTCCTGTTCAGTAGCGGAGACACAACGCAGATCAAATAAAAGAAATGCATCAATCAGATGTTAGTTAAACACAAACAGACAGTTTGATTGGATGGTAGAGAGGAGGGAGGTTAGGCGACAGAATAAATATATAAATTATTGTTTAATTAATTGTCAAAATAGTAAAGAGCTATTGCAATATGAATAGATGAATGTGCAGTATATTATTGTCCTTTCGCACACAATCTTACTCATGTTAAATGATAATTATAATAATGGTAATAATCTTGAAGACTTTCATAAATAAATGTCTGTTAAGTTCACATCTATCGGCAAATGGGATAACACAACGATGAATGAGCCTATGGATTTGCAGTATTAAGAACTGGCTGTCTGTGGCGACATTTATGGGAAAAATCACGTGGCGACAGGAGCCGTGCTTCCATTCATACATTTTTATTCGCATTTTGAAAAGCTGTATGGAAATGGCAAATATTCAATAAAACGTCCTCAATTGCGGAAAAATACTTTTTATGCTCGCTTGAGTTTTTTTTTTTTCCTTCGTTGAAAAAAATATTTTATGCGTTAGACAGCGGTAGAAAAGCAACTGCTGTGTTCCGAGAGGTAAAATTACAGTTTATTTAATGGAGTATGGTGGCTTTGAGGACAGCACAGATAACGGCATCAGTTCCTCGTCAGAAAGGTCTGCTGGCGAGGTAAAGCAGTGAACATATTCTAAATATAGCGTACACTTAAACTGATATTAGTTACTACTGAATCACAGTAACAAAAACTTTAACACTTCCTGTCTGCGGTCTTACCAGACTCTCCATTAGTGAACTCTCTTCCGTCCTCACCGTCCACAGGGATCTTCTCATATTTTCCGTGACCAGTGACCACAAATTTGTACTTTTTACCAGCTGCTGAGCCCTGAAGAGACAAAAGATAAATGGTTAGTGCACTGAAATATTTTTTCATGTATTCGTCATCCTATAACTATTTTACAGTTATACAACTCTGTATTAACCATATCCATCTATCTATCTATCTATCTATCTATCTATCTATCTATCTATCTATCTATCTATCTTATAAATGGTGATTGATAGTTAATTAAACTTAGTTAACAGTATTTTACTGTTAAACAAGGATATGATAATTAATAATATACCATTTGAGTTTATATATATATATATATATATATATAAGTATTTGTTAATGATTAAGATATTTGTAAACTTTAAAGAAATTGTTTTTAAAACATCTATAAACATTACATAGATAGATATTTGTAACGCTTTGTTAATGGTTAATAATTGGTTTGTAAACCGTCTATAAACATTATTTGGATGACTATTATAAAGTTATAATACCTTGTTAAATGGTTAATAAATACATTGTAAAGCATCTATAAAAAACATTATTTAAATAGTTAATACTTTGTCAATGGTTAATAAATATATATATATATATATATATATATATATAATGTAATAAATGTTTATAGATATTTTACAAACAATTTCTTAAAGGTTTAGAAATCATTTGGTAATCACTAACAAATACTTAATAGTATATAAAACGTTTACAACAATAAACTGTTAATAAATAGTTTACTAATGTAATCAGAATATAATTATTGCCTCTTATCAGCTATAATTTATAAACTAATTATTTAATATTACACAAACTAATCATAAAACAACATACATTATATCATTAGTAAACATGATCAATTATCATTTAATTGTTTAAAGGTAAAAAAAAACTATTAACTAAGTTTAATTAACTATCAATATACCAATTATAAATGATGGTTATTATAAAGTGTTACCCATTGACATAAGAAAAATATTGAATTAACTGATTTAAATGAAAAAAAAGAAGAAAAAAAAGTAAACAGGGTTATAGGTAGGTAAAGTTCATATGTGCTCACCTTGGCTCTTTGTCCAGTCTGCCCTGTTGAGTCTCCAATAATCTCCCACATGTTCTTTTTCTGCATCACATCTCCAGGCCTCACGTCCTGAAAGATCATTCAATAATCAATACAAACATGTCGACAGTCTGTGTTCGGAAAACGCATCAAAATCTTTAAAAAGGAATAGTTTTTTTTGGGAAATGTGCTTTTTTTCAGATGTTGATGTCTGTGTATGGAGTCAGGATGTAGTTAGCTTAGCTTAGCATAAAGACTGGAGGCAGGAGGAAACAGCTAGCCTGGCTCTGCCCAATGTATGGAGGACTAAAACTGTCATTATAATAAACAAATAACTCAATAAATAACTCAATAAATAAATAAAAGCCTCAATCATCAAATTAATGTGCAGGTTAATTTGAAAATACATAAATATGCACAAAAATAGAAAAGTAAGTAAATAAATACATTAAATCTATTTATATTTATTTATTTGATAAATTACTTATTTTTGGATTTCTCTCTTTTCATATTTAATTATTTTCCAATTGATTCTTTTCCTTATTTTTTTCTAATTAACCTGTGCATTTATTTGATAATTGAGGCTTTTATTTCTACATATCTTTCTATATAATTTTATTTATTTATTGAGTAATTTATTTATTATAATGGTAGTTTTAGTCCTCCATACAATGGTGCTTTACCAGGGACTAACACCAGAAACCTGAGCTCACAGACCCACACAGCACAGAAGTACTGGGTGGAGGGATACACTGACAAGAAATAGTTACAGCACATAGTGTACTTATTAAACATACAATACCTTGTCTTTCACAAGGTAGAGGTAGTAGTAACATGCAAGATACATTAAAAAAGATAAATAAAAACACATGTTTGTTCTTAAGTTAAAAAAGGGTATTTTTATTACCTTAATATAACTTTTACTTTTTGCTTTATTTTCCAATGGTTTCTTAATATTAATTCCATTAATTTGAAACAATTAAGCATACTTTTGTTTCTTGTCTACTTTATTTAATGAATAAAATATTTCTCAAATAAAAGAAATTATAAGAGAAATCCTTCAAAGTTACAGCAAAGGAAGAAGCGGTTGTATCTTGTTTCTCCACAAGAGGGAAACCTCATATGACAAAGTTTTAAACTGCACCTGAACACATCACATCACAGTTAGTCAGTGGTGGGAAATAATTTACGAATGTATTTTTTAAAATATAAATATTTTAAATATAATTTTAAATAATTTATTAATTTAAGTAAAAGTAGCAATACAACATTGTAAAAAATAAACTAATTTATTAGTTATGTTCATGTTGTGTTGGTGACTTACGGTCGGTTTGCAGAGTGACTGTCTGCTGCCGTCAGACGAACCCTTCGCCCACTGAGTGATCCGGTTGGCCACGCCCACCTTCAACCCCTCAGCGTCCTGATTCACAAAAGTTTAGGTTAAATGTATGGAAGCCCATTTCCACCAGTAAAAAAAAAAGAAAAAGAAAAATCCTAGAATTCAACTTTCTCAAAATGAAGAAAGATGACTAAATAATGCAAAATTACTTAGTATCTCAAAATAATGACTTAGCATCTCATGATGTAGAAAAAACAAGACAGAAAATGTGTGCAGCCTGTTCAGTGTCAGTGACCTCGGGCCACATTTAGTTGTCAACATTATCTGGCTCAAGCTTCACTAATGTAAACAGACCCTCTTTGAGCTTTGGACTCACTCACTTTATGTTGAATATTGCAGATACAGATACAGTAATGTCAAGTAATGTCACACTGATTTTCCCCATGTCTTAAAGTAAAAGCTCACGTGTTAAAACCCGGTTAGAAACAGTAAAAACATTCGGTTTCTTTCAGCATCCAACTAGTTTTCTCTTGATCCCTGAACCTTTCTGCAGTCATGTCATTTTCCCTGAGACACACTCTTTTATTGTTTCGAAAAACTATGTACCAATCCATGTCCATCACCTTCAGTTACACAGCAGCACCGTACTTTTTCTTTTCTTTCATAAACATGGATGTGTTAAGAGAACGGTCATACACAGCACCGTCCTCATACCATGGATGTATGCCTCTTTTACGCAACTTCTGGTGGCAGAATATGAAATTGGTCTTCTAGTGATTTTATTTTTTGTTTTTAAAAATATAAAATGAAAATCAACCCGTTTTTTTAAGTTTAGTACATCCCTTTTTGACCCTGATAAAACAAATCGCCTTGTATTTAAATTTTTGTATTTTAAAATGAAAATCAAATAACCACTCATTTTTTGTATTTTAATATCCTTTTGTGAAAGGAAAATCGAATGACAGAAAGATACACTGACCCGGTCTCTGGGGTCTCTGGTTTCTTACCTTGCAGGTGGCTCCCTTGGTGGGACTCTGGCTCCAGGCTTCTCCGGCCTCAAACAGGTTTTTCTTGGCGGCGACGACCTCAGGTGAGCTGGGCAGGTCGGTCAGTGATGCCTTCACTGCCCGGACCTCCTGCGAGTTCTGCACAACAACAACAACAAAAAGAACAAATGTAAACGTAAATCCAATTTTATTGTCACACATTGGGCATAGCACAGTACACAGTGAAATTTAGCTACTGCATTTAACCCATCCTAGTTTATTGGGAACAGTGAGCAGCTACTATACAGGGAACAGATTTTGAGGTCAATGCCTTGCTCAAGGGCACCTCGGCAGTGCCCAGGAGACGAACTGGCATCTCTCCAGCTACCAATCCACACTCTGTACTTGGTCCGTGCGGGGACTCGAAAAAAATTCTGAAAAATGTCCCAAAAATTCCAAAGAAATGTCCAAAAAAGTCCGAAAATATCCGCAAAATGTCTGAAAAATGTCCAAAGAAAGGCAGAAGAAAAGTCCGAAAAATTTCTGAAGAATGTCTGATGCATTTTCAAATCTAAAAATGAAAACTGGACTTTTACATATTAATTGTGCGATACAAATAGAAAGTTTGATTAAATTGTTTAATTTTAATATTGGCAGCCTTGGACTTCCGTACTTTAAAATAGAGCTCTGTATGAATGATGTAAGAATAAGATATAAAGAGCATATCAATGCTGGTTTATGGTGAGAATATTTTTCCTTCTTCACACCTGTTATTTGTGTCTTTTATTGCACTTTGTCTCTCCATAAAAATATAAATAAAAGTGTCTTGCGTTGACCTCCAGGTCGCTCAGCGTTATTAATCAACCTGAGGTGAGAAGTGAAAACAGGGAACGGAAGGGTAAAAATAAAGAGGGCTGAGCGTTGAGTGTTCCCATCGTATATCTGTCCGAAATGACAACAGAGCGCTGTGATGTCATCGCCCAGGTGCAGAGATTTGTGACCTCAGCACAAAAAGGGTCCGAGCTGCTCTTTAACCTTCAGCTGGTTTTAAACAATGAGAGTTTAACGGCTCATCAGCCGCTTCTGAGTGAGCCAAAAACACCAGAGGGGTTACAGGAAGAGTCTGATGTTTGGAGAAATACTCTTATTTCCGTTAATGATGTCAGGTCATTAAATATAAGTCACATTCAGGCAAAAAAACGCAAGTTGAAAATTCATTCTTAACAGTTCTTTTTCATAACTAAATAATGGCTGCATTAATCTACATCATATACACTTCCTGCATCGACAAAGACCCACAAAACAAAACAAATCAACACACCCTTCCCCCACATATGAAACAAACAACTCAACCTCCTCATATCTAGTTAATTTAAATGAAATATATATGAACATAAACATTTAAACGTCTTTGAATACAATTCATCACTATCGAGAACACTCGTCTTTTATCCTTCACCAACTTTACATTCTGACCACTTTGCCTTCATCATGTCCCAGGTATCATATTCTCTCTGAACACACCTTAACGCTGCGTTTCAGTGTCTTTTAATGTGTGTCTTAGAGTGAGTTTTAGTGTGTGTGTGTGTGTGTGTGAGCTGACCTCCACAGCGTGGGCGTACTGTTCCAGTTTGTCGTCGATCTTGGGCAGCACGACGAGAGGCTGCGTCTTCTTAAAGCTGTTACTGATTCAAACAAAACAACACAAGATAAAGAAAGTTAGAACAACAGATTCTGGATCAGATCGGTCACTGAAGTCCACCTGAAGTCACTTTAAAGGTTAGAACAACTTAACACCAGAAAAAGAAACAGCAACTGGGATCAGAGACGCCGCTAATCTCACATGTTTGGATCGAGTCTCTGAGATTCAGTTTGCTGACAGACATTAATTTACCTGCTCAGGTAAAGGCTGGCTCACACTAACAGATTTTTCAGATCTTAACAGATGTGTAAAATGTGAGAGAGTGCACACATAACGACATGTTGTGTTAAATTTAACAGTTGTGTTCCTATAAGTGTGTGGAGAGCAACGATTTGGCCAAAACAGCACATCACCCGCTAACAGATTCATTCATAAACAACAAGAGTCCCCACCAAAAGAAAAGGAAATCTCGCAAAATATCTCGCAATCAAACGTGACTTTAGTGTAAACAAACATGGTGGACGACGGGCAGGAAGAATTAGCAACGTTTACTTTGTACTGAAAATTCTCGAGAAATGGATGGATGAAGTCATGGAGACACGTTAAATAAACACTAATCAACAAGTCGGTCCTCCATTTCTGAGCTCCATCTTACTACTACTTTATGCTTCACGTTTAGCATTAGCTCAGGCATTAGCCGTAACCGCCATGATGGCGGTGGTTGTCCTTTCTTCTTCAGTCAGCTTGGTTTATTTCTTAACATACCTCACAACACAGGACTATATGGAGATAATCTTTAGAACCATCAAACAATCGGGGTTTTGCTGACGATTGTCGGGAGGAATCAGACCCAAAATCAGCTTGATTCTCGTGTAGTGTGGACCCGGCATTAGTGTCTGTCTTCACATCTTTACAAGTTTTCTGATCGTCAAGCTGTGTAAATTAATGTAACCCTTTGATTGATTAAATGATATTTAAGTGAGAAGAGATGAGGAAGAAGCTCAGGGCATGGAGGCACCATTGGGTCAGCTGCGTCCTCTGAACACCGTCCCGTGGTCCTGGTGCTCTTATTCTTTAAATCAAAGCATCCACACAGAGGCGTCCCTCCTGCTGAGAGCTCCTCAGAGCCGATAACCTCCTGCTGCAGACTGCATGGAGCCTCCAGACCTCAACAACCACCAGAGAAAACACAGAGAAACCTGCATCTGGATGCAGTTAAGCAGAGCCATAAATCACGGCCTGAGGAAGGTGGAGAGGATATTCACCTTTTCTTCAGCGAGCGGTTCAGCGACTCCGTCCTCTCTGTGATCTGAAAAAGAAGAAGAAGAAATCTGAGGTCATTTTTTCTGAAGAATACAGGAAGTTTTTTCATGTCGCCGCCTTGTTTCAGAAGTACGGCCGCAGACCGCCGACAGCTCCGTCCAACACAAACAGAGTCGAGTCTGCTGGCATCCGTCAAACTGTACGAGTCATCGCAGCAGCTACAGGAGCAGAGCATGATGGGAAACAGAACAAGACGCTGTGTGTTTTTACTGTTTTATCCGCTTGCTGTTGAAATAAATCATACTGTAGGATGTTAATTAATCCCATTGTTGCATTTAGTATTTCCGGTCTCTCTTTCTTTTCTCTTCTAATTTTGTCCTCTTTAAGTTTTTCTGTGACTTCATCTCAAAACTTCAGGATGTTAATCTGAACTAAAATCTAAAATATTTTCATGGTTAAGATCATTAACGTAAGTAAGAAAATATGTATTCTTGTGTATTTTTCACTTGTGGGCTCTAAACCCAGTGGTGGAAAGTAACTAAGTACATTTACTCAAGTATACTGTACTCAAAACAATTACTTTCCATTTAATGGTACATTATACTTCTATTCCACTTTATTATTTTGCAGATTAAGATTTTATAGATGTTTTTCGTTTCAATTAACGCACTTCCCACCGTGCAGCCCAGTCGCACATTCACAAAATTGAATGTACTGATTCATGTACATAGACACATATAATATAATTTTTGAATCACTGATAAAAATTGGAGGTTAACGTCTGTTTCTCACATGGATGACTTGTGGGAAGTTCTTTAAACTAATGATACAATTCTGTCTGTAAACGTTTACTTCAATGAGGAAAAAAGAAAACCTAAAAGGTGCACAACACACATACAGTTTCATGCACATGAATATTTCCATCAAATGTCCAAATACAGAAAACCTAAAGTCCACAGAAATGTTGCTTTAAATCTTATGTGCACAATAAAAAGCATTTTTCAGGACTGCAGGGACTCCAAACAAGATAAATTACTATCCTTAACTTAGATAATAAAATATAGTTGTTGAGGACTTTGGTGAGTCTGTGTTCACCAGTAAAGTAGGAAGTAGGAGTCAGGATGCAGCTGTAACAGAGCCAGATGTGGAGAGGTCACTGTTGTGTTCAAACCAACAACATTTCAAATCTCAGTGAGTTCACAACATGCTGTTCAAACACACACACGTGCAACTTACAAGCTGAGTCTGAACCCGTCAGCTGTGGAGATAACACACAGGTCATTTCTGTCACTGGGTTTGTTTATTAAAGTGACATCATTCTACACGTCAGGTCAGTAATCTGGATTAGTTCATGTAAATTCACCCCAAAACACAGCAAAACCTATTTTTCCAGAGTATTTTCTATTTATTCAGATAATCTCTGTGATCTAAAGTTATCAGCTTCATTTAAAATCTCAGAGAGCTTAGTCATGACATCACTTCCTGTCTGGCCTCGGTTCCACTACCTTCTGTAACTCAATACATCGCTCATTTAAGAAATGAAGCGTGTCCCTGGAGTTTACTTTCCATATGAAGTAGTAGAATAACAGTGTGTAGCTCCTCAGGTGATGTTTACCTTGTGAGTGGGAGTTTTGGGACTGAAGGGACTGAACATCTCGTCTCCGTCCACGCTGGACGAACTTAGGCTCTTCATCCTCTCGGCTGCCTCCGTCCTCCTCCTCTCGATGTCCTCCTTCATCCGTCTCCTCTCCTCCTGGGAGTCAGATCAACAGACACTGTTAAACTCTACATTTCTACATTCAACGTCTGATTAGATGCAGTGCTTGAAGTGGAAAAAAACAAATGCCAGTACTCTTATTCACATGTTGGCGTCTGTTTTGGCCGCTATCAGCGATCTCTTGCGACTTATTTTATTTATTAATTATTTCTTTAAGCATGTTAAACTGTGGTTTTATTGCTATATTATTATACTTGGGCTATGCGTCTTCTATAGTAGGCCTCTAATACTCCAATAATATTCACACTGGAACATTATTGGGTTGAGCACTGGTTAGAAGTTAATAATAGATTTTTTGGCCACTAGAGGGCAGACTATGTCGAGTTAGTCTGCCCTCTTGCTAAAAAACGCACGTTATCTTCTTAGGCTACATCCACACTTATACGTTTTTGTTTTAAAATGCTTTTTTAAAACGAAAACGATCTCAGTCCAGACAAGCGTTTTATTGCCGTTTCTGATTTAATCTCCGTCCATACGACCACGCCTGTACACTGGGCATGCCGTGCCTCCACACAGTGAGGCATACAGCTTATTAAATAAACACTGGTATCGGATCGGTACTCGGTATCGGCCGATATCCAAAGTCCATCGGTATCGGGACTGAAAAAGTTGGATCGGTGCTTCCATAGTAAATATCTAATATTTTAAGTCTTTAATCACCTCCTCTTTGGCCATCCGTTGCTGCTCCTCCTCCTCCCTCCGACGCTCCTCTTCCACCCGGACTCGACGCCTCTCCTCCCTCTTCTTCTTCAGCTCCTCCAGCTCCTGCTCGGCCTCCACCTGTCGGTGTCTCAGCTGCTCCAGCTCCTGGCTCCCCTTCTGCTGGAGGCTCAGCTGGATCTTCTCCAGACGCTGCTCCGTCTCCAGGATGGCCTCCGCTTCCTCCGGCTCCACGGCTCGGCTGCAAACACCAGGGAGGTTTTTAAATATGAAAAACTCATTTTATTATTGACCTGAGCTGAGTCTGTCAGCCAGTGTACTATGTGCCAAAACTATGTGGACACCCTTGATAGTCAAAGTTGAGTCGAGAACTTCTTGTCTTTCGGATTTTCTATCCATATTCTCAGATAATTGGATATCTACCGCTGTACTGGCTGAGAAAAGTTAAACCTTTGTCATTTTACCACTCCAGCCATAAATAAATCACACTACACACCTGGTGGACCTTTTTGTCATGTTGTTCTTGTATGACATCACTTCCTCTTTGGTGGCGTCTCCATTGGCGTCGCTGCGTTTCGGCTCTTGGTGAAGGAACACCTTGGACGTGTAGGAGATTTTAACTTCTTTTCTTTTCTCCACCTGAACATGAAAAGTTCAACAGATCTTCTTTTCAGCTTGCTTATAAAGAGTTGTGACATTATCTGGTCTGGGTCTGAATGATGTAATTCTTTACTTGGACTTGTCTCAAATAATCTGAAATAAAATTTCTCAATCTCAAATGACTTTAGTCTAATTTGTCCAGAATTATTTGAAAATTGACTTGGACATGTCTAGAATAACTTTGAGACTCCACAACAGACTTGTGTGGAATTACTTTAGACTTGATTTAGACTTGTCTCAAATAACTTGACAGGAAACTTCACTCAGACTTGGTATGAATATCTTGAGACTCGACTCAAATGACTTGAGACTTGAATGATTTCAGGCATCATTTGGAGTTTTCTCAAATAACTTGAAATACGACTCAGTCTTGTCTCAAATTAGTTTTGAAACCTGAAGCTCTTGAGACGTGATTTGACCAATCACAAATAATTGGAGACTTGACTCAAACTCGTCTCTGACAACCTGAGACTTGACTATAACCTGCCTCGAATAATGTAAGACTTGATAACAGACTTGTGTCAGACTACTTTAGACTTGACTTAGACCTGTCTCAAATGATACTGGTATACATGGACTTGTTTTGAACAACTTGAAATATGATTTAGTCTTGTCTTGAGTGCCTTGAGACTTGACTCGGATTCACCCTGAGGGTGACTCAGACATGTCTTTGATTCTTGTCTTCAAAGGACTAAGTCTTAGTCCTTTGAAGACTTTAGACTTGACTTAGACATCTCAAATTACTATACTTGGACTTGTGTTAAATAACTTGAAATTGACTTGGAACTGTTTTGAATTACTTGAGACTTGACTCAGACTTGTCTTTGACACGTTTCAAAGAACTAATGAATTGTCTTATGAACATCGACTCTGACTTGTTACGAATTTAGACTCGACCTGGACTTTTCTCAAATTACTTCAAACTTTAGTCCAACCTGTCTCGAATAATTTTAAACTTGGCTTGGACCTGTTTTGAATTACTTCAGACTTGTCTTAGACTCGTCTGAAATGACTTGGACTTGTATTAAATAACTTAAAATATGACCTAATCTTCTTTCGAATGATTTGAGACTTTGAGACTCAGACATGTCTAGAATATATTAAAGCTTTAAAACATCAGTTGTTCGATGAGGAACTCTTACCTCTGTATTCGGCCTCTGAATCTCCTCCCTCCTCCTGGTCATCACCTCCTCTCTCTTCCTCTTGTCCTCCTCTTCCTCCTCCCTCCTCACCCTCTCAGCTCGAATCGCCTCCTCCTCACGCTCCTTCCTCCTCTCCATTGCCACCCCGGCGCTGTCTTCCTTTGCATGCTCCTGTCTCTGGAGTCGGCTGGAGGACATGACCGAGGCCTGGGCAGTCTTCACGGGTACAGCTTTGTTTATCGAGTCCTCCTCTTCGTCCTCGTCCTCCTCGCCTCCCTGGCTGAGCTCCTGCAGGCGCTGCTGCCTCCGTCTCTCTCTACGCTGCGTCCAGTCACTGAAGCCTTCGTCCTCCTCCAGAGACAGCGAGCTGCTCGGCTTCAGGTCGCCGTCGTACCTGAGGACGAGACGGGAGAGGGGAGTCAGGACGTTAGCTGATGTGAAACAGCAGCAGGTGTTTCAAACTAACAAACCAGACTTAATGAACAACCCCGTATTAAATCTTTAAATAACACATTCTGCAGAAGTCAGTGCAATACCGAAACACGATGAAAAGGCAACACAGAAATAGAGATTGAACACTAAAAACAAATTACATCAAACACCAGAGATAAACAGAAAAATTAAAACGTCTTCAGCAGGTTACAGTTTGGTGTCATCAGCATAGAAAGACACTGTGGTCATCATAAGGAGACAAAACCGATAAAATAACCATCCAAACACATAATCTTCTGATTGTATCTTGTTTAATAGTTTCCTTAAAAGAAATTTTGATTACTTCACTGAAACAAAATACATTCCTCTAAACAACCGGGGTTGCACCTCTGAGGTCCATGACAGTAACTAAATAAACGTGTCTATATTAGGGCTGTCAAAGATAATAACACGCAAATTCATTAAAGTAATCAAACATAATCCAGTAATATATTGTATATTATTCTGAAATGGGACATTTTGCATAATGAGTACTTTTGTTACTTAAGTATATTTTGAAGTAAAGTTTTGAACGCAGGACTTTTACTATATATCTGTGTACTCCAGTCTGGTATCATCTTGAGTACATTCAGTACAACACTTTGGTCTACAATAAAATATCTTCACAACTACCTGCCAGATTACTACGACATCTGATGTGAATATTCTTAGTCTCGAGAGGATAAACAGCTCCTCCAGCACCACCATCAAGAAACCATCTCTTGCTCCATCACATCACCATTCCCACCTGTATGTTCTCCCAGTTTTAACCAGAGCAGTCTGTTAGATCACTGAGAGGAGCAGATTAAACCGAGTAAAACATTTCTCCACTGATTAGCTCCTGTAATCACAGAGCCATTAGCAGCAGAGAGCAGCTGACCGATGAACCTCAAACGCAGCTGAAACAACAACCAGTAAAAACAGGAAATGGAAACTGGTCAGAAGAGCATTAAAGTAATATTTGTGTGGGATTCTCTCTGACGTTTGTTTGTCATAACTGCAGTTTATGGTAACACTTTATTTTACAGGTCTGCAAATTTCATGGTAATTAGGTGATAGTTAGCAAGTAACCTATTTGAAATTTCTTTGGAATTACTGCCCAATTACCCCAATATTTACCTCAATTTATCGAAAATTACTTTATTCTAAATATGATTTAAACATTATATGCTAAAATAGCATATAGTGGTTTACTGTCGGTAGGAAACAAGAAACAAATCCTACAAACTGCAACCTGCAGCTCCTCTGTGACGGCTCAGTACTGAACTCAGGATGTTTGGAGAAATCATCCATCAACACTGCAGCTCTGCAGGGAAATCACTGCAGTATAATGTAAAATCCCAGTTATTTCATGTTTTATTCAAGTGTTAAATATGAATTAAGTTTTAATTCAGAGAATTTATGGTTGAACACATTCTCTCCCCGCTGAGTAAAAGTAATGAAAGTGTGTTTTGTGTTCCCGGGAGCTGGCAGAAAGGAATTCACTCAGCATTCCCAAGATGATTAAGACGCCTGGCCGGCCGGCGGAGCCCCCGCTGCATTATGGGAGTCTCTCAGCAGCTAATCAGCCTTAACGAGCGCCGACGTCTCTGTTCCTGTTGTGTGTGCCGACACCTGGACAGATTCAGAGTGAGTCGAGGTGGAGATACATCCGTCAGGAAACACCTCCACCACCTCTCACGGTCATGTTTTCTGTCAGATGCTGCGATCATTTTATGCATCTTGTTCGACAAGAAGGACGTGTACAGACGAATGAGGACAGAAATGTCAACATTAATAGTCCCAGAGAATTCCCATTCACCTCGTCTCACTTCACCATCAATGGAAATGTTAAATGTTGGAAACCTAACGTCTATTTTTTGCCACAGCTGATAAATTTACCGGACATCTTTCTGCGCATTGATATGATTGGATGTGGTCCTCCAGAAATAACAGACCATAGAACGACGTGATTGACGTATTTTAATAAATACTGTTACTGCTGGCATGAAAGTGAAGAACACTACGGGTCGGTTTTGACCTCAGAATTATTCAGAAAACTTGAGGATTTTTTTTCAAACTGACAGCGATCAAATCATTTTTATATCAATAAAATAATTTCTTAAATCAATATTTTGTGTACAATTATTGACTTCTTTAGTACGTATCCTTGTAATAAGCTGGATAATGTACAGTGAGCTGATTGTTATTGCAAAAAGAACCCCGACAGGGTGATTCAAGACCTGTTCACCCTGTCGGGGTTCATCTTGCAATAACGACTGGCTCACAGTACATTATCCCTTACATGTACTATAGATTATTTTATTTGATATTTACGTTTGTCTTCTACTTCAGCATTCTCAATAGTCGCAACTCAACCGCAAACTGTGATTTCTACGTTTCTGTTTGTGTACAAATTAAATAAACACGGGAAAAGGTGGACCAAATGTGGATTAATCCACCGCTAGAAATAGTCCCCAACAAATGCACTATTTCTTCCTGTTTGTTTGATAAAAACTACAGTGAGCAGCTGTTTTAGGGAATTACTGATGAAACTATATATTTGTGTTTTTAAAGATTTACGTCTTCAGTATGGGTTTGGAGCTGAGAGACACAGTCGGACTGACACATTGTGGGTTGATGGCTGATTAGATAACCGGATGTAGAATCATCCAGGTAACTGGACAATTTAATTTGAGCAGAAGATTGATGGTTACTTCAACCAACATCTGTTGGTTCTAACTCTGCCAGCACTTGACCTCTGACCTCCTTGTATCCAGGAAATCCTGCAGCAAACTTTGCAAAAAGGGGATTTCAACACAGCATTACATCACCGCTGAGTCTTGTACAGAAAACCTTTCAATTACAGGCTGCGACCTCACAGCGAGTCACCGCAGCCTGAAAGCAGCTGAGCCCGTGATGTGACGGAGGAGAAGGTGTCGTAGGCTGTGATTAAAAGTCGTCTGAAACGCCACAAGCTTTGACGTGGTGGTAGTAAACATTCTTCAGAGGTTGTGTAATGAGAGAGCAGCTGTGTGTTTGTCTTCACATCAGGAGGGAAGAGGCAGCTTCTCCCAATGGAAACATTTGTTTTATGTAAGCAGACATGCGTTGAAAACTCCGTAAACCGAGCAAGCGTAACGGCGAGAGGCTTTGAGTTTCACAGCTGGGGAAACATGAGGACGAACTCTTTAAACTCAACGCAGTCACACAGTTAGCAGCTTGTGCAGGAAGTCACTGGTCACGAGACGAATGAGTGAATAATGTTCTGCACTTAATAACTTCCTGTTCCCATGATGACATGAACAAGGAATTCAAGGACTTCTTTAATGTTTGCGGCTAGACGGAGAAAAAATTAACCTCTGAAATGTTTTGGTTCAACCCTCTTAAAGCATTTTGTAACTTTGTTTTGTGCTGTATAAATAAAGTTTATTATTATTCATTCCAGTCGCACAGCAGCACGTGAAATAGTCACGAAATTGAATGTACAAAAATGCGTTTTCACATTTGTGTACATAGACACAAATTTAACGTTTTCTTTGTGATGGTCAGCACGAAATCAATTCTTATTTAATCCACGTACTTGTGAACCAAGTATAAAGAGCGATGAACGCTGCGTAGGGAGGAAATCAGGGTGAATGGGTGAGTCAAAAAATACCAGACTTTTGCCCAAGAGACTGGCGTTCGTGTCCCGTGTAAAACCAGAAGTCAAAGTGGATTTATTTTTCACGTAACTTCCGTACTTAAGTTACGACACTTCCAGTGTTATTTCAACCCAAACCGTGATCTTTTCCTAAAGCTAACTAAGTAGTTTTTGTCACATAACTTCCGTACTTAAGTGACGGCACTTCCGGTGTTATTTTAACCAAAACCGTGATCTTTTCCTGATGCTAACTGAGTAGTTTGTTGCCTAAGTCTAACCAATTTGATTTTTTCCCAAACCTAACGAAGTAGTTTTAGCTCTTACTGGAGCATAAATTAACACGTGCGTCTCGTGTTGCCGGACATTCGTAGGAAAAAGCACGAAAAATATGTCGTTGAAAGTCGTGCTGAGGGTCACGAAAAAAAAAGGGAAATTCGTGTCTATGAACACGATTCAAATAGATTACATTTCTTGGCTATTTCACAAACTGCTGTGAGACTGAGCTGTATTATTTCTGATTATGTAGACTATCAAACTGTTTGTCTGTACGTACTTGCTCTCCTCCGCCGGTGTCCCGTCCTCCGGTGAGGACTCTCCGGGTAGCGAGCCGTCGCTGGTCCAGCTGGTAGACTCCCGGGCTCGTCGACGGCGCTCCCTCTCCACCTCCTCAGCATCCTCCACGCTCCTCTGAGCTGTCAGCCTGCAGACGGAGGAGGACACAGTTAGCGACAGAATACCAGTAAGCTACTCCAGGTGAAGTAAATCTCAAATGTATCTGTAGTTGAGCACTTTTATTTTCCAAGCAGAATATTGGATGTTTTACATTTTATTCTATCGTACATACAGTAGACAATTTATGCTCCAAGATTGTTGGACCCATCATATATCATTTTTTGCTTTTTATACTACGTCACGTCCTCTCAGCATCGTTCATTATTCTACGTCACTAGCTCTGAGAGTAGCATATTCATGTGGATGCGTTTACATTGCAGTCAGTACAGATTACATGGTGTGAAATGACACGCCAAAAGCAACAACAGTGTTGTGATAGCACAGGAAATGACTTGATGACTTGATGATTGATCAACCGGACACATTTTCTCAATTAATTGATTTACTGTACGGTGACAAATTGCTGGTTTTGTCAACATTTCAAAACTCTAAAATATTCAGTCTACAAGGATATACCATAAAACAGAGAAAAGCAGCAATAATCCAACACAGTCTCACGGCAGTTCATGAAATAGTCACAAAATTTAATCTATCTGATTTGTGTACATAGACACGAATTTCTTTTTTTCGTGTGAAACTTAGCACAACTTTCAACAACGTCTTTTTTGTGCGTTTTCCTACGAATGTCCAGCAACATGTGACGTAAGTGTCAATTTCCGCTCCAGTCTTTAAACAAAAACAAAAAAACTTAGGTTTAGGAAAAGATCGCGGTTTGGATTAAAACAACACTGGAAGTGGCGTAACTTAAGTTCTGAAGTTACGTTACAAATAAATCAACGTTGACTTCACACGGGACATGAACAGCGGTCTCCTGGGCGAATGTCAGTTTTTATTGATCCATCCATCCACCCCAACCTCCTCCCTACACGGCGTTCACCGCTCTTTATACTTCCCGGTTCACAATTACGTGGATTACATATGACTAAATTTTGTGCTGACCATCACGAAAAAAATGTGAAATTCGTGTCCATGTAAACGAATCAATACATTTAACTTTGTGACTATTTCATGAACTGCTCACATTTAAGAAGCTGGAAATAAAGGATGTTTGTAAAGTGACTGAAAGGATTCATCAATTATCAAAATATATATCATAATATTTACAATAATTTCTCCACAAAATGTTATTCATTGTGCAAAAAAACATCTTTATACTGTAAAATGTGCGCTCAGAAATGAGACAAATATAATTCCACATAAAAGATTAAGTTGTCAGAAACTTTGAAAAGTTTCTCAGCTCAATGACACAAAATCCCTCAAATTACCAAATCACTTAAATGCTGATTTTAACACGTAATGAGTACTTTTCCATTGTGGTACTGCTCCTCACAGATGATGTCTTTAATCACTGGTGGTTGGGAAACAATAAATGAGAAACATTTGTTACGTATCACACGACAGACTCATGGTTGCTTTCTCAACAAGGAGTCAGTGAAGTCGTGAGGAGGATGAGATCCAACCGGAACAACATCTGCAGAGCTTCGGACCAGAAATGTTTATCTGCAGGATAAACACATGTGCTCTTCACCTCGTGTCCAGCGTGACATCACAGCATTTATTACAAACACTGTTAATCTTTATTTATCCAGAGACGAGGTGCCAAACATGAAGACTCACACATGAATGAATGATTCTCTCAACAACGACAGCTTTAATCCCAGAACTTCCCCTCAGCTGGAGACAACATGGTGACGTGAAACAGAGTGTTTCTTCTTCACTTTAAAGCATTTTATTGTATTGTATTATATTATGTTGAAAGAGGATTTTTGGATCTTGGAAATAGAGTGAACGTTAGCTGTGCTAAGTTTGGAAATAACTTAAAGGGTTAATTCGGATTTTTTGAAGTGGGGTTGTATGTATACTTCGGCGTTCTAGGAGGTCAAATTACTGCTTTTGTGAATGGAGTCTGGTGGCTTTGAAGAGAGCGATATAACATCTTCAGTTCCCCGTCAGAAAGGGCTGTCTGACGGCGAGGTGAAGCGGCTGTCGACAGGAGCAGCAGAAAAAATTATTTTAGCCACCTCAAAAAAAATCGATATCAGTTTAATTGTACGCTACATTTAGAATATTTTCATCGCTTTACCTCGCCGTCTTGAAAGCCACCAGACTCCATTTACAAAAACAGTAATTTTACCTCTCAGAGCAGGGGAGTCGCTGGTCTACCGCTGCATCGATCGGTTAGCTTGTTTGTGTTATTGTGTGGCTTTCTGATCTGAACTAACGTGGTGTCCCGAGCAGTACGTTGCTTAGCTTTCTGCCGGTACTCCTGTCTGCTTCTCCAAACTGGGAGCACGCCGACCGCCATCAACGTTACTGTATGTGACGTTAATACACTGACTATACTTCAGGTCACATGGTATAAAGTTTAAGAATTGCTTGAAGGGAAAATAGCATTTCGACGCTAAAACATACTTTGACCAAAATGTGAATGTTCAGACTTGAATACATAAGGAACGTTTTTACTGAGTAAATCCGAAACCTGTAAGCTGGTCTCTAGTTTGTGTTGATGTTGATCTTGTTTCAGGACTAACAGCCCGATAAGCTCCATGTGGCTGCTCAGGTGTCCAGTTACTGAACTCACATTTGGGTTCTGGGTCACTAACGGATCCCTAATGGCTCCATCTGTTCCTCCTCTTTAACAGAGGGGTCGATGAAGGTCAGACACGCTGTGACCTCTGACCCTGTTTGCACCTTCCTGTGTTCTCATCAGAGATTTACATTAACCAGATTCAGGGATAAAAACTGATTAATAAATTACAAAAACTCATCATTTCCTGCAGCTCCACACTGTTCTCCATCACTGTTTATAGCTTTACAGCTTTTATCACATCAGATTTCTGCTATTTTTGCTACTTGAGCTCTATTGTTCTAAGTAAATATTCTGAAATAAGTCTAAATAAGACAACTAAGTGTGACAACAAATCCAGGTTTAGTTTCTGCAGCTGACTGACAAGAGACTAATCCAAAAGTAATCACTGTAAACGTCTCTTAGAGTTAAAGATATGATCCTTGGGTATGCGCCAAAACCAGACCGGCACAGTGCCGGATCAAGATTCAACCTTCAACCAGAGGTCAGTTACTGATAAGCTTTAACACTCGTCAGCATCAGCATCACTTCCTCCTCCTCCTCCATGTGTCCGTCCGTCCTTCCTGTGGGCAGACGGAGGGACGAGCAGAAAGGAAGTGAATGGACTGACAGAGGTTGAGAGGCCGGTGAACAGCTGGATGTGGGTCAGAAACTCTCTGATGGAGGCTGTCCCTGGACCGGGTGAGAGGGGTGAGGAGGTTGGTGTTGGTGGATCTGAGGTTGCAGGACAACACTTTCTCACTCTCACCTCGTCAAATACCACCGCTTGGTCAGTGCCCCTTGGCATCGGAGGCCGACACACTTTTTTAGCGTTACTTTTGGACGGACCGGGGACGGCCTGTCAATATACGCTCTTTACATGCATAGTGTCCTTTCAAAATAAACTTCCATTTTCACAGGAAGTTAGGTTTAGGCAACACAACCGTACAGCTAGGCTTAGTTTGGTCTTGGTTGACGTTAACTTCACTGACTAGCGAGTCACGGGTCTCACTGGACTCAAGATACTAACGACTCATGTGACTAACGGGGCTGACGACGACTCATGTCACCAACAGCTCATGGCACTAACGACTCACGGGACTAACGACTCACGGGACTGACGATACTAAGGACTCACGTGACTAAGGACTCACGTGACTAAGGACTCATGTGACTAAGGACTCACGTAACTCACAGGGCTGACAATACTAACGATTCAAGTGACTAGGAACTCCTGTGACAAAATAAGTCAACATTACTTTTAGGGACTCTCACGCTATTAATACTACGTCAGTTGCTTCAACGGTCGAATCTCTGCGGGTGGGTTTACATTGGAGTTAGTTGAAAGCCCGGTTCGTCACATACTGTTGCTAAAGGGTGCTTCCATGCGTTGGTCTCCCGATGCTGAGGGGCGCTTACCGATCATCGGTATTTGACGAGTTGGGAGTGAGAACAAGTTGTGCAGGTGGGAGTATGCCGGTACAGGAGGTCAGTGAGGTAGGAGGAGGCTTTGTAGGTGATTTATATAGTATTATACATTATATACATTATTTAGTGATCCTGAGTGAGACACTGGAACATCTGTGGTGTATAAAATCTGTCTCTGGTTGCTGGTTTGTTGACAGTTTTGGTGTTGAAAGCTGCCGGGCTTTGAGCCAGCAGACTGTTTGAGCTAAACTCTGTTACGTCTCCTTTCTGTAATCATCTGCTCTGCTGACTCAAACATCTGATTTGGACTAAATAATTAGGTGATTTTGAAATACCAGGATTACCGGCAGCTTTACTTCCTTCTTCTCGTCCTGTGTTTTATCAAAACTAAATCTCTCTCTCTCTCTCCCGTCGTCTAATCATCAGAAACCCTGAGAGCCGGTCTGGACTGTGTCGGGCTAGACGTTACCTCTCCAGGCAGTTACATGTGCAGAACGCTTTCACTTCCTCAGCGGGAGTCGAGCAGGTTTTATGTAAACTGACACCAGAGGCAAGACTGAGCACGCTGCCTTCATCAACGTTTCCTCAGATTAAAGGCTGACATAGTGCCCTTGAGCCCTGGACGTCAGTGTGATTGGCAACAAGGTTCAAACCGTCACCTGAGCCGAGGAGTCAACACTAGAGAGAGACCACTTTTCTTCATGTAAAGATACGTAAAATGAGCTAATTCAATAATGACTATTTCATATACATATTACTTTACACCATATTAAAAAATATTTTTTGTTACAAATCATTAATATGATTTTTGTCATCTAAATGCGCCTGTCCTACACCTAACATATTTTATATTTTTGTGTGTATGAAGACTGACATCTTTGGTTACTGTTTTTTTCAGGGTACATTTTTCCCATATTTTTAGAAAATGTTTTTATATCAATATTTACAATGATGCACATTAGTGTAATATTGCGGTAAGGACATTTAGTGATGAAAACCATAAAAAAACAACATGTTACAGATTAAAATCTTAACCGCTATATGTAATTTTGTGTACCTGTTTATATTTATTACATACTCTGATGGTTAAAATTAAAATTCATAGAGGTTGATTTCTTTTGGAGTCAAAAGTGACCGTAGTTGCAGAAACACCCTTTTATACACTACACTACATATATAAGAACATATAAAGGTTGAAAGGTGCTTTTTTTCGCTTTTGATGGATGTTAGGCTAGCAGTTTCCCCAAGTATCTAGTCTTTGTGCGAAGCTAGCTTAGCAGTTTCCCTCTGTTTCCAGTCTTTTCTTTCCAGGCCTCACCGAGATCACATCCTTCTTCTCGTCTGACTGACAAAATTATGAATTGTGTATCAAACAGTTGTCCTGTTTCTTCAAATAAAAAACAGTCTCCCAGAGTTTTGGAGACACAGCTGGTTGCCAGCAGATATTTAAGACTTTAATAATTCAGTTCTTTCATCACCAACATCATAAGCAACCACCAGAAACACGACTCAGAAACCAGATAGAGAGCTCCACCACCTGCCAACACACCACCTCCACCACATATTGTTGCTCTCCACCTGTCTGCACTTGTTCAGGTTGCTGTCTTTATAGTCCGGCGACGTCTCAGCGGATCGACAGTGAAAGACGGATTCACTGCCGGGAGGAGGAAAGGTTAAAAGTATTAGCAGCTCCTTTGTGAGCTCACATGCTGTCAGCAGAGGGATGACTCGGTTGAATGACACAATAATAACACGGTTGGCTTTTAGCCGGGGGGACAGACGAGGATGGTGGGAACACATTTGTGAGATGAAGTCATGGTTGTGTTGAGACAAGTCGGGGCGGTGGAGGGCACTGAATCACTCTCATGCAACGACGACAAAAAAGACGACACTTCCCAGAAAAGAAGTCACCGGATGTGTTGTTGGGAAAGAGCTTCAACCTGCTGAGAGACGACCTGTCTGTGTTTTGATACGTCTCGCAGCTTCTGTGTCTTCACCATCACCGTCCACACTGAAATATCAACAACTAGGCTATTTGATGGATTGCCATTAAATGTTATACACACATTCGTGCTTCCCAGATAAAGAATCCAACTGACTCTGGACGTCCTCTGACCTTACATTGTAGTTACTTTAAAGCCCACTGCATCTCATACAGACACTAAATGGTGCCTTGTGCGTCGGTATCAGACACCCGGGGAATGAGAACGGGCTGAGCGTGCAGAGATGAGCTGGTATTTTATGAGTTTGTTCATAAAAAATGTTGCCAAATCCTGTCAGAAGTAGGCTACGGCAAACACATCTTTCTTCTCCAGAGCAGCTTTAAGCACAGTGAGTCCTGCTCTAGGAGTGATGCTAAATCAGTTGAGGACTCTTAAGGGTGAAAATCCCTAAACTGACAGTATTAAATCCTTTATAATAAGTAATCAGTTCATCAGAGATGTACCCATTATCTACCAGAGAGGAGTTTGTGCCGTCTGTGTTTACATTACGTCATCATACTGAGGTGATCTGCTCTCACAGATAGGACTCCTGGAAACAGGAAACCCACTCTGTTTACTTTCCCTCGGCCCTTTTAATGCAGACAACCTGCGGAGGGCGAGCTCAGCGCCGCCATCACTCATCAGCTAACTCCACCCCGAATAACATTCCTCAGCCTCTTATCTCCCCGTATCATAAACACCGAGGACCCCCCACCCATGTGTGGGGGATTCAGAGGTCAGAGGTCGCAGCAGTCAGTTTGTTTTGAAGCAGGTATGCCTCCTGAATGACATCAGCCAGAGGGAGCTGATTGAAAACAGCCGTGCTGCCTTGACCCGCTGCACTCCATCTGATAACAACATGTTTTAGAAAATACAGCAGTATCACTGTGAAATACAGTCACAATGAGGTAGTTTGTTACATTCAACACAACTGGTCATGTGACTTCTGGGCCACAACCCCCAAAATTATGTTCAAAACAAAGGCAGCTGGTGCGCCACGAGTAAAAATCTAACCAGCCGTTTAACGTCAGTAAATGAGACAACAGAGATAAATCAACAGACGGTTGGTGCTACATAAGCACAAATAAAGGAAGCAGGACAAAAAATAAACACTACAAGGACGTGAAAATCAAACGCCTCTTTCATCACCTCAGTTGGGCTTGAATGCTGTTTTAATCTGAACAACAGCTATGAAATAAATGCAGTGGAGTAAAGGTATAAAGTAACAGAAAATGGAAATACTCGAGTACAAATACCTTAAAACTTGTACTGAAGTACTTACTTTCTGCCATTGTTTGAGGTAAAGATAAATGTGTATGAATACATGACGAAGAAGACGACAAAGAAGAAGAAGACGACAACAAAGAAGACGAAGAAGAAGACGATGACGACAAAGACGGTGAAGAAGAAGACGACAACGGCAACGAAGAAGAAGGCGACGACAATGACGACGACAACGGCGACTAAGAAGACTATTGACAAAAACAAGAGGGCCAGGCCTAAAAACACAGATTCATTTTCAGCATTAGCTCTGATAAAGTAGATAAAACATTCAACGTTTCCACAGGATCATCTCTCCAGATTAACTTCATATTATTAACCAGCAAGCTGTAAAGTAAAAGGTTCAGAACAACTTATAAATATATAAATATATCTGTCTCAATCTCAGGTCGTTACAGTGCTGCTGAAGAACATCGTCTACGATACGATCAACAGAACAAGAGCTTTTAGTCTCAACCTATGAACCATATGAATATTTCTGAAAGGTGACTTATATGATAATAAACCAAATAAATTGGATTAAATGATAAAATCAAATCACAGGAAACGCGTGCAGCAGTGCCGGGATCAAACTAAACGTCCTGCAGAATGAATCACGCTGTCGGATGTGGATGATGGATGTCAAACAGTTGAGCTAAGAGTCCGACGGCCTGCGAGTGTTTTTAGAGTGATGTCACCGGCACTCCTCCAGACTGATGCCATCTGCTGAGTGGACTGAATCACAGCGAGACGCCGCCGCCTCCTCCAGCTGTTATCTGCTTTATGAACCTCTGTTCTAGCTGTGACTCAGAGGTCTCACTGATTACAACACAGAGGACGAGGCTCACAGATCCATCACGTATTACAGTCACTTTATTACAAATCAGCTTTCTAGAGAAACTCTGGAGTAAATGGAAAGTCACTAGTTACACTGAGAGGGAGGATTTCTACATTTACGCCCACAAAGATTCACACACTTGTCAAGCATCTGATGAAAGACTCTTTGTCTTCAAACTAAATATGTTTTTGATGAGTAAATCTAGACTAGAGGAAAAAACCCAAACCAGACGTCCATAAAATAAGAGAGACCTGAGGACGACATCCACCACAGAAGTCCTAATAAGACAAAAACTAGGGCGGTCAAAGTGACCTCACAAAAAGACAAAAGTCCAGACAAAAAGACGAACATGTTGAGGATTATTTGACAACTTCTACGACGTGTTGGGTGACCAACGGGAGCACAGAGAGCTCTTCAACTGTAGACATGGAGATGAGAGAGAGGACTGATATAACGGATATAACAAATGACACAATGACCGTCTCCAACATTACAGGATGAGCTCTTATCTCCTCCATTACAAACCACTGCAAAAACAAAAAGACAGGACGTGTCGCCACCCGAAAAACAAAAGACTGTCTCAGGTGACCTTTAACCTCTGACACAGGTCACCGACACCACTTCCCCTCTCTGTGAAACAGCCTCGGGCGCCTCAAACCTCCCAGTCAGTCTCTGGCTGCCTTCATTTATTTTAATACAAAAACAATCACGATTACTGAGCTGCAAATGGATTATTAATGTTGTCCTTTTGTTTTGATTGTCTCATGTGAGCGGAGGTAAGTCGATTAAAAAATCCCCCCCAAAACCCTGCGTGACCCAAAACACTCCCGGTAATCCCACTGTTCCCATTAGGACAGACGTGTTTACCACACAAACACTCCTCTTTATCCTCATCTGAAATGCTTCGTTGTTCTCTCCACATCTCAGGAGAATATTCCTCCACTGAGTCAGATAAAAATAATACAAAATAAATGTGTGTTTGTGTTGTGTTTAAATATTAACCGGAACAGAAACAAACAGAAACCAGAAGCAGATCGATCACATACCTCAAAAGGTTTTGTAAACCCTGTTTGCTGGAGTTTCTCCTCACCAGAGCGTTGGACATGTTGGCCTCTTTTTTTCTTCTTCTTCTTCTTGTTCTTCTTCTTGTTCTTCTTGTCTCCGTCTGGTAGAAACAAACAGATCACACACCGGCCACTTAGAACAACTTTCTCTTCTTCTTCTTCTTCTGTTTAGTTTCCACCTCGACACTGACGGCGTCGTTCTGTCCTGCAGCCGCACCGAAGCCCTCAAACTTGAATGTGTGTGTGTGTTTCACTTTTAAAGACTCTTCTAGTGGCTTCACACACACCCACACACACACACTTTCTAGTTGTATATCACACACACAGTTTTCTCCCCTGCAATGCTTGTTGGGAATGTCAGCGGTGTGACTCCCTCCTCTCTTGGAGGCTGGGTTTTTAGTCACTACACCCCCAAACCCCCCCCCTCTACACACACACACACACACCTCGCCCCCCCTCCCTCTGTCCTACATGTGGTTTTCATTGAACAGCTCAGAGCGGCGGGGCCCAACATCTTTTTCTTTCTGTGCTGCCTTTCTCTGTTATGTCGGGTCATGTGGTCTCTTCCCTGAGGGGGAATGAAAGACGATACTCACTCACCCCCCCTCAAAAAAAAAAAAATCCACTACTGAACTGTCCCCGTCTCAACATTTCAATCTCCCTCTGATTGCCAAAGCAGCACATTATCCAGCCTAGTCGCACAGCAATTTGTGAAATAGCTACGAAATTTTATGTTTTGCCTAAGCCTAACTAAGTCAATGTTTTCCTCGTTGCAAAATACATCTCTAGGATGCGCTGGGATGCAGCATCAGTGATGCTAAAAGTTTGCGGGTGGAACTTGCGCTTGTGAATTTTGATTACGTTCATCAATCTACGTACTGTGTAGTCTGCATGCGGCTACATGCACCGGACCGTGACTCCGTACGTGACGGTTTGGAACGAATACACGAACCGTTACAGCCCTATACAATGTAAAATACTCTGATACAAGTAGAAGTCCTGCATTCAAAGTTTACCTTTTTGTAAAAGTAAAGAAACGAGTATTATATATATAATATTTATATATAATCAGTATTACGAGTTTGGCTTACAGGTGAATATTTCAACATTTTAGGACTGATACGATTTCCTTCAGACTCCGGATGTGGTTAGCCTAGCTTAGCATAAAGACTGGAAGCGGAGGGGAACAGCTAGCCCGGCTCTAAAAGTAAAAAATCCATCAACACCTCTAAAGCTCGCTAACACAACAATATTGGAAATGTGTCTTGAAGACACGGCTTCTGAAATGCTTCCAGTGAACATGAAGGACACGGACACAAATTTTACTGATTGCAATGCAAACTCCGAAAAAAACACCAACAACACAGCTCTCTTCCACTGTTCGTTATTAAGTCCGATTTCTGGACCAAAGAGTTTATTTTACAGGTGAGCAGTGATGGAGGAAGTACTTGGATTCTCTTAAACCCACCGGTCATTACAAAGTCTTACTGTGCAGCAAAATGTTGCTCAAACTCACAGAACTTTATTTTAAATTCCAAAAATATCAAATATGTCAGGCTGGATTTATAAAATAAGGCACAAAACTTCTTGAATATTTCTGTTTGATGGGACTGTGCAGCCATAAAAATATGGAGTCTTGAGTTGTTTCCTGTCCTTTTCTTTTTCTGCTGCACAAACTTGTGTTCCAATTTTCAATTTTTTATTCTGGAATAAAAATCTTCTTTAATCTCGACACCCACGTTGATATCCAGCTCGGCTGAATTTGTTTGCTGAGGTCATGAAACCGTCTCTCGCCTCTTCACACAAACAAACTCGGCGTCTTTGTCTTCACCCCCCCCGAAACGCTCACACTCACATAATCAAACACACCACCGTTGCTACAGTAACCCACTCATCACCATTCACCCCTGGAGTGTCGGTAAGTCTTGCTCGGTGGCACGTCAGACAAAAGGGCATTCTGGGAATTCATGGCTTGGGCGACCCTCCCCCCCCCGTCATGCTCGTGCTCATAAAACAGAGCTGTGGTTTCCAACAAACACTGGCTGACCTGAACACAACCTCGACACTCAGACGCTCTAAAACAAACAGAAACGTTAAAGGTAGTAATAATAATCTAATGATAGAATATATAATAGTACAAAGGTCACAGTTTGATACTTTGATGACAAATGTTATGAGAATAAAGACATAACATTATGAGAATGAGGTTGTAACGTTTTGAGAATAAAGTCGTAACATTTAGTGAATAAAGTCGTAACATTATGAGAACAAATTCGTAACATTATGAGAACAAATTTGTAACATTATGAGAATAAAGTAGTAACATTATGAGAATAAAGTCGTAACGTTATGAGAATAAAGTCGTAACGTTATGAGATTAAAGTTTTAATGTTATTAGAATAAAGACATAACGTTTTCAGAATAACGTCGTAACATTTTTTGGAATATAATCGTAATGTTAAGAAAATTAAGTCGTTACATTATGAGAATAAAGTCGTAACATTATTCGAATAAAGTCGGAATGTTATCAGAATAAAGTTGTAATATTCTGAGAATAAAGTCTTCTTGTTATGAGAATACAATCTTATTGTTATAAGAATAAAATAGTAACGTTTTGATAATAAAGTCGTAACGTTATGAGGATAAAATCGTAACGTCTTCCTACTGTGCTATTGGAAAAGTACATAAAGATGAACATTTATACACTAAATTATCTATCAGCTAATCAATCATTTTGATATTTGAGATTTGATTTGTTAATAATGAAAATAATGATTTGTTGCTGCCCTGAATTCGACAACCTTCGTGCATCACAGACGTTCACAACATCCCTGTTTTAATCTCGTCCAGCTTCCCTGCTGGAGAACAAAGACTTCCATCCATCAGCAGAGAAACAACAACTCTCTCCGTCTGTTGGTTCACTCTCAGCTCAAAGCAAACAGCCCATTTGGTTCCCTGGTTATCTGCTGATGCCAGGTATCGATGGAAAACACTCCCACCTCCATCAGACCAGTGCTGTTTCAGATTTAAGAGGTTGAAGTGTCTCTCTCTAATGTCTTTCACTATCAGAGGCTCTTTCCACAGCTGTATTTACAGAGTTAAACTCACAGGAAGCCTTTTAGATTTTAACAACAGACAATCAGTCCTACGCTTTTTTATTCTTGTGATCACATGAGGTGTTTTGTAATTTTGACATGAGAAGTTTGTCCTTTAAATCACAACGTAAAGGTTTCAGTCTGCTTCAAACAAACTACTTAGATGATGTGTTGTTGGTAGAAAGTATATTTAATAAAGTACTTATATATTCACATTTTCTGCTACTTTATACTTCTAATCTACTACATTTCTGAGGAAACGTACAGCTGTAGCTACTAATTATGTCCCAGATTAATATAAAACACACATGATACACTTATAAGATATAACAGTAACAGTAAAATGCTGCTCTTGCATTGATACTTCAGTATTAATAATGTCTTATGTAGCTGCAACCTGGTCTCACGTGAAGGTTTATACATACCACGACATTACGCGTGTCATGAGTATGCATTTTAGCTATTTCACAATTGTACGCCGCTTTTTGTGTGTCATTTGTACGCCACGCAAATGTCTGCAGTTAGATTTAGGCAAGAAAACCACTTAGTTAGGTTAAGGGAAAATGTCATGGTTGGGCTTAAAACAGAGTGTTACAGGAATGCGTCCTAAAACCCAGAAATGAGTTAGCATTTTAGCACTTCCAGTTCCCTCGTCTGGAAGTCAATGGGCTTTTACTTAGATTCCTGAAATAAGGTGTGTGGTTAACACAAGCTGAAGAGATTTTAATGTTTTTTTCTACAACATAAAATACGTCAGTGGCACGTGACAAAACAAAACAAACAGTCTCAAACACGGGTCTTCTGGTTAAAAGTCTGATATTTGTTGGACCAGCCCACCATAAGTGATTTTTCTCTCTTTTTATACTACGTCACTAACTCTTACCGTAAACACGGATGCATTTACATTGCAATCAGTCAGTATAAGCCAAGTATACTTATATATATACGTATATCTAAATGTATGATATTTTAAGTTTAAAAGAAGTCTACTAATAGCACACCTGAATAAACTTCTATTTGGTAAGTGGAGTCTGTTTTGCTTGTTTGTCTGCAGCAGGATTAAAGCTCCAGGTCCTCTGGAACAAAAGCTCATTGCTGCAGATCTCCTCCCTCGCTCTGTTGATCCATCAGAGGGCTCAGGGAGTGTTGACCTCCTACCAGACTGTGTTCCTGCCTCTCAGAGCTGCTCTCATCACCTCCCACTCAGACAGGCTCCTCTCAGGGCTCAGAGATCTCCTCGCCTGACACCGAGAGCCCGACAACACCAGCTCCCCCCCCCCCACCTGACGAGGATGAGTTTACACGCTGGAATCCAGTCACAAGTTATTCGAGAGTAGGAATTAAGCCGTCAGCAGCAGCTTTGGAAGTGATATTACAAAGATGTCACATCTGTCAGGTTAGAGTGGTGTATCTTCAAAGCTGGGAAAAAGCAGCAACATCCAAGTGAAAATTTCATCTCATATTTTAGAATTTCACGAGAGCTGCCTTTCTGTATCGGAGGGAAAAACATAAAATGACGACAAAACTAGTTTGTCCCAGAAGGAGGGTTAAGTGTCTACCTGCCCGTAGAGGTCAGAGGTCAAGAGGTTTTCCAGGCTAGTCATTGTGGAGCCAGCCCGTTCTCATTCCCATGGCGTTGAATACCGACGCTTTGTCACGCACCGCTGCATGTGATGCCGCTTTCAAATAAGTACAATATAAACCATCCACTGCAACAATAAACACTCAGAGAAAGTGGTCGGGAGTGTGGTGACGTAGTTTAAAGAGCGAAAGAGACACACTAAGGGCGGGCGGGAGGGTTCAACAACCACAAGAACATGTGATAATCGTCACTAACGTAACTTACAAAACCAAACAACGGTCAACAACGGTCTTGAACACGAGTATCCTGGTTAAAAGTTCTGTGTTTGTTCTAAACGCCTAGCACATGATCATAGTATTTATATACCTTTTGGAGCGAACAGGCTGATTATTCTGTAACAATGATCATCTCACTGATTCACTGTAACACCAAACTGAGGTGATGGTGGGAATTGAACCCTCAACCCTGTCAGAGGACCACACAGGGTCTCATTGTGCAGCTGAGTATCAGGAGAGATTCAGTTTCAGATCCTTCAGGTGAATAAAACGTGGGAAAAGAAGCTGACGAGTGGAAAGATGATCTGAAGAGAGAGATGTGATGAAGACCAACGCGGCCGTTTACTGTAAACACAACGACATCAACTCACGGTGTTACGCTGCTGATGTTCCTGAAGGCTTTTCTTCAGGAACACGATCGCTTTGTTGTTTTCTGCCTGTGGTTGTAAATAAACACGGTTTCCATGACAACACACATCTGCTGACACCAGACTCAGTGTTAATCCTTTCTCATCTGTATGTGCAGTTTATAAATACCCTGAAAGTCATAAATCCTTAAATATTGGCAAAAATCAGTGGTGGAAGAAGAACTCACATCTTCTACTTGAATATAATACAGCTGAGTCATGCATTCACAATCTTACTCAAGTAAAAGTACAAAAGTATCAGTCAAGTAACAAAAGTAAAAGTAATCATTATGCATATGCACATTATATATATATATATATATATGTGTGTGTGTGTGTGTAAATAATTTTGCATAATGAGAACTTTTCCTTTAAGAATTATTAATTAATTAGAATCTCTCTCTCTCTCTCTCTCTCTCTCTATATACATATATATAAGTAAATAATTCTGCATAATGAGTACTTTTACTTTTAGAATTAAATAAATATATATAGTATTATAATTATTGATGCATTGATGTTCATCACTTTAATGTTAAAGCTGGTAAAGGTGGAGCTCATTTCTGGGTACTTTAATCTATAATAAAACATAATTTATTAGTTTATTTTATTTGGCATTAATAATCTGAACCTGTAAAGTAACTAAAGCTTTCAGATAAATGTAGTGGACTAAAAGTGGAAATGGAAAAAATGGAAATACTAAGTACAAATGCCTAAAATTTGAACGTAATTAAAGTAAATGAGTAAATGTACTTAGTTACTTTCCACCTCTGGCACGAATAAAATAATGTATCCATTTCAAATGTTTGTTAATTTGAATATTAATGGGAGAGAAAGAAGTGGACACAGTGAAGTGATTTACTGACCTTGAGAAGAAGAAGAATCCTTGACGGCAGACGTGAAGATAAAATACTACAGTTCAGTACATGTACATGTAGTAATACACGGACAGCAGCTTTCTTCATATCGATCTTGTTTAGATGAGTTTCAGTGTGAACACCAGCAGACTCACCAGACACCTGATTGATCTGATTGATCTCAGGTGTGCTCTGCTGACAGGACACACACCTGGCTCATCACTCAACTCAGAGACAGAAATAACTCCACTTCTCCTGTTTGATGTTTGTCACTGTAATCTCCTTCTGAATATCCAGCATTGGAAAGAAGGTGCACATGAGCAGTACTTTGTTTATTCTGATGGTGTCACAGAGTGTTATTGGTCCAAATACCTTCATCACAAAAAAAGCATTAAGAATAAATTATATTGGTCCTGGTTGCTCGTAAAATCCAGAAACATTTCATTCCTTCCTAAAGTATTCCTTCCTTAAATTTATATATTTGACACTTGTGTTTATATTCTGCTGTATAATTCACACTTGTACAGCTGGATTAGTTGTCATCTTTTAGATTAGAAAATGACAAATTTTGATCAGAGATGATGACATTTTTTTACTATTTGATTATTTTGTCCTGAATTGGACCAAAATTGTGCCACTACCTACTACCTGTCTACTAATTCAGCAGTTTGCATTTTTTGCAACTAGAATTGACACAGATAAGTACAACCGAACGCTGAGTAAGACAATTCTAGGCGACCAAAAAGTTACAATTCCCAGTGCCGTGGTAGCGCCTGTCAATCACAACGTAGCCCCGCCCTAAAGTACCCCCTGCTTTATGGTCTATTTGACTCTAAATAGGACCATAATTTACTAAATGAACATCATGCTGTATTGAAGAAGACTTGAAACTAGCGATTAAGACAATAAATTCATGTTTACAATGTTTACTGAGGTAATAAATCAATCTGATCTGATCACTCTTTTCATGTTCATGTTGTTGGTTCAATAAAGATAAATTCAATAAAGATAAAGTCTCTCTGTAACAAACACTGCAGCTTCTAGTTTGACTTTTTGTATAAAGATGTGAGATGTGTTTTTACTTTTACCCTTTCACTGAAAATAATGTTTTATACGTTTATGTGAGCAACTCATGTGTTTCTTTAGTGCTACAAAATATGTTTTGATGCTTAAATAGCGCTGATCGGAATATGCATGAGGTAAAATAATACACCTCTCAGTAACGTTTACACTATAATCAGTGTTTGATACTCCAGACAGAAAGCAGACGGGCTGCAGCATCAAAGACTTGGATTGAAACTTAATGTTCATATTAAAAACCACACAAAGTGTTCAGATTTAATCAGCTGGTAAACAACATTTGTTTGGTGAAAGTGGAGACTGATCCATCCTGATTCTCCTGAGGGTTTTAAATAGATCAAACAGGACAAGAAAGAGCAGAAAGAAACCCCATACTGTATATATTATTATTAAAGTTAACTTGATGAATAGAAATAAGTCAGAGTTAGAAGTCTCTTGCACACATGAATAAAACCAAAACAATATGAGGTTCATATTGTGACAATAAAAGAAGTTGTCTCTGAATGTAACATTTTACTGCCGTTACTGTTACGTATTACATGGGACCAGAATCACAAACCAGTACAGCTACTAACCGGCCAAGTTTAGAGAAAATCCAAAAAATAAGCGGCGTGTCAGAGTCCTAACTCTTCAGTTTTGGGTCTAAGAGTTATTTTACAAAGCGATTTAGAGCTAAAACAAGCGCTATGAGGAGTTCTAGGTACCCAAGAGGACTCTGGGTCACTAAAACCTGCTCAAAGTCTGTCAGCTGCTGCAGAAAAAAAAACAGTTTTGATTGTGGGTATTGAAGAAGGATCCAGTGATCCAAGTAACACCAGAGAGGATGATCTGCACAACTCTCCACGACTGTGACTCTGAAAAATAAATCAGAAAAGATGCATGATTCATCCCTGTGTTTGTGTGAGTCTATGCAGCCCAGTCACCCAGCAGTTTGTGAGATAATCACAAAATGTAATGTATTGATTCGTGTACATAGACACAAATGTCACATTTTTTTCGTGATGGTCAGCATGAAATCAGTTCGTATGTAATCCATGCAACTGAAGCATAGAGAGAGGTGCGCCTCGTAGGGAGGAGGTCGGGGTGGATGGATGGACCTTCGCCCAGGAGGCCGGTGTTTGTGTCCCGTGTAAAACCAGAAGTCAAAGTTGATTTATTTTTCACGTAACTTCCGTACTTAAACTACGGCACTTCCGGTGTTATTTAAACCCAAACCACCATCTATTCCTAAACCTAACTGAGTAGTTTTATTTTTAAAAGACTTGAGCAGAAATTGACACGTGCGTCACGTGTTGCTGGACATTCGTAGGAAAAAGCACAAAAAATACGTTGTTGAAAGTCGTGCTGAGCGTCACAAAAAACAGGGAAATTCGTGTCTATATATACGACTTAAATAGATAAATTTCATGAACTGCTGTGAGACTGTGTTGGACTATTGGATAGTTAAAGTAATAATGTACTTCCAAAGATGAAGTCATTGTCGCTGGATTACACCATAAAATTAATAGACTAATGAAGGAAAGTCAACATACAGATGGTGTTTCTTCTGTTCTCTCCTCCTCATGTTCTGTCCTGTTCTTCAGACTTAAGTCGTCATCATAAAGGATTTTTCCAACAAAAAAATCTGATGATCGTGTTTCAGAGAAACAAACCTGGAGAACAGAGAGCAGTAAAACTCAAACTGTGTTTGCATAACGTTCTCGATCTGGTCGTCGCTCCTCCAGGTTTTTACGAGCTTTAGTCAGGACGTTTTTTATGGCAGCTTGGTTATTTTACAGCCCCCACCAGGAGCTTCCCAGCATGCAGGAGGCGTGTTGATGGTATACTGACGGAGTAATGCAGCGGTGAGCCCACATTCAGGTGGAGGAATGCGGCCTCATTAAAGCAGTAGAGAGCAGGAACATTCCTGCAGCGTGAGGTAAAGCCATTCAGCGGAGATACCAACAAAACCAACACAGTCTCACAGCAGTTTGTTAGATAGTCACAACATTTAATCCATTTGAGTCGTGTACATAGACACAGATTTATTTATTTTTTCGTGACGCTTAGCACGACTTTTAACAACGTACTTTTAGTGCGTTTTCCTACGAATGTCCAGCAACATGTGATGCGCATGTAATGCAGGCAATAAAACTACAACTATTTTAGGTTTAGGAAACAAAACTAAAACTTCTTTAGGTTTAGGCAACAAAACTAAAACTTCTTTAGGTTTAGGCAATAAAACTACAACTATTTTAGGTTTAGGAAACAAAACTAAAACTTCTTTAGGTTTAGGCAACAAAACTACAACTTCTTTAGGTTTAGGCAATAAAACTACAACTTATTTAGTTTTAAGCAACAAAACTACAACTTCTTTAGGTTTAAGCAATAAAACTACAACTTATTTAGTTTTAAGCAATAAAACTACAACTTCTTTAGGTTTAGGCAACAAAACTAAAAGTTAAATTCAGGGAAAAACATTGTGTTTTGGGTTAAAATAACTACGAACACAAAGACAACTACACATTGTTGGTTTCACACGGGATGCAAACTCCGGTCTGCTGGGTGTTTTGTGTCTCATCCACCGTCCCCAATCTTCACCCTTTATGGAGGTTAACACTGTCTATATTACAGCACCTGACTTCCACTTCTGCTCCTGTCATAATTACTACGGCCACTAGAGCTCGCTGTTGTGTTCTTTATACCTTCTCTCTGTGGTCAACCATGTGAATAGATGATAACACCTACTAGTGTGTGTAGTAGGCCCCTATTGACCCACATCTATGGAGCTTATAGCAACTGATAACGCCTATTTAATGGCCTGACAACAGTCTAATCGGCTGCCTGTAGAGGATCGTGGGCCGCAGAGCACTTTGGTGGATTCAAAAAGAAATAAATCATCCGTCCAGATTTGACAACAAGCGTACAGAGAGGCTGTGAAGAGCTGCTGAAAGTGAAACCATCTGGGACAAACTGGGGAAGGTAATGAGATTTTGAGTAGGCACTAAATGTAACGGCACTCCTTGAACTTTTACGATGACCTCCGGCCGGCTGGACGTAATAACCCTAAATGACTTTACAGCCTGGGTCGGTTAGTAGGACGTGCTTAGGTTACAGTCATGAGGTCTGCAGGGAGACGGCGTGACGGAGGGAAGGTCTGCAGAGGTCTGACTCAGCAGAGTGAGGAGATGGAAAAAGACCCGACGCAGTTCATAAAGAGACAAAAAGTAAATATAAAGTAAGGTAGAGGGAACAGAGGAGCTGTGGACCATCAAACTGGATTAAATTAAACAATATAAATATTCAAAATATTTATGCATCTGCACCAAAAACTAATGCCTTGTTCCTCTGGTCAAACTTTCCACCAAATCATTTCCCCCCAAAAAGGACAGCTACAACACTTTTTAATCAGCTGTTCCCCTCATGTGACAAAGAAGTGCTGCACATGGACTGTTTCTGTACAGCTATGAGTCCTCGACTGTCACATACTGTATGTACGTTCACAACTCAGTCAAAATATACATGATGGAGGAAAGGAACGATAATTTGGGATCGATGAAGTAAACATTTTCAAGATTACAGCACGCTCCCCAAGTTCAACTACATCTTACAATCACTGCCGGTGACAGTCCCAATTAAGTATTTCCACAAGTTTAATCAGCTTTGTAGCCCTCGATCGACCCCTTCCTGATTACGACCTCTAGTATATGGTACAATCCATGCCTACGTATCGGTAAATACCCATTCTGTTGGAAAGAATGGGTGCAGAGTGGTATTCCAGTGCTCGGTAAACCTTTACATAGAGCCGAACCTGAAATTCGTCAACGAAAAGATGCAGAGACCCCCTCTTTTATAATCTCCAGCTATGGTAGGGTCCATGAAGCATCACTTTACTACTCTATGCATCTACAGAAATATAGCATCAGGCCCCTGAAAACGGTAAAGGGAACAGATTTACAGAAAAAGAATGGGTCAACATTTTACAAAGTACGTTTGTGATATTTGCACTAGGTTCATCCAATTTAAGATTATTACCTCCTTCCTAGGCGTTGGTTGGTTGGTTTGTTGGTTTGTCCGTTTGGAGGATTACTCCAGAAGTCCGTGATGGATTTGAATTAAAATTTGTGGAGGGGTGGGGTGTGGCACAATGCACAATCCATTCGATTTTGGTGGCGATCCGGATCATGATCCGGTTTAGGGGAATTTTTTTTAATAACTCCAGTCAGCCTGTGTATTAACACCATAGGCTTTAGGACATGCGCAGTGAAACTGATGACGCTTTCATGACGCTTCACCCTGCCTCTTTCCTCCTTCCTTCAGAGAGAGGGACAGAGCGAGAGAGCGGGGAGTGGAGAGAGGGGGGTGGACACCTGTGGATTCGGCGTTTTTTAACATTAAACACTTGGAGATTGTTGGAAAGAGTAACGACGACGGTTTAGGTGAGTTTTACTTTGTTTCTGTCAAGTTTGAATGAAGTGTTTTACGCTGCTCCGCTACGTACAGCTGATCTCAACATAAACAAAAATACATGTGGATGATGGCGCAAGCTGCACGGAGAGGGGGGGCAATCGTACTCGGGCAGCTTGGCGGAAGTCTGCGCTCTCCGAGTGCCATTCTAGTTAACACAATGTATTGGACACCCTCTACATTGTAGAGGGTTAAGCTTAAAAGGGACCCTGGATGCTGGAACATTAACCCAAGTTATATTGCCCCAAAGTACGGGACGTTTGGACATCAGTTCATGATTGTATCCAGAGAATTGTTGGCAGAGAAGTCCCCTTTTTGCATTTGCTGTACTCTACTGGAATATTTACATTTTCTGCTTCCTTCTACTTCTCCTCCACTACATCTCAGAGGTAAGTATTGTATTTTGTTTTTACTCCACTACATTTATCTGACAGCTTTAGTTACTTTACAGATTACAGTTCATCACCTGAATCGTCTGAAGTCAACCTGAGCTGCAGCTCAGAGCAGAAAAACAGAACAAAGACGCCCCCTACTGACCTTGAAGCAGCAGGACGAACTCCAGCAGCTGATCTGAGGTCTGTTTCAGCTTCGAGCAGGATCACCCTGATGGAGACACCAGTGAGACTTTTATTCTTCTTATTTGTGTTTGTGTGAGTTGTGAGTCTGACCTCTCTGATGTGGTTTGAAATATTCAGTTATTTTATTTATTTTGGTTTATTTGTACATCAGTTATTCTGACCGCCAGCCAAAAATAACCAGTATCAGTTTTCAGAGAACCCTATTGGTCAAAGTGAGACCCCTCTGACCTCTGAGAGAACTAATGTTTGTGTCAACCTGTAGCTCCCTCTGTCTGCCTGCCTACAAATAAATAGGCTTCTTTGCAGTGATGGAAGAAATATTCAGATCCTTTACTGCAGTAAAAGTACTAGTACCACTCTGAAAGTAAAAGTAATGTGTTCAAAACCTTATTCAAGTATTTAATACTCTTATCAACATGGGAGTGGACAAATATGCTGCTTTATGCAAATGTATGTGTATATTTATTATTGGAAACCAATGAACAACACAAAACAATGACAAATATTGTCCAGAAACCCCCACAGGTACTGCATTTAGCATAAAAAAATGTGCTCAAATCTTAACATGGCAAACTGCAGCCCAACAGGCAACAACAGCTGTCAGTGTGTCAGTGTGCTGACTTGACTATGACTTGCTCCAAACTGCATGTGATTATCATAAAGTGGGCATGTCTGTAAAGGGGAGACTCGTGGGTACCCATAGAACCCATTTTCATTCACATATCTGGAGGTCAGAGGTCAAGGGACCCCTTTGAAAATGACCATGACAGTTTTTCCTCGCCAAAATTTAGTATAAGTTTTGAGATTTATTCATCCCCCTTCCCAACCAACTAGTATGACATGGTTGGTACCAATGAATTCTTTAGGTTTTGTATGATACCAGTATCTTCACTCCACTACAATCTAAAAACCGCAAGCTGCGTTAATGTGTTAAAGAAATTAGTGACATTAAAACAAAATTGTGTTAACGTGCTATTATCGCATTAATATTGGAAAATGGTGAAAAAAGTATTTAAAACACTTCCGCATAAACAGTCTCACGCTTGCGAAGATGTGCTGCTCGTCCGTGTGAGTCCGAAGTAAAATGTTAGTGAAGATGCATGTGTTTGGGAAGTAGTGAGCGAAGGACTGGATAAATGAGACTGTGAGAGTTTGTAAACGGATGTTTTGATATAGTTTTGCTGTTGTTAAACGCGGCCCCCATTTACTTCAATTCATCCAGACTTTTCTCTGTTTTCTGATTCTCTGTTCACCGTGGAGGCATCAGAGAAAAACAACGTTTTCTTCAAGAATTCAAGGTAATACGGGATGAGAAATTGATATACAAATGATCATTTTGGGGTGAATTTTTTTCCTTTAATTGTTGTATGTACTGCACCTGAAGGCAACATACACAATGCATCCAGGTTAAATCGTCCTCAAGTGTTTTATGGCCTTTCAAACAAGAAATCATGTGTTAAACAGATTATATTCATTATTTTAGTTGTCCGAGCCACAAGCTATATCTAGAGACAAAATGTCTTATCATGCTTTTTATTCTAAAACTGCTAAAAAAAAAGGTTAAATATATGCCATTTTTATTCTAGATTTAAATCCCGGCCATAAGAGCAGCAGACTGGTGACGGAGAGAGAAAACGCAGCGTTTTTTAAAGGGAGTCTGGTGAAGTCACATGATCTAAATATAACTGTGAGGCGTCTCCTCACATTCCCCCACGCAGAACGGCGGGTTAAAGTTAGAAACTGAGGAAACTTTAGAGGTCCCGGAGCCACCGGGCCCCCGGCAGGCCGGACTGGAGGCCGAGCTCACAGCGCCATACAAGGAGAGTGATGAGTGGAGGGCGGGGGAATATCTATCTGAAACCAGCCGTGAGCTTAGAACTAGAGGAAGTTTTTGGTTACTGAATGGCAACAAACTTCAGTTCAGACTCATTATTTAAACCTACCTCGTTATAATTTAGTTAGTTAAAGTTACAGTCACCCCCCCCCCCCAACTCCCCCCTTCCAGAGGATTACTCCTGATTATTTTAGTGACCTTCTTCAGCGCCGTCAGCACCAAATACTTGTGTAAATGTACTTTCTAACATCCCACCACAACTCATCATATTTCATTACTGGATTTCTTACCTGTGTGACTCGCTGGTTTTCAGATCCTCACTGCTGCTGAGTTTAGTTTTACAGCTGATTAACAGTCATTACTTCCACCCGACGTCCCGGCTGTTATAAATTAAAACCTGATTAAGCAGGAAGAATGAAGACCAGCCTAAACTACGAGCTTTCTTAGCCCAGTTGTTATGAAAATGTAGATTACAGAATTATTTTGTATCTATATTGAATATTTTACTATTTAGATTAGATAAGAGATTTATATTAGTAGAGAGTCGATAAGGGTGAAAATAATATAATATATATATATAAAAACACATATATATATATATATAACAATGGAAAATGGTGAAGGTCTGTATGTGAAAATGTTTTTTGTCTAACAAACAAATAATAATGTATGTATGTGTATATACATGATGTGTGTGTTTATGTGATATGGATATACATATATATGTATGTATATACATATAAGGTAATATACATTCATATATACATATATATAAATATATATACATATATATATATATGTATATTACCTTACGTTTTGTCCTAAATTATATCCAATACTGTAACATCATCCCCCTAAAAAAAAATTACAAATCCTCTAACTAAATCATCAGTTTAATTAAAGTGATTCAGTGATGAAATAAATTCATCTTTTTTTTATCAAATCAACTTTCTTTAATGAATATAAATCGTCAGTTTCATCAGCATAAAGAAAGTGATGATGTCTTGACAACGAAACGAATCTAACCTCCTTTTTTCAGCCTAAATAGCTATTTGGTTTTAGAGTGCTCCGGGGATGACGTATTTGTGTAGGCCAACCAGGAAGTTAGCATCGCCCTGGTTCCCTCGACAAAAACCCAAGGCCTATGGAGAGGAGGCTGGGTCACGTGTTATCAACGCGTCATATCTTTGGGGGTATAACACATGCGCAGTAAAATCTGGTCTGCACTCGGCGGAATTGAGCCAATCGCAATGCACGACCGCAGCTTCAGTTACACTGCGCATGTGTTATACCCCATACCTCAAGACCCATGTCCACATGTGACCTAGCTTCCTTTCCATAGGCCTTGCAATAACCTAATGGGATTGTTCCATTGGGTTTTGGATTATTGCAGAAAATAAACTCTGCGGGAAACAGAAGATCAAGATAATCTCCACAAACACCACTTTATGATTTTTGAAGTGTAAATGCTATCGCCAGAAGTAAAAAGCTAACGTTAGGCTATAAACAAACTACGCCACGGTCGCATGAGCGCGAGTATAAACACAACGAGGCTGTAAAGGAGGAGAGTTGGCGTCACAGTGACCTTTGACCTTTGATCACCACATTTTCTAATCAGTTCATCCTCGAGTCCAAATGTAATGAAATTCCCTCCAGGCGTTTATGAGATATCGTGTAAATGGGACGGACAACCCAAAAACACAATGCCTCCGGCCACAGCTGTTGCCGGTGCGGAGGCATAAAAATACAGAAATATAACATTTTATTAGTAATTGAAAACCATTTATGTGTATATATATGATTTTTTTTCTCTGAAAAATATAGGATAAATAAAAAAATATTTTTAAATGATATATACATTTAAAAAAAAAATTACTTTGATGTTAGGCTCACGAAAATCAAATAAATAAATAAAAAAATCCAGTATTAATGTTGAAGGCTTTGAAGCCCGATTCAGTCCTTTGTGTTTGGAATAAAAGAGAGAATTACTGAAAATTTTAGAGACATAATTTTTGGTGTTGAGTAAAACATTTCCGTGGGTGGAGAGGTGCTAATAAAGACAACAAAGACAAAAAAAAAAAACGCACTCATTTTCTTCCACATTTGACTTTATTGTTTTTATTCAACATGGTTCAGTTAGTGTGAATGTTTCCCTGAATGTGTGGAGTTTAAGACTTGGTGTTGTGTGTGAACCTCCTCCTCCTCCATCCAGACAAACAAAGCGCCAGACAATAAAATAAAAAATAAAATCCTCAAACAGCTTTAACTTTCCTTCAGAGCGACTCCTCTCAGACACGCTAACCTGCTGCTGTTCAGTACCACCGGCTTCAACCAACACACGTGGAGTTCATATAAACACAAAGACAAACAGCAGCGATACGTTTAGGCGGTCTCAAACATCTTCTTCCTGTCGGCCTTATCCTCAATGTTCTTACGCCAGTCGCCAGCAGCTTCTGTCGGCTGCAGAGGAGAAAAAAACAAAAAGTTATTTTAATCAGAATCAAGTTTGTTGTCAAGTAAGGAAGGAAAGAAAAACAGACAATTCAGGGACGTTATAGATTTGGACTTGTACTTAGAACACAATTCTTATTCCAACTTCTACGTTGTGTCATTTCTCACACAAAAAGGCACTTTTTTGTCCAACAACTCTGATCTCAGACTTCTGGTTTTGTTTTGTTTTTTGTTTGTTTTTGACAAAAAGTCTTTTAATGAAATATCACGGTCTTCCTCTATGGAGTTTGTTCAGTCTCTGAATCAACAGTTTGAGGATAGAGGGTTTATAATTTGTGATTTTAGGCTATATAAATGAAATTTACTTGACTTGAAATCTGAACAAAACTACGACGGTATATTTGGGCCATTGTAGGTAAAACATGAATACATTACGGAGCCGGGGGTGGAGGGTAATATTTTGAGGAAAAATAAAGAAATAAATTTGGATATTCTCTGAGATTATAAAGTCATAATTTGTGAGAAAAAACTCAGAAATTCTACACATCGCTTCACTTTGCAAGGTTGGATCAACCTCATCACACCACAGATGCCACCGTTAAACACTGTGGTAACGTGAGCCGCCGAGTGCAAAATATATTAATTATATTAGTATTTATTTATGTTCATAAAAGAACAGCAGGCCATCCTTACCATACGAACACTTCTTTTGGAGCAATGCTAACAAAGCTAACATCACTGTATCGGTAGAATTAATAATTTATACGTCCCAACAAGTATTTGCTAATAAAGAGCTTTATCTGATACGTATATTTTCATTCATGATACAGATGCATTTAGCTTACAGTAACTAATTATAGTAATGCTATTGTATTTACACCTTTTTTAATAGCAAATATCGAATTCTGACTTCAGACAAACATTTTGAACAAAATCAGACACGCTAAATTAAAGAATAAATGTTATTATGATAATGTTTTTTTAATCAGGATAATTAGTGTTATTGATTTGCTTCTTTCCTTTTAATATTGTTAATAATATTAATGTATCAGTAATAATGCTAATAATGTTAACATATTAGTAATAATGTTGAGGTTTGGACTAAAATAATCAGCATATAATTAAAATAATCATTAGTTATTTGTTCAAAATGAGCTCCAGCTCAACAACTACAACAGTAAAATCCTGCTTTTACATTAATGCATCAGTAATAATAATCTAATGATAGAATATACAGTATAATAGTACAAGAGTCAAAGTTTGATAATTTAACTACATTTTACTGATTATACTGATGTACTTTTACTGAAGAAACATTTTCAATGTAATAGAGTATTCTTACAGTATTCTTACTCTAATAAAGTATCTGAAATGGTGTAAACTCACCTCCTCTTTGACCTCCTTCTTGACCTGCTTCAGGTTGGCCCTCAGGTCCATGTTGACTGTGTGCTTGGAGCCCAGCAGAGCCTTCAGCATGGTGTCGGCAGACATACGCACTTTCTTCAGAGCGGGTTTCTTCACTCCTCTCAGATCCACCACTTTGATCCTCAGGTCTTCAATCTAAGAGAAAGAAACCAAAAGATTAAAAAGGGTCATTGTTAAAACTCTCTTTGTCAAGAGCCATGTCAGTTGTTGGCAGCGTATATTTCTTTCCATTGGTGTGGGATATTAGTGGATTCAGACGAGTACAATAAAGCTATTCAAGGGCAGAAATTACGTCTTTCCCCAGCTCCAAAATCAGTTAACATTAATCCCAAATGATCTGTTCTAATACCCAGCAGGGGGAAGAATAAGAAAATAAATGTGGAAATGTAAATTGAATAACTAAATTAAAAGAATAATCATAAGCATTTTCATTTATTTTTACATTTATTTGTCCATTTATATCTGTATATATTTATTTATATATTTAAAAAAATATATATATTTATTTATTTTTTGCATGAATTTACGAGTCCCGCCCAAAGCCAACTGATTGACATCTTGGCCCTTAAAAGAATAGCTAACGTAATAGGGAAAAGAATAAAGAAAAGTAAAGGGACCAAAATAAATAAATGACATATTATAAAATAAATAATAATAATTATAAAAAAATATAGTAATTTAAATGAAATAAATAAATATTTTAAAATATATATAAATAAAGAAATATATAAAGAAATAAATGAACAAATAAATACAAGAAAATTCTTATAGTTGTTCTTTTAATTTTTTTAGTTATTATTATTATTATTATTATTATTATTATTATTATTATTATTATTATTATTTTATTTTATTTCTCTTTGTATTTTTGTATATTACCACATTTATTTTCTTATTCTTTTACAGATTAGTTCTTTTTTATGGCACTCTATAGAGGACGGGTGTACTTGGAAAAGGAAAGAAAATGAAGAAAGAAAGAAAAGATTACTGACATTGTAATTTAACTAAAGTTTTAAAAGAAAAGGTTCATTTTTGTTGTCAAATTAAATTTTTTATTTCCTTTGGTGGAAGTGTTTCTCTGGGCTTGGCCCTTCAAGGAATAGCAAAAAGGAGTAGGAAAAATAAAGGGATAAAAATAAATAACAAAAAATATACAGGAACAAATACAGTAATTTAATGAATATATATATATATATATATATATATATATATATATATATATAGATAGATAGATAAAGAGAGAGAGATAGAGAGAGAGAGATAGAGAGAGAGACACATTGAAATTTAAATAAAGGTTTATAAGAAAAGGGTAATTGTTGTCGTTCATCATGTCAGAGAGCGTTTACCTCTTTGTCACACTTCTGCACTTTGGACTCGATGTCATATCTCTCCTCATCGATCTTGTCAATGATGCCGTGGAGCTTCTTGCAGAATTCCTGTCGACATACAGACACACACAGTACTCGTGTTACATACATGTACAACACATCTAAACGTGCACTTTAATGTACAGTTTTGTGATACTACAGTCACATCCCCTTTGAATTGATGACAGCCCTAATATATATATATATATATATATATCTATTTGTTGATGTGATAAAGAAGACCTTAATCTATAATTTAAGCCATGTGTTATAAATATTTGACCCATTTTAAAGAAAATATCAGGAAGTAATTCCTGGGAACAGAAATGTTGCTGAATAACAGGAATGAAGCCAAATGCAGCAATAATAATATTCCAATAATATATATAGAACATATAAAAAACACTCTGAATGAGTAATATTACTTTTGGTATTTTAAGGACTGATTTTTACACTGTTGTTACATTTACTCAAGTAAAGATCCGAGTACTTCTTCTTCCACCACATCATTGAATGTTCTTCCAAAATGACGGCTCTATAACTGAGCCGTCGCTCTCTGATGCTCCTCTCACCATCAGGGTGGCCTGGTCTCCGCTGGTCTTCGGGGCAGGACAGTTTTCGGCCATGTAGGCCTCCTTCGCCGCGATGTCTTCCTTCTTCTCCGTTTCCAGCCATTTCTGAGCGATCGACAGGATCAGACTCTGCAGGACAAACAAACAGGTATTTCATTGTTTTATACACGGAGAACTCAGGAAGTCATTATCAACATCTCTAAAGAATCCTACGATGAAACTCATCACTTCAAACATGATCTGAAACGCTGTTTAACGCCGAACTCACACCAGAGCCGCGGCGAAGTGCGGCCGGTGGTGAACTACCATGCAATGTCTATGAAAAGCTGCAGGGGTCGCTCTCGAGCTCAGCGAGCTGCGGCCATTTGTTTCTGCGGCGAAGTGCGGCCAAACTAAAGTCGAGAAAAGTTTAACTTTTAACGGACAGAGAGGACCCGCAGCCAATCAGTAAACAGATCCTGTGACATGTTAATCTATGTTACAAAGAACTTCTTCCCGCCTGAAACACATGAACACGCCTCCCAGCCGTAGAAAAAGGTAATTTTTGCGGCAAGCCACCAAATGTGGATTAATCCGCCGCTGAAAATAGTCCCCAACACATGCACTATTTCCTCCTGTTTGAGTAACGTTTGTTAAAGATTTATGTCTTTAATAAATAACTTCTTAACCATATCAATCTAGATCTGTTTTCATGACCAATTAATTGACAATCAAGTTATTGTCATAAAATACAACCAGTACACTTTTTAAGGATTTCAGTGATTCAAATAAATAAATGTTATTAATGAAAAAGATGTTTCAAATTAGAATCACAATATTTTTTCTCACTCCAAACCCTTTTAAAGAATCACATTTTAACAATAATTCAGATTACGTAATGACGAGGTGGTATTTCAGCTGACTGACACCAAACGTGGATTAATCCGCCGCTGAAAATAGTCCACAAAAAATGCACCATTTTCCTTACATTTGATAAAAAAATAAAATATGTCAGTAAATATCCCACTGGTGAATTTTGAAGCCTTTATCTGTCTTTAAAAAGTTACTAACAAGTGGCTACATGAGACTACTAAACATCATCACGCCGACTCATCCGCCTTTACAGCCTCGTTGTCTATACTCGCGCTCATGTGACCGTGGTGTAGTTTGTTTATAGCCTAACATTAGATTTTTACTTCTGGCGATTGCATTCATACTTAAAAAAAATCATAAATTTGAGTTCATTTGTTGAGATTATCTTGCTGAATAAAACGTGAAAGTATCATAAACGTGTTTTTGCCACAGGGTTTATTTTCGGCAATAATCTAAACCCAATGGAACAATCCCATTGGCTGTTAGTGGAGGGAACCAGGGCGACGCTAACTACAAATATACATCACCCCGGCTGCACTCTATTTGACTTGAAGCTGAGAGCCACAGACAGGAAATCAGACAGAGTTGAGTTTAAGGTGAGTCCAAAATCTCATACTACGCTCTACATACTCAATATGTGTACTATCCTTCAACATACTATAGCGTGAATAAACAGTAGTATGTTTCCGCAGTCATTACCACGTCACTTCCTGAGAGCCTTTAGCGTACTAAATGTTGCATGTTAGTATGACATTTCTGATGCAACCAGACTTTTTATGGGATATGTCGACATTGTGAAGTGATTCAAAGCTCATTACTAATATTTTTAAAGCTAATAATTTCAGGACAAACTTTGAAAACCTAATTTTTTTTTATCCAGGACTGTAAGAAATGCACCTTTAATTATATACACAGAGTCTTTAAGTTACCTTCAGGTGATGCCTGCGGCTGGAATTCATCTTTTTGCTGTTTGGGAGAAAGTCAGATCAACATGTTATCATGAACTAATTAACTCTGAATTTCTTACTTTACTAAGTGAAAATATCATCTAGATGAGAAGATAATTTGATATTTTTCCAATGCAGTTCTGCTTGTTTTAAAGTACTATTATGGATTGAGAGTCAGTATTTTGGCAGATTTCTCTCATGATTTCAGGATAATATTGTTTAAACAAATAGTACTTTATAAATAAATAACAATTTTACACTTGTTTTCAGAGAGATTCTGTGCTTGTAAACAAGGATGTTATTATAATAATAAATAAGAGGATGTGGTTCAGACTTACTCAGACATCTTGGCGTTTTTTTGCGGTTCACAACCTGCATGAAAACACACATGAGAACAGATTGAGTGGAGGAAACACTTGAGTGTTTTTGACCCCTGCTGAACGCCGTAGTCGCTCAGGTCATGATGTCAGTGCGAGGTTCGCTGAGATCAGCATGTGCTGCTGCTCTGATGGACGGGCGGAAATATTTGTGCCGTAACGTGATCTGAGGCCACAGCTGAAGAGCAGCGGCGTCGACGAAACTAAACTGGGACGGTCGGGATCTGGTGTCGCGTCTCGACGGTTTACGACCAGATCGGGTTAAGAGTTAATTTAAAGAAATTCTCCAGTGATGATACTTTTAAAATACTAACTCCACATCAGGTGCAACGATCTCTTAATGATCAAAGAAATTCCCTTTTTCAAATTCAGCTTATTTTTTCTTTAATACTTTAAATATTAAGTGCCGTCTCAGAACTTACTAAAAGCTGTACAATTTCCATTTTTCTGGGTTTCTTTCAACTTAAATTTGGCATATTTAGAAACTATGATGCTAAAAATAAGAAATAACGGCAAAGAAATGAATGCAACTAGCTGCTTAATCCTGCAGACACTGAGACAAATAAATTAACTTATTAATCATTATTAATATCATCAGCCTAAAATCTGTGTTAATGACCAATTAATTGACTATTAATTACCAATTATTGTCATAAAATACAACCATTTTCACATCTTCTGTAACAGAAAATGGCACATATTTTAAGGATTTTAGTGATTCAAATAAATTTGTTTTTATTCTAAAAGATGTTTAATCAAATTTAATATGATATTTTTCTCACTCCAAACCCTTTTGAAGAATCACATTTTACCAATAACTCAAACATCATGATGACAAGTTAGTATTTTAGCCGTCAGTTGTAAGACTTTGTCGGGTAGCAGTAACTTACTAACGCCGAGCTGCAAACAGCTTCAGGACCATAAAACACAGCACAGTGCAGCTGAACGAGTCCCATAAATCCAGGTCTGCCAGGAAAAGGTCAAACGTCGGCGGCAAACATGTAGAAAGCGAGTTCAGGATGTCAGGAAGGGTCAAAGGTGGAGTAACAGAAGGCTTTTAAATGAGGGTTTTTAGAAACCGAGTCTGGCTAGTGTGTGTGGCTGCACTGATTAAATAGAAGATGCTGCTCTCAGAGAAGCTCAGAAACAAAACAAGAGAAGAAGATTTCTCACCTGTTGAGAGGAGGAAGAAGAAGAGGACCAAGACACACTTGTGGAAGAAATGAAGACACTGCCTAAGCTACACAGTGAAAAATGAAATAGGGTATATATGGTGGGTTGCGATGCCTCAGCAAAATGCTCAGATCCTCTTTATGGAAATGGATTCCCGGGCAGACCAATGGGCTGACGAGCTCCTGAAATACACCCGACCCAGCCCAGCTCTGCAAACCGCCCCCCCAACCCGTGAGTCCACTTCAGGCTTCAAGATGCAGATTCATACAGGGAGGGGGGCTAATCTGAGGCCGGTCTGACACTGTTTAATCTTCAGGTTCTCCAAACTAGAACCATAATAAGGGATCTTCTTTCTGTTTACCACCTGAAAATATCCCTTAAAGAGCTTTAATGTTGTTTTTAGAGCCAATATCTGAAATTTAAACCCCAAAACGACTTTTAACACCTCAGTCGCCAGAATAAAATGTTGGCATTGTACGTTTCTGTAAACCACAATATTTTCTAAGTTGATTTGAACAAAAAAAGAGCTCAATAACAGATAATAGTTATTATGTATTCAGGGTCATTTATTTTGTATTATTGGTATTTTATTACTTAATAAACAAGGTAATAATTCTAAAGACGTCCTTAGTAGGATTTCATTGACTATTCGATTAGTTGATCTGTTGTTTTATTTGTACTTGTTCAGATGGAAAAAGTAATTCAGGACGTTTTCTCTCTACTATAGTAGTTTGACAAAAAAACTTAACTCAAGGTCCACTTACTAGATTTGTTTCTGAAGCTTTCAACTAGATCTAAGTTATCATTTAGCTCGTGTAACAGGCTGACGACAGAAAGTTAATTTTTAACAGATTAAAAACTGCTTTCCAAGTTTTCTGAAGTCTAAATGTCGCAATGTGTAATAAAGCTAATCTACGTGTCGTAGAACGGTTAAAGATAGGGTTGTTGATGTTGGAGAGCTAGCATAATTTGAACGTAGCATCACCTCAGGTGCTTCATCACCTTAGGTGCTCCATCACCTCAGGTGCTCCGTCTAAACCCCCATCCCCCTCCCCTCGGGCCCCCCCCCCCCATCACCCCCCATGTGAAAACATGTTTATGTTTTTAGATAAATATGATGATTAATGGAGGTTTATACCAGATAACAGATAACAGTTATTATATATTCAGGGTCATTTATTTTGTATTATTGGTATTTTATTACTTAATAAACAAGGTAATAATTCTAAAGACGTCCTTAGTAGGATTTCATTGACTATTCGATTAGTTGATCTGTTGTTTTATTTGTACTTGTTCAGATGGAAAAAAGTAATTCAGGACGTTTTTCTCTCTACTACAGTAGTTTGACAAAAAAACTTAACTCAAGGTCCACTTACTAGATTTGTTTTTGAAGCTTTCAACTAGATCTAAGTTATCATTTAGCTCGTGTAACAGGCTGACGACAGAAAGTACATTTTTATCAGATTAAAAACTGCTTTCCAAGTTTTCCGAAGTCTAAATGTCGCAATGTGTAATAGAGCTAATCTACGTGTCGTAGAACGGTTAAAGATAGGGTTGTTGATGTTGGAGAGCTAGCATAATTTGAACGTAGCATCACCTCAGGTGCTCCGTCTAAACCCCCCCCCCCCCCCTCCCCTCGGGGCTCCTTCCAAGGCAACGCCCCCCCCCTTCACATACACATGCACGAGCACCACCGCATCGTAACTACTTCACAGAAACACTGAGCGGAGAGAGGACCTCAACTCAACAACGCTACCTCATGAAAAGTAACCGCGGCAGTGCTACTTTTGGTTGAGTTTTCTCTTCCATTCTTCAGTAATGGCGGCGACGCGCTCTGAGTTCAGGCTGTTGCACGCCAAGGGTAAAGGACGAGCAGGGAGGCAGAGAGGCATCTGATCGGTTCTTTCCAAGCGGACCGCGAGGCAGTGATTGGTAGACGTTTTTACAGGATTACAGCAGGTACAGATGACGGCTCTTTTCCGGTGCTTTTTCAGAGCTCATCAGTAATGGATCTCTGTCGGGGTGTAAAGACCATTTCAACCAATATAACAAATAGTGTCTACTGGATAACATCGTCAACCCTGCCTTTAATAAGCGGATAAATGTAACAAACAAATTAATCTGTATTTCAACACATTTATTTCTAATGACTGATGTATCACAAAAACAACAACAACAACAACAACAACAGTGTCTGAACTGTCCTGCTGGGACTCAGAGACACATTCAGTCACTCAGACCTCAGACGGAGACGTCTCCCCTGCCGTCGTCCTCGCCGCCTCGGGAAGGTTTTTAGGAAGTCTCGAACATCTTCTTCCTGTCGGCCTTATCCTCGATGTTCTTACGCCAGTCACCCGCCTCCGCCGACTGCAGGGAACAAACATCAACGTTAGAAGAATCACTTCAAACTACAAGAGAGAGCCTGGTTATGTTTTAAACCATTTCTATTAAATTACTAATTTTTGTCCGAGGTGTACTTTGTTTTTAACCCCAGTCAGCCGTTGGTTTCCATTCATTTCACTAAAGTATAAAAAACAACCAGCAGGCACATTAAAGGAATACTTCACCCCCAATAATGACCATTTGTATATCAATTACTCACCCCGTTACCTTTGTTTTTCTCTATTGCCTCCACGGGGATCGAAGAATTAAAAAACGGAGAAAGGTCTTGATGAATTTAAATAAATGGGGGCCAAATTTAACAAATGGTAAACAGTACTTGACGAGCAGCGTGCTTTTGTAAGCGTGAGACTGTTTATGTGGAAGTGTTTTAAATAGTGAGGTTTTAGTGAAGATGTATGTGTTTGGGACGTACTGAGCATACAACTGGATAAATGAGATGTCGATTATACTGCAGGAGTTGTGTGAGAGTTTGTAAACTGATGTTTTATATAGTTTTGCTGTTGTTAAACGTGGCTGCCATTTACTTCAATTCATCCAGACTTTTCTCCGTTTTTTGATTCTTGATTTTGAAGAATTCAAGGTAATACGCGGTGAGGAACTGATATACAGATGGTCATTTTTGGGCGTAAAGTTGTGCTTTAAACCTGCTTTAGATACAGTCAGTGATCCATCACACTGCAGTAAATCTACATATTAAGTCATTTTTGTCCTATAATTGAGTCCCTAAGATCATTATCTTAAGGCAGGTTTAAAAGTCAAAAATCCACCACTGCAGTGAAACTATTTCAACCTGTTTTTCTAGAAAATTAATAAAACAGATGTTTTGAATGCAGAACTTATTAGTATTTAGTATTTCTACTTTTGGGTCTGAGTACTTCTTCCAACGCTGACCAAACCTGGAACAAACTGGAGAAAACTTTCGAAAGAATAAGGAGTTTCTAATCAAGCTGCACGATTCTCGGGGCATCCCGGTAGCTCACCTAGTAAAGCAGGCGCCCCATGTATCAAAAGCTGAGTCTTTGCTGCAGTGGCCCGGGTTCTAATCCGACCCGTGGTCCTTTGCTGCATGACATCCCCTCTCTCTCTCCCCCTTTCACAACTATCACTATCTCTATCAAAATAAAGGCAAAAATGCCCCAAAAAAAGTAGCCTGATTCTGACTTTAACACTTAAACGTGACTATCAGCTGACGCTTTCATGACGTAAATAATCATGTGACAGACTTCTGTGATGGACTCCTTCCTCACCTCCTCTTTGACCTCCTTCTTGACCTGCTTCAGGTTGGCCCTCAGGTCCATGGTCACCTTGTGTTTTCCTCCCAGCAGAGCCTGCAGCATGGAGTCGGCCGACATACGAACCTTCTTCAGGGCCGGTTTCTTCACGCCGGCCAGCTCAACCACCTTCAGCTTCAGATCGTCAATCTGGAGGCAGAAAAATATCACAACGCGTTGGTCCAGATGTTGGTCAGAGGAACATGTGATACTTTCTCCAAGTTTACACATAATGAGTGACGATTTCTTTAAAGCTACATGAACTTAAAGGAATATTTAATGTCTATAAACTCTGTAGCAGCTGATTATGTTGCTGCTTCTTCACAGTTACAGACTGAACCGTACAGAAGTGGTTTTAATGGATTAAAGTGTTATGAGACGTTGCTAGGACCAATAAAAAGTTGTAAAGACATGCTTAAACTTAGAATACAAGTCAAAAATGTTGGAATCAATCTGACAGACTTTTGGAAAAACAAAGGGACCAAGGACGGTCAAAAAAGGATAAATACACTGAATCCAAAATGCAAAATCCACCAAATTAAAAGGCGACTCCGTCTGCGTTCTTTTCTGGGTTTTTCAAATGTAAACGTCCACCAAGCCGTTAGCAAAAAGCAGTGACGTAGATTACCACAGTCAGTTTATCAATAAGGTTATGTATAATGAAAACGCCAACACTAGCTGAGTCAACGTTAACTGTGCTAAGTTTGGAAATAACTGAAAGGGTTAGTTCGGAGTTCCTGTGTTCTGCGAGATAAAATGATTGTTTTTGTGAATGGAGTCTGGTGGCTTTGAAAAGAACAATTTAACGGCTTTAGTTCCCTGTCAGAAAGGGCTGTCTGACAGCGAGGTAAAGCGGCTGTGGACGGGAGCAGCAGAAAAACGTATTTTAGCCACTTAAAATAAAATCGATATCAGTTTAAGTGTGCGCTATATTTCGAATATTTTCACAGCTTTACCTCGCCATCAGAGAGCCACCAGACTCCATTCACAAAAACAGTAATTTTACTTCTCAGAACAGGGGAGTTGCTGGTTTACTGCTGCATCGATCGGTTGGTTTATTTGTGTTATCGTGTTAATGACAGCAATACATGTCATTTACCATTAACCGTTTTTATTACACGGCCTTGTTGAATGCTCGATTCTGATTGGTCAATCACGGCGTTCTACGGTCTGTTATTTATTTATAACAGATCGTTTCTTTGGGTGCAGTTCTGATATCGGACTCTGGCGGACCGTGCCAAATTAATGATTTCTTCAGTATGTAGCCGTGTAATAAGTGGGACCCCTCAGGGCGATCCACCGCCACATCGCCCTGGCAGGGTTTATTTCACAACAATTGGCTAGCTGTACATTATCCCTTACATATTTTTGGCACTGTGTATATTTTAGATTTTGGATATCTGTTTATTTTAACTCCCAACTCGTCAAATATCGCCGCTTGGTCCGTGCCCCTCGGCGTCTGATACCACGCACCGAGGCACCCTTTAGCATCTGTGTCTGTATGAGACGCACTGGACTCCAATGTGAACCCATCCACGACATTATTAGACGTCAGATCAACTGACGTAGTATAAAGAGAGAGAAAGTCCTTTTTAGGAAGAGGACAGGATGGGTGGATGTGTCAAACAAACACAGGACTTTCTCCCAGTAGATCGCTGTTCGGGTCCCGTGTGAAACCAAGAACCACGTTGACTTATCTTACCGTAGTTTTGTTACGTAACTTACGTACTTAACTAACGCCAGTTACATAACAAACGTTCTTATTTTAACCCACACCATGATTTTTTCTTAAACCTAACCAAGTAGTTTTGTTGCGTAAGTAAACCTAAAAACTAACTAAACCTACATTGGAAGTTTATTTTGAAAAGAAACTCTATATGTAACGAGGTGAAACTGAAACGACATCCCTGACACGTCCAAAACTGACGCTGGAGGGTTACGTAGAGCGCCATAGTTTGAAGCGTAGGGCCACTGATGAAGCGTCGGTATTTGATGAGTTGAGCATTTTGTTTATTGACATTTTTGCACTACTGTCTCACCTCGGTGTCGCTCTTGGTGACTTTGGACTGGGCGTCGTACCTCGATTCGTCGATCTTATCGATGGCCTGGTGGAGCTTCTTGCAGAGTTCCTGTTGATACACAAAACAAACACATCCACTAAAGTACTGTTGGAGGTATATAATAGTACAACAGTCACAGTTTTAATACTTTAACTACATTTTACTGATTATACTGACATACTTTTACTGAAGGAACATTTTCAATGCAGGATTTTTACTGTAACAGAGTATTTTCACAGTGTGGTATTAGTACTTTTCACCGGCTAACAGCAGCGTGGTCTCACCATGAGGACAGCCATGTCTCCGGCAAGGTCGGGTTTGGGGCAGTTCTCGGCCATGTAGGTCTCCTTCGCCACCACGAGTTCCTTCTTCTCCTGCTCAATCCAGCCGGCGGCAATTTGCAGAATCAAACTCTGCAGGGAGGTGAACAGATGAGAGTTAACAATGATGCTCCACTGAGACGTCAACGAGACGTCAACGAGACGTCAACGAGAAGAAAAATATGGTTTTATTGTCACCTTGAGAGCGTGCCGACGGCTGGACGTCATTTTCTTTCCCCTGTGAGACAAACAGTCAACATTCGGTCTTTATCTTTTCTTCTTAAAGACTTATTTAGGGGAAATACACTTATTGTCTGTACGGTAAATAGGAAGCTGGTTAGCTTAGCATAAAGACTGGAAACGGGGAAACAGCTAGCCTGGCTCTGTCCACCAACCAGCACCTCTAATAAAGCTCACTAATTAATACTTTAAATCTAATTAAAAACAACAATAACTTCATTATTCACATGGGTTATGTGACCGACTGTCGTTTTACACTTCGGCTTTTGTTTGGATTAAATAAACGAGATATATCACGTGTTAATTAGTGAGCTTTAGAGACCAGGAGCCGGGCTAAATGTTTCCGCCTGATTCCAGTGTTTATGCTAAGCTAAGCTAACTGGTGGTCTAATTTCTCAGTTTTAAAGCTAGAGTAAAAATCCTGGTATCATATGAAACTACAAAACCTAATGAATCCATTGGTACCAACCATGTCATACTAGCTGTCATGAAGGAGGTTAAATAAAGCTCCAAACTTACGCTAAATTTTGGTGAGGAAAAACTGTCATGGCCATTTTCAAAGGGGTCCCTTGACCTCTGACCTCCAGGTATGTGAATGAAAATGGGTTCTCTGGGTACCCACGAGTCTCCCCTTTACAGACAAGCCCACTTTATGATAATCACATGCAGTTTGGGGCAAGTCATAGTCAAGTCAGCACACTGACATACTGACAGCTGTTGTTGCCTGTTGGGCTGCAGTTTGCCATGTTATGATTTGAGCATATTTTTTATGCTAAATGCAGTACCTGTGAGGGTTTCTGGACAATATTTGTCATTGTTTTGTGTTGTTAATTGATTTACAATAATAAATATATACATGCATTTGCATAAAGCAACATATTTGTCCACTCCCATGTTGATAAGAGTATTCAATATTTGACAAATCTCCCTTTAAGGTACATTTTGAACAGCCCTAGTATTAATATAACACTAAAATGCTTCTTTAAATATCTTAAATATAACAGAGCCTCTGTAGCCTCGGCTGTAAACACGTTTCTCCTCCCCACATACCAGCAACACATACAGCTGCTGTCATCCGAAGCTCGACATTGACCTTCAGCTTGAACATGTGTTCAGATCAGTTCAGACTCTCTGTCGGTCTGAACACTGATACGTCTTCAACAACTATTAGACTTTAACTATTAGACTGATTATCATGAGATTAATGTTCCCCAGAGGATGAGTCCTTATGAAGCAGCTCAACATTTACACCTATGTCGCTGTTTACTTATACATGTTTCTGATTGTTTGTTCGTATGATTCAATTGTCTGACTCTTTAGCTCCTATTTTCTGATCTCATGTGCTTGTATGTTTTCTTTAATGCCGTCAAAGTGTCAGGGACTGCAGATGAAAATTAACCTGTGTGGCTAAATCTAGTACTTTTACATGACGGCTCACGTTAATTAATGTGCATTGTCCCTTCTTAAATAAAATAAACATAAACAGGGACAAAGTCCATGATTTTATCTAATATGTTGTATTTTTATTAATAAATGAGAATTTTGTCAGTTAACCAACTAAAGCTGAAAGCACAGCATAGTCTGGTAATGCTTTATTTTAGGGGACACAAGTGATAATGTAACTCTAATATCAATTTACTAATATTATTAATTTGGTTCCTAATTACAGGATAAATGGAGACAGTGTGTAATTGTACATAATACATAAAATGTTAAATTTCAGCATACAATTCAACGTTAATTGGAAAAATAAAGCAATAAAAAATCCTCAATTAATTAATTAACAACTAATGAATATTTATTTGGGACTAAATTAAGCTTTTCTTTCAAGAAAGCTTCTCAGGAAACCAACAACTGCTGATAAACTCATCAAAAGCGACTAAATTTGAAGTAAAATCACTATTTCATAACTTTGTCTCGGTTTTCCCAACATTTACTACCAAATTACATCATTTTTTTGGACTAAATACAGATCATAACCCACTAAAACCGTCATTAACTGACTGATGCTACAAATGTTTGAGGGGTCATGAACTCTAAAGAGAAAGACTGTACATTTTATTCACACCTGCAAAGTCAATGTCATTCAAGAATGGGACAGATTGTGATGTTAATCCCTGGTTTAGTTCTGGATTACAGACACCATGTTGTGACACACTATCTGGGATTTACATACATTCATGTCTGAATCCAAGATTTACTGGGAGATTATCAGGAATTTAAAGACGAAGAAGAAGAAGAATGAGTAGAAGAAGAAGAAGAAGAAGAAGAAGAAGAAGAAGAGGTGTACTCACTCAGACATGTTGTTGTTGGTTTGTGGTCTTCAGCCTGTTGAGAGACAGAAACATTCATGAGGAGCTGTCTGTCTGTCTGACTGTCTGTCTGTCTGTCGGATCTGTTACAGTAAAGCTCAGCTGATCCTCCTGAACGTTATCGATCAGTGACTCTTTGACCTCTAGCAGGAAACACGAGACGCTTCACTACCATAGGAAACCTCCAGCCGGAGGCCACCAACCGGCTAATTTTAACATGCCCCCCACATGTCAGATGGCGGGGACCCTCTGCTCTCTTCAGTCAAACCCCTCTCAAGACATTTCTAACTGGAATTTAGCTCTGGGAACCAAATGTCACCAAGCAGAGCAGAGGAACCCAATGTGGCGCCGAGCACGTGGTGAGAACTGTTAACACCGACGCCGCTAATTCCTACATCCTGCAGGCATGCAAACCACCGCCCTGACACGGAGGCTAACACCTCAGATCAACAATTTAAACAATCAGAAACCATAAAAACTTTATAAGAGACATAAATGAAGAAGCTTTGAGGATTAAAAAAGGTTTAGAGGCTCAACAAAATCAGAACTTAAAAGAATTCAATGAACAAAAGTACAAAAGCTTCTTATCATACAACCATCAAACGATGAGTCACAAAAAAGCATCCAACGACAGCCAATAATAATCCTTATCATAAAAGAACCAAATTTATTTAATTTATAAGTCTTAATTTAGAAAGAAATATATAATTTGGTACTAATTAAAGGGGAAATACTGAGTTCAATTAGTACACCTCCAATTAGTAATTTCAAAATAAGAGTCTTATAATAAGTCATGCATAAGTAAAAGTAAATAAAATAAATAATAAATAAATAAATAACAAAACTAATAATAACAATAAATAAAGAGTCTTAATAGTCAGCTGTACATGCAAATACAAGCAAACAATTCAACGTATGTGGTAATTAGAGTTTCTAAAAATTAATGAATTAATATTAAGGTAGATTTAAATTAAATTGTTCATATAATTAGTACCAAATAACATTTTTTTTTTTGCGGGAAATTATTACAAATTATTTGTTTCTGTAATGTCCAAATATATTTGTTATATTTTGGAAGCACTTTAAAAGATTTAACATCCAAGCTGGTAACATTAACATTAACTCTTATATTATTTTAATAAATATTAACAATCAAAAATGTCACCAACACCAAGCTGGTAACATTAACGTTAACTTTATATTATTTTAATAAATAATAAAAATCAAAGATGTCACCAAGACCAAGCTGGTATCATTCAATTTATATTATTTTAATAAATATTAATAATCAAAAATTTCACCAACACCAAGCTGGTAACATTAACTTTATATTATTTTAATAATATAATAAAATATAATCAAAGATGTCAACAACACCATGCAAACTTAACTGTCTGATTTCAAAGATGAAAATAAAACTTAAGCATCAAACTTTAACCTGAACGTCCCAAAGTTACTCAGCTCCGATAAATCTCAGCTGAACGCAGCCTCAGAGGTCAAAGGTCACACCTGCAGCAGCACCTTTAAACCAGTTAAAGCACCTTAAAGTTCCACCTGGTGACAAGACCTCAGTGTGTCTGTATTGATCCCTACAGGAGTGAAACGAAGCCGAGCTGCAGAGAAGCTCACCTACTGAACGTGACGGGGAAAACGAAGACGAAGAAGAAGAGGGGGAGACACTGCCAAGTCCTGAACAGTAAAGATTAAACAGGGTATATAGGGTGTGAAGAGCTCGCTCAGCAGAAAGTCCGCCCTCTTTATGGTAGCAGAGCCACTTCAGACCAATGGGTCGGCAGGCTCCAGAAATACCTCCACAACTCTCCGAAGGAACCTCATAAATTTCTGCCACAAAAGTCTCCTCCCTGGAGTTGACGGTGAACAGATGCTATCAGGTTCCCTCCACAGAGACAGACGGAGGGATGAAGCAATTGTTACACAACAGTCGGGACGGGGGGAAGACATGAGTAATTTTAAAAATAATTTTATCTATAACAAAAATCTGGAAAGAAATATGTAATTTGGTACTAATTAAAGGGGAATTAAAATGTTCAATAAGCACATTTCTAATTACTAATTTCAAAATAAAAGTCTTTTAGTCAGCTGTACATGCAAATGCAAGCAAACAATTACTTCTTTGTCTGATTCAAACAGTTGAAATCTCAGATTCACTTCCGCTATAGTGGATTTTGTTCCCCTTAAAAACTGAAATATTGATATCATGTTAGTAATTTACATATGTTAATAGAGTGCTGATGGAAATGAGTTAGCATTTTAGCACTTCCTGTTCCCTCATCTGGAAGTCACGCGATAGTAACACGTTAACGCAAATTAGTTTTAACGCCACTAATTTCTTTAGCAGAGTGAAGATACTGGTATCATATAAAACTAGAAAACCTAAGGAATCCATTGATACCAACCATGTCATAATAGCTTGTCATGAAGGAGGTTAAATAATGCTCCAAACTTATGCTAAATTTTGGACAGGAAAAACCGTCATGGCCATTTTCAAAGGGGTCCCTTGACCTCTGACCTCTAGATATGTGAATGAAAATGGGTTCTATGGGTACCCACGAGTCTCGCCTTTACAGACATGCCCATTTTAAGATAATCACATGCAGTTTGGGGCAAGTCATAGTCAAGTGAATCCGTTTAAAATTAAGTTCTAAAGTCTTTGGTCCCACAAATGTTTAAGAAACTAATATTTAATGAAGCTTAAAGATGGAGGTAAATGGTTTCTTTTAATTTTAGACAAATTATAATCCGGATAAATTCATCAATAACTGTAAAAATGACCACCACACAAGAATAAATAACGAATTAGTTTTAAATCGGACAGACTGTGTTTATCATTAAGTATTATAGAAGGTGACTGAACTCCATAATGATTTTTATGGATTTTTTATTTTTACCACTTTCATCATTGAGTGAAATTTACTCAAATTATAATAACTATAATAACTGACAGAACTGAAATTTTGTTTATAAATAAATCAGAGATTTGGGCGGTGATTTAGGAGTCTAAAACCAGATTAAATAAGACAAACAAACAACAAAACACTGGAATATAAAGTGTTTCTTTGTTTGTTTTAACCATCAGGGTGAAACCAGATGTTAAATGTTGATTCCAGTAAGAACCTCCTGTTTCCTCAAACTTCGTTTTTTTTCTGAAATATCTTCTTATTTTGGCCAGATTATAATTTTTTTCCTCCAACCTCTAAATTCTGAATTCACCACTTGTAATAAGGCCAACCAAACTTATATATACAGCTACATTAAAAAGAATGTATGTATATGTGTGTGTTTCTATTAAATATATAATGTGGATGTTTTTAAAGCAACTTCCAGGGTGATATGAAGAGCTTAAGAGAACAAACTTCATGCAAAGATTACATTAAAAGTGAGAAGAGGAAAATAAAGTTACTCACCGTTTGTAGAACTTCATGCTGCTGCAGATTCGTTTGTGACGGAGAAGTAGAAGTGTGATTTTGATTTAAAAAAATATTGAAAATGTTTGGCAAGAAGCCATTTTTCCTGACAGAAGAAGAGACTCTGCTGACATCTGCTGGTTTGTTGTGAACACAACACTCAATGATTTAGATTTGCTGTTGTGCCAAAAGAAATCTTCATCGGTTTAATGAAAGTTAAAGGGACTTCTCGACCCTTATAACAGCTAAATTTGAGGTTCAGATCAGCACCAACATCTACCTGGTTCAGTAGAAGTAAGAGAATATAAATAAACCCTCCTTTAGTAAAGTTAATGAAATAAAAACAAACTGAATCCCAACTAAAAAAGCAACTGTCTGGAATAAACTGCAGTATGACAGTGTTGCCTTATTCCAAAAAATAATTTATTGGCAGAAGTTTTTTTTTCAATTCCATGAAAAAGGTGTGACGTAACAAAGAGGAAGTGAAAGTCTTTAGGAAGTCTCGAACATCTTCTTCCTGTCGGCCTTATCCTCGATGTTCTTACGCCAGTCACCCGCCTCCGCCGACTGCACAGAACAAACATCAACGTTAGAAGAATCACTTCAAACTACAAGAGAGAGCCTGGTTATGTTTAAAACATTTCTATTAAATTACTAATTTTTGTCCGAGGTGTACTTTGTTTTTAACCCCAGTCAGCCGTTGGTTTCCATTCATTTCACTAAAAAACAACCAGCAGGCACATTAAAGTAATACTTCACCGCCAATAATGACCATTTGTATATCAATTACTCACCCCGTTACCTTTGTTTTTCTCCATGCCTCCACGGGGATCGAAGAATTAAAAAACGGAGAAAGGTCTTGATGAATTTAAATAAATGGGGGCCAAATTTAACAAATGGTAAACAGTACTTGACGAGCAGCGTGCTTTTGTAAGCGTGAGACTATTTATGTGGAAGTGTTTTAAATAGTGAGGTTTTAGTGAAGATGTATGTGTTTGGGACGTACTGAGCGTACAACTGGATAGATGTCGATTATACTGCAGGAGTTGTGTGAGAGTTGGTAAATGATGTTTTATATAGTTTTGCTGTTAAACGTGGCTGCCATTTACTTCAATTCATCCAGACTTTTCTCCGTTTTTTGATTCTTGATTCTGAAGAATTCAAGGTAATACGCGGTGAGGAACTGATATACAGATGGTCATTTTTGGGCGTAAAGTTGTGCTTTAAACCTGCTTTAGATACAGTCAGTGATCCATCACACTGCAGTAAATCTACATATTAAGTCATTTTTGTCCTATAATTGAGTCCCTAAGATCATTATCTTAAGGCAGGTTTAAAAGCCAAAAATCCACCACTGCAGTGAAACTATTTCAACCTGTTTTTCTAGAAAATTAATAAAACAGATGTTTCATAGTCTATCTGCAGCAAGTCTCAGATCTCCAAAATCCAACAAAAATCCAACTGAAAACATTCACAGTGTAGTGAAGAGATTGGAAATCAAAGGCTGCTTGCAGAGTTAAAAAGCATTAAAACTAAACACTACAGCTTTGTAAAAGAGTTAACATTGATATAAAGTGTAAATGGTTTGTTGTAAAAGGAATGAAACATGCAAAAGGCCCTGCTATGATCCTTTAAAATATAAATAGTGTGCATTATGCATTACAAGTAACAGAGATGATGTTTCCCAACAGGACGTTTGAAGCCCATACTGAGGTAATAAATCAAGTGAGAAGTAGGCTCATTTTCTCATAGACTTCTCTACAATCAGACTTCTTTTTGCAACCAGAGGAGTCAACCCCTGCTGGCTGTTAGAAAGAATGCAGGTTTAAGGCACTTCAGCATTGGCTTCACTTCTCAGACCCGGAGGTTTCCCACTAGTGCAATGTAACTAGCTAACTGTATATGAAGTAGTAAACTAGCTCCACCTGAGCAGCTACAACAGTGACATGCTGCTCTAACATTGATGCTTCACTATTAACTATCTAATAATGTCACATAGAATCTATAACTCTCTCAGTTGACACTTTCATGACGTAAATAATCATGTGACAGACTTCTGTGATGGACTCCTTCCTCACCTCCTCTTTGACCTCCTTCTTGACCTGCTTCAGGTTGGCCCTCAGGTCCATGGTCACCTTGTGTTTTCCTCCCAGCAGAGCCTGCAGCATGGAGTCGGCCGACATACGAACCTTCTTCAGGGCCGGTTTCTTCACGCCGCCCAGCTCCACCACCTTCAGCTTCAGATCGTCAATCTACAGAGACGCAGACGAGACGCTCAGACACCAAACAAGCTGACGGATACGGTCAGATTAAAGCAGCTGTAAGTGAGACACATCTCTACCTCTTTATCTGACTTTGTCACTTTGGCCTCACTGTCGTACCTCTCCTCATCGATCTTGTCGAGGGACTGGTGCAGCTTCTTGCAGACTTCCTGTTGATATGAAAAGAGGACAGAATGAGCTCCTCTTTAGGATTCACAAAGAAGTTTTTATTGTGAGCGTTTCAGGGTTTTTTACCATCAGAGACGCCTGGTCTCCGCTCATGTCGGGGGTGGCACATTTCTCCGCCATGTAAGCTTCTTTGGCGGCTTTGAGTTCGCTAGCTTCCTGCTCCAGCCAGTTAGCAGCGATCTGCAGGATCAAACTCTGAAGGACAAGCATGGATGGATTAGTGAACGGGCCTGACGATCACAGAACCCCCAGAGGCCACAAAGAAATATAAAACAACTACAAACAGATGCAAAGCAACTGCAAAGAGACACAAAATAACTACAAAAGGGACAAAAACGACCAAAACGAGACACAAAATGACTATTACGAGACACAAAAGACCACAAAGAGACGCAAAATGACTACCTAAGACATAAACACGACACAAAACGACTACAAAGAGACACAAAACGACCACGACAAAAAATAACTAAAAGGAGACACAAAAGACCACAAAAAGACACAAAAATGACACAAAATGACCTCAAAGACACACAAAATACCACAAAAAGACCACAAAGAGACTCAAAAGACCACAAAAAGATGCATAACAACCAAGAAAAGGGGCAAAAGCATCATAAAGTCTGTGTTAAATAAAATGTTAAATCTTACCTTGAGATGATGCCTGCGGCTCGATGTCATCTTCTTTCCCCTTTAATTCATGAACAAGTGAAAATATTAATAACAACGTTTCAGGGATTCTCACGGAAATCATACAAAAGAAATTTAAATTCATACTCACTCAGACATCTCGGCTTCTTTTTAGTTTCACACTCTGTTAATAATCAGAAAAATGAAGTTAGGACAAAAATATGAAACAATTAAAACGACACCTGTTTCTGTTCGTCACTGTGGTATAAACACGTGTTTTCCAAACAGATGAACAAGAACTTGAATAAAATAAAATATTAAAATGAACAAAAACTAGAATCTAGGTTAGGAAATATCTCAAAACTTAATATATATATATATAATAAAATAAATAAATAAATATTTTACAAGTAAATAAAAAAATTAAAAATCTGCTACAGACACGAGTATTAATGTGTTTGTATATAACTGAAATGATTAGCTAATAAACTGAACAAACATCATTTAAATCTCATTATTATTATTTTTATATATATTTATATATATAATATGTATACATATATAGTCATACAAACAGAAATTTTATATTCAAACTCTCAATACTTATTATTTTAAATTCATCATCTTAACTTACAATTTTTTTAAATTCTAAAAAAACTTAACACCAAAAGCAATTCAATAATCTTTAATTAAAATGTTATTTTTTTATTTACATTATTTTATTATTATATCAATTCTTTATTTTCATAAAGATTCGTCATTTCATTTTCTAATTGTATTTCAAAATTATTTTTTTAAATATTAGTTATACTGTTTATAGAGTATACTATTGTAATCAATAGTAAATGTTTCTATTAATTTTAACATGAGATTATATTTGTTTTGTTTTACAGAAAGAATATTATTTAACATTTAGTTTTTAAGTGCTTTACAGGGCAATAGAAGGTAAAATTACCAGATAAAACATTAAAAGGCGTTAAAGCACTATAAATAAACGTTCAGTCAAAGTGGTCTGAGGGTCTCTGGGGGTCTCTGCAGGTTGCAGGTCAGAGCTAATCCTGGCTCAGGGTCAAAGGTTAACGCTGACATTTGATGAGCAGTAACAGGAGAGGTAAGAGACAACATTCAGTCATGTAATAATGGAAATAATTCCAGCGTTTTAAACCAAACTCCGTTTATATTTTGACTAATTTTATCTCAGCTGAATCAAACAGCTTCAGATGTTATTTACAAAGTGTAACATTCAATAAACCAGATTTTAAAAAGGCTTTTCAGACTTGCATTACTTTCATTTTTGATGTTATTATTATGTATTATTATTATTACAACTGTTTTCTTGACAGCAGTCAATCTCCCTCTTTAAATCTGTGAATGCAGAATTTAAAGATTTTAAGTTTTCTGCTCCAGTTTGAAAGATGTTTATTTGCAGTGTCAGCGTAATCTGATATTTAGGTTTATTTTTCACTCAAAGGTCGTTGGATATGTGAGACAACCTGGAAGGAGCCAAAGACTTTTAGAACAAATGCAAAAGTTTTTGATTCCGCAAGTTGTGGAGAGAAATAAAAACAAAGCATCCAGGACGACGGACGTGTTCTCACTCTGAGATCCACATTAACGTTAAGTGTTTGATGAACTATTAGTAAGAAATTAGAGACATTTAGAAAAAGAACTTCAGTTAGGAAATTTAGAAAAATACTAAATTTAGGCCGGACAAATCTTCACTTTTAACTTAAAAACTGGAAAGTTTTTGTGAACTTAAAAATGAAAAGGAATAAAAAATATAGAAAAAAAGAAGTCTCTGCACACTTAGTTCATTAGATATGAAAGAACTAATGTTGTTTTTTTGTGAACTAAAACATCCCATAGATATAACTTCACATCATCAAATTTGTAAATATGGGATTATTACTTGAACATAAACAGAAAATAAGACGATTTCCTCCAAACCACCCGCTGATATCAGACTATGAGGTGAAAGATTCAGAGCATCACCTTCACTTTATCCACTAAACCCACAAAGTAAAAGAGTTTCTCACCTACAAAGTGACGACGAGGAGGCGGCAGGGACTGACAGGAGGACAGTGAGGCTAATAAGTGAAATCTGTGGGAGTATATATGCGCTTGGACGGATATTCGGAGGTTCCTCTTTTAAGGCCATGAAAGAGCTCCTGAAATACTTTCATCCTTTGACCGCTCACCTCATAAATCCTCCATCAAACCGACATCAGCTCGGTCGTCAAAAACACAGGAAGACGACTGAAAGAGTCAAGACAAACATAAAATAATCACACCATCCGTCTTCTTCAGTGTTTTCTATCTGCAAAACATCTCAGGACAGATCAGAAGATCTTTAAATCACATGTTGTTTAAGTCTGGTAAAACAATAAAGTGTACTTTCAGGGTTTGTGGTCTGGATTCGCTTTTATCTGTTAAGTCACTTTTTAAAATCTATTTATGTACAAAGACACCCTCTTAACTTTTATTTTTCTAAGTGTGATTATCATAAAGTGGGCATGTCTGTAAAGGGGAGACTCGTGGGTACCCATAGAACCCATTTTCATTCACATATCTTGAGGTCAGAGGTCAAGGGACCCCTTTGAAAATGGCCATGACAGTTTTTCGTCGCCAAAATTTAGTGTAAGTTTGGAGCGTTATTTAACCTCCTTCATGACAAGCTATTATGACATGATTGATATCAATGGATTCCTCAGGTTTTGTAGTTTTATATGATACCAGTATCTTCACTCTGCTAAAGAAATTAGTGGCGTTAAAACGAATTTGCGTTAACGTGTTACTATCGTGTGACTTCCAGATGAGGGAACAGGAAGTGCTGGTGGTTTTCCCTCTCCAAAAATGTATCGTTAAATTTAGAGCGTTATTTTGTCATTACAGTAACATAATATTGATTTGATATTTGATCAGCGCTGCCTAGTTTGACCATTTGATCAGCCAATAGGAACGCTCTCTCTCTGAAATGACCTGTGATTGGCCAAAGTCTCCCGTCGCGGTTTAGATTTTCTAAAGCCTGAAAACAGAGCCACGATGAGGTGCAGAAGTCTGGTTTTCTCTCAGAACACTTGAATTACAATATGCTGAAAGGTTATTATGGAAGTTTTGCCCAATGATGCCAAAAATATTCTGCCTACTGCAGGTTTAACGGGATCAAAAGCAAAAGTACTCAGCAGAATGACCCCTCTTATATTACTGGATTATTATTACGGATGCATTAGCAGCATTTTATGTTGTCAAATTAAGATTATTTATAATGTTATTGGGTAGTTTGGTAAAATATAACAGTTAATCTGTAATGCATCAAATTTTTAATGTAAATGTAAAACGTTCATCTTCAAAGACAACTGTCAGATAAATGTAATGGGGTAAAAAAGGACAATATTTACCTCTGAGATGTAGTGGAGTAGAAGTTTAAAGTAGCAGAAAATGGAAATATATAGTCAAGTAATGTACAAGTACCTTGAATTTGTACTTAATATTCCACCACCGGGTATTTATGACATGAATACATCTGAGTATAAAGTTTTGTAAATGTGACGATTTGATATTTAACCACAATAACAGAAGTGCCAGTGATTTCACCACTCTCAAATTTAACAGTTTGTCATAAAAATGAATTGAATTCTTGTAGTAAGGAGTTTTAAAGACACACCTGAATTGTTGCTGCTGCAGTTTGGACTCAGACACAGCTACTGAAAACACAACAGAGACAGAAATAAAACGAAACAACAGTAAATACAACGATCAATAACTTCCCCTTTACATATATTTAACTGACTGCAGGTGAAATTTACTGAAGAAATCAGCTAAATGAGACATTTCTACACAAAAAACACACAATTACAAAATAAAAAGTGAAGTTGCTCACCTTCTGTTGCCTGAACAGAGTCCATCTCTGATCAATACGGTCGATTAGGAAATAATCCAGTTATTATCAGTGGAGGAACAAGGTAGTCAAACTTCAAATAACAAAAACACAGCTTTGAAAAAAATTAATAAATAAATAATAAATAAAATGTATAAAGAGGTTTGACATCAGTCATCAAACATTAGTAATAAACTATTTTAACAAACAATATTCAAACTGACCAAGGTTATAAATTATATTAAAATGATAATAATTTCTAATTAAAGTGTTAGAAAGAAGTGCTTTTAACTTTTAAATGTTTTAAAAAAATACATTAAAAACACTTAAGTAAACATTATTTTTGCCTCATTTTCAACACAAAACTGTAGTAATCTGTTTAAAAGGTTTAAATGTTGTGCTTTAAATAATCTGACTGGAGGAATTTGTCTTCTTCTGTCCAACAACAACATAATCTGAGATGTTTGCAGACAGTAAACAGTGAAGAAGACTAAAGGTGTGAAACAGAAAGTCCTCTGCTGACACTATGTGGTCGATGTAGGCAACAACACCTTCAGTCCTATTTAGTATTTACAGAAAGCAGCACACAAACATTTAATAACATATATTATAAGACATTATAATGTAGTTGTAAGCAGATATAAGGGCTTATTAATGTATTTGTAAACAGCTATAACTCCTCCAGGAGTGTATACTGCTATATGGAGAAAATATAGTAAAACACAGATGTAATAATATAAAATATGTTTTCATAAGAGACGCTATAGCTGCTGACAAATACTGTACATTAATAAAAAAACTTACATCTGTTTACAAATATGTTATTGTGCGTTATAAATAATTTATTAAATGTTGATATGCTGCTAATTAATAATAAAAGGGGACTTAAATTAAAATATTGCAGAATATATAATATATATATAAAAAATAATAAATAAATATATTTATTTATTTATTTATTTTTTCCTGAAATTTTGAAAGTAGTGACTGAGGAAAAGTTGGTAACTTTGAGTGAAAATACAGATACAATATTAAAGTATAGCTATGACATGTAAAAATATGATTATAAATAAATGTGTTTAGTGGTAAAACATAAAAACCTTAACATTGTTGATTTTCAAAACAAAAAGCTGAGTAAGTACAGTAATGTAAAAATGATGAAGCCGGGAGAGGGGTAATATTCAGAGAAAAGAAATACGAAAAAAATATATCGTAAAAAATATATAAATTAAATAAATATACATATTTTATATGTATTATTATTATTTATATGTTTTTAATATAAATATATATAATAACTAATAAAATAAGTGACAGTATTCTAACATCACACTTATGGTTAATTACTAATTAAAAATTTAAATGTGTAGATTTTCATAATACACAGTATCAATAAATGTACATTAAAAGCTTTCAACAGTCTCCCATGGCCTTCTTCAGCAAATGTTCAGGTGTTATCACGTGAAACACGGTTGAAAGCTCTGGAAAAGCTGGTAAGTGAACCTTAAGTTTAGAACATGTTATCATAGATATATTTTTTGGTTTTTTTCCATTTCATTATTAGAAATGTGAAATTTCCAACATTTGATGATGAAAATAACAAAAAGTATTTTCCTGAATCTGTGAGTTAAACGAGTAAAACGAACATTCACTTTTCACAGCTTCCCTGAACACATGTATGTCGGACACAAACATGGATATTGTGTCTCGTCCTTCACTGACATCCACAGATGCGCCACAAAGAGCATGACATGACCTCGTTAAAGTTCCAAACACAACTCTTGTTATTACAAATATTAATAACCATCAGCCCAGGTTTAATCTCAGGTTTTGTTTTTTATATTTTAATTAAATTAAAGTGTAAATGTCAGTGTAAAAATAGAAGTAAACATCATTTCACTCACAGTAAATGTCTTTTACGTCACTGAATAAATCAAGCATTAATTCTGTTTGAGGGACAGTTTTTTTTAACAAAAACAAACGCAGGTAAACGAGCTAAATGTCTGCGAGATGATTTAAATCTGATCGAGGTTTTGTCGTGCGCTTTGTCGGCCATGTTTAGCGTCACTGAGTCAAAGACAGAATACCTCATGATGACGAGCAGACGTAGGAAACAAAACACATTTATTACAAAAAACACTACGAAGCAGGAATCTGTCAAAAGTGAACATCAGCAGCACAGAAGGAAACAGGAAGTCATACTATAGAATAAAAGTCTGAATGGCTAGAAAGGATCCGTCTCGTGTAAATATGACGTCACGTTTTAATCGGAGAGAACCAGAAGCAGGACTGAGCGGGGCAGACTGTCAGACCCTGCTGCAGTAAAATTAGAGGTTTTCTAAAGGGACTCTGGTGCTCAGAAACACCACCGCTTTTGTCTAAAGGGACCGCCAAAATCAACACTAAATGAAAGTTACCCGTGGTGGCTTTAATGTGAAAACGTTTTTATTCTCTGGATGCTATTTGAATGTTTTATGTTTTCTTTTTCCAGATGAAGACGAAGAAGACGACGATGAGTGGGAGGACTGGTGAAGATGTCCCCCATCCCTGCACCTACAGCTGACACTACAATATCCTCTAAAAATCTGACTAAAATTGTAAAGTAAATGTTGTTTGAATTGGCTGTATATTTTTGCCTTTTTGTTTTGTTTTGTTATGATTAATCTGTGCAATACCTCATCTGTAACGTTCATCACACATCCGAGAGATCGGGGTTGTGTACGGATCCTGCAACAGGACAAACTAGACCGGTATAGAGGAGAGAGACAGGAGCCCAAATAAGCAACTACACTTTAGAAACAAGCCCAAATAAACACAACCTGCGACTACCAATATTTGTAAGCGACTCCTCAGGAAAACAAACCCAAAGTTGCGTATGATAAGCGGACTTACAGGATACAGGATACCTGCAGAACGTAAATACATGAACACAAGACGGCTCCTTTCTAGCCTTTCAACCAAATTAAGAGGTAATTTCTCACCTGAACCACTCGCTGTACAAATGTACAATAACAGACCGAGATGAAACTTACAGATTTAATGAAACAAAAAGTCAATTTAAAATCCCATCAATTCCATAAAAAGTGCTAACAGCCAACTACAGGAGGAGGTGAATGCTTTAGGAGGTCTCGAACATCTTCTTCCTGTCGGCTTTGTCCTCTATGTTCTTACGCCAGTCGCCAACCGCCTCTGCGGGCTGCAAGAAACAAACACAACAACAAGTCAACAAGTGTCCACAGTTTGTTTATCCGTTTACCTGTCTGGTCGTCCTCCTGTAAAGACTCACCTCCTCTTTGACCTCCTTCTTGACCTGCTTCAGGTTGGCCCTCAGGTCCATGTTGACTGTGTGTTTGGAGCCCAGCAGAGCTTTCAGCATGGCGTCGGCTGACATGCGTACCCTCTTCAGAGCGGGTTTCTTCACGCCGGCCAGGTCGACCACTTTGATCCTCAGGTCTGCAATCTAAGAGCCACAAAGGACGAGTCTGATGAAATCACATTAAAAGACTCCAAAACCAACAGTTAATGTATCTACTAGGGATGCACGATATATATACGCTTAGATAAATTATCAGCCGATGATGGGAAATTTATGTTATTATGTATTATTCCAATAATTAAATAAAATAAATAAATATTAGGATGATAATACAAAGCCAAATTGCTTTCATTGATTTAATGTCACATTCAAACCAAGAACGAAGTGAATTTTCGCCTCGCTTTACTTGCGCGAGTTGGACCGCTGGTATCATTTGTGTTCATTCGCTCTAGATGCACCGGAGAGGAGGAGGAGCTTGTCTCTATTGATACCAACAACTTTAATTTCCTCCATCAACCATGGAAGAAATAACCACTGTTGCTGCTTTGTACATGCTGGAGAAGTCCCAGATATGTCAGAAAACCAAACGCCGTCGTGTCTGGGTTCATAACATCACCCGGCGGCGAGCTGTATTCACATACTGTGTCATTGACTGTATCTAGCAGCCACACGTCGCTACTGCGGGATGAACCCAAAATAAACAGATTGTGCTGTGATTTAATTGCAATAAACAGATCAAAATGATGTGAAAATAACTACATAATGATGCTGATTTGTAAAAAGTCTGAATTCATGCTCTATCAGGTCTGTCTTCAAGACGACAAGCAAACAACTTTTAAAATGCTTGTTTTCTGAATAGAGTTTGGATCAGTGCCAGGCTATGCAGCTGCTCCATCAACACTCAACATAAAGTCATCTAGGCATAAATACAGCAGCGACGTTGTTGTTTCTACCATAGACGGTCTGTGGAGAATCTCCACACTGATTTCACGACACAGCGTCACGCAAATTTCTCGCCTCAAGTTGAAATAAGGTGGTGGCAGTATGCACTTTAAAGTTGGTTTGTAATCCGCTAATAAACACAGAAGACAAAGAAGTGTAGCACGCTGACTAGAGAGCCGAACATGTCGTCGCCTGTGTGGACGTTGTTCACAGGTTCAGAGGAAGACAACACAATTGCAATTTGCAATACAAGTTTTTTGATGTACTTTAAAAGAAAAAAAATGTATATTTGAAGAGTCAGACATGTTCTTTGTTTTTGTTAACAAAAGTAATGTCAGTTAGATTTGGTCAGAGAGCTATGGAATTATCTAATCATCCATCTTTGCTCCCTATCAGCCTTTCTTACCCTCATGTGAGCATAATAAACTACAGGTTAATAACTTCTTTTGAAAATACAAAAATATGTAAATATTATTACCATGTCATACTAGCTTGTCGTGAAGGAGGTCAAATAACGCTCCAAACTTACACTAAATTTTGGTGAAGAAAAACTGGCATGGCCATTTTCAAAGGGGTCCCTTGACCTCTGACCTCCAGATATGTGAATGAAAATGGGTTCTCTGGGTACCCACGAGTCTCCCCTTTACAGACATGCCCACTCTATGATAATCACATGCAGTTTGGGTCAAGTCATAGTCAAGTCAGCACACTGACACACTGACAGCTGTTGTTGCCTGTTGGGCTGCAGTTTGCCATGTTATGATTTGAGCATATTTTTTATGCTAAATGCAGTACCTGTGAGGGTTTCTGGACAATATTTGTCATTGTTTTGTGTTGTTAATTGATTTCCAATAATAAATATACACATACATTTGCATAAAGCAGCATATTTATCCACTCCCATGTTGATAAGGGTATTAAATACTTGATAAATCTCCCTTTAAGGTACATTTTGAACTGATAAAAAGTGTGATTAATCCTGATTAACTATGAAAAATCATGCGATTAAATATTTTAATCGATTGACAGTCCTAATAAATCTGATAAAAAAAACTAACAAGGACATTTGTCACAGGACTGAGAAACAAAAATTAACACTAGTCCAGACTGAGCGCAAAGAAGCTAATTTCAACTGTTTTTTAACCTGAACAAAAACTTAACCTGAAGCTTTACGACTCATGAACTGACCGACACTAACAGAAAAAGGAGAGAAATTATAGGAAAATAAAATCAGACTTCACAAACTCTCCAGCTGTCAGATGTGAGCGACTAACACAGCCGTCTCCTTTGGTTGCCATAGAAACACTCATCAGTAAATAAGCTCAAAGGCTGCCCAGCAGCAGGAAGTTTACCTCTTTATCAGCTTTGCCCACTTTGGACTCCAGGTCGTACCTGTCTTCATCCACTTTGTCGATGAGGGCGTGAAACTTTTTGCAGGTATCCTAAACACACAAACAGACGTGGTGTTTCACTGATGAGACGTTATAGTTCAAACTGCTGCTAATATTCCTGACAGTAGACGAAATGCAGTGTTGCCCCCTTCAGTACTGTGCTTGGCATAATAAATAACAAATCATGGAGGTAGTTTATCGAGGACAGAACCTGCCAAAATCAAAAATAATATTAAAAATAAATGTTGCCATTAATTAATTGATAAAATGTGACATAAATTGATTACAATTTTGAGTTTAATTTGCTTCTTTGTTTATTTATCTTTGTATTAATTCCCTTATTTATTTACTCTTCTGTTTAATTTTCCCTTTTATTTATTTATGTATTTATTTTTGTTATTTTTTAAATCTATTAATTTCTTTCTTTCTTTATTTATTTATTTATGCATTTATTTATTTGTATTTATTTTTAAATGACTGTATTTATTTATGTATTTATGCATTGATTGATTGATTTATTTATGCACAATTTTCCCTTTGCATTACACCCCTTATTTATTACTGCATTCTTTTCTTTATACATTTCTTTATGCATTTCTGCCTCATTATGCAAATTAAGAGGCTGTCACTCAATGGGTGTCGTTATGGGGTCAGAATGCATGACTATATGCTCGCAAGCTAGCTAGCTAACGATGTCTACTTCTATTTATGAAATCCAGTCTTTGTCCCCGGCTACGTACAGCGGGTCATCGGCCTGCCGCTGCCTCGTACCGGTACAGGTGTGCAGATCAACCGTCTGAAGCTGAACTGTTTCGCGGACCCACCGCCATTCTCCTCCCTGAAGCTGAGCTCATTCAGAGTGGGAACCTCCGTTATATCATATTTTATCAATTAATTAATGGCTACATTTATTTTTAATATTATTTTTGCTACATTTAATGACATTTATTTATTTATTGACTCATTTACCATGACCGTTAAGGTCGAGAGGGCCCTTTGCGAAAGGTGTAAGATAGGACCATTAGTCTTGTTTCACAGATAACAAAGTTTGTGACAGTCAAATAAAAGAAAACATCATCAGCATAAAATGAGATAAAGATAAAAGGTCATAACAGAAAGTAGGACGATTTTTAACTGTACTATTTTAGCTGCTAGTCTCAACTGTTCAGTGCATCATCATGACCAACACGTGGACTATTCTGGATGTGCTTTGGCTCAGGTTTTTAGATAATTAGCTTAAGTTTATAATAATTCCAGTCAAGTCAACTAATGGGATTCTGATGAAGGAATGATTTTAAACTGAGGTTTCTCTCACCATGAGGGTGGCATGGTCTCCGCTCGTACTGGGTTTAGTACAGTTTTCAGCCATGTAGGCCGCCTTGGCGACTACGAGGTCCTTTTTCTCCTGTATCATCCAGTTGGCCGCGATCTGCAGCATCAAACTCTGCAGGAAACACCAAGCGACAGTCAAAAGAAGAAGAAATCAACCTGCGTTTTTTATGTTTTTCAACCCGCGTTAATGTTTTTATTATCATTTCATTCGGTCATTTATCAGGTTTTAGGGGGTATGTGAGGATCTTTTCTCTACATGTGAACACTGTTGTGATCACTTGCACAGAGACGATCAAAAGTTGTTTTTCATATGTATAATTTGGCATTATATTTTTTTAAATTATGTGTGAATCTTCCAAAAACATGGTTTGAATTTCCATGTGGGTTCATGTGACCTTTTTCCGAATCCTTGAAGACAAAAAACAAAATCAAAATGTGATAATACAATAGTTAGTATTTAGTATGTATTAGCATTTCTTTAGTCACTGTTCTAACCCTTAAATTATTTAGAAATAAGTCCTTAATCTTGTTTTGGTCACAGACGTAATCTTGGTCCATCTATTTATAAATCAAATGATATTCTACATTTAATTCAAGTCAACTTAAAACACGGTATTATTAACAATGAATAAAACACAATGATGTTTCCCCCCCAAAAAGGGGGATTAAAGGAGAACAAAGTTTAAATAAAGGTGAGACAATAATGACTGACGTTAACCTGACCTGACCTGATATTAAATTTTGACATCTGTGTTTGTAAGAAATTAAAGTTTTTTATTCAACACATGAAACTTTCAATCCAAAGTAGTTTTTCCTTCCTATCTGCTTTTCAAATGATAAAATCTTTAAACACTATGAAACACTTTGTGTGCGAGTGTGTTGGACAGTTTCCACCAGCTGGGGGCGTCTCAGCGCTTTAAACTGTCTAATCAGGATTACACCTGAAACCAACATGTAAAAATCTAAACACTCATAAGAGAGCCAAACCAAAGAATAATATATATCAATATTACTGGGTTATACTTATTGATGCATTAATGTGTTCATCACTTTAAAGTTGCAGCTGGTAAACTTCACAGATTCAGATTATTAACATTTACAGGGATAAAAAGTGACTGATAGCTCTTTTAACAAATACATGTGTTCTTCTGATAAAAACTGTATAATAATGACTTTATATGTTGTAGTTCCTGCACTCCTGTGAAGCCGCTAATCAAACCTTTTTCACGACATATTCACTAATCAGCAGCTTCATTATCAATCACTGAATAACAGATAAATGAAACGGACTCCGTCGTACCTTCAGATGATGCCGGCGGCTCGAGTTCATCTTCTTGCTGTAAAGATCAGAAAACAACTTTATTAGTGTCTTTAACAGAAAACTGTCTTTAATCTCTCGATCAGTTCAACAACCTAAACAACAGATTAACTACTGGAGTCACTGTTTTACTATCATTCATATTTTACATCTTTCATTTTCTTTTTTCTTTCCTCCTCTCTTCACCTCCTTCCTTCCTTCCTCCCTTCTTTCTTTCCTTCTTCCTTCATTCCTTTGTCAAGTCAAGTAAAGTCATTTTATATATATATATATTGTATATACTGTAGCTCAATATCACAAATTTGCCTGAAGGAGTTTTACAATCTGTACAGGACACGATACCCTCTGACCTTTGACCCACGATTCAACAAAAACCCTGTTCTTTCCTTCTTTTTCTCTTTCTTTTTTCTTCCTTTATTTCTACATCCATTCTTTTGTTGTCTCTGTCTCTCCTTCATTTTCTTCTTCCTTCCTTCCTTCCTTTCTTTCTTTCTTTTTTCCTTTCTTTCTTCCCTGCATCTTTGTCTCTTTCATTTTGTCTCTCTTTCCTTCATTCTTTCCTTTATTTCCTCGTTCTGTCTTCCTTTCTTTCCTCCGTCTCCCCCCTTTCTTCCATGTCTTTCTTTCCTTTCTTTCTCCATTATTTGTACATCCATTCTTTCTTTCTCTCTGTCTTTCCTTCATTTTCTTCTTCCTTTCTCCTTTCTTTCTGCTGTGCTCTCTTTCCATCCTTCCCTTTCTCTTTCCTTTCTTCCTTCCCTGCTTACATTGTCTCTTTCATTTTGTCTGTCCTTCCTCCCTTCTTTCTTTCCATCCTTCTCTGCTCTCTCATTCCTTCTGTCCTATTCTATCCGTCCTTTTCTCTCTCTCTTCTTTCTTTCTTCATTCATTCATTCTTTCTTCCCTTCCTTCTTTGACTATGTGTGTTTGTCTCTATCTTTTCTTAATTTTCTCTTTCTTTCTTTCTCCCTTCCTCACTTATTTCTGTCTTTCTTTCCATCTTTCTTTCTTTCTTTCCTTTTGTCTCTCTCTCTCTTTTATCCTCCTTCTTTCCTCATTCAGTCCTTCCTTCTTTCTGTTCTCCTTTCCTTTTCTGCTGTAGAAGTCTAATAACCAAACCTGGCTGCACGTTTTCACCTAAAACTAAACTCTTATCCTTCACACGACTACTTTTTTTACTTTGGATACTCGAGTATATTTCACTGCTGATGAACTTAAATACAGCATTTTTACTGTAACATATATTTTAACACTGTGGAACAGATTATTTCTACCTATTTTCTATGGAAAATACACTGAAAACTATTTCCAATGCAGTTTATTTAACCACTAAACATCAATAATGAATAACAGAGAAGTGGCACTTACTCAGACATGTTGGCGTTTTTTCTTCTTCACGACCTGTTTGAGGAGAAAAAACAGAGCAGAAGAAGAACTCATTGAGAATAAACGATGTCATGTCATCTGCGTTCTGCTTAAATATCAGTGAGCCTCCTCGCTATGAAATGTGATCTATTAAAACAGTTGATGAGCAGCTGAGTGGTGACAGAGCTAAGTTTGGAAGTTGGAGTTTGGGTCGAATGTCGGCGCTGACGCCTGTGATAAGCTCCTTTACAGGTGTTCAAAACTGAATATCCCCCGGGAGTTAACACTTCAATTCCTTTCAGGGAGGAGAAATGTGCTGCGGCAGCGAGTCGGCTGCTAACGCCAGTCTGTCAATATAAACACTGCAAAAACAAACCAGTCGCTGAGTCCCAGAATCAGATGTCAAGAGTTATTCTTTACTATAAATAATTCAAGGTTTTAGTTTCCATCTCATTAAAGTCAGAATAATGAAGCACCACAGAAACAAGATCTCAGCACAGGCAGATTTTAACACTTCATAAACAACTTAAACACATTTATTTGCAGTGAACAAACTGCAAAATTTAAAAAGTTTTCTTAGATCAAAACAGTTTCTCAGTTTTCTAGACCAAAGCTCCAGAAACTTTAAAAACCTTCAAAATCACAACACTGTAAAAGCTTAGTCTTAACAAGTCATTTTTATCTTTTAATGCTTTTTTTCCAGACCAAAACTCCAGAAAAGTCAGCTTAGTGCAGAAGCCACATTTCTCAGCCTCTTAAGCCCAACGGTCGTACCCTTGTTGTGTAGTTACAAACAAAGTTATGATGGTAGATGATCTATTTATAGAACATATTCATGCAATACTGTTTTGAAAAGCTGAGGTCTCCAGCTTTCAGAATCTGTAAACAAACTGTATGTTGTCCAAACTGCAACTTATTACAAAGTATTTTAAGAATACATTCGTACAGAAATACATTTTGTAAATATAAAAACAATTTGAGATCAAAAGATATGCAATCATTTTCTTATAATTCTACAATATCATGCCTGGTATCGTTGGAAAATAGAATTTCTGAGCTTTCCAGTGGACATCAAACGCACCTTGTATCACAGAGACAGCAGGTGAAACCGAGTCGTCTAACTTCATATTTTACACTCACACTCACAAAATATTTCACAAAAGCATGTGTTATTTTCGCCTAAAACGAAAATCTAAAATTCACAAATATCGTAACCATAACGTAATTTTGTGAGTAAATCCAAGAGAGAACTTTTTAACTGTTTCGACGACAAACTCAACTTTATTTTCATGCTACTATTTAATCAATCCCTCGTTTTAATGCTCCAATTTCTAGAAAATTCCTGTAATAAAATAGAAATCTCAATTCGTAGCCAGATTTGGTCTCAATGGCTAAATTTGACTCCAAACTACCTGCTAAGATTAAAATATGTTGCAGCATACTCTCTTAAAAAAATAAAGTCTCATGATCTTCTCTTGAATCCAAAAGATCTCAAGCAACCAAAGATCAGAAATCAAAATGTGTAAACAACAGTCGTTCCAATCTTTCAATCTTGCAAGCTTCAGGAATCAGTCACATTTTTAAACTGCAAAACAGTCAAATGCTTCAAAAAAGAGATTATAAATGTAAGGATATAAATCTTCAGTGAAAGTGAGAAGCAGACGCAGCAGCGTGGCACATCCTGTGCTCATTAAATCTGGCAGTATATCCAGCCCTCTCCTTCACCCTGGATCACTTACTAACAAACCTCAGAGGTCAGGACTTCATCACCTTAGCACGTTATACCAACAGGACTCCCCAAAACGTCTCCACTCAGCTGCTTTGTATCCACTTACAGGCTCCGTTCAGGCATGCAGAGAGGAAAAGGAGGAGGAAGAAAGACAAACTGGTCTCACCTACGACGACGAGACAGAGAGTGGAGGAGGAAGAAGGCAGCAGTGGGAGGAAATCATCCCCGGGGTGTTTATATATACGAGGGCTTGGTTATGGATATGGAGGTCCTGTTTATGGAAATGCACAATCCTTAGACCAATCGGCCAGCAAGCTCCTGAAATATCATCATCCCTTGCCAACGTCTTGCTGCAAATCAACAAGGCATCGCCGAGGAGGAGCCTGAGTTCCTTTTAGGACTCCGCTTGGTGCCACCGGGTCGCTATAAAAGGGAGGAAAAGGACTATGAAACCATCAGAGTCCAAAACGTTTCACCAGATGAAGGTTGATGAACGTAGGAGGACAGCAGAGTCAGAGACATCTGGAGGACGGTGCTTCAGTGATGATACATACACTTTATAGGCTTCAGTTGGTCTCCAAATCACAACTTAAGGGGAAAATTAAGGGAAAATCTGTTGATTCTGTGTTGTTACATCATTTGAAATGGTCAAACATGTACTAGGAATCATATTTAGAGTCTTAAAGTCCCAGTGAAACATGAGTTAGAGCGTCTTTGGCTTCTGTACTGTGATGTATGCCCCAGTGAAACAGAATATTTGAGCGGTGTGCAGTTAAAGGAGGGATTTAAATCAGGTCCTTTTGATTGGACCACTAAAAAGTGGGCGTGCTCAGAATATTGTCACTTAAAGCTGCAGATTGATTGATGGATGGATGTCATGATATTATTAGTTGAAATTGGTCAGTCAATTCGTATTTAATCCATCGTGAACCAGGAAATATAAAGAGCGACAAAGGGCTCGTATAAGTAGGAGGTCGGAGTGGATGGGTGGGTCGAAAAACAAAGACTTTCACCCAGGAGGCCGCTGCTCGTACCCTATATGAAACCAGAAGTCAGCGTTGATTTATTTGTCACGTAACTTCCGTACTTAAGCTACACCACTCCCGTGGTTATTTTAACCCAAACTACGATCTTTTCCTAAACCTAACGGAAGTTTATTTTGAAAAGGCTGCATGCATCTAACGAGTGGAAATTTACTCGTGTTGCTGGACATTCGTAGGAAAACGAACGAAGAATGATGAATAACTTTTTGTAAGAAATCATACAAACCGTTGTATGAGGATACGTTGAATTGGTTGGCACTATGGGTGGGGGAACAAAATTGATACAGCATAGTATCGCAACTAGGGCTGTCAAAGTTAATGCGATAACAACACATTAACGCAGTTTTAAAGCTAACTTGTAGAAAAAAGGAGGTTAAATAACGCTCCAAACTTGCGCTAAACTTTGAAGAGGAAAAACTGGCATGGCCATTTTCAAAGAGTTCCCTTGACCTCTGACCTCAAGATATGTGAATGAAAATGGGTTCTGTGGGTACCCACGAGTCTCCCCTTTACAGACATACCCACTTTATGATAATCACATACAGTTTGGGGTCAAGTCACAGTCAAGTCAGCACACTGACACACTGACAGCTGTTGTTGCCTGTTGGGCTGCAGTTTGCAATGTTATGATTTGAGCATATTTGTTATGCTAAATGCAGTACCTGTGAGGGTTTCTGGACAAGATTTGTCATTGTTTTGTGTTGTTAATTGATTTCCAATAATAAATATACACATACATTTGCATAAAGCAACATATTTGCCGACTCCCATGTTGATAAGAGTATTAAATACTTGACAAATTTCCCTTTAAGGTACATTTTGAACAGATAAAAAATGTGCGATTAAGTTGCGATTAACTATGGACAATCATAATAATCACGATTAAATATTTTAATCAATTGACAGCCCTAATTGTGATATTTTGCATGGCAATATTGTATCGATACACGGACGTCACATATCGATCTTTTATTGTATAAACTAGTAACTTGTTAACAGCCTGACAGCCTGTCAGCAGGCCTGGCCACTATTCTGTCTTTCAGAGGTTGTAATGGGCTCTGTCTTAAAGCTAGAGCAAAGATACTGGTATCATATGAAACAAGAAGACCTAAAGAATACATTGGTATCAACCATGTCATACTAGCTTGTCGGGAAGAACACTAAATAACGCTCCAAAGTTTAACCTAACTTTGGACTTTCCTTAAACAGTGAAATCTGTATCTTATTAGATAAAACAGATGTTGACAAACTGCATAATTTGCAGTTGAAAAAAGGTCCCTAAAGAAGAGCAAAATAACAACCCATGAGTGCCCGATTTCATACATGATACACACAAGTTTGATTTTAGAGAGGACCACCTGGATCTGGAAGACGTTTTGTGATCATCCGAATGTAAAAGTAACGTTCCAGGAGTCAGCAGCTGACAACCTTTACCTCTCTGATCTACAGCATTTTCTAAATTATTTTCTTTTTGTGATAACAGCAGAAAAAAAAGCCCGTTTTAGATTTTCTCAAATATCGAAAATCAGGCGCAACGAACCTACAGACGAGTTCATAAAACAGGTTTAAAAGTAAGAAACCACAGGTGAAACTTTGATATGGCTTTTAACTATTGCTCAAAATAAAGTGTTTAGCAAGCTCACATTTCTGCCGTCTATAAATATCACGTAATCGGCCGGCTGGCCTAGTTAGCGTTTCATCTTGGATTGTGGATCTGCCCCTCAGAAAGGCTTCCAGACCTTTCTCTGGCTGCTGGAGGCCCTCTCATATTAACACTTGGGCTATAAAAAATATGTGGGCAGGACTTCAGGTAGGCAGGAAGGCAGATTTTCCATGTGGATAACGTTACATCGTGACTCGCTCATAAAAAGCATTCTTACTTAATTGCTTCAGATTCCTCTCAGGGGGGTTTACCTGAACATGAATGCTTCCTGCAGTATGTGAAAGCTTATACAGCAAAAACAAAACATTCTAGGATTCAGAGTGCTTAAAGAGCAACCTTTTTTTTTAAAGACTATTTGGTTAAGGGTCAGGTGAACATTGTGGTCATTGTTAAACAACCAGTGCTATCATTTTTAGACATGCTAGCGGCATGATGGCGATGTCAGTCCTCCACTTTGGTCCAGACTGAAATATCTCCGCAGCTATTGGCTGGATTGCCGTGACATTTTGTACAGACGTTCAGAGGATGAATTTTACTGACTTTGGTGATCTCTGGCTTTTCCTCTAGCACCACCAGCAGGTGACAGTTTATTCTGTGCAATGTCTTAACATCTACATGATGGATTGGTACTCACACATCAGGCTGTTCTCATACACCGTTCGTAGCTACGAAAAGTAATGCACTGTAATTCTTCGTAGCTTATACAGTATATCCCAGAAAATCAATACGTATTTAGTCCACATAATCATGAACCAGGAAGTACAAAGAGCGACAAACACTGCATAGGGAGGAGGTTGGGGTGGATGAGTGTCCCGGGTGAAACCAGAAGTAAGCGTTGACTCATTTGTCTCATAACTTCCGTAATTAAATTACGCCACTTCCGCAGTTATTTTAACCCAAACCACGATATTTTCCTAAACCTAACTGAGTAGTTTTGTTGCTTAAGTAGTCTACTGTGAAGACGGAAGTTTGTTTTGAAAAGACTGTATGCATGTACGGTGCAGAAATTGACGTTTTGCTGGATATTCGTAGGAAAACGCACGAAAAATGAGGAATAACTTTTCGTAAGATAAATTATACAAACCGTTGTATGAAGATACGTTACACAAATTCACGTTCCCGTCAGGATAAATTGTAATAACTTTGGTGATTTTTCATCTAGCGCCATCATCATGTTGACATTTGAATGTGTCCAATACTTTGGTTTATGACAAAATACCTGCAGAATTGATGACATTCCCATCAGCTTCAGCTAGACTTTGTGTTTAGTAACAATTAGCAATTGTTACAATGTTACAACTTAACATAGTAAACAGGGATGCTAATTTTGAAAAATGTTCTTAACCGATAACCGACCCTCGTTAACCGATTATTAACCGTTAACCGACAAGATTTGTGCCTCGCATGCAGCGGTGTACCAGCTGCAGTGTATGAGCACAACAGACAACTGTGTCCCCAGTTCACCCGTCCGGGAGCGTTAACTTAGCAGCCACGGTGTTGCGTGTAGTGTCACGGACATGCAGCCACTTTCCCAGTAAAAGTCTCCACCGAACATTTAGTTTAGTTTAGCAGGTTGTACGCTGTGTGTCTGCCCAGGAGGCTTTGTGCCACACGCATACAGTTTGTCAGCGAGGCGTTACTTTAGCGAGTGGCCGACAAACAGTGTGTGTATTTGAGCTACGTTAGCAGCTGTAGCGCTGCCGTGGCTTCCTGCCACACACATACAGTCTATCAGCGCAGTGTAATTTTAACGAGTGTCCGACAGACCATGTGTGTGTGGCGGCAGGGAGTGTGAATTTATCGGTGGCGTTATAGCTGTGAGGTGTAGCAGACAGAGCAGAGAGGGTGTGTACAGTTTATTTGTCGGAGAATAAATGCTATGAAACTACAACTCCTCCGCTACGCTCAAGCGAGCCGGAGAGACCGGAGCCAACTTCCTGTATCCTGCAACTCCGGCTCCGCCTCTTAAGGTAGGCTGTTAAGGTGGACCAGCTTTTTTTTGTTGTCTTAAAAACAGAGCATTTCAGGTAGAAGGTGAAAAGAGGTGCTGCAGCACAGCCGGTATGAGAAAAGTAAAGCGTTTTTTGAACATTAAAGCATGTAAACATGTTCTAGTAGGAACCTAAAATACAAGTATGAACCTGAAAATAAGCATAATAGGTCCTCTTTAATGTTAAAGGAGCAGAATGTAGGTTTTGGCGTCATCTAGCAGTGAGGTTTCTGATTGCAACCAACTGAAACCTTGTGTGCCAAACGTGTAGGAGAACTACGGTGGCCGACGCCAAAACGTTACAGTCTCTCGAGTCGGAGTTTGGTTTGTCCGTTCTGGGCTACTGTAGAAACATGACAGCCGGCTCCATGAAGAGAGGATACATAGATATAAACGGCTCATTCAAAGGTAACGAAAACACAACAATTCTTATTATCAGGTGATTATACACTAAAGAAAATATACTTATTGATATTATATTCCATTTCTGCCTATAGATCCCCCTAAATGTTACACACTGTTCCATAAAATTGACCTGACTTAAAGTCATATTTCAAGTGACTATAGACGTGATTTGTACAACATACAGCATAGTACAGCTAATATAGCAGCTAATATATACAAAATAATTAGGTACATGCTATAGCATTTAGTTTAGATCTATATGTACTCCATTTATAAAATATTAAACCAAATCTAAAAAAGAAAAAAAAAACAGAAAAGCCAGTGCAACAACACGGCACACTCACAATGGGAAAGGAGTCTATAGCCCATTTTTAGTAGGTTTTCCTGTGTTTAAAAAACTGCAAATTTTGGTGGGAAAAGCATCTGAGTAATTGATCAGCAGTGATCACCTCGGAGCAGAGTTATATAGACATGTAGCAGGTCAGACTATAGGAGCGCAGGCTGACGGTGTGGAGGTGGTGACAGGTCTGAGTGAAGTGCAGACAGCAGAGATGATGATGGAGCTGGAGACATGCTGGGAATGTGGCGGCGGAGGGTGATGCTGGGGGGGTCGGGTTCATGGTTCTGACAGAGAGACGGGCAGGTGTTTTCTACTTGAGCCTCAGGAATGTTCTGAACGGCAGGTCTGAGAGGCGTGTGGCTTTTCCTCACTATGTGGCAGAGTTTATAACTATATGTTTATGTTTACATGGAGTCTGATTCATAATCCTGATAGTAGTAGTAGTAGTAGTAGTAGTAGTTTTGATGCGTCCACCATCTGGTTATGTTTTTAGCGTGGACTTAAGTGTCCGTGTCGCCTCCCGTAGAGATGGTTTGCGGTTGCATTTACTGTCTGTCAGTAACGTTTTCTCTAATATGAATATATGTATTACAACCACACAAATCTCATCACAGCTTGTTTTTAAACATTATCACTGATGTTATTCATCAATACCTCTTACCTAGAATTATGAGAAATACTAAAACATTCATAGCATCTTTCCAGTTACTCTACAATCACCTGCAGAGCAAGGGCCAAAGGTGGAAAGTAACTTCATACATTTACTCAAGTACTGTACTTAAAGGGACTGTTTGTAACTTTTTACACGTATAAATCTACCGTGTTGGTTTCCAATGCGCGCTCGCATGTGGCTACGCTGTTCAGACTCAGACTCCAACACAAACTACACGGAAGCACCAAAACCGCAAAGTTATATCTAGTGAAGCCCCTACTTGCAAAACAGTGTCAGCTCTTCAGCCCCCCGACCACGGCCAGAAGACGCAGGGGAGACAGTAGCTTTGGTCTCCAGGACCGGAGTCTCTGCTCCTCTGCCTGCTTGCCTTCACTCACACACCGCGCGCGTTCTCGCGCTCCACTCTTACGTGCATGCACCCACACTACACACTGCAGAAGACTTCGTAGCTCTGAGAAATTCTAGTAAATGTACAGTGGATGTTTGTTGCAGAAATAAATGCTGCAGCTCCTCCAGACCAACAGAGGTTTTCCGTGTCTTGTGAAGTGACGGGGCTCCGCAACGAGAAACGTTATCGTCCCCGACCGGGTGCCGGTGTCTCCCCTGTTCCTGGTCGGGAGGCTGAAGCAGGAAAAGCCAACACTAGGATCAGATCTAAATCATGTTCATGGAGAGACCTTCGTCTGGTCAGCTAACATTACTGCCAAGCAGGTGAAATATAGAGTGATATTGTGGTTTTAGCTGACGTGTGTCGCCTCACTTTGTCAATTTAGAGCGAGCAAGCGTGAGCCCGACGCTGTCTTTCATTGACTTAACAGCCACAGGTGTCACTGTTAACAAGCATTTCTGAAAGTTACAAACAGTCCCTTTAAGTGACATTTTGAGGTACTTGTACTCTATTTTTCTGCTACTAGCTCTGAGCGTAGCATATTTACATGGATGCATTTACATTACAGTCAGTACAGACAACATGGCGTACAAATGACACGGCAAGAGCAAGAACGGTGTTCATACACCTTTTCGTGTAACCGGGCTAGAATAACAATAAAAGTAAAAGAAGTTAACTAAAAAAAAAAAGTAATATTGCACATGATATGGATATTAATGAATTCATGCACATGATATTATGGATATTGAATTAATTTGCGCATTCTGGTGAAATAGCTGTTGCTGGAAGCTCAGTGTATCCTCCTACAATGGTTCGTATGATATCTTCTATTCTCTATTCCTCATTTTCTGTGCGTTTTCCTACGAATCTATAGCAACACATGACAATTTTCACAAGTTACATGCATACTGCCTTCAAAACAAACCCTCTGTCTTCACAGGAAACAACTTAGTTAGGCTTAGGAAAAGATCACGGTTTGGGTTACAATAACACCAGAAGTGCTGTAACTTAAGTACGGAAGTTACGTGACAAATAAATCAACGTTGACTTCTGGTTTCACACCGGTCTCATGGTGAAAGTCCGGTGTTTTTTGACCCACCCATCCACCACGACCTCCTCCCTACACTGCGTTTGTCGCTCTTTACTTCCTGGTTCACTATTATGTGGATTAAATACACATTGAAATTGTGGAATATATACAAATTACACTGTATTACTTTTCGTAGGTATAGGTACTTAAAGCTAAATGAGAACAGCCTACATAGTGACAACGGGAAATATCCACTCCATCATGAAAAAAAAGAGAGTGAATCCACTAATCTGAGCAATTAGACTAAAATGTAATTGCTATAATTGCTGTGATCTTCCCCTTACAGTCCTGTTACTGTGGATGTTTCTCACAATAACGCTCACAAAGTTCTACGTTGGACAAAGTCCCACAAAAAAATACAAACAAACAGAGGTAGAACTGAAAGAGAAGTGAAAGTAAAGTAACAAAAACAGCACTAAAGCCTGAAACACACTCCGTGTTACAGTAAGTACATAAGTGTTAATGTCCAAACCCAGCTTGCACAGTGTTGTACATCCTCCTTTGAATATTTAAGTCGGGTATATTACTGACTGAAATTTATTATATTAAAGAGAACCTTGGTAAACTCCAACATGGCATGATTTAACATGTTTTTGTAACTTTGAAAATAACTTTATAACCTTATAGCCGACAATACTTATATGTTATTTTATTCTAGGTGTTTGGACTGTAATATGTTAATTTAGCAGTCACCAGGACAGAGGGTGAGTCAGTCAACCATTAATATCTTCTGAATACAATAATAATTTCAGAAAGTTTAAATTACCTATTGAGAGCCAAATGTGTTGTTTCTGCTTTTAAAAGTTAAAGTGGCAATCTCGAAGATTTTCATTTAAATAAATGTCTGTTAAGTCACTATCTGTAGCCGAGTGATGTCACACAATGACCCACTGATGAAAGTATTGCAGTATTTATATATTTGCAATATTATGAAATGGGTGTCTGTGGTGACATTCCCGGAAAATTACAGTTTTTCCCCGTTGTACACACAAAAAATGGAACTATATACACAATTCTGAAAACTTGAAGCTTATGTACATATAAATTGAATTTTTCTATTATATTTCTGCTCATGTATCAACACAAATACTCCAGACTGCTAAACTTGAGCAATTACACTATTTTCACTCTCATAAGAATTCTACATCAACCACGACTGAGATCTTAAGGATTGCTACTTCTATTTATATACTTATATATTTTGTGGAGCTTGCAGCAGCATCTAGTGGCCGTTTGAGGCGCTGCAGCTGAAGACAATAACTTCTGGCAGTGACTAGATGGCTGCTGATTCATTTATATTTTAGCTTCAGCAAATTTAATCACGTAAGACACAATTCTCAAATTATAAAACTCAAATAGTTGGGAGACAATACAGCCAAAGGATAGAGGTATAAGAGCTGTAACACTAAAGGACGACGTCTGTGTATGAAATTGGTACTTTGGTTTGTCTTCTATTTAGTCTGGTTCGGTTTCACAGTGCACAAATGAAAAAATTAGTTGTTGAGAGGCCTGTATGAGCAAATTTATCTTATTTGTCCACTTCTATGCAGGAAATCGCGGTCTTTTTTCTTATATTGCTGTTGAAGTTTTTTTGAGTTTCAGAGCAGCTCTCCGCCGGGAAAAGACATTAGGTGTAGCTCTAGTGTCGTCCGGTCTGGAAACATTGGGGCTGATACACGCTGTACAGCGCCAGAAACAGGTCGATATAACGAAAAGAAGAAAACAAACATGTGAAAGATTGTTATAAATTGGGAGAAATGCGGGAAATTGTGACCCCGAGAGGAAACCGGGAGAGGGCAATGAAAAACGGGAGTCTCCCAGGAAAATCGGGAGGGTTGGCAAGTATGCAAACGTCAAGCATTTTTATGTCAAGCAAACATCAGACTTCTGCAGAAGTCCAGGTCAGTCCTCTCACTCATGTTAACCTGTCGTTCACCTCAACAAATGTGTTTTGGTTCGCTTGTTAAGGGTCCGTGACCGCTTTTGAGAGGTGGTCTCGTTGTTTTGGTCCGCACCAGAGTACGATTACTGCGTTCAGAACTGCCCAAACCAGAGGTTGAACCACACCAGAGTTCGTTTAAATCCGACTACATGTTGGCTTGTGAAAGCACCCTGAATGACACTAGCGTCCTCATAAAACCTCTCTGAGCAAACAAACATGATACCTAGAAAATCCTCCCAGCAGGTGCTGTCAGAGTCTCCCAGCATGTGTCTGGTGTCAGTTTCCACCTTCAAAAGAAAAAACTAACCTCCTTTTTAACCTCCTTCTTCTTCTTCTTCTTTCTCTCCAGGTTCATAATGTCAGTTCTGCTGGAGCACCAGGATGTCCAGTGTTTTCTGAAATGTAAAAACATTGAACTGTAAACACAGTTGTTGTTCTAGAACATGAACTTCAGCTCCTGAGCTTCAATGTTCATGACGCCAAGACCTGAAGATGTGCGTCATTTTCTTAGTTCTAGCATGTTTCACCAACACAAAACCAGAAAAAATACACACCTTCAACACAATAAGAACCTCAGAACAGCAGCACACCAACACGTTTCTATTAAGAGCCAAAAGGTTGTTTCTACTTGATGAGGAAACAAACGTAATAGTCGCACACAACGCAAGTATTTCTCACATTTGACTCTAATTAAACGTGTCATCCAATAACTGTAATGCAATGCTTTAACGTCAAAGCGTGTTGCAACATGTTGTTTAATTTAGAAGTGCTAAAAGATGTGACATTGAGAGCAGCTAGTTTCACTGATTAACAACCTTCGTTTAGAGAGGAAGAACTAATCAGTGAAATCAGCTGCTGCGGTGTCTGATTGGAACAGAAACCTGCAGGTTGGACCAAGACTGCATTTCCCACCACAAATGAAACACAGCTATGTAATGTTAAATAAGTGCTAAATAATCTCACAAAGTGTTTATAACGCCTGAGGCTTATCTAGCTCAGAGGTCTAGAGACATTTTTAAAAAGTCAAATAGGAAAAAGGAATTATTTTTGGGCAAGTACATAATAGAAAGATGACAGGAAATAAGCGTTTGTTTGTAATGGACCTTTCAATGTGCAACCAATTTAATTTGTGCTACCTGGTGCACGTATTTGTGTTGTGAGCTTGACATTTTATATTTACAAAATGTCAGTGCTCTCTGCCCAGGTTCAAATTATTTATGATCAGTGCAAAAAATCCAGTCGCACAGCACTTCATGTCGAATAGTCGCGAAATTTTACGTATTGATTCGTGGACATAGACACGAATTTCAAATTTTTTTCATGATGGTCAGCACGAAATAAATTTGTATGCAATCCACGTACTTGTGAAGTATAAAGAGCGACAAACGCTGCGTGGAAGGAGATCAAGGTGGACGGGTGGGTCAAAAAACACCAGACTTTCACCAGGAGACCGCTGCTCATGTCCCGTGTGAAACCAGAAGTCAACGTTGATTTATTGAATTAGTGTTATTTTAACCCAAACAGCGATCTTTTCCTAAAGCTAACTAAGCAGTTTGTTGTCTAAACCTAACCAAGTCGATCTATTCCTAGTCCTAACTAAGTAGTTTTATTTTTAAAAGACTGGAGCGCTCCAGTCCATCAAAATGATGGATGGCCTTCAGATTCTTCCATCGTTGTTAAAAAAATGCAGTCAATGATGGAAGATATTCGGTTAACACAACCTCTGGCCTCGATATGCAGTATATATCTATTCTCTCTATGGCCACATTTGTAGTAATTGTAATAATACATTTTTATGTATTATTTCTTCTCTCTTCTGACTTTTCTTTAGTGGAAAAGGATCCTCGAACTGTCGGCTATTTCTTACCTGTAAGTCCTGACGACAGTTTTCATTCATGTGGCTCTGAGCAGGACAGAGATAACAGTTCACCTCCTTCCTGAAAGGAGAAAGAGATGTTTTTGTGAGGTGCTTCCACAGTATAACTGTGCACAGTGGTCAGTTGTAAAAATGCTAACAGTTGTAGCTCCTCTCTCCAGATGGCTCTCCTGCTCTGTTCACTCCTTTCTAATTCTGGCTGATGTGAGTCGAAGTGAGGAGGCAGCTGTTATCTGAGGATATGATACGGCCGTCAGCGGGGGTCAAATATAACCGGCATTAACTCTGAGGAATGAGATGCCAAACACAAGACATTGTTGAGGCTGTCTGTCAAGTGTTTACTGTTTAGAGAACTGTGTAAAATAAGCCATGCAGATTGTTTACCATCCAGTGAACCCATAAAACAGAGCCTATTTTGGACATGAAAAACCATGACATGCTTATACCTGTCAGTGCCGATCGGAGGCGGACGTGATCCAGATTATTATGGGACTTAACTGCTGTAACATTGTATGGTCGAGATCAGGACGAAACAGGAAACTCAAGCCTCTAGACTATGCATGACGTGCGAAAGAAAAAAAACATTATTTTCACAGGTTGGAACCATGACTGTATATAAGAAGTGGATGTAGTCACCATGACATCACTCACTGGTTTGTGGACTGCCGTTTTGAAGCATCGAGTTCGGCATTTTGGCCGTTGCCATCTTGTTTTTTTTTGCAACCAGAAGTGACACAAGAGGGTGGAGCCAAGTACAACCAAACTCTGAATAAGACCTTTTCAGGCGATTAAAAAGGTTATAATTAACTTTGATTAACTGAAAACAAACTATGAAAGGGTTAAAGTAGTAAGACGAAAACACGGACAACTCCCAGACCGGATAATGCCGTGGTAGCAACCTGTCAATCACAAGGTAGCCACGCCCTAAAGCATCCCCTGCTTTATGGTCTATTTGACTCTAAATGGGACCATAATTTACTAAATGAACATCATACTGTATTGAAGAAGACTTGAAATTAGCGATTGAGACCATAAACTCATGTTTACAATGTTTAATGAGGTAATAAATCAAGTGAGAAGTAGGCTCATTTTCTCATAGACCTCTATATATCTTATATCTTAACATGAAACTGAATGAACCTACCTCTGCAGCAAACCACACCAGGTCAGATTTAAATTCATCTGCAAGAACAAAAAAAGAAGACAAAATCAAATAAAAAACTTTAATGTCCACAAATAATGACACTAGATTCAATAACTCACCTCCTCTGCTCCGAATGAAAGGCAAAGCTTTTCCATTTAAGTCTGAACCAACAACAAATAATAATATAAAAGGGCTTTGAATTAAATCAAGAAACAAAATTGTTTAACCCAGCTGACAAATTATTCATTACAATAAAAGTTAACTCTCAGTATCACAATTGGGCAACATACAATTATTGGGGTCTCTAAGGGCTGTAAAACATCAAATAGACTAAAATCGACTTAATTTGTATTCCTATGAAGTTCAGAGGATCTTTTTACATTTGTAAAGTTGTTAAGTTTGTATAAAGATTGGCACCAAAATAATTTTCGGCTTTAGCTGTTTTTTGTTTATACTAACGATTACAGGTAACGTTAGCTAACGGTTACAGTTTAAACTCAAGCATGTAAGCCTTTCAAAAATCCCAAATTATTAGTATTGTTTCATATTCTGTGACCGGAGAGTTTATACATTTTGGAGAGACTTTTAAATCTTCATCATAAAATGTCTCATTAGCTAGGGATTAGCATAAAGTTGACGTTAGCATAAAGAGTGTAGCGGGTTGTTTGTTTGCCACAGAGCTTATTTTCTGCAATAATCAAAAACCCAATGGAACAATCCCATTGGTGGCTTCATGTCAAGAGAACACAATTCTAACATCCGGGTTGGCCTACAATACGTCATCCCTGTACCACCCTATATAGACAAAAAGGAACCGTGTAATTCTCAAAGCACCCGCGGAGGGTGAAATGCACCCCTAACTGCACTGCCAAACAAAAAGCGTCTTGATTCCCCTGTGCTTTGTACATTTACACATATTTAAATTAATTAATATGCAGACATTAGGTGCAAAATTGGCCCCTTTCTATGCAAATGAGCCTCCATTGCAAAACAGTTAAATTTACAAAGTTCAGTGCTGATAACCAAACGCAGCTACAATGAAATTATTAGTGTCTTCAGAGAGTTGATGGTAACTGACGGATTGGGATCATAGACTAAGAAGTGGAGGTAGTCACCGTGACGTCTCCCATTCGTTTGTGGACTACAGTTTTGAAACCTCGAGTTCGGCAATTTGGCCGTCGCCATCTCGTTTTTTTTTTTAGCTGTCACCATCTTGGTTTTTCGCAACCAGAATTTAGTTTTGGAGGTGGAGCTAAGTACAACCAAACGCTGGTCGTGTCTAGAAGGGAATCCGCAAATTGCGTAAACTTACAAAAACTCTTGTGAGACTCGCTGCCCGGCGACCTATTCTAAGCCGAACCATCTCACGAGAGTTTCGCAATTTGTGTGTTACCTTCTAGACACGACCCCAAACAGTGAACAAGACATTTTTAGGCAACAAAACGTTACAATTTAACTTGGATGAACTGAAAACACTGTGAAAGTGTTAAAGCCGTGGTAGCGGCCTGTCAATCACAAGGTACCCACGCCCTAAAGCATCTCCTGCTTTATGGTCTATTTGACTCTAAATGGGACCATAATTTACTAAATGAACATCATGCTGTATTGAAGAAGATTTGAAACTAGTGATTGAGACCATAAACTCATGTTTACAATGTTTACTGAGGTAATAAATCAAGTGAGAAGTAGGATCATTTTCTCATAGACTTCTATACACTCAGACTTCTTTTAGCAACCAGAGGAGTCGCCCCCTGCTGGCTGTTAGAAGGAATGCAGGTTTAAGACACTTCAGCATTAGCTTCACTTTTCAGACCCCGAGGTTGCTGCCTGACTGGGATATTAATGCTCAAATAGGGTTTCTCTCTGTCACGTTTAAATTCGTTGCCTGAAGTTTTCAGATCTGTAGCTAGTCTGAAAATTGAATTTGTTTTTTTTCTCTCCGCCATCATCTGCCGACTGTGTACTTGGTGCAAAGGCAACATTTATACTTTGCCACATGGACAATTTCTAAAGGGAAAATTGCACTCAGCTGCAAAACGTTTTGGCCGTGTTTGTGTCAGGTTTGACTTGAGTGGTTATTTGAGCAAGTTGTCTGAGATTTAGAGAACAGAAGACTTCATTTGCAAGAGAATGGTGAGCCAAATGTCGTTGGATATTCAAGGTCAGGTGCAAAAGTATTACAGTGAGTTAGTAATTAAAGGATGGCCACGCTGAATGTCCGACCAAAATGAACGCTGAACCAGAACGCTGAATGTCTCACCATGAATTGCTCAATGGGATGCGTAATTCATGGTGCTATCAGCGGCCGCAATCCGTTCTTTGTGAATTCGCCCGTGAGTGTTTACAAATTCAACAAGACTATAAACAAGATGAACATGAAGCTTTTGTATTTAATGTGACAGCAACAAGACGAGAAACGTACATCACATTTCCGTTTGAACACTTTAGAAAAGATGACATGATGCTAGTATAGACTGAGGGCTGAGTTATACTTCTGCAAAAGAATAGTCGCTCTTTTGCTAGCAATGCAAATCTGTTTAATTTTTTTTGCTCTACTTCATCTATGACTGCCAGGCTAAGGCAACACATTGGCTAACGTTACACTCTGTCTCTAACATGTGACACAAATGGTTCGAGGAAAGTACATCGCAGCCGGTATCACAATGTTTTGATGCAGAAGCATAAATCAGCCTTCACAGAACAAAAGCAGGTTTGATTCACCACTCGTACTAATACTGACATTAGTACATACAGTACAAATACATCACGGTATAGTGTCAATACAGGCAGAAGCAGAAGGCAGCTTAGATTCAACTGAAGAGTTTTGTTCCAACGTAAGATATCCAAAAACTACCCGAAACCTGCTTCATCTACCTCAGATTTAGACTCAGATGTAACTCAACTCATGCTGTGGATAAAATACTTAAATTTAATTAATTTGTTAAAAACACTTAACTTTTAATAGACTTAATTCAAAAAGTAAAAGGTTGAATATAATTTTATGTTTGCACAGTCAACTAAAATCACTTTTAAAATCCTGCAAACCACCTGAGAAGATTATCGTTTATCACATACTGTACCATACTAGAAGCTTAAAAACCCTAACATATTTCCTCCATTTCCCAGTTATTCACACTTGTTATCAGTATAACCTCCACGGCAGTCATGTCTTATCACTAAAAATAAAAGGTAGGTTTACAGTGGATATGCAGTATTTTGAAATAAAACTCTTCCGTCACAAAGACATTAGACCTGATTTCTGTCCTGAAAAGCACTCCAGTCAATGACGGATCACATTTAACTATCAAACATCTTCTTCCTATCAGACTTGTCTTCAATGTTCTTACGCCAGTCTCCCACATCGCGCAGCTGCTTGTCCTGTGAACACAGATGGTATTTCATTTTGTTAAAATAAAATGATGAAATAGCAACACAGTCTCACGGCAGTTTGTGAAATAGTCATGAAATTTAATCCATCAGCATGACTCTAAACAACGTATTTTTCATGCTTCTTCCTAGGAATGTCCAGCAACACATAACGCACCTGTCAATTTCCGCTCCAGTCTTTTCAAAATAAAACTACTTAGTTAGGTTTAGGCAACAAAATTATTTCGTTAGGTTTAGGCAACAAAACAACTTCGTTAGGTATAGGCAATAAAACTACTTAGTTAGGTTTAGGCAATAAAACTACTTAGTTAGGTTTAGGCAACAAAACTACTTAGTTAGGTTTAGGCAACAAAACTACTTAGTTAGGTTTAGTTAATAAAACTACTTAGTTAGGTTTAGGCAACAAAACTACTTAGTTAGGTTTAGGCAACAAAACTACTTAGTTAGGTTTAGGTAATAAAACTACTTAGTTAGGTTAGGCAAAAAAAAAAGCTACAGGTAGTTTTAGAAATATATAGACTTGGTTAGGTTTAGGCAACAAAACTACTTAGTTAGGTTTAGGCAATAAAACTAACTAGTTAGGTTAGGCAAAAAAAAAAGCTACAGGTAGGTTTAGAAATATATAGACTTGGTTAGGTTTAGGCAGAAAAACTACTTAGTTAGGTTTAGGCAAAAAACTACTTAACTAGGTTTGGGAATAGATCGACTTTGTTAGGTTTAGGCAAAAAAAAAAGACTTAGCTAGGTTTAGGAATAGATCGACTTGGTTAGGTTTAAGCAAAAAAAAAGACTTAGCTAGGTTTAGGAATAGATCAACTTGGTTAGGTTTAGGCAAAAAAAAAAGACGTAGCTAGGTTTAGGAATAGATCAACTTGGTTAGGTTTAGGCAAAAAAACTACGTAGTTAGGTTTTAAAGATGGTGGTTTGGGAATTTGAGTCTGTTGTGCCTGCCCTGTATAAACTAGCATAAACTGCAGTTCAGGATTTACCAACAGCCTTAAGATGGAACATTACATTTACATTACAAATATTTGTTATTTCATTTTTGGAATTATTTTTTTCTTATGACAATCTGTCAGTATTTGAGTGCCTTAACTGTCATAGTAAGAATTATGACCAATGAGCCACTGTTGATTGTTTACATTTTTAAAATTAAAAATAAATGTAAAGAATTTATTCACTATGAGGCTATTATGTTTTTGTTTTCTCTGTACCGAAAACATACCGAACCGTGACCCCAAAACCGAGGTACATACCGAACCGTGAATTTTGTGTACCGTTTCACCCCTAGAATGTAAGCATGTTCATGCATGAGTGTATGTATGATCTATGTTTTATGCATGTATGTACATTGTGACTTGGGTATGTATCTTATCTTATCTTATCTTATCTTATCTTATCTTATCTTATCTTATCAAAGTTGCGGGCAAGATACAAGTTGTGATAAACCAGATGAATCCTTAAACCCGTCTGCTAGTGGAACAGAAAAAGATTTTGTACGACTCAAACTATTAAAGTTGAAGCTGATGTAAAGGAGGTGAGAGAAACTAAGATGATAAACTAAACCACAGCTTTGGGGAAAAGAGGCGGTAGAATAGGGACTGAAGTCTGGATGAAGCAGGTAGCAGCTCACCTCCTCTTTGACCTCCTTCTTGACCTGCTTCAGGTTGGCTCTCAGGTCCATGTTGACCGTGTGCTTGGAGCCCAGCAGAGCTTTCAGCATGGCGTCAGCAGACATACGCACTTTCTTCAGACGGGGTCTCTTGAACTTTCCCCTCAAATCCACAATCTTAATGTTGAGGTCTCTGACCTTCAAGACAGAAATAAAGACATTTATTATAGGTCAAATTACCATATATTAGTATGGTCATTATAGTATAGTATAGTATATAGTACATATTATTTGTGTTAAGGTAAAAGAACATTCACATTTTTAAAGAACAGGACTTTCAAATGATGAAACACAAAATACAACAACAACTTTAAAACAAGGTTCCTGGACAAGAAAAAGAATAAGAACAAATTTACCAACGCGTGGTAGGCAATAATGTTTTAATTAAAATATTTTTACTTTAATAAAAACATCAAAGTGTTCCACAGGGTCTCACCTCATTCAGGACCATGTTCAGTTTGAACTCTATGCCGTATCTCTCCTCCTCACTGATGTCAATCTGCTCATGGAGTTTCTGGCAAAGATCCTGATGAGAAAACAGTATTTTAGTAGTTTTTGTTGGCTGACTGCAAGTGTTTACCACATTATTTTGACTTAATATTTTCATCGAACCCAAAGAACAGAGCCGGCAATTATGTTACTCGACATGACCAAAACAAAGTACAACAAAACGTTGTCCAACAGTTCAACCAGACTGACAACTGAAAGAGACAAAGATCCCTCTGAGCAACAGTTGAGCCTCAAAATGTGTGCAGATTTAAACAGGATCACAGGGTTTCCACTAGGGCTGAGACAATTCATCTATCTCCTGATCCAATACTATCACGATACTTGGGTGCCAATTTGATATGTATTGAGATTTTTAAGTATTGTGATTCTACAAGTATTGCATTCGATATTACGATTTTTGTTAACTTTTTTAACACTAGACCATGGGGAAAAAGCTGAATCATACACTTCTAGGGACTTTTACTTTGGAAAATCTCTAAATTAATTCAGTGAAAATGTTTGATTTTCAGCATGTATGTAGTCAGAGATGTCCTGAACTCAAATATATCAGTCATTGTCAGGAATTATTTATTTTTCCAGTAACCCAAAAATCAAAGAATAAAGATATTTCCCTCACAAATTAGTGGCATTTTCTTTTTAATTTATAAGGGACATGTAATGTTTTATACTTCTGTTGAATATAATCAATCAATCTTATTTCCATATATGTATTTTGTATATAGAGTTCCCTTTGTTAACACCTTATTTTGAAAACAGGACGTAGTCCCACGTGTATACTTCCTCCAAGGTGGTCTCTAGCTCTCCCGCCAGCTCCGTTCTCTTTATACATCCATGGTCAGCTCCATCGAGGCTGTTTGAATGCATTTAACATAAATGTCAGTATATGGGTGCTCTACAGTTGTAGCGTCGGCCCATTTGACCAAGGAGATGAGAGTGACGGCTGGCTTGACCGCACGTTACCGCAATACGATAACGTTTCCTGTCCATGACAGAGTTAGCATGCAGCTTTAGCCGTGATGTCTAGCTCTACTTTTCCTGCAATGTGTGAAATTCAAAGTGTTTCCATACTTTACTGGATGTGTAGTGTTTACCACTTTGGATTTAAAATGTGAGGGTGCAGGTCGTATCCACGCAGACCCTCCGCCATTTTCTGCTTTCTCGTTTCAGCTCGATGCGGTTTGTTTTGGTTGACGGATACGGAACGGATATGACATCACGTTACTCAGAGTATAACAATAAAAGCGGTAACTTCCCTCTACCTCCTCATAGACTCAAATGAAGCAAATATTTTGGCATTAAAAAAATGTATTTTAAAATCGTAAAAAAAAAAATCACGATACATAGGGGAATGGATTTTTTCCCCACTCCTAGTAATAACCCTGACAGCAGTTCATCCCGGTCCTGTTTGTGTCTCACCGTCAGCTCATCCTTGGAGTACGGCAGCTCTAGAGGAGGACATTTATCTGCCAGGAACTTCTCCCTCTCCCCAACCTTCACATTTGCTTCAGCGTCCAACAAATTTGTCGCCACCAGCAGCATACATCCCTGTGGATGACATCATCATGCAACTTTTAAGTATTTTCAGATAAAACGGCATCTCTGCTCTTCTTCATAAGAGAATAAAAATGTACTGATTTCTTACTTTCAGAGTATGCTTACGCCTCGCAGACAGTCTCTTCCTGCAGGTGAAAACACACAACATGAATCAGACATTTGGGCCATTATGTTATAAATAAACTGATAAATCTGTTATGATGATTATTTGTTGTATTTTATTAGAATCATAGCTAGCTAACGCTAGGTTCATTTCAGCTGTGTGCATCATTTTTTAGTGTTTCCTGGAAACTGTCTCTGTCGTCTGGTGCTACTTGCAGAGCGTTTCTGTATTCCCTTGTGGCACATATATCCACTAATCTTCTAAAATTGTTATTTTAATAATATACAAAGGAGATTTTTACACATTAAAAACACAGTGACAGATGATCAGATGGGATAAATACGCCAGTTTTCGTGTTCATTTTTATCCTTTAAAAAGTTTGTCAGCCCAGAGGCCTACATTTTTTTAAATCTGTTAACGAGTAGATGTGACATCCTGCCATCTAACAAACAGGACAACAAACATTTGATGCACATAAAACTGGTAACTTACTCGTCGGCCATCTTAGCTGCAGGATCCTGATGTTATCTGATAAAAAAAAAAACACATAAAAGACGGCATTAGAATTACATTTGTATCTTTTGATATATGATAAAACATCGATCACACTATGGATAAACTTCTATAAATGTAGATGCAAACACACAAAACATATACGCGACCTCCTCTGTTATACTCTTTCCTGTTATTAACACAGATTTTTTGTATTTATTGAAAATACCTTATTCGTCCCTCAAGTGGCAATACAAGGCAAGCGAGCGTGCAAACAGAAAAACATAATTCAATTCATACACACACATAAAAAGCAATACTTAAAGCTGACAGCGGTATATGATTTCATCTTGGTGTAACAATTGATTATAATCTTAAAAACAAATTAAGATGGTAACAAAGTTCAATTTGTCAAATTTTTGCCAGGAACTGTCTAACAACTAAGGCAACACTAAGTTATATAGTATATACCCACGAGTCTCCGCTTACAGACATGCCCACTTTATGATAATCACATGCAGTTTGGAGCAAGTCATAGTCAAGTCAGCACACTGACACACTGACAGCTGTTGTTGCCTGTTGGGCTGCAGTTTGCCATGTTATGATTTGAGCATATTGTTTTATGCTAAATGCAGTACCTGTGAGGGTTTCTGGACAATATTTATCATTGTTTTGTGTTGATAATTGATTCCCAATAATAAATATATACATACATTTGCATAAAGCAGCATATTTGTCCACTCCCATGTTGATAAGAGTATTAAATACTTGACAAATCTCCCTTTAAGGTACATTTTGAACAGATAAAAAATGTGTTTAATTTGCGATTAATCGCGATTAAATAATTTAATCGATTGAGAGCCCTAATTAAAAGACAATCAAGTGTGTGACTATACTCTGTAATTTATTCAAATAGCCTGAGCCACACTTTGTTTGATGTTTTATGTATTGTTATCCTTGTTTTAAAATATTTCATGTGTTCTTATGAAATGTGCTTTGCTCTATGTACAGTATTGCCGTTAATGTTCTCATGCATGTCTTTTGTAGCTGTCTTTACACCTCCCCACTGGGACAGCAGTTCAAAATTAGTCAGGATGGCTAAACTGGCACATTTACAGAGAGGTCTATTAATGTACACTGTCACTGTAACTTTAAACTGAATAAATAAATAAATAAATAAATATATAAAACTACTTCATGTTTGAAGCGACGTCTGCTCTTTTCTGCCGCAGAGACTCACCTGTCTCACATTTCATTTTTGGATCATGTTATTTCTATTTTAGGACTTCAATGTTAATTCCAAGACATTTAGTGGAACTGAACTTTGTAACCGAGGCCGCGTTAATGCCTTAAAGGACCACGCCGCTATTTTTAGCTGCGTGGCTCTGTGGTTCTCTACAGTACAAATATCTCCACAACTACTGGATGGATTGGCATGAAATTTGGTTTCAGACATTTACGATGCTCAGAGGATGACTCATGATGACTTAGGGGGATGTTCTTTTAGCGCCACCTACGGATCATAATATCAACTTCTCACTTCATGGCAGGATACCTCTAAAACTGGTAATTCCCTTTATTCAGGGCTCAGCCAATATAAATAAAATGTATTATTATGATAAAACTGGTAACTGAATCCCTGTCGGCCTAAGTTGATAATCAAGTTAATATCAATAAGTTAATATCAGTATGATAACAGGCTAGATTTTAGCATGTTGGAGTAACATTAGCAAGTCAAAATGTACATTTCAGTTCATGACATGATGCCTCTAAAACTGTCTGCTGACTCCAATGGCTAACATATCATGCTAACACCAGCATGTTAATATGTTAAATGTTACATAACTTACTAAACTTTAGCATTATCTTTAGTTACTATGCTAAATGTAGGCAGGAAAACATTCCAGCAAGTTAAAATTAGCATGATAACATGGCATGTATGTTCATGTGCTAAATTTAGCATCACAGTCTCTATTGCTATGTCGCTGTTGGCATTTTGTCTTGTTAGTTTACTCCATTAATTGTTCATCTCTATTAAATATTAATGCTGACCATTCTCCAAAATGTTTTATATGTTTTCAGATTAATTTCTCACTGTTCAGGGAGCTTTTGATTTTGTTTTATTTATTTGTGAAACTCAGACGTGAAACTTGCTTGAGAAGTAAACATCATGTCTGCAGCTGCTGTCGTCAGTAATGTGATTATTACATGATGCACTGCATTACCACATAACAATTACATCATTTTAACAAAATGGATTTACAATTCTTTCTTTTGATTCCTGAGAGCAAAGATTAGACTGTGCCTCTGTACACATTACTGTTACACACACACACATCAACAAGTGAAATATTTGCAAGATAATGAAGCTGTACAAGCTGCAACATTCATACAGTAATAATCAATGCACAACATCCACAACATGTCCTCCAACCTAAACAACAAATCAGGTCTCAACCTTACAAAAAGTAAATACAACTGGTTTCAACCCCCCATCAATAATTAATTTTTTTATTGTACTTTTTTATTGCTTTGAGTACCGCAAATGAAATTCCATTCACCCCCGTTGTATTGGACTGAAGACAAACATTTCAGACAGCTGAGCAGAAAGGTTTAAAAAAAACAAAACAACAACTAGTCAAATACAACCAAAACTATCCAAGTACTCAGATCTTTTACTTCAGTAAAAGTACCAACACAGCCATTTGAAAATACTACGTTACAAGTCGAACTCTTGCCTTAAAGTACAAAAGTATAATCAGCTAAATATACACGTAGTATCAAAGTGAAAGTACTTGCTCTGCAGTAAAATGTCCATTGTGACATTTTGTTAAAGGTGCAGTGTGTAGGATTTGGCGGCATCTAGCGGTGTTTTCTCTAATCTTTGCTTTGGTCAAACACATGAGCCAAAGCAGCACTGGTAACCACCATTTTTAAAAACGTGTTAGTCGTGTAAACTCAGACAACAGCTCATAAAGAGAAATAAATGGAAGAAAACACGGACAAATGGACCGATAGTGAAGTCCAGAAGTTAACTTTTTCATGAGCTCACACCCACTGATCCAAAAAAACGAATGAGCCACTGCTGAACAAGCTAACCCAGTAGCACAAGGGGAAACCCAGTAGCACAAAGGGAAACCCAGTAGCACAAGCCACACCCACTGAGCCAAAGAACAATAGCTGATTCAAACAGAAATCGACAAAGGCACTATTATGACGGCTATTTTGCTTGAGTGTATATTGTGGCATGTAACAGAGTTGTATATTTATTCTTATATTATTAAAAAAAAAAGCTAAGAGAGCTTGTGAAACGTAGCGAACTAGCCGCTCGCCGATCTCCCAGCTGAGATGTGTGCAAGCGGCTCAGCGTTCCTATTGGCGTTGTGAATGCAAACAAAAGTACGTAGTTCTGGGGGAGTCCCAGGAACTGTTGGGTCCGAAAACACCTCATGTCTCCAACCAGACAATGTTTTTGTAACAAGACAAAAAGGTTGTGAACCACTGATTTGTATTTTCTAAAGGTATCGTCTGCTTCTTTAATGTAAAAGCTGAATCTGAAAAGTAACCAGTAACAATAATTTTCAGATAAATGTAGCATAATTCCCTCTGAGAGGTAGTGGAAGTATAAAGTAATATAAAATGGAAATTGTATTTAAGTATAGTACTTGAATAAGGGTACTTTCCACCGTGACTAGATAGCACTCGAGTAGGTAAACCCAGCCTTTAAGTACGAGGCTGGAGGACTGCGAGGCCACTTCCTGAGGTACTCGGAGACCAGAGAGTCGCTGCTTGTGACGGAGCCGTGGATTAAGACTCTATTCCTGGAGCTTCAGCTGTTCTCAACATCTTCATTATGGAGAATAAAATAAATGACAGCAGGCTCATCTTTAAAGAAAAGACGTGTGACAACCAGTGCTGGCATCCCAAAACACATAGCTGGCCCAGGAACAAATGGCCGTCATCTGTAAACCAATAACAGGCCGGGGGATATCTGAGGGGCTGACAATGTATTTTAGGACACTCGAAACTCGCAGGACATAACAGCATGTTGCTCGGGAGATGGAATAATATCTGCAGGGTTAAATTTGGGGCCTGATTTTTGTCTTAAGTAAGTGTGAGTGTGTGTGTTATGTGTAGGATTGTCTCTGGAGGGAGGGATGACGGGTTCGCAGTAACCCAACACCGCAGAACATCCCTCGGACCGACAAGACATTATTGCAAAAATAACTCGCTGTTGGGCTGACCTCAGATGCACGAACAGTTCATCTGCTTCACACAGACAAAAATACTGACTGGAGGGTACAATGGCATTTAAACTCACTTCAAAAAGGAGTATCTGAAAGAAAACGTGTTGTTCAGGTCCGTGAAATTACGGAAAAAACAAAATAAAAGCTCCTCTATCGAAGGAACCTTGTTTTTAAAAGACGTTGAAATACAACTTTACGGTTGCTTAAACATTCAAACACGTTTGGTGAAGACCAGTGGTGGAAGTATTGAGATCTTTTACTCAAGTAAAAGTAGTAATGCACATATAAAAATACTCTGCTACAAGTAAAAGTCCTGCATTCAAAATCTAACTCAAGTAAAAGTAGTAATACCACAGTATAAAAATATTCTGTTACAAGCAAAAGTCCTATTTTTATATGCACATCATGATGGGTAATGAGGCGCAGCTTTCTATTTTCAGCTGAGATGCAACTGTCTGCGACCAGACAAGAAAAACAACATGCAGGGCTCAGTGCAGGATAAACGCTCGACGCCTCGTCATGCTGCTGGCATTTGTAGCATATAGTTTAAATACGCGGTGTTCCCATTGCAAAGAGTACAAAAAAGACAAAATGTGAACATAGCGGTTTGTGTCCGTCCCCTGCTGTTGGCTTGTCAATAGCGCGGTATCGCAATATATAATATACTATACTACAGCTAAATGTAGTGGAGTAAAAAGTACAATATTTCACTCCGAGATGTAGTGGAGTAGAAGTATGAAGTTATAGAAAAGCACAAGTACCTAAAAACTGTACTTGGTTACATTCCGTAACGGAGGTTTAGACCAGGTTTCTCACCAAAAACTAAAAACTTTAATTGTCACTAATTCTATAAAAAAATACAGCAAAGAACACATTCATGTAATGTGTAATTTATTTTCATATAACTTAAGGCTACACCTTAAAAGAGAAAAATCGGCGGTGCAGGAAGTACTCAGATCCAGTACAATAGTGTAAAAATACTTCATTACAAGTAAAAGTCCTGGATTCAAAATGTTACTGAAGTAAAAGCATAGAGGTATTATCAGCAAATTGTACTTAAAGTATAAAAAGTAAACATATTCATTATGCAGAATGACTCCTTTCAAAGTATTAAATTGTTACAGAATATCATATTATTCTGTTTTTATCACTAATGAATACATGTAAGAACATTTTAATGTTGTAGTTCATCAATGGAGCCAGTACTATATACCTTGTATACTACTGGGTAGATTAGTAGTATAGTACTGAATCATATCATATCAAATATCATGTTTTTATATGTAAAAAGTAACTATATGTGCAATATTTCCCTCTGAGATGTAGTGCAGTAGAAGTAGAAAGTAAAGTATGTCAGACTTGTACTTAAGAACAGTACTTGAGTAAATGTATTTAGTTACATTCCACCACTGGAAAAAATATACCTAAAAGAAAACTTGTTGTTCAGGACAAAGCTGAAACAAAATCGGTGATAAAAGCTCCTCTATTGAAGAAATCTTGTTTTGTAAAATAAAGCTTCAGCGTTGCTTTAACATCTGAATGCTTGCAAAGAAAACAGGCTAAATTTGGCGCGTGGGGATTAAAGTGAAGTGTAAAGTGAAGACAGAGACCGAGGCTGGCAGCCGCTGCAGATTAGAGCAGGTTTTCCTCCGAACCCCTCGGTGCTGACAGGAGGATAAACACTGACGGATCCTCTTTCAAGTTCATGCCTTGTAGTGGTGTTGCCTTTCAGCGCACCACATCACCAGGTCGTACATCAGCAGTGTTTCTACACCGATGCAAAAAAACAACTACTTCTGAAAAACCACTCAGGACACAAGAATAAGACTTTTACTAATAATATAATAATAAAAAAAAAAGATTCCACATTTTCACCTTATTTACCAAAAAAAAGTATATTAAAGTAATCTATTACCAATTAAACAACAACTATAACGTGCAAACTACTAAAACACTTCAAAAATCATATTAAATAATTCCAAAAAAACATCAAACAACCATGAACATTTGGCATTTTAACTGACACCTTGATAATAAAACAACCAAACGTCAGATAATCTGAAAAATCAAAGATTTCGACTTAAACACAAACCTTTTTTTCCACTGACAAAATTTGATTTGAGCAAAAAAAACATAAATTCCTAAAAAACGTACGACAAAATTAAGCATTTACACCTGCTGTCGTGCAAAGGATGTGCATGGAAACAACCAAAAATACTCTTCATCTACCAAACACACAGAGAAAGAGTTCTTACTTCAACCAGGCAGAGTATTCAGCTTGTTAGACAGGCAGACTGAGTCCCAACCAGACAAAGTGTTAAGAAGGTATATATTGCAATCTGTGATAGCCCTCTAAATCCTCCACTTTCTGTTTATGGAAGTGGATTACTGGTCAAACCAATGAGCTGGCAAGGTCATGAAATACAGTACAGTGTCATCTGCCCCTTTCCCTCTGCTCGCCTCATTATAAATAACCCGCCCTTTGAGATTGTTATCTGTATTATCTCACTCCATCCAGCTCCTGACAGACAGAATGCAGCAAAGTGATTAAACCACAGAGGCATTTTGTAATCAACAGTTTATATATTTATATCAAAAGTTAATAATCTGCTGCCACCAAAGCTTGATTGTGTCCAATCAGATGTGTGAGAGGACTAATCTATACCTCTATTTAGCTTGTAGAAAGTCCTCTTTACTAATAGATGTTATTTAATTTAGTACATGGAGAACAAAAAAAAAAGAATGTTGTTGGTAAAATGGGAATATGACGTATGACTATAGTAGAAGCTGCAGGTCAAAGGTCATCCTCCAAGCTGCAGGCGCTCTCATGATGGTTTGAGTCTGAGCAGCAAACTGATAAATCTGTTTATCTGTTTCTCAGTTTGTCTTTCCAGTTAGTTAGCTAGTTAAGTGTAGTTAACTAGCCCAACTTGTTGCATTAGCTAACTGAGGGTTTTCATTATATTTTTTAGTTTAGTTCAGTATGTTTAGTTTCACCATGGCATTTGTGTGTGCGATCAACGCAGTGAATTACATGAAATCCCTACAGCAGAATTAGCAGAACACACTGACTGTCTCTCTCACTCGCTCTCTTCTTTACCGTCTCCTCCTGCTGGAGATAAATTAACAGAAAGCAGCCGTTACCGGATGTCTGTGGGTTTCTAACAGGTTCGAACGACGGAGAGCACAACTCTCAGCTCAAAAGAAAACCAGAGAAAAGCCCCGTTAGAGAAAAGAACGAATCTCAGTGCAGCCCGGTACGGTGTCGGTACTGGAGCTGAGGAGAGAGCAGCCGGTGCTGGTGGACGGTGAATCAGTCAACTTCCCAGTAGGAACACTTAAATATCCCTCATTTAAATCATGATGTCCTAAAAGTAGTAAAATGAACTAATAGCTGAATCCAGAGTTATTTTCCTCGCCATAATGAACGGTCATCAGACCCACGGGACTGCACCGCCCTGCACGCTCATATGACATATCCGGGTTCTGCCAGCTTCCTGCTAGCTGTGTGTGGCTGTAATAATGGATCTATTGGCTGTAATTCATCACTTTTATTATCTTCTAATACACCCATGGGCTGTATGCTGTAATGCTGATGTGATGTAAATGAGAACATGAATACTCTTCATATTAATGTAATTTCACACACACGTCATAATTGTTTTACTCTGTGTGTTTGTCGTGTCTAGAAGGGAACCCACAATTGGGAGAAACTCTCGCGAGATGATCGAGGTTAGGCATTGACCTCAAATGGTTAAGGTCAGGATAAGTCATTGGGCAGCGAGTCTCGCAAGAGTTTTTGCAGATCTCAGATCAGATTTCCCTTCTAGACACGATGCACGCATCAACACACACACACACACTGACGGCCAATTATCCACACACACACACAAACACACACACACACGTATACACTGACCTCTGCGATGAAGGCGACGATGATGCAGTCCTCTTTCTCGGCGGGACTGAGCTCTGACATCAGAGAGCTGAGTGTGTCAGTCAGGTAGGAGTGGACCTCCCTCTTCACACTGGGAACTAGAGTTGAGGAAATTTCAGTGTTACAGATTACACTGGATATTTTACAAAAAAAGATGATGCTCAATATGTAGAGAGCTTAATTTGAGCTTTACCTTTGGATGGCAGTGTGTCTGGCCTCTCCGGTCCAGTTGTCGCTGCTGGGCCGCAGGTTTCCTCTTGGCGCTCCACTGTGACCGCTCCGTCCTCCGCACGACGATTACCTCATTAACGTTATCGTTCTTTTATAGCGTTGGGTTTAAATCTGAAGTATTGACAAATTGGCGCTTTTGCGTTTAACTTTGACACCAAATCCTCCGCCATCGTCTTGTCTGTCAACTGTCTCTCGTCCTGAGTGTGAAATCTGACTCCTGCTACTCTGAGCTGAGACTCCGTACTGAGTACACACTTTCAGTTTCAGTTTGTAGCTTCAACGTCCGACTAGGTATTGATAGTACATATTGATATCACGGCGCTGATACGCAAAATGAACTAAATGGGTTTTATTTCTGCTTGAACACCATGTAACAACCACGGCAAGCCTAGATTAGACCAGGTTATATTAGATTAAAACCAGATTATAGCACACTGGACCAGTTTAAATTAGATTAGACAAGGTTAGACTACGTTCTACCAGGTTAGTCCTGGTAAACAAAAACACAACAATCTGCTGTTCACTGACCGGGTGCGGTTGATGTCTCTCAGCGCCTGTTTCTCAGTGATGGTCCTCTTAATCTCCTCCAAGACCAAATTCAGCTCTTCGGAGCGCCGCAAGTGGAGGCACACCCTCAACGTCAGGAACTCCCTCAATGCCAGGAACTCCCTCAACGCCAGGAACTCCCTCAATGCCAGGAACTCCCTCAACGCCAGGAACTCCCTCAACGCCAGGAACTCCCTCTCGTAGATATCCACCACATCTCCTGCAGAGGGACGAGGTTATTATGGGTTTACAAATGTATTTGGTTAAACTATTCACATATTGGAAATCTAAATGGTTCCTCTCTCACCTGAAAAAAAAATATATATTTTTTTTATGGTTTAAAAACAGCTTTTTGGCAAGTAAAGAATGATAACCATGGATGTATTAACACTGGCTACAGGCAGCACTTAGCTAAATGATGTCACTTCCGCTCTAAAAGGAAGTGAGAACACAACATGATGCAATGAGGAAACACCCTGGTTCAGGCAAAGAATAAGGTGAATAAGGTCAAGATAAAATTACATTTAAGATAATAAAAAATATGCTCAAATAGTAGCATGGCAAACTGCAGCCGAACAGGCAACAACAGCAGTCAGTGTGTTGACTGTTGTACAGACCATTGAGTACTGTAATTGACCAATCAGTAACGTAATCAAAAAAGCATTGATTAAATGTTATACTTATAAATGCTTAATTATGGGGTTGAAATAAACTGTTAAAACAAAAGGTAAAAATCAACCAAAACAACATATTAATAAAAAAATATATATAAATATAAAAGACTTACCTCAGATCTGTTTCTCTTTTTGTGATTCAGTTTGTTGGGTGCTAAAAGTCACCAGTAGTTAAATATACTTAATTTCAGGGTTCATTTCAGGGACAAATGTTTTTATCTGACATTATTCTGGGTCATATTTCTCTCCGTCTCCATCAACGATGTGTTGAAGATGACACCTGCGGCTGGCAGTTTTTAGCTTCAGTCAGTCCGTCTGACACCATTAGAGGATTTACACCTCATAAAACAGCAACTACCAAGAAACCATAGCTCAGCGTTGGAATATGTTCACTGCTTTTCAACACTTCCAGCGGCTTAAGAGACGCCGCATTCATTTATTTGCATCCACCTGTTGTATCGATCCTCATTTTCCTCACAGTTTAATTATATATATACTTTTTCTTACTGTTTTTTTAATAATAATTATTATATTTTAAAACAGTGCATGTATTTTGTTTAGCGATTTAAATTCCCAAAATGCAATTTATATTTGTGCCATCGGAGGGCGGCGAAGCATTATCTATGAAACCCCCTCCCACATTCATTGATAGTGTATCCAAGATTATTTAGTAATTATGTTTAAAAATAATCATCATGACATTTAAAAGTTATCGTCTAATTATGTTAAAAACTATTTAATATATGCAATAAAATAATAATGTTATCTGACAGTACCTAATTGATAATGTTGTCAGCTGAGCCAAAGAGTACAGAAGCAAAGAGACAAAGCTCTGCTGTTTTTTTTTTTTTTTTTACAACAGTAGCGTCCGCTTGGTCACATGACTCGGTCACGGGGTCCCAACATCACGGTGTCGTCACGGCTTGCGCTCCAGCTACAAATAAGTATGACCAAAACGTCTCCTTCAGTTTGTTTATTAGTCAAAGTTTCTACAACTCACAAGGTAGTTTATTATTGTTATTTAATTTATTTGTACTAAACGGCAGATAACACTCTGACTTAAGCCTCGGCCTCAAACATCTTCTTCCTCCCGTCCATGCCAGCTTTGTCTTCAATGTTTTTACGCCAGTCACCGACGTCTCGCAGTTCCTTATCCTGAAACACCAAAGACAACCAAAAATCAGAGCTGGACCAGGAGGTTTCATCAAAGTTTCTCTTTCAATCACAAGTTTCAGTTGAAGATCTGAGTAAATGACTGGTCTGGTAACCCTGAAGACCTACCTGACCAGCTCCTGATAAAGGTAGTTAGAGTCAGTCAGGTTTAACTTGACTTCAACTTTTAACCACTTCCTCACCTCCTCTTTGACCTCCTTCTTGACCTGCTTCAGATTGGCCCTCAGGTCCAGGTTGACCGTGTGTTTGGAGCCCAGCAGAGCTTTCAGCATGGCGTCGGCCGACATGCGTACTTTCCTCAGGACGGGCTTCTTGAACTTCCCCATCAGGTCCTGAACTTTGATCTTCAAGTCGTCAATCTGGAAAGTGGAAACGGTAGAGACGCCACAATGAATGAAAATTAAGTCTGGGTTTACTGCAAACAGCGCAAACCAGTGTTTGGTTTGTCTGTTCTGGGCTACTGGAGCAACATGACGGACTCCATTAAGAGGACACACTCCCTATGTAGATATGAAGGACTCATTCTAAGCTAAAACACAACAATTCTCAGTTTCAGGTGATTATACACTAATGAAAACATAGTTATTAACATTATATTCCATTTCTACCAATAGATCACTCAAAATGCCACACTGGGCCTTTAAAATCTTACCAGTTAAAAATGAAGCTAAAGATGTAAAGTTTGTCCCGAGTGTGGGAGCAGAGGAAAATTATGGGACCATTAAAATCTAAAGGGCTGACCCTCTGGTTCTGTATTATGAATCATTTTATACACATTTCCCCAAAATTCAACATGACAAACTATCTTTTAAAACTCTGGAACCTCCGCTAGATTTAAAAAGAAAGTTTGTGAGTTTTGAACAATGTTTGGGAGCATAGCTTGAGTTTGAAGGTTCTGCTGGAGGTTAAATCGTTAAATAATTTAATATAATCTACCTCCTTGTTGGTTTTATTGACTTTCATATCCAGGTCGTATCGCTCCTCGTCCATCACGTCGATCTTGTGGTGGATCTCCCGGCACAGCTCCTGAACACAAACAACAGCAATATTGTCAAAGTGATGCACTGTGGACCATAGACTGTATATAAAGATGGACAACATGACTGCTCCCCAAAAGTGAAGCCAAAACATCTGGATCGCCCCCTGGTGGCTGGCTGCAGTATCGGTCATAAAGCCCGTCCCACATATACAGGAAGCATAATGCATTAACAAAGATTTAAGAGGGTAAATAGGAGCAGATCACAAAATAATAATTCATGCTAGAATATGACCAGATATACTTAAATATATAAAATACTATAAATAAAGGCCTGTCTCTAATATAAGCCTGCTTCAAATAAAGGCCTGGTACCCTCTGCAGTTAATTAAAGGCCCTGGACATTTATGGTAAGCTAATCACAACTATGGATGAATGGATGGATGGTTTTGATCCTATTATGTGTGGAGGAAGAACCTGCCAAAATCAAAAATGAAAAAATAAATGTCATTAAATGTACCAAAAATAATATTAAAAATAAATGTAGGCATTAATTAATTTATAAAATGTGACATAAATTGATATTTCTGTTTAAATATGCTTCTTCATTTAGTAACCTGTGTATTAATTCCACTATATGTCTACTCTTCTATTTAACTTCCCCTTATATTTATTAATTTTTATTAACTTTCAAATGTATTTATTCATTATTAAAATGTATGTATTTATTTATTTCTGCAGGGTTTTCCCTTTGCATTTCCCCACCGATTTATTTTCCCAAGCTTATTTATTTCTGTATTCTTTTCTTTACACATTTCTTTTTCCGTTTCTTTATGCATTACTGCCTCATTATGCAAATGAGGGGGCTGTCATTCAACATCTGTGTCATCATGGGGTCAACAACAGAATATCCAGCAGAAATAAATAAATACATACAAGTTAATAATTAATAAATACATTTTAAAAATAAATTTAAAATAAATAAAAACAAATAATTTAAAATAAATAAACATATTTAAAAGTTAATAAATAAATGGGGAAATTAAATAGGAGAGTATATAGATAGGGGAATTAATACAAAGGTAAATAAAGAAAGAAACTAATTAAAACAGAAATATCAATTTGTGTCACATTTTATCAATTAATTAACTCCTACATTTATTTTGTAACATTATTTTTTGTACATTTAATGGGATATTTATTTATTTATTGAGTCATTTATTTATTTATTCATTAATTTTTTTAATTTGGCAGGTTCTGTCCTCCATTATTATGTACTCCTTTTACTATATTTTATAAGACATAAATATATCTATAGTAATATGTCAAACTGAAAACACTGTCACTGCATGTTGTATGGAGGAATAAATAGAGTAAAGTCACAATATAAACCCTGTATAATGCATCACGCTGCACTGTGAACTGACCTGCAGCTCCTGCATGCTCCTGGGCATGGACACAGGAGGACAGCTCTCAGCCATGTACCTCGTCCTCTCCTTCTCTTGCTCCCTCTCCTCCTCCTCCAGTAAAATTTTAGCGATGGACAGCATCAAACTCTGCCAGACAACAGACACATTACATCACATATTTATAGTCTTAGCAGCAAGAGGCATCCCTCTGCTCACTGCTGTCACTGAAAAGTGTGAATGGGAAGAGATTTTTGCCACTTTCTGTGAACAAAAAATGACCCATTTTCTTTTATTACTCAATACTGTAAAAGATGTAAAAGGATCTTTTACCTTCACATGATGCTTGCGACTCGATGACATCTTTTTCCTGAAGGATTTGAGAAAACATTTATTAGTTATGACGGATTTCTTCGACAGTGTATTATGGCCATTGTAGGTAAAAAATATATATTTATGGAGCCGGGGATGGTCTAGTAATATTCTGATAAAAATCTCACAAAATGTGGATACTCTGAGATTATAAAGTCATACATTTGCTAGAAAAAAAATCTGAATTTCTGTGAAATTAAAGTCACATATTTACAAGAAAATAATTGTTGTTTTTTTCGTCAAGGAACCACGTTGCAAGGCTGGATCAACCTCATCACAGTAAAAACGCCGCCGCTTGTTTTGTATTATGCCTGCAGTTTATGATCTCATCAAATTAGACTTTGCAATCAGATTCAGGAATAAAGAAATACTCTGGATTTTAGAACAGAATCACCAGATTATCATAGCATCCGGACTTTGAAGAGACATTGTTGTGAGTTGGGTCTATTCAGAGGAAAACAACATACTGATTTGAGTTTTTTACTCTTAAATTAGTAATTTCTTTCTCGTAATTTACCACTTTAATCTCAGAGAAAGTTTTTTCTCTGAATATTACCCCCCTCTCCTGGCTCTGTAATTATTTTTAACCTACAATGGACCTAATATGCCGTCATAGATTTCTGATTGAAAGAATATATTATAGTCATAATTATCACAGTATGCAAAGGAAAGTGACTTCATTCTAGAAAAGTCCTGAAATCAATTAATCTTGATTTGAAACAATTCTTTTTACTTATTTACTTATTTTAAGGTTTTATGACTCAATAATAGACCAAATGGGATGATAAGATTTTTTTTTTCCCGTGCAAATATTTGCACAAATGTTGTTTCTGTAACACTTCTACGATATGTACTATATGTAAAATTCCTGTTTTAAATGCAACATATGGTTCTTCTGATTAGATACTTAAAACGTTTGACATGAGATTGACATTTTGAAGTTTATCTTCAGTGTTATGGGTTCAAAATAAAACATAGATGAACATATAAATGAATGAGATCCAGAATCACTCACTCTGACATCTTGGCGTTTGTCTGGCTTCAAAGCCTGCAGAAAAACATAATTTCATTTTTGACATATATAAGAAAAGTATCTGAGAAAGACAGAGAAGTCATTCAGTATGAGGTGGACAGCTGACACAAACAGAGAGGGAATAGGAAACGACTTGAAGACAGGTCAGGGTGAGGAGGACCAGGACTGGAATGTTTCTGTCTGGTCTCTCAGAAATAATAACTCCACTTAGAGGAAATAGGACACCAACTGAGAAACCTCCAGTCTAAATTAGGACAAGGGTTTGGGGTTCAGTTGTCTCCCCGTGGGCATCCTTGTCATGAAAGGTCTGTCTTCTGGAAGATTATCAGGAAACACTTGATACCTCCTCTGTTGATACAAACATCTCTGACTGTGACTGAGACGTCTTCTCTGAAAATAGAGACCGGGCAGAACAATCTATAGAGCGACAATCACTGCGTCCAAACGGAAAACAGAGAAATAAAGGCTCTCCAGTCTTTACTAAAATATCTAAAAGACGTCACAACAATGATTTCTCCACAAAGACATAGAATAGTTGATAAAACTCAGGGGTGTCACCATCATGTTTGTGTGGCCCCAAATCCCAATCCAGTGGTATAACATCGGGCCTCATGCAGGAAGCAATATATGAACAAATGTTCTCTTATTTTGTTCGTACCCACGATTTGTTCTTATTTTGTTAGTGCCCATTGATTTCTGTGATTCACCAATGTTTCCTTTTTTTGTTTGCTCTTCTCTGAGGTAAGAGAACATTTTACGAGTGGTTGAGAACACTCTTGCCAAGATAAGAAAAAAAAAATCTTTTTTTCAGAGTCCACAAATTGTTTGTCCAACGCAAGGAAACCTACGTTTTAAATTTGAGGAAAATAAAACAAATTATTTAATAATCAAATTTAGATTATGTTTGAGTAATTATAATGATTGGATTATTTAATTCATCATTCAGCACACCTGGGTAAGAGCAGATTTAAGAACGTTTGGTGCATCTGGAGTAGACTTCTCTTATTTTTTTTCTTAAAAGAAAATGAAGAGAAAATATAAGACACATTTAAGAGAATGCTGCTGCATGAGGCCCGTTGAGTAAGTGCCGATACCAATACAGAGTTTAATCCAATGTTTCTCTTACAGCACTGAGTATTTTTAGGTTTTTAACAGAACAAACAAAAAAGCATCAAAAATGTTTATATAGCCGATAGTGATCAATCAAACACAGAATCTGCATGATCCTGATTCTGCAGAGTGATCATGTTTTTTTTGTGCTCCCGATCAGAGTCCTTAAACACCGAGTATGTGCCAATACCAATATCAAGTCTGATCCAATATTTCTCTGACAACATTGTGTAAGTTGATTCTTTTTGAACAGCATAACAAACAAAAAAGGATCAGAAATGGACCTGACTTTATGTAGCTGATACTGATCCCGCTTCTGCAGATAGATTTGGGACATCCTGAGTACAAACCACATCTGTTAAACTGACTTAAAAGGATCGTGTGTGTCGTCCAAACACAAAAACAGTTTGGGAATAGGATGTCTAGCAGATCCAGTTTTTACAAAAAGGACATTTTATAATAGCCTTATTGTGTGTAACAATCTGACGGCCTCGCCGCTATTCAGTTTTTCAGAAGGCATAACGGTTTTAAAGATAGAGTGAAGTCTAAATAATGCTCCAAACTCCACAAAAACGAGCATGTCCATTTCCAAAGGGGTCCTTTGACCTCTGATCTCAAGATATGTGAATAAAAATTGGTTCTATTGGTACCCACGAGTCTTCCCTTTACAGACATGCCCACTTTACTGGGCCCAAATCACAGCATGGCTTTTTCTATGGTGTTCCTCAAGGTCTTGGTGTCTTAATGTGGTATTTTGGAGGAATTATTGATCATTTTTATCAATTCTTCAGTGGTAAAAAATTGTTAAATTTAGCACCAAATCTGTGTAACAAATGGTATCAACCCAAAAAATTACTGCAACAAAGTCTCGTTCCTCCTACAAATTCATAACGGATCTGAGATGTTTTACTGCAAAATCATACGATGACTTTGTGTCCATATTCTGAAAAAAAATATGAATTTGTTCTGTTGTACTCTGAAACCGGAGCTCATAGTAGATCCTCACTAAATTGACATTATAAACTATAAACAAAATATACTGTATGTATGTATTTGTAAGGTAACTGTATAATCCAAGCTATTCTATATTTTTCACCTTTTATATTTTCTTGGACTGTTGATGCTGCAGACTATTGTGAGCATAACTGGATCAAACATGAAGCAAAAAAACAACTTATTAAACAAAGGTGTCAGATTAATAACTAAGTCTGAGCTCTGACACATTAAATGTATTCAGTTTGTGATGATACGGCGATAAACACTGGGACCATCTGCATTTACACACACACACACCTCATCACACTTCACTTACTGACATTCTGCATTCTTGCTAACTCCTGCATGTTTACAGCCTCTATTTTATACTGATGTTCATTAACATGCTCTGTCCCGATCAAAGAAACAAATAAATGAAATGAAAATGACTTCATCCTCAGTGGACATCAACCCCCTTAGTCATCCTACAGCGAGGTTGTTTTTACCAACTTGTCAATAACAGCTTAAACATCCAAAAACAACACATTTGTTTTGACAAGAACTCATGACGACGAGGTCAAAAAGCTCATCTATGAATCACATTTGTGCAAAACCAATCAGCAGAAGAAAAGTAAAGCTTTGCTTACCTTTTGGTTCTTAGACGGAAACAGAGCGGAGCAACAGATTTTGGGAAGCAGCTCAGTTTTGGCACTATTAGTTGGTTTATATTGAATTCCCCAAAGGCAAAGGAAACCCCATCTTTCTCTTTATGGAAGTCGATTTTCTCTCAGACCAATGGGCTCACCAGCACCTGAAATATTATATCTGACCCCCCCTTCACCCTCAGATCTCCTCCCTATCTGACTTTATAAATAGCCCCTTCCTTCTAGATTGTTTCACTGATTATTATTCCTCCTTAAACGAAGCTACTCGTCAGCCTGGAGGTGAAGACGAAGAGAAGTAGAGTGGAGGTCGACAAGATGTGACTCAATAAACAGATTATTATCACACATGACCACTGCCAGGCTCAGTGTATAAAACAAGGCTGGACTCGATGAAGGAAACCAGCGAGCAGCCGTAATGAAAGTTGAAGCGACAGCAGGTGGAGGGCAAGAAGGAGTCAGGGTGTAGTTTCAAGGCGGTCATTTAAGACACACTAAGTGGATGCTATTAAGAAGCTGTTAACAGGAGAAGCTGTTAACAGGATCGTTTGGATGAAGATCACACAGGAAGTTCTGTGCAGGAAGACAAACAGGAAAGGGGCAGAAATATGAGAATAAAAAGGTCATAAATAGAAAAGACTGTTTGCAAACAAATAGTTAGAGGACTCATTTACACAACAGGGACATTTAGTTTAGTTTTAAAAACATATGGCCAACAGCAAAGCCTCTGAATATTTTCATTTAGCGGCTGAATTTAACGGCAAAGGATGAACGGAAATACAGCAAATAGTAGTGTTTGTTGGTTGCTTCATTCTAAGTTGCATAAATAATGCAGGAAGTTTCCTTAAAGGGCAGGTCTATTATTTTGTTTTGCATTTTAGGTTTTTATATCATTCTGTAGCTTCCCACAGTAGCGTTCCTTATGTAATCAGTAGCTAAACAACGTACTGCTGTAGACGCAACACAAACAAACTAACCGATCGATGCAGCGGTAGTCCAGAAACTCCTGAGAGGTAAAATTACTGTTTTTGTGAATGGAGTCTGGTGGCTTTGAAGATCATGATATAACGTCCCTGTTGAAAAGGCTGTCTAACGGCGAGGTAAAGCGGTGAAAATATTCTAAATATAGCGTAAACTTAATCTGATAAAATACGTTTTTCTGCTGCTCCCGTCCACAGCTGCTTTACCTCGCCGTCAGACAGCCCTTTCTGATGGGGAACTGAAGACGTTATATCGCTCTCTTTAAAGCCACCAGACTCCATTCACAAAAACAGTAATTTTACCTCTCAGAACACGGGAGTATACATACAAAACCACTTCAAAAAATCTAAACCAACCCTTTCAGTTATTTACAAACTTAGCACAGCTAATGTTGACTCGGCTAGTGCTAGCGTTCACATTATTCATAACATTATTGATTAGCTTACTGTGGTAACTTACATCATTGCTTTTTGCTAACGGCTGAGTGGGCGTTTCCATCTGAAAAACCCGGAAAAGAACGCAGATGGACCCTTTAAGTAACAATAATATACTCTATTAATGGTAAGAAAAAATTGGAAAAAAGCTACAAATATATAAAATAAATAAAGAATATAAAGTAAGAACAAAAATAAATACAACTACATGACACAAGAGATGACCTTGTGTTTTTGTGTCAAAGTAACACAGTAAAAATCCAAATACAGTTGTTGATTATCCTGTTCAGCTGCTGACTGCTTGTTTTGCTTACTCCTGTTCTAATTTGATATGTTGTGTTTTTTATCGGTTATTTTAATGGCTTATTTTAACAGCAGGCCGAGGGACAACAGTTAGAAATGTTTGGCTAACACTGGAACATCTCATTGTCCCTGAGGATAAAAATAAGTATATTAATTTAATATTATTATATTACGCTAAGGTATTCCTGACATGTGTAAAAGCTCTGGTGTTTCTCTATGAGAGGGGTGAGGCTAACAGATGGAGGGTTTCAGTCACGGCTGCTGGTGACAGACAAACTGCAGCATGTGAAGCCACGAATACACAAATGATACGAGACCCTTAAAACCACAACCACGACTATAACAGTTCTCCATGAAGTCAAAGTAGTTTTAAACTGGAATATCTCATGTGCGCTTGTACCAAGAATCTGTTGTTGTTGTTGCACTTTTAATCTGGTAGCTAATGTGTATAGAAGATGGATGCATTGTTGTTTCCTATGTAGTTAGTTGTTAGGTCATTACAGGTGGTTGCAACGTGGTTTTTATGGCTTTTGGGGGGGGGGGGAATTCATTATTATAGAGTTTTTCACAGCGTTCCACCCCTGCCAAGGACTAAATCCATCAGGTCCTGTCTCAGATATGTGGTGACAGGACGTGACCAAAATAGAAAGAATAGACGTCACCTAATGAGGCGGAAATTATAGTGATGACAGAATCAAAGCAGAACTCTCTACAGCTCTCTGATGCGACTGGTTTGAGGGTACTGAGCCATTTCCATTGATCAAACTGAGGGAAAATCCATTATTTCTTTTCAAAATACATCTCAAACTAGGGTGACCAGATCCCAACGAACCAAATGTGGGACAAAGAGTTTGTGTGGGACAATGTGGGACACGTTACCAAGGCTGAGAGGTAGTCTACAATTTTGATATAATGTCTGTGTAACTTAAATAATTAACATTTCTATTCAGCCCCTTATCTTGTAACATCTCTATGCTTTAATGCCCGAACACATCCATAGATCAACATGTCTCTTTTTGAGCTGAACGTTTCTTGTGACACTCACATGAACTGTGTCGCTTCATGTCGTATTCCCCCTGTGTGAAACTAAAAAATAACTCACAAAAAACTCTGAGAATCTCCTTCCACCAGCTTATCAATACTTATAAGTAGTTTCACAGTGTTTGTTGTAGCTGCTCTTCCTTTTCTTTGTGATAGTTTCCATCATATTCCTCCTGAATCTGCAGAGCTTGTGACTTTGCGGTGACTCGCAATTTTCTCCGTTGGGCGTAGCGTAGCAAAGACGGTGAAATGTTAACCTGCACTTGACCCACGTGTGCGATGTGTGTGTGTGATGACAGCCGTCCGTGCTTTCTTCACAGCCAATGGATAATAGACAGATTTTTTTTTAAAAAGCATCTGTCCTGCAGTGATTTGACTTTGAAAACTGGAGCCAAAGAAATGTTGTGGAATGATTTTGGACATCGTCTCAGTGTGGGACGTGGGACAAGGGATAAAAATGCTGTACAGTCCCTCGTAAAGTAGGACACCTGGTCACCCTATCTAAAACTGATAGCCATAACATACAATACAGTAACTTTGGTAAACACTGAGGTTCTTAAAACCTTTAGTTACTTACCAAACAAGCAGCTCGTGTGATGTCACTATACGCTAACATCGCCCCAAAAAACACCTTAACCTGCAATCCACTTTGCATTTTTTTAGGATTATTGTGGTGCCACTGGGGTCTGTTCCAGGTACCGTAAAGACAGATAGTTGTGATGTTGTCCAAGAGCATCTGAAGGGGAACATGTTTAAAGCCTCTGTTGACCCACACAGGTGTTTCCAGTTAATCTGGTTGATTAGACCTTTTCTCAGGACTGTGTGGGCGTGAACAGACTAACTGAATGACATCTTCCTGAGTTTCCTGTTAGCTTTGTTCAATCTGTTAGGGTGGGACAAATTTTATCATTCTTTTGGTACGTGTCCACAGGATCCGTCCAATGCATGGCTTATTTCTCGCCTTTATGGTACGTGTCCACAGGGGAGTTTTTTACCGCAAGGGATTGCCTCGCTTCCCAGCATTGGAAGCTTGATGGGCTGCCACTAGACACAACACACTCGGCTCCTGATTAGACGAACGCTTTCCCTCCGCGGGCTGCCGCTCTCAGCTTTCAAACCGGAAACAACATGGCGGCTCGTTCCTTTCTTCTCTTATTTCACGAAAACAGTTCACCGAAATGTGTTTCTGAAAACATTTGAGGCGAGAAATAAGCCATGCAGTTGCTGAATCTGTTTTTATTTTGGATCGACAACGTTTATTTTAAAAGATTCTCAGGGGTTTGGAGAGGCGGCGAGTCGCGTCGGACACCTGTGATTTGCATAAAGTAGACTAGACCTCAACTTTATGCAAATGAGGAGCAGGCAACGTGACGCTTCGTCTCTCGAATCGCACCGCCACGCTACCAGAATGCATTGGCTCCAAGCTATAGACCAGACCAGCATGGCGTGATCGCCGAGGCTGCGCTCTAAATATAGTTTCAATTTAGTTTTTCTTAAAGACTATAGTTTTTATTTAGTTCCAGTTTGCTTTGCGTTATAGTTTCCGTTTTAGTTTACTATAATAACCCCGGTTTGTACACCTTTAAAAAGACCTTTAGTCGTAGTGAGTACACTGGCTTTTGCTCATTTCAAGACCATTTTTTTTAAATATTCTGCATTGTACTTTTACTGCTTTGTACTACACGGTTGATTACAAAATCAGCACCAAAACATCTGTTAAGTACATACTTTTCTTTAATATTTCAACAGTACAAATTATATCTGACTTAATAAACATGACATGAGAAATACATCGCTTCACATTTCTGAATATCATATTCATTGAGAACATTCTGGGCCACTGAGAAATCACCTGAGAGAACAAGTTAGAAAACCTATTTGGTTTGATATGATGACTTTGACTTGGGAGCATTTACAACGAGGGATAAACCAAAATATTCAGATACGTTGTCTACTACAGTGCCTCGTATGAACATATGTGGAGAAATATATCCTCTTCTTCGGTCTCATCACCACCTGCATTAGTAAAACACTGGTACACTAATGACTAGCAAATATATTACAGCAAGGACCACTTTACACAAATGTCATGTTCATACTTTTGCTCAAAATAAAACATCAAAAAATATTCAACATTGTACAACATATCGAGAGAAGTTAAAGTCATACAAAGTGTGCAAATGTCACCGTACGGTCACGACTCCAAATGAAGGCACCAGCTTCCACTCCTACCACACCGCTCACATGACGACTTCACTGTGCTGCTGGGGGTTAATGTCACCAATGTTAGAAATGTCCTGTACAACTGATTCACACTGAGGCTTACCATGAACTCAAAAAATATCAAAATCAAGCCAACGAATTTAGGGGAAATGTCTGTATTTAAATAAAACGGTCCAACAGAAAAATACAATAGTGGGCTAGTTATATCTGTCTGGTTCATGCTTTGCTCAAAAAATGCTTCTAGCTTCGATGATACGGCTTCGAAGTTCAGAGCGCAATATGTTTTGTACGATGGGCATTGATTTAACAGGACATAAACCGTTAGCTAATCTGACCCAAAATTTTAACCACTAAACCTGAACCAAACTTTTAGCTTTTACCTAATTTATAGTTGTATAACTGAGCCTTTAGCTAAATACAACTTAACTTTTAATTGTTAGCACGCTACAACCAAACTTTAAGCTGCTTTATTGATCAATTAGCAAACCAGAGACAAACTTTTAGCTGCTTAATTGAAGCGTTAGCTAACGAGAACCAAACTTTTAGCTGCTTAATTGAACCGTCAGCTAAACAGACCCAAACTTTTTTTCACCGCTAAACCAAACCACCATAACACATGTAAAATGACTAACCTGAACCGTCTGATTTGCTTTTGTAACTATGGATTATGTTTTTTATTTAGTTTTTATTATCTAAATGGCATTTTCAGGCTTCTCAGGGCTGAACATTCCATAGTATTAAAATTGCATTTATAAGTATTACCCCTGTGCAATTATCTTTGCGTGATGAGACCACTTAAGCATTTGCGGTGAGTCTGATGCATAAAATCAAGCTCTCCTTAATCCTCCCTTTAAATTAGAGCACAGGTTCATGGAGCTAACCTGACTAGCAGCTAATAGTTGTTGAAAAACAGCCTTTTTAATTTTGTTAAATTTGTCATTAGCCATGTCTGTTCACTCACTGCCATCCAAACAGCATCCCTCATACTCTGCTACAAGACTGGAAAAAGGGTTTACCTTCTAATGGTGAGGAAAAATGTAATCTTAACTCAAAACATTATGATCCTCTTCATATCCAGAAACATTGACTATTGACATTAATATCCCATTATTAAGGCACAATCACACATGTGCGAAATCAACATTCGTCTCCTGTTCACTTCCATTCTAGGAGAGCGAAGTGGCTAAAAAACATTCGCTTCCGGAGGCGAAGCAAATACGCATCTTCGCATTCATGTGGAGTTCAATTTTGGTGACCTTGCATTCGTGCATGTGTGACCGTGCCTTTATTCCGAATTTGATACGGGTCATGTAAACAGCATATTCTGTTTGGATATTTTCCCAATTAGTTCTTATTCTGAATAGTTTTTTCCAATTAAGACGTGGAATATGCCGATATTATTCAGGTTTTAAAAGCATTCTTTAGACATGCATACAGCACATTCAGAATATGTCTAATTTTTTTTTACTGCAGTTTGTGACACGCGGCCTCTTGCCTGTTTACTGCCAGCTCTGTGTGTTGTACACAAACCAACTAATCAAAGAGTTTGCAGAGATGCATGCACATAGGAAAAGTTGGTAAAGAAAAAGGTAACGCCTGTCCACTACTCGGAGGAGGTGATTTAAATACCCTCTTACTCCAAAGAGAAAACTACTATATTTTCACCCTCCAGACTCTGAATCAAGAGGATGAGATCAAATATTTTCTCTAAAACGAATCATGGTGGTTGTACTATGATGGCTCTTCCTACATATACAGTTACAGTTATATATTCTGACGCGTATTCTTAAAAATTTAAAAATGTTATACAATAGGTGTCTTTTTTCCATATTGGGATTTGATATAGATAATTTATTTAGAAGGGTGTTTTAGACCCAATTTATTGTACAAGTATTAAATATTTCTTCTTTCCATTTTCCTCTACCTTAATGTAATATTTTAGATGGATTTTCTGATATATGTGATGATGAATATGACATGTTTGATATTTAGAAGTATGGCTTTTGTATTACTGTTATTATGTACTTAATGAAATTGTGAATTGTTTGTGGATGTTTTTATCACGTCGGTGCCATCACAGAGCTTGGTTATTGGTGTGCTTTATGTATAAATATGGGTGTTTTTTCCACTTTTTCAAACATTTTGACCTGATGAAGATCCAAGCAGATCGAAACATAGTCAATCAAAATATTGTGGCATGGAGTAGTGTGCAGGCGTTAACTTTTTCTTTACTGACGCTTTTCTGATAGCCTTGCACCTAAACATGATGTGCGTATAATTAATCTTCTTCTACCCAAAAGAAAAGCATTTCTGGACAGAAGGAGAAACACACCTACTTTTAAACATCATATAAAAGACTTGGAAACATTATTATAGTATGCACGGCTGCATGTAAACGGGAATATTAGTGTAATATTCATGTTCATTAGCCGTGTAGACAGCTTAGTAAATATTGTCTTTTTCGGAATAAGGGGAACAAAACGGTGTATTTTGTGCATGCAAGTCAGTGTCAGATTATTATGTTGGCTGAAAAGTAAAAAAACTAAAACAAAACATAGTCCTCCAGGTAATAAAATACAGGGCAAATATTAAACCTCAATAATTTTCTCAGTACTGGCTGAGTTGTCTATAGCACCGAGTATGAAAACCTGTCATCTACCAAATGTGGGCACTAGTGCTGAAACTATTAATTGAGCCATTAATTAGTCGATAGACAGAAAATTAAATCTGCGACAACTTTGATAATCAATAAATCGTTTAGGTTATTTATTAAAGCAGAAATACCAAACAATTCTCCAATGTGGGGATATGCAGATTTCCTGTTTTATATTATTATAAATTGAATTTTGGTAGGAAAAAACAAGACTTTTGAAGATGTCACCTGAAACTATTTTCTGCCTTTTATATAATCAATAGTTTTTATAATTTTATAATAATCAATAGTCTCAGCCCTAGTTAGCACTGGTCAAATTATTATTCTGTGATTAGACAATCACTGAGTAGTTGTGGAAAAACATTTTTGTATTTAAAAAGGTACAAGATGTTAAAAAAAAAAAAAAAAAAAAAAAAGGGTCCTGTTGAGACTGAAACTATTGTTTTAGTGGCGGGGCAACACAACAATCAAAAAAAATAATGTAAACTCAGGTTATTGGGGAAATCAGATAGTGTGAACCATGTAAACACTTTAATTGAACCATTACCTTAATCTGGTTATTGAAACATCTCCCTCCTCATATGTGAAATGTCATCAGCCATACTCCCAAAATAACAATAATTCAAACAATATCAAAACAAAAAGGCAATAATTTGCATTTTGGACAACCCTGTGAGTAGTGCAAAATCATCTCTTGCAGTGTAAATCCTGGATCGCAGTTTAGTGGCACCGATACAATAATACTGATAATCCACAGAGATGCACGTCACCCAGCTTCACTGCATACACCGAAGTTCATATTCACAAAGCCACAGTCTGAGCACCACCGAAGAGATTTAACCAAATAAAAACTGTGGCTGAAGATGGGGCTACAGTCTTCCTCACAGAGGACAGGTTGGGCCGTTCGTCTTCCATCAAGTACGACCTCGGAAAACACACAGAGAGAAAGTAAAGAAAAACAGCGTGGAAACGTCAAAGCAGGTCAGATTTAAAACGTGTCCGTGTGCAAAGTTCCCTCTTGCGATAGAAGCAGATTATTCAGTCATGTAATCCAGTCAGTGGTGATCGATCCAATAGTGATAAATCACATGTACATCCCCGAATCTTCAGAGAATCAGCAGCAGAGTTGCAGCTTTGTTTTAACAGGGAACCAACTTCTTTTTAATTAACCCACCGACTACAACGGCCAGTACATCCAAACAACCACTCTACCAGCAAAGTATAGTTTTAGGAAGAATAACAAAACTCCAAACAAATGGCCAGTTACTTGCTTCATTGACTACGTTTACATGCACACTTATACTCCGCTATTATTCTGAATTTTACACGGGTCATATAAACAGCATATTCCGTTTGGATATTCTGAATTAGGTCTTATGGTGCCTTCAAATGTGGTGGTGTTTACCGTGTTCACGAAAAGAGTCCATATGAACGCCCCCCTCATGTTGTATTCTCGACCTCGTAACCTCCGAGTTCACGAGTTGTGACGTATTAGTTGACGATGTCAGAAATGGCGGAGGCCTTGGAAGTTCATTTTTCGGTGCATAATAAGTTAATATATTGTAATTTTCATCATATACTATTTTTCTTCATAATTTCATATGTCTAAGGAGAATGTTGATATTCCCAACAGCCTCATCTTTTCCCCTGTCATGTCTTTGCATTTACTGCATTATGTTACCCACTTGCTAGCTTGCTAAATAGTTGGCCTCTGTGGCTACTAGATTCCGACAGTAACGTTAATATTGCCGTTGCTTAACAGCGGTGTTCTCATGACTTAACCACTTGAACGCCAAGTATATCGCGTACACGACTTCTTATGTTGTAAACACAAGCTCACGAGTTTCATTTGAAGGCACCAATATTACGAATGGAGCATTTTTAGATTAAGATATCTATGATATATTGATATTATTCAGGTTTTAGGATCAGTCTTTAGACATGTATATAACTCATTCACAATATGCGTCTCAATTGGGGTTTTTTCGTGAGTTTGTGACACAAACCAACTAGCCGACAGTTTGCAGAGATGCATACCCAAAATAAAAAGGAGAACCATCTAATTTTAAACATTATGAAAGACTTTGATATCAACAGGTTTTTGGATATTTCCAAATATCACAACGCCGACCTTTTCAAGAAGGTGGTTGAAGCAATGAAAGAGGGAGGCTGTGTTCACACAGTCACCACCGGTTACATTAAGGCCCTGACACACCAAGCTGACAGTCAGACAGTTTGGGGCCGTCTGTGAGCGTTATTTCATCTCACGCAGGCGCAGAACGTGGTAACTGGCCACGGTGAAGTTTAACTTGTCGGCCAAGACAAAGACGACGTGAGGCGACGCAACAGTCGGCCTTCATCGCCGCGAGTTCTTTGATGTCAGGTTGGTGTGTCATGTTGTAGTAGTCATGTTCATTAGCCATGTAAACAGCTTAGTAGGAATAATGGCTTTTTCCGGAATAAGGGTAAAAACTGGAATATTTTGTGCATGTAAACGTAGTCACTGTCAGATCTTTGCAGATTGTGTCAAAATCTGTATGAAACCGATTGAAGTTCACACCTGGCATCAGAAATATTTCTAAAATTCATCTCCAGTGACAGCTTGTGTTTCGATTTCACTTAAAATTTTGATTTTATCTGTGAGGAAAGTGAAACTGCTTACAGAATTGAACAGAATACGGGCTCAGCAGCAGTAAAGCCAGAGAGGAAGGCTTTCTCTCTGAGGGGGAAATAGTTTGAGCCTATGTGTTTTTTTAGGGCTGTCAAAGTTAACGCGATAATGCAAATTCATGAATGAATTCAATTTCGTTTAATGCATTAACGCAACTGGCGATTTTACTTTGTAGCAGGCTCAGTTTAAAGCTAGAGTGAAGATACTGGCATCATGTGAAACTTCTGTTGCAAAGTAGGCTAAATAACACTAAAGTTTGGTGAGGAAAAACTGTCATGGCCATTTTCAAAGGGGTCCCTTGAACTCTGACCTCCAGATATGTGAATGAAAATGGGTTCTATGGGTACCCACGAGTCTCCCCTTTACATACATGCCCACTTTATGATAATCACATGCAGTTTAAGGCAAGTCATAGTCAAGTCAGCACACTGACAGCTGTTGTTGTCTGTTGGGCTGCAGTTTGCCATGTTATGATTTGAGCATATTTCTTATGCTAAATGTAGTACCTGTGAGGGTTTCTGGACAATATGTCATTGTTTTGTGTTGTTAATTGATTTCCAATAATAAATATATACATACATTTGCATAAAGCAGCATATTTGTCCACTCCCATGTTGATAAGAGTAGTAAATACTTTACAAATCTCCTTTTAAGGTACATTTAGAACAGATAAGAAATGTGCGATTAATTGCAATTAACTGTTTTAATCAATTGACAGCCCTACTTTTTTTAGAACAAATATTCGAACGTCATTTTTGGCCAATTTTGACAGCCCTAATCTCTACCATCTGTCCCTTTAGCTGCTAAATGCTCTACTATGTTCACTAGCTGAACAGTCGGGTTTAAAGCAAAACATTAAAGTAGTGGACAGACAGCTGAACAATGAGCTGAAAGTGATGCCTGCTGTGTAATCTAGACGAACAGCGACCCTTCCAACACAAAGCTTACCAAGATGTATTTGAGTGCCAGGTGTGAACGGGGTTGTAGACTAACCTACTGAGTAATTTCCCACCCTGTACTGGAATGACATCAATAATCTCCTGAGATCTCCCGTTAAGAAATTCCCCTGATATAAAACACCACCACGACGGCATGGCACAGAACTGAAGCAGGACTATATCAACTATACAGCCAACACGATTACATCGTTATACCAAGAAGCTGTCTATATTACAGTGAAGTCTATTGCGTCTCCTGTTCTGAGAGGAGGGGTGTGGGGGGGCGTCACAGCCAGGTCACATTTACAGGTTTGAAATACATCATAACTTTTACAACCACTGAACTCAAGTGGGGACAATAATATCCAGTTGACCAGTCTACGTGGGAAGTACAGCTGCCTTTTAGGAACATATCTAATACCATGGGAGGGTGGAGGAGTAAAGAGAGTCTTGAGCAGCAGCCGAGCATGTTGGGAGTCAGGTCCACGCCACTTTGCGCGAGATGGCCTGTTTGAAGCACTCGGGGTCGACGTTGCCTCCGGGCCGCAGCGCCCTCTCCAGGCTCACCAGCACGTTTTGGTGGCACTCCCTGATGTTGACCGGGTACTTGGCCCTCAGCAGCTCGTAGGCGGCGATCAGCCTCATGTTCTGTTTCACCATCAGGTACTGGATGATGCACGTCGGCGCCAGAGAGAAACCATCTCGACAATGGACCAGGACGCGCTTCCTCTTCTCTGTGGAGGCGTCGATGCACTCGTTGATGTCCTCGAAGCAGCGCTGCTTCAGGGCCGGGCCGTCACCCAGGGCGTCCGGCACGTCTCCGATGTCCACTTTGAGGCGGGACCAGCTGTGGCGGGCGCCGCGGGAGCAGGTGCACGGTATGAGGTTGAGGCTGGGGCCCGGTTCTCCGGGCACACTGCTCATGTCGATGATGCTGTCAATGTTGTTGCGGCACAGAGTGCGCCCGTTGTACGCCGCGTTCAGGTTGCCCACATAGATGTAGTCCGTCACCTTGGAGATGACGGGTTCAGAGTACTGGAAGTGTTCCGGCCCGCTGGGTTTGGGCTCAGGCGTGTCGGGGCCCCTGGCACCGGCCGGCCCCGTGGCGGCTCGCCTGCTGTAGTTACGCAGCTTCTTGGAGCCCGAGCGGGACGGCGGGTTGGAGTCGGACTCGGAGCTGCTGTTCCAGGGCGGAGAGAAGAGAGAGAAGCGGCTGGAGGATTTACTCTTGTTGAGGATCTCCACTGGGCTGGACAGGCCGGAGCTGGACGCTGTGGTGGACGCCGAGGCGCAGAACAGAGACGCTCGCTCCAGAGATCCGGTGCTGCTGGCGGCTCCGGCACTGTGGGCCTGCTCCATCTGCAACAAACACACACACAGATCCAACATGTTGTCCACTCAGTTCCTCATCCTTCACTGGCCTACGATCCGGTCACGACGCTTTAATCACCCCAGAAAATGAGATTAGCACTGTCACAAATACCATTTTTTGGGCTTCGAAGCATCAGTGAGAAATATTCTCGCCGCTGCCGCACTACTGTATATATATAAAAAAATTGAAGCATTTGAATACTGACTTGAGGTTGATTACCATGCCAACGTTATGAAAGAAGCTTCGAACTATTTGGTACATTAAGCATTTATTAAGAACTGAAGGAGGATTTTAAACCTCTGTGTGTGTTCTGTGAAGTATTAATGACTTGTTTTGCTCAGTTATACTCAAGAACTCAGTAGCAGATGTGCATTTGGACGTACCTGAGCTTTGAGGTTGTTCTTCCACTCCTGCGTCTCCAGAGCTCTGAAGCGTCCGCTGCTGTCGGAGGAGACCGACATGCAGAGGGGCCGGTGAGCTCTGGGGGGGAGCTGGGGGGTGAGGGCCACGGGGACGGGCCTCGCATCGGCGTGCTCGCTCCTACTCATCATCAGATTTGGACAGGAGCCTGGGTCACACAGGAGGACACGTCTGAGATCAACAGCCAGATAACAGAGCAATCTGTCCTTGGTGGATAAATCAGTGAGAGTTGATCAGCTTTCATTTTCTTAAGTTGCATAAAGTATTTGACCGTTGCTTGTTTGGGGAAAAAAGTTTTTGCCAAACTCAGAAAAGAGCTGTAAAAATGTGCACACTAAACCTGATGCTGTGCCATTTACTACAACACTTATTGATGACACTCACTGGACCTGCCTTTACATGTAACGTACATTTAGAAAACTATAGCTTAAAATATATATTTACGTTACACTAGCCAGCCATTTTAGACCGTAGTCATTTCTTTGCATATCTGGTAAAGCCGCTAACTGAAGAACATTTTCCACAATTTAAAATGAAAAATCAGATGGTAGCTGGAAACAAATTTAAACTTTTATTATCCATCAGATATGCTGACAAAGCGAATTTTCACTTTGCTTTACTCACGCGAGTTGGACCGCCAGGTTTAGGCAACAAAACTACAACTTCTTTAGGTTTAGGCAAAGAAACAGTCAGTTAAGTTTAGGGAGAAACAACGGGTTTTGGCTTAAAATAACCTAAGAAGACAAAGACAACTACACATTGTTGACTCTGTTTTTTTGGGTGAAAACCCTGTCATAAGTCACTGTCGTGTCTTTCGGTGATCAGCCATGTAAATAGATGATAAAACCTACTAGTGTGTGTAGTAGGCCCCTATTGACCCACATGTATGGGGCTTATAGCGACTGATAACGCCTATTTCATAGCCTGACAACAGTCTAATCGGCTGGTTATGTATAGTCCTCAGTTAAACAGGATGCTGCACTCAATCACTGTATGTCCAGAGTGTCTGTACTAGCTAAACCACCAGATTAATGACATTTTTACTAATTTTTCACCTACCAGCACATTCTGAGCGGGCGATGGACTGAATCTGCAGTGTGTTCTGGGTTTTCAACAGGCTGTGGAGTGTTCTCACTATACCTGCAGAGAAGAAGAAGAAGAAGAAGAAGAAGAAGAAGAAGAAGAAGAAGAAGAAGAAGAAGAAGGGCATTTTATTGATCCCAGAGGGGAAATTCAATTTTTTCACTCTGTTATTTACACAGTACACATGGGCCCGAAATACACACACACACACACATGCACAAACAGGACCTATATACATGCATTAATGGAGACATGTCAGAGCAAGGGGGGCTGCCCCTGACAGGCGGATACCAACTGCGTCGCCCGGCGAAAATTTGCATCTATTGGCCTCTTTGCATTGACTTTGTATGTTACCGCGCTGTGCAAAAAATTAGGTTTAGTTAACAAAACTACAACTTCTTTAGGTTTAGGCAATAAAACTACAACTTCCTTTGATTTAGGCAACAAAACTACAACTTATTTAGGTATAGGCAATAAAACTACAACTTCCTTGATTTAGGCAACAAAACTACAACTTCTTTAGGTTTAGGCAATAAAACTACAACTTCCTTGATTTAGGCAACAAAACTACAACTACTTTAGGTTTAGGCAACAAGACTACAACTTCTTTAGGCTTAGGCAACAAAACTACAACTACTTAAGGTCTAGGCAATAAAACTACAACTTCCTTTGATTTAGGCAACAAAACTACAACTACTTTAGGTTGGTTTAGGCAACAAGATTACAAGGCCCCTGCCTTGCTCAAGGGCAGCTCAGCAGTGCCCTAGAGGCAAACTGGCATCTCTCCAGCTACCAGTTCACACTCAGTACTTGGTCCATGTGGGGACCCAAGCCAAGTCCCTATGAACTGAGCTACTAAAAGAGGTCACCCTGCAGTAAAGCTTGAATGTTCATAGTTTACAGTTTGGGAGGAGAAGAAGAAAAACACATGAGTCAGGGCGATGGACTGATCTGCAGTGTGTTCTGGGTTATCAACAGGCTGTGGAGAGTTCTCATTATACCTGCAGACAAAGAGGTCACCTTGCAGTAAAGCTTGAATGCATGAAGAGTATTTATAGTTTACAGTTTTGGAGAAGAAGAAGAAAACACCCCAGTCTTACCGATCCTTCCATTCTGCTTGTAGAGCACCTTTTTATCCAGCAGCAGTTTGTGTGCACTCAGGTCTTTGTTCCACTCTTCCTCCTCGGCTTCCATGTTCCTCCTCCTGCTGACAGAGGCACAAAAACACCCGGTGGATCAGGCGGCCCGTCATCTTTGGCAAGCCGAGCAACACTTCAGCTCCATCGGATAGACATCACCTCCAGCAGCAGCTAACCGTGGACGTGGACTGCTACTAGCTGGAGTTAGCCGCTAACTGCAGCTAACTCCAGTCCAGCAGACAGCAGCTCCTCTCTACTGTGTGTGAGTCATGTTGCTGGTTAGCAGAACTAGCCGCTGTCCGCTGCTGCTCTGCGGCTCATTGCGGGTTAACAGCAGCTACCGCCGCATCTTGTGTTCCGTCCAGCCGCTGCACAACACCGGAACACCGGCTACCGTCGGTGACGAACACCCAGAGTGTGATAAATGTAGCTCCGGTGACGAGCTGGCCCCGGCTAACCGAACAGCTTCACCAGACCACCAGCAGCATCATCATCATCATCATCACGGTGATGAGCCCGACCTCCTGCAGCGAGGACTCGAGTTAGTGATGTGTGGGTCGCGAACGAGCCGGTTCAAAGAGCCGGCTCTTTTAAGTGAACGATAAGAGCCGGCTCCCGTCCGAGAGCCGTTTTTTTCTTTCTTTTTTCTTAAAAGGGACTGTTTGTAACTTCTTACACGTATAAATCACCCGGGTCGGTTTCCAATGAGCGCTCGCATATACGCGCTCGTGTGTGACCGGAGTCTCTGCTGTACTCTGCTCCTCTGCCAGCTTGCCTTCACTCACACACACCGCGCGTTCTCGCTGTTTCTCTCCACCTCTACACGTGCATGCGCGCACACGACACACTGCAGAAGACTTCGTAGCTCTGAGAATATCTAGTGAATGTACAGTGGACGTTTGTGGAGAAATAAATGCTGCAGCTCCTCCAGGCAAACAGAGGTTTCCCGCAGAGAGTAACGTTATCGTCTCCGACCGGGTGCCGGTGTCTTCCTCCGGCTGCGGTCAGAGACGATAACGTTTCTCTTCCTGCTTCAGCCCCGGAGGCTGAAGCAGGAAAAGCCAACACTAGGATCAGCATTGATTCATGGAGAGACCTTCGTCTGGTCAGCTAACATTACTGCTAAGCAGGTGAAATATAGAGTGATATTGTGGTTTTAGCTGACGTGTGTCGCCTCACTGTGTTGAGCGATGCTCGTTCATGTCTATTTAGAGCGAGCAAGCCGGAGCCTGACGCTGACTTTTGGTGACTTAACAGCCATAGTTGTCGCTGTTAACAAGCAATTCTGAACGTTACAAACAGTCCCTTTAAGTGAATGATAATGGTACGTGTCCACAGGATCCGTGCTTTCCACGCTCCCCATTCATTGTCTATGTAAGCAGCCGCGCAATGCATTCTGGTATCGTGGCGTCGCGATTCGAGAAACGGAGCGTCACAGCGCCCGCTCCTCATTTGCATAAAGTTGAGGTCCAGTCTACTTTATGCAAATCACGGCATCTGACGCGACTCGCCGCCTCTCGAAACTCCTGAGAATCTTTTAAAATAAACGTTGTCGATTCCAAAATAAAGACAGATTCAGCAACTGCATGGCTTATTTCTCGCCTCAAATGTTTTCAGAAACACATTTCAGTGAATTATTTTCGTGAAATAAGAGAAGAAAGTTTCCAAACGAGCCTCCATACTGTTTCCGGTTTGAAAGCCGGGAGCAGCAGCCAACGGAGGGAAAGCGTTCATCCAATCAGGTGGGGACAGCCATGTGTCTAGTGACAGCCCACCAAGCGTCCAATGTTGGGAAGCGTCGCGTCCCCTCGCAATAAAAAACGCCCCTGTGGACACGTACCATAAGTGAACAATAATGGTACGTGTCCACAGGGGCATTTTTTATCGCGAGGGGACTCGGCGGTGCGCGAATAGCAGACAAGATGAGTGACAGTCAGAAACGAAGCAGCTTGTAAAATTATGGTATTCTGGAAATTATAAGGTTTAGTATAATTATATTTAATCATTTAAGTGATATATCTGCACACATACTAATCATAGGTCAAAACAGCGCTACATTTGGTTGAATTATAAAAGGAAGAAGTGGAAAAATGAAGAGCCGTTTGGGAGTCGAAAGAGCCGGCTCTTCTAGGTGAGCTGAGCCAAATGATCTGGCTCACTAAAAAGAGCCGGAATTCCCATCACTAACTCGAATGCGGTTTAAGTATGTGGGCACCTTTTCCCCTGAACTCAGCCTTACAGGTTGTGTTAAACCTCATTACAGACTCTACCAATTAAACACGTCAGGTAATACGTTATTAAAATGAGGTGGGCCATTGTTGGAGGTCAGGATTTGTGAATTACGGTGAAAGAGTTTAGGAATTATACGCATTTTGAGAGGAAAACAACCTGGAAGACTAAACTCTGCGTAAAAACGCTCATAGGTAGAGGTTTGCTCGATAATAACACTGGCATCTCTCAGAAAGGCGGAGTTAGTCAGTCATTCATCTCAATGAATCCAACTTCAACTAAGACGGTTGGGTTCATTTAACGGCTGATACAAAACACTAAAACTAACGCCCCCAAAGCAATGCAGCGTTTCAAGGATATTAACACAAATAATAATGATTAGAATTCTAATATTAACAAGTTATATGTTTATAAAATTATTTTGATTTTTTTTCACCTCCTTATTATTTCCATTTTCTGTTACTTACTACAACTTCACAACATGTCAGAGGGATATAATGTAATTTTTATTCCACTACATTTATTATTGTAGTTACTTTGCAGATTCAGATTAATAATACAAAATATAATCAACAAATAAATTATGATGTCTTATTGTAGGTTAAGATAAAACTTTATTGATCGTGGGGGAATTCACAATCTACCCAGTATATAAAGTAAATTAAATGATTCTAATTATAATCCATATTATTCTGATAATATACATATATATATGATATAATTTATATATATATATTTTAGATATATATCAAACCAAATAAACTTTTTTTTTTTAATATTTTCCTTTTCCTCTTCAAAATCCATTTTGCTTTAAATGAGCTAAACAGTTATTAGGGCTGTCAAAGTTAAAACAATAACAACGCGTTAACGCAAATTTGTTTTATATCCACTCATTTCTTTAACGCACTAACGCAACTTGCGATTTTTAGGTTGTAGCGGCTGTTTTAAAGCTAGAATGAAGTTACTGGTATCATGAAACTAGAAAAACCTAAAGAATCCATTGGTACCAACCATGTCATACGAAGGAGGATAAATACCGCTGCAAACTCACACAAAATTTTGGTGAGGAAAAACTGTCATGGCCACTTTCAAAGGGGTCCCTTGACCTCTGACCTCAACATATGTGAATGAAAATGGGTTCTATGGGTACCCACGAGTCTCCCCTTTACAGACATGCCCACTTTATGATAATCACATGCAGTTTGGGGTAAGTCATAGTCAAGTCAGCACACTGACACACTGACAGCTGTTGTTGCTTGTTGGGCTGCAGTTTGCCATGTTATGATTTGAGTATATTTTTATGCTAAATGCAGTACCTGTGAGGGTTTCTGGACAATATTTGTCATTGTTTTGTGTTGTTAATTGATTCCCAATAATAAATATATACATACATTTGCATAAAGCAGCATATTTGTCCACTCCCTTGTTGATAAGAGGATTAAATACTTGACAAATCTCCCTTTAAGGTACATTTTGAACAGATAAAAAATGATTGATTGAATGATTGGGATTACATATTTAAATCGATTGACAGCCCTAGTTGTTACATGAGCTGCCAAATAAAGAAATGCTTTATAGAACCATTTGACCAATAATTCAGTCACACATACGTGTTAAGAGAGCTCAAATATTCACACCATCTTTAATACACTCACCGTGTGTGTGTTTGTTGTAGTTCTCCGGCTGTTTCTCGTTTTCTCAGCAGACCGACCGAAGCAGCAGCAGCTTGCTCTGAAAATGATTATGTGGAGCTGATCTGGAGCCTGTTTTTTCTTCTTCTTCTTCTTCTTGTGTTTAATTGGACGGCCGGGGCCTCTCTCCAGGTATCCTGGTAACCCACCGACCTGCTGATGTCACTGCTCTCCATAATGAAGTGTGAGTGTATCTTGCTGCCTTTGTCAATAACCAGGCAGGGAAATTCACAAGAGATAAGACGGACAATGAAGGTCTGCCATGATGAGGACACGCTCAGTTCCTCTGCTTATTACCACAGACTATTACCTCAAATTATTTTACTTTTACTATCATTTACCTCCATGTTTTTAGGTTTAGTCTCATTTACATCCAGATTCTCTTGAGATGGACAAAACCAGTAAAATTAAAGGAGCTTTTTTTTTTTTTTTTTTTCAGCGATGATAAGATTTACCACAAATTATTTTTAATACTAACTAATATATGACTTTTAGGGGATCATATCATCCTTCCTTCCAGGCAGCCATTGGTGTCCATTCACTTCCCTCACTATGAATCTAAATCCCTTAATTTTTCACCTTAATATTACACAAATGTATCCATTAAAATTATGTAATGAAGAGATTTTAAGGAGATTTTAAGGAGATAATGTTTAATGGATAAATAAATGGATTGTAACACATTAAGGTATTTTAATTAGTAAAAATTAAGATGCAAATTATTAGGATCATCATTAGGATGAATTAATGGGTTATAATAAGTTTTAATGGATCACTTCCACCATAAGTTTTTTTTTTTTTTGCAGGTTTTATAACATTTAATACAAATGCTTTTTAATACTTAACATGACTGCTAACCACAGTGCTTTACTTTTGAAAAATATATATATATATTCTTCCGTCTTTCCAGGCAGCCAAATTTCTATTTACTTCACAACAAAATTCAGTGAATTTACCAATGACAAATAATCTAATTAAGATGTTTTTAGGGAAATAATGCATAAAACTGGAGATGCCATTTCATTGTATTGGGATGAATTAATGGATTATAATAAATTAAGTTTTTTTTTAATGGATTACTTCCACGTTTAAGAGCTTTTTAAGGAGGTAAAACCCATGATGTTCATTTTTTCAAGTAAGCTGAACATTTCAGTAATGACTCTTATGCTATTTGATAAACTCCTTAAACATGTAGATAATCCATTAAAGACCCCTGAACATATTATAGTTCATTCATTTATCTATTATGGGGTGAAATTTGCACCTTAATTGAAAAATATTTACAGGACTAGTCCTTTTAAGGTACTTTACAGAGTAAGGGTTATGGTATATAATGTTATTTTTATAAGTTAAGTTAAAGCTGAAGTAGGCGAGATTGGAGCAAATATGATTAAAAAAAAGTTGTTTTTATAAAACGGTCGCTATATCGTGACAGCAGTACATGAAACAGGTAACCCGTGCCTCTGGTGTCCTCCGGTGCTCCTAACGGCATCTGCAAGATTTCACAGACCGGAGGAAAACAAGCAGTAAGAGCTGATCTGAGGTCTGCCGTCCATCTGCTGTCTATAAGAGTCGGCTGTCAATCACTCGTGAACTCCGATCAAACGGTCAAACTAGGCAGCGCTGATCAAATATGAATCAATATTCTGTTACGTTAATGCCTATTTCTCGCCTCAAATGTTTTCAGAATCATGAGAAAGGAGAAGGAAAGGGTCCCGTCACGGGCTAGATTTTTTAAAGCCTGAAAACAGAGCCGTGATGAGGAGCAGAAGTCTAGTTATCTCTCAGAACACTTGAATTACATTATGCTGAAAGGTTATTATGGAATTTTTGCCCAATGATGCCAAAAATATACTGCCTACTGCCACTTTAAGTTAAGTTACCAATAAAAATAATCTATTTAAGATATTTTTAAGGGGATTTCAGGGAGATAATGTTTAATGCATACAAATTAAGGTGTAAGGTGTAACAAGTTAAGCGTAGCCAGCCGTGCGACCAGTGGCCAACGGCAGCGCTGTAAAGATAAATTGAGGCCGTATAAATCTTTGGATGCCTATAGTTAACTATCCTTCTGTAAAGTCAGTCAAAAAGAGAGTCGTACAATATCGGTGAAGCGTTTCAGAGATGGAGAGAAAGGGTTGCTAATAGTTTAGCCTCATGCTGAGGAACTGTAAGGAAGTAATAAATGGTGTAACGTGTTGTATCAGAGCTGAATGGATGGGTGGGACATTTGCATTTCAGAGAGAGCTCTTGAGCTCCTCACTGCCGGATCTGTTGGACCTTCACTGACCTGCTGCCTCCTTTAAATCTCACTCTGACGCTGACAAACACCTGCCTGAGGTAAACGGAGCATCACCACACTGAAAGAAAGAGCAATGATCGGTAAATAATCAGCACACAGCAGGAAGTTAAAGTATGAAAAGAAAACTTTTCTTTTCTCTTTATCGCCACTAGCATGAAAATAGAGTTTATCCTGAAGGTGGCGCCAGAGCGAAGATGATGTCATTACACTTAAATCAACAGCAGTGGTGGAAAGTATTGTATTTAAGTACAATTTTGAGTTACTTGTTCTTTACTTGAATATTAGAATCAGTAATCTCTTTTAAATAACTTTTTATAACACATTTTTATAGACTTGCTTTTATGTGATGTCATCCTTTTATCGTCTTTTTTCTGTTTTAATTTTTTTTTAATTTTATGTTTTTTATTTAATTTATGTATTTTTTGTAATTGTTTTTAATCTATTGTACTGTTTTATTGGTGTTTACATTTTACCTTAGTTTTGTTTGGCTTTCTGGTGTTATAATGTCTCATATCCTGCTTTTATTTGCTTTATTTGTCAAAGCACTTTGTGAACGTTGTTTTTTAAAGGTGCTATATAAATAAAGTTGTTATTATTATTTCCATTTTCTGCTAATTTATACTTCTACTCCACTACATCTCAGAGGGAAATAATGTACTTTTTACTGCACTACATTTATGCGATGAAGTTTAGTTACTTTGCAGATTCAGATTAATAATACAAAATATATTCAACAAATAAATATAATACACACACACACACACACACACATATATACATAAATATTATATAATAAATATAATTATTATTTAGATTTTTTTCACCTCCTGCAAAAAACTATTAGTATTATTTCAGATTTGTAATTGTTCTATATTTATGTTTCTTGACTTTTGCAGTAGTTTGATTTTATTTTTATTTCCTCATAATATGTTTATTATATGCACCTAAACACCAATGTAAATTCCTTATTTTTATATTCCTTATTATATTCCTTATTAGGTTAAGATCAAACTTTATTTTATTTATTCACAAACTACCCAGCAGAATATAAAGTCATTAAAATGAGCTCCATCTTTACCAGCTGCAACATTAAAGTGATGAACACATTAATGCATCAATAATTATAATGGATCATTCTGCATAATGAGTACTTTTACTTTTGGTACTTTAAGTATATTTTGATGCTTATACATTTGTACTTTTACTTCAGTAAAATATTGAATGCAGGTATTTTACTTGTAACAGAATATTCCTACTCTCTTTCACTTGAGTTATTTTTTAATTATATTATAAATGTAGGGAGACAAATACATGTATATAACTGATTGACATAACTTAGGTTATTTCAGACATACAGTTGTGTATCTGCTAATAGAGATGATTTTTTTTACCCCAGAGTAAATCCCAATGTTTCAAAAAATCTCTAATTTTATATTAGCATGTTATTTTACATTGTCCCATTGTGTTAAATTTATTTCTAATTTCAATGAGGGAAAGCATCCACAAGGTGTGGCAAAAAAAAAATCGAGTTTGAAGTATTCTGCCTCCTCTTAACACGTTTATTTCCTCCTCCAGGTGAAATGAGATGACATGTCAGCATCAGGTGCAGACAGTAAAAATCAAAGTTTCCTCCTGAGCTCAGGGTTTAATGAGTCGGATCTCTGGAGGCCTGAAGCAGCAGGAAGACACACCTGCTGAACTCAGCTTGATTGGTCTCCAGTCTAAATTTAAATTCTTCATCTATCGGGGGAAAGACGAGTGAACGCAGAGCAAGAACCAGATTGATTTAACCAGCAGCACATGTTGATGTTTCACGTTTACTGTTTAAACTTCTGCATGTTTGTGGACTGAAAATAAGTCAAAGTTTAAAATTACTCAAGTCCAAATATTTCTTCTGACAACCACAAAACTGAAATGATTATGTGTTTCTAGCTTTCATGATAAAAATATTAAATATTATAATTGAAGCAGCAGAGGTGGAGATACCCTTGTGATGGAAAGTACTCAAGTACTTTACTTAAGTACATATTTAAGGGTACTTATATTCTACTTTTTACTGCACTGCATTTATTTGATAATTTTAGTTACTTTGCAGATTAAACTACCAGTTTATTACCAGCAGTTTATACAAGAAAGTGGATTAATCAATTAGCTGAATATTTTGTAAGTTGTTTATTTTTTAAATTATTTGATTTTTTATGTAAAACTATTTGATGGTTTCAGATTTAATTATGTGAATGTTAAGTAATAATGTTAATAATGTTAATGTATTAGTAATAATGTTGAGGTTTGGACTAAACAAACATAGTGAAGGTGTGACTTTAGTTTCTGGGTCATTGTGACGCCATTTCTCACTTTTTTCACTATTTTTACAAACCAATCAATCGATTAATGGAGAAAATAATCAGCAGATTAATCCATAATGAAAATAATCATTAGTTAATAGTTTAAAATGAGCTCCAGCACAACCAACTAAATCCAGCTTTTACATTAATAATAATCTAATGATAGAATATATAATAGTATAACAGTCACAGTTTAATACTTTAACTACATTTTACTGATTTTATTGACATATTTTTACTGAAGGAACACTTTTACTGTAACAGAGTATTTATAGTGTGGTATTAGTACTTTTACTAAAGACTACTTCCTCCACCACATGTTTCCAACAAGTAAACTCCCTCTGGATATTAGAATGATGAGCTCGCTCTGTATTTTTAAAAGGAAATTAAAGATCTTTTTAATCTGATTGTTAAATTGGAGTAATGTTTTAGTTTTTAAGCTTTAATCATTTTTTTTTTTTTTTTTTTACATTATTTCATTCTATTCTATTGACTTTTATTGATCGATTTTTAACATTTTATTATATTATTTATTGTTGTTTTTGTTTATTGTCTACGAGTTAAACTGATCCACCTCTTTCCTTTGTCCACACGAGGGCGTTTCAGTATCACTGATATTTCTTTTTAACCCGGCATCCTGTGTGCAGCTGATAAAAATGTCCTGCAGATGTCAGCTTTGTGTGTTTTGTTGGTTTTTACACTCTAATCCTGAAGACATGACATTTATATTTAACAGTATTTCCTTTACAGTGGGAATGAGAAATAATCTTGAACTTGAAGAGACAGAGAGGGGATTTCATTTGATTATAAAATGTTTTTTTGAGGCTCAAAGCTAGAAATGATTTAACAGCAAAAAATTTTTTTTAATATTTAAGTTGTGACTAGAAAAGAATATAATTTTCAAATCCTACACAAACAGTCGTCACTTTGAATGAATAACTTTCCATAAAGGTTTCTATGACTTGATTGAAGATATCCTGATCTTAAACACATAGACGTGAGATATGTTTAATGCATATTACAGCAAACTTTAGAATATTATCATAAGTTTGAGGGATGAAATTCATTGTGTATGATACAATTCATACAGAAAGTGCTCAAGTTTGTAATTAAAATGTGATTCATAAATTAAATTGAATACTAAAATATAATTGTTAATCTTAAAGGTAAAATAGAAAGTAATCAGTTAGATAGATTTAAGAGGAGCAGCAGAGATGATCAGTATTTAAATCTCCTGACCCCCATCAGAACCGCAGTTTGTCTTGGAGGGGGATCAACTTCTTCTTCAGGGTCAAGGTGGAGTTGACCTGCTCGGCCGTCAGCAGGTTGTGCCACTGAGCGACCGGCCGCCGTGGGTTGGACAACATGTCGGCCCAGTGCCTCAGCTGGTTCCCCGCAGCGTCGCAGCCCAGGAAGATCTTCCCCATGGCATCGTTTCGGGTCACGGCGTCGTGGTCCCACATGGAGATCACCAGGTTCACCCTCTGTGGACGACAGCAGGAGTCTTTGGTCTCGTTTACATTAAGAATCACTCAAACAGCGGCGTTAAAAGGACCAAACTGTTTGGGTTTTATAACATTTATTACAAATTCTTATTAATAAATTTTGTACATGTTCTTCTTTCCTTCCTGACAGACTTTGGTTTCACTTCGCTCACTGTGAAACTGAAAATTACCTTAAAATTCAATGAATTTACCAATAAAAAAAATTATGTAATTTTAGGTATTTTTAAGGGGATTTTAAGGCGATAAAGAAAAAATGGACTGTAACACATTAAGGTATTTTTAATGAAATATCTATATGAATTAAATCATTTGTACAGAGTAAAATTAAGATGCAGATTCATGGTATTAGGATGAATTCATGGGTTATAACAAGAAGGTTTTAATGGGTTACTTCCAGGCTGAAGAGCTTTTTAAAGAGGTAAAACCCAGTAAAATTGTGAAAAAAACCCCACATAAATAATATCTTAAAAAGGTGTATATTTATTCTATTTGGTCAAATCCTTAAACATGGATATAATCCATTCAAGCCCACTGAACATATTATAGTCCACTAATTTATCCGTTAAGTAACCTCAAGGGGTGAACCTCTGAAATTTGCACCTTAATTGAAACATTATTTACAGGACTAATAATGGAGTATTTTAAGGGCGTAATGCGTAAATGGATAAATGAATGGATTGTAAAAAAAAAAAAAAATGTAAAAGTAGGGCTGTCAATCGATTAAAATATTGAATTGCAATTAATCGTATGATTGTCCATACTTAATCGTTATTAATTGCAAATTAATCACACATTTATTATCTGTTCACAATGTACCATAAAGGGAGATTTGTCAAGAATTTAATTCTCTTATCAACATGGGAGTGGGCAAATATGCTGCTTTATGCAAATGTATGTATATTTTTTATCATTGGAAATCAATTAACGACACAAAACAATGACAAATATTGTCCAGAAACCCTCACAGGTACTGCATTTAGAATAAACAATATGCTCAAATCATAACATGGCAAACTGCAGCCCAACAGGCAACAACAGTTAATCAGTTAATGTCCCACTTAGTAGGCTACATATTTGAGTCTCTTCATTAAATAGATCCTTGTTAAAAATGTTTGGTTATGTAATGTGTTAAAATATTAATCTATTTAAGTTCAAAACAAATATTATTAAATCCTGCATCTGTCAGGTTGTATTTCTGGTGCCACTCACCTGGATTTGTTCAAAGGACACGTTGAAGGTGAAGGACTCGTTGTAATACGGGTTCAGCGTCCTCTTTTTAACAGACGTCTTCTTCTTCTTCCACTTTCTCTTGTCCAGAGCCAGCTGTATCTTCACATAAGGATCTACATGTACAAACACAAAGCGCTTGTTAAACTCAGGCATAAAAAGTGGAAATGAAGTGAAATTTGTTCAAAAAGATGAAATATGTCTTTACTTCTCTCAGGAGTAAAATTGTCTGTAACTAAAATGAAAAAAACAAGAAAATACATATTTAAAAAAAATGTGTAAAGGATAAAAAAAAAAAAAAAAAATTATATTTCATTTGGATTTACACCGAAACCTAATCATTATTCTTTGGTCCATGGCCAACCCTTCTTCTAAATTTAAGTGAAATCTGTTTATTGGCAAATAAAAAAAACTTTTTATCCACCAGACAGTTCGATGTGTTGTGACCCACAGCAGAAATGAAAATTATTTAAAATTAATAAACCAGCACCAGTTTGATTGATATTCCCTGAATTCCACAATTTAAAAAAAAAACATTATTTATTCAAATTTATTTTTTAGATATCTTATCAAAACAGCCCAACATCATTGGTATTGATTGATGTTCCCTGGATTCCACAATAAAATATTATGATTTAGGACAATAAAGTCAGCCAGTGATGGCTTGTTAAATAATTACCTGGTTTGGCACTGAGGACTTCTGCCTACAAACTAACAATGATGTTGTCTAGTTTGGTGCACTGAGCTTCAGCTATAGAAGACTGTTAACGTTATATTTACTCAACAACTGAACAAAAGAAGGAAACACATCAACAGCTCAGACTGGATTATCAATGCTCACCAAACCTCTAGAAAACACAACAAACCTTGGACTCTTAAACATAAATGTGTTGAAAAGTTATGAATCAGCTGTTAAATTGTTGTTTTTCTTCTTTCCTTCAATAATAACTGTTTTAACAGAGATAAAAAAAAAAACAGAATTCAGACACCAAATGTGTTATTTACATTTGAAATGGACTAAAGTTACACATCTAAAATGTCATCTTGCTGTGTTGTTGGGTGCCAGAATCCAGATATCACATACATATGAGATGACAAACTGTGATTTGAGGCTCTATAGCGAGCTACAATATCTCCTCCCCTTCCGCTATCTGTGCTATCTATTTTGCAAGGGCACCGCATGGATGTATAAAGAGAACTGGATACGGCGTTGGAGGCGGGGCCCCGTTCATTCCTATGAGAGTTGCTCAGTGGCGCATGGAGCCGAAATGGCTCAACTTCCGAGTGTTAAAATTATCCGTATCTTCCGCCGATCTTCTGTATTCATTGGGCCCATAGTACATCAGAGTGGCACATACGGGTACTTCGCAAAAAAGTCAAGGCCACGCCCCCAAGAAAAGAAAACTGAAGATCTCATTGACTTCAATGTAATCTGACGTATGTTTGGATTGTAAATTTGACAAGTTGGTATGCACTCATCTCTTGTTAAACAAACTTTTGTTTTATACACATGTCTAATAATTATTTTGTGATCTTGTCTGAACCCGAGCGTTGGCGATACCTTAATAAATGAAGGTTGATCGCCGCCATGTCCCTTCAGTCTTACCCCGTCCAACACAGTGGAGGAAGTTGCTTATCCAGACATCTCTACATATCTGATTGAATCCCGTTAGGCTAAGTGTTGTCTGTAATGTTAATTGCCAACTGTTTGATCTAAAGGCTGAGATTTTGTCAGAGACGACAGTCTGATGCTGCTATAACGTTAACATATGACTGAATTACTGCAGCAGCCTCACTCTCAAGCTAACGTTAGGGAGCCATGCTAGTCACTGTCACCAGCATCACTTTCTTTAGGTCTGGCTATGCGAGACTACTCGACTACTAGACCTGACCTTACCTAACCTACCCTAACCTAACTTAACCTAAGACCGTGGGGAGATCTTTTGGAGAAGTGAATGATTTCAGTATGAGATCTTGTCTCAGTCTGACCTGAGGTTCCTGCGGCGTCCATGCTCTTCAGGTTTTTGGCCTCCAGCATCACGACGGTCAATTTGCCGGCGGTGGGAACGTAACGCAGAGAGAAGCAGATCTCGCCCAGGTTTTCCTCCTGCAGCACACAGAAAGATCAGCAAACAATTCAGGTAATTCTTCTTCTATGGTGCTGTTTTTGTGTTGGAAATTGTAGAAAATCAAAAAGAATGTATTTCCGCATATGTATTTAAAGGGACTGTATGTAAGTTTTTACACGTATAAACGTTTTTTAATAGTTTTTCATTGCCTGTGTGGTTTTAACCTAAACTAAAAAATTAGACCTTCTTTCTGACTTTCTGGGTTTCCTCTATCAGCCTGCAGGGCTGCAGGAAGGATGGTCCACACTACAAAAATAAGACCTATGTTGTGAAAAATGGACAACTAAACATCTTTCTAGCTGCTGTAACCACCATGTGGGTGTGATAAAGACACCAACGACAAAGAAAACCTCAAACTTGGCGGGCTCGGCGAGGTCCTGCCACTCCTCGATGACGTGGTTCCAGTCGTGGTTGCCGAGCTGCATCCTGAGCTCACCGATGATGTTGTGTTTGGAGAATCTGTTGAAGTCGTAAACCTGCATCACCGCCGTCGACTTCAGGAGGGAAGACTTGGATATCTGAGAAAAAGATTTAACAAGTTAGACACAAGACACCTTAAATTTAAGACTTTTTAAAAAACCTTTTAAGACATTTTTGTTTTGAGGGAAATTAATTCAGTGCAAGACTTTTCACATCTGACGTCTCATTATTATCTTTGCACATTGCACATATTCTTATACTTTATACTCGACATTTGCACATCCATTCATCCTCTTACTATATTTATTGTTATGTGCGACTGCATATTAGGGCCATTGTAGAAAAAAAAAACATTAGGGAACCAGTGTTTATTCCAAATAAAATCCTCAGAATATACGAGATTAAATTGTAAATTTACGAGACAAAAACTTGGATATTCTCTGAGATTAAAGTTCTGAAAACATTTGATGCGAGAAATAGGCATTAACGTAACATAATATTGATTCATATTTGATCAGCGCTGCCCTCAGATCAGCTCTTACTGCTTGTTTTCCTCCGGTCTGGGAAATCTTGCAGATGCCGTTAGGAGCACCGGAGGACACAGAGGCACATGATTTTTTTTAGGATACCTGTTTTATGTACTACTGTCACGATATAGCAACCGCTTTATAAAAACAACTTTTTTTAATCATATTTGCTCCAATCTTGCCTACTTCAGTTTAAAGGGGTACATTTAAGAGAAAGAAAAAAAAATTACGAGAAAAAAAGTAAAAAGATTCTCTGAGGTTACAGAGTCGAAAATTTACGAGAAAAAAAGATTTTTTTTTTTGTTTTGCTTTGCAATTGAGTTGGACGAAGCTAATCACACCACTGACGCCAACACTTGCCATGTATTATACCTGCAGTGAAATTATACTATACCCATATTGTGTCTTGTAAATTTACAACTTTAATATCAGAAAGTTTTTTCTCTTAATATTATCCCCCACCCCGGCTCTATAATTTTTTTCTTTCACCTACAATGGCCGTAAAACACCGTCGTAGTTATGCACCAAAACACCGAGGTCTTGTATGTAAGAACCAACTTGGCAATAAACCTGATTCTGATTCAAGACCTGCAGATTCTTCCCACGACCACCTCGTACCTGGAATTTGAATTGCTCGTTGAAGACGGGGTTCAGCGTGTTTCTCAACACTTTGGTCTCAAAGGTTTTGGATTTGTCGGGGCAGGTGTAGACTTTGACGTACGGGTCCGAGCTTCCTCCCAGGTCCATGGCCTTCAGGCCGTCGGCTTTTTTGATCCCGACTGTGAGCTGTAACAGACAGACAGGAAACAGACAGATAGAGACTGACCTTTAGTTACATCGGGAGTTTGAGGGGGACTACACATCACTGCTGCATGTGTGATCAAAGTAATATAAAACCTGTGGGTAATGTAGGCGCCAAGAGAGAAGAATGTGTGGAATAAAAATGAAGATATCTCTACTTCTGCTGCATCGATTTTGACCCTGTTTGTTTTAATCTGTCCATCACGAGTCAGACAATGTTGTAGGAGTGCATTGATAAATCAGTGTCTTATAGCGGAGGCTCTGTGGTCGGATATGCTGCACTGTAAACAGCTGGTTTTAATCACCTCAGACTGAGCGGTGTTGTAGTCCAGAGAGTACAGCAGCTTTCCTCTCTGCTTCTTGGCCGAACCGTAGTCCACATCTGTCACATCTGGCTGAACCTGCAGGAAACACATCAGCTCTCATTTTAATAGAAAGTAATAAACTAGGGACAAAACAAATGTAATGTACTGAAAAGTAACTCAACAAACCACAGCAGGAGTTATCTGAGTTACTGCTGGTACCGACTTTAGTATTTCTGATCACCAGTTAACAATTTCATAATTGAAGCGAAGCCTTCAGACTCATGAAATATTGCACCTGCTGTAATACATATCTAACGCACCCTTGACAATAGGGCAGTGTGTACATTAAACTTGCGGAAGGATGTCTACACACAATCACTCTCCACCTCGCCCTGAACGGACTCTCACTCTGTTAATACTACATCACTTGCTCCGACCGTAGAATAACGCCATGAGTGGGTTAGTGAGGAGGTCGGGGTGGATGGGTGGGTCAAAATACACTGGACTTTTGACCAGGAGACCGCTGTTCGTGTCCCATGTGAAATCAGAAGTCAATGTTGATTTATGTCACGTAACTTCTATACTTAAGTTACGGCACTTCCATAGTTAATTTAAAGAGGACCTATTGTGCTTTTGTGCTTTTTCCCTGTCCTTTAGTTCGTTATATAGTTTTTTTGTGCATGTAAAAGGTCTGCAAAGTTACAAAGCCCAAAGTCAAGAGTATCTCTCCCCCATAGAAACACTGCTCCTGAACTGCCTGAAACGCCTTGCTAGAAGTCCCGCATTTTCTTCTGTAACGTGGTGATGTCACCAAGTAACACATTTGCATAACGGCTAGCTTGGCACGCCCTCAAACAAAGCTAGTTGAGGGCAAACAGTGTTTCAGACAGAAGGTGAAAAGAGGTGCTGCGGCACAGCTGGTATGACAAAATAAAGCGTTTTTGAACATTAAAGCATGTAAAGATGTTCTAGTATAAACCAAAAATACAAGTATGAAGCTGAAAATGAGCATAATAGATCCTTTTGAACCCAAACCACAAACATTTCCTCAACCTAACTAAGCAGTTTTCGTAAGATATCATACGGACCGTTGTATGAGGATACGTTGCAATAGTTAAACTAGTGAAACCGCTGCTGTGTTGAACGTATTATCAGAGAGAATCAGATTCCCCTCCAGAGGGCTCCACCACTCACCAGGGCTGTGGTGGTTTTTCCGTTCGCTCCTTTCAGATTGATATTCTCATTGTTCTTCTTCTGCTTCTTCTTCTTCCCTTTGCAGCAGCACTTGATGCAGATACACAAACAGCAGAGCAGAATCAGCAGAGCGCCGGCCACAAAGATGAGGTAGATCGCCCATCGAGGCACTGCGGGAGACGAGATGGTAGACGGTTAGCGAGATATGTTGAATGAACATTAATGTTAACTTCAATATTACAGGATATAGGCTCACATGTTTTCATGTCGGGTCCCATACAAACATTAAAACTGTAAATCATTCGTCCCATTCACACTGGACATTAAGAAATCCCTTCCTAACATCAAACAGTAGAGAAGCGAAGAGACGAAACTCTGTCGCTAGATGGCGCTGCGGTAGCGCTGCCGCCATTTTGGACTGAAAACAACAATGAGTCTGTGGTCATGGATGTATAAAGAGACGTCTGTAAATCAGAGGATCTTTTTTTTTAGGTAAGTCAACTTCCCAGTAGGTACACTCTCATCACGTTAACTTTGGCAGCCCTACTTTTTACAAATCCTAAGAGGTAAAATTATCCAATACTTCACAAAAAAATAAAAGATTAAAGTGCAAAAAATAAAATAAAAAATGATTTGTGTATCAGAACTTAGTTTTGTCTTCTTTCTCCATTAATCATCTCACAACCCCTCATTATGTGGCCCGACTGGACTAAACTACACTGCACTAAAAATATAAAAAAAGCAACACTTTTGTCTTCGCTCCGGTTGAAATAAAAGATCTAAGACAAAAAGCTTATTTTTCTCTCAAATTGTGTTCACAGATTTGTTTAAATCTGCATTAATGAGCATTTCTCCTTTTTCAAGATCATCCATCCACCTGACAGGTGTGACATATAAAGATGCTGATTAAACAGCATCATTATTACACAGGTGTGGGCTGGTCACAATAAAAGACCACGCTTTTACTTTTGATACTTTAAACATATTTTTCTGATAATACTTCTGTACTTTTACTTAAATATAATATTAAATGTAGAACTCTGAGTATTTTGGACAACTTCTACTTAAGTAAAAGATCTCAGTACTCTGATTTTGGGGTAAACTTTATGTGAAGCTGCAGTCTGGAGACTCACAGGGGATCTTGTCGAGAATGTCGTTGACGAAGTGGGCAGCGGCGGCGGCGGCTGGGTTGACGGTGGAGTTAGTGTAGGGGGAGTCGGTCACTGGCAGGGGGGTGATGAAGGGATGAGATGAATTTAGTGATGGGTGGATGGCAGGCATGATGATGATGAGGAGGAGGAGGAGGAAGATGAAGAGAAGAGCTGTGGAAGAAAGAGAAAAGAGTTTCAGTCTGGTCTCTAATTGAATTATACCGTGAGCACGTTTAGATACTTTAAGTACAGTACAGTTACTTTCCAGCACTTCCTAACAACAGTGACGTATAAAATCAAACAAACATCGTCAAACCCTGCTGACATGACAGAGTGGAAACTCCACCTTCAGGCCGCCACCATGAACAAACAGCAGCAGCACATTAACCCTCAGTCTGATTCACTCTCTGATAACAACAACAAAGCTTCAACAATACTGTTACCAGCTTGAGGAATCCATTTGATTAAGTCAACAGGACTGCAAGAAATACCTCTACAGCAGTACTACCTGTAGGCTACTACCTGGCCTGACACTAACCTTAACCCTAAAACCAAGTCTGGACAAAATGTCCTCAGTTTTAAAAAAATAATTCCTCCCTTTCTCAAAAAAAAGTACTGTCAGATTTCTTCCAACGCTCGTTACTAAAGTCAGTTTCTGAGGAGACACTGTTAATGCTTCTTTGTACATTTACAACATATAGTTTGCATAGTTTTCAGCAAGTCACATGTTTTAAAGGAGAGTCCCAGTGATGTAATATTACATTTCCATAAGGTCAAGGGACCCACAAGAGACAGATTAAAACAAGAACGGTCAAAATCGAAGCAGCAGAGGTTTAGATATCCTGACTTTTAGTACCTAGCATCGCTCAAGTTCTAAAAACACTGGATCCTACATTTCCCACAATGCACCTGATGGCACCTCTTATTAAACCTTTCCTGCATGTTAAACTCCCTCAGCTCCAAGTCCCCAGTTCAACATATGTTTGAAGACTGAAGGCGGTCACAACACCAAGTAATATTCATTAAATGCCAGTTAGCAAACCTGTTAGCTCGTTGGCTTAGTTCGGTCGCTAATGGGACAATAAATTCACATAGATTGTCTGTGAGATTCTCTCGCTGACAAGCTACAGCCATGCTCAGCTCGCGGTTGGTTCGGGCGGGTGACCTCGATACCGCGTCTCCCCCCCCCCCGATCACTACAGCGCAGACTCTGGCTCCAAATAACGTCAAAATCTCAAGGTGGCTGCTCCCGTATCCGAGATATTTTGGCCTCACTTCTGTACGGTGGGAGGAATTGGAGACGCGTCGTAATCTTTATATACAATCTATAGATAAAACAGTATGGTGCAACACAGCTAATAAGCTACGGTAGCGTCCTCTGTTTTTAGACAGTTGGTCTACGGTGCAAATTTGCCTGTCAAAGTTCACCAGAGTTGAATAAAAACAGTAAAATCTGTGTTTCCTGAACACTGACAGATAGGAAGCCTTCATCAGCCAATAATCACAGTCTACATCGAGTACTCTACGACTAAAAACCCACTCAGCGTCTCATAAATAACAGCTGGAAACATTTTACTCACTAATGATGAGTTTGACAGAAATGTCGACGTCCCTACTCGCCGGCTGAAGTGTTTCTGAATAAAAAGGGAGTCGTGTTGGAGAACGAATGCAGAGGAAGGAGGTGACGTCTAACACAGACTTTTTCTAAAAAACAACAAACTGATCAGAGAGAGGAAACGTCTCCTCCCACCATCTCCATCCACGCGGTTTTCACTGTAATCAGCAGGAAAACACATCAACAACAGAGTCCAAACAACTTAAACTGGGAACGTGACAGAGGTGGAAGAAGTACGCACATCTTTTACTTTAGTAAAAGTAGTAATACTACAGTGTATAAATAACTTGTTAAGTAAAAGTCCTGCAGTCAAATTTCTATTTAAGAAAAAGTACAAAAGTAGTATCATCAAAATATACTTACCTCAATGCAGAAAATGAGGAAGGGAGCCCACTGGCATTTTTTGTTTTGTTTGTTTGAGGGCAACCAGCGCCCCCCAGAAGGTAACGCCCTAGGCGACCGCTTATTTGGCCTATGCTTTAAGCTGGCCCTGAGTTTGTATCTTGTTTAATTGAGGTAACAAATTAACAAATAAAGAAATACATAAATAAATACTATTTCAATCCTGTACTTCTCTTTATCACACTTTTCATCTGCTTGTTAATAAAAGTATAAATTGTAGTGAAACTGACTAAACACCAACAATATCAGGAAGCAATTGTTTATTTATATTAGTATAAATACAGTTATATATGTAAATACAAATCTTAATTTTTGTCTTAAAGCCAATGTGATGTCTGATGTGTGTTTCGGTTTATGGGGCTAATGTTAGGGTTGAACCCCCCGCCGCCATTCACCTATAGAGAACAGAGCTACGCTTCCGCCATTTTGGACTGAAAGCGACTACCGGACGCTAGTAAAACGTCCGCCTACAAAGAGCCGTACAAAAGTAAAACTAAATTATTTCTATTCTATTGTCATATTTAATGTTTCTACATACATTGCCCGTGTTGAACAATACAAATATTATAAATATGCATACTATTATAACTATTTACTACTTATTTATTTAACTTTTTGCCCGGCTGCTTCTCAGAGGAGCATAAAGTGACGAAACTCTGTTGTCAAAAAGCACCAGAGTTTCGTCTCTTTGTTTTGATACCATTTGGCCTAAAGGGCTAGAGCCGGCCCTGAGTACAAGAGTAAATAACAAACAGCAAAATGAGCACTGAGCAGAAAGGTCATGATGTAAAAGGACTAAACAGGGCCGGCTCTAGCCCTTTTGGTGCCCTCGGCGAAATTTGGATTTAGAGCCCCCCTATGGCGGCGGCGAGTTGGCACCCTAACACAGCTCTAGGGTTCAGGTTCAACCCCTCAGAAGCCTAACCCTCACCCCATAAACCACAACATACATCAGACATCACATTGGTTTTAAGACAAAAATGTATATATATATTTATTTCATAAATAATTTATTTATTATAATATAAATAAACAATTGTTGGCTTAAAAGCATTTAGTTAGTTTCATTACAATTTACACTTTTATTAACAAATAAGTACGGCCAGGCAGACTAAAAAGTGTGAGAAAAGAGTTAAGGGGTGAAAAGTTTCTGCATTTATTGCTTTGTTCATTTGTTACCTCAATGCAAAAAATGAGGAAGCGGCACACCGGCATTTTTAAAAAAATATAATATTATTAATTAATTAATTAAGTAATTTTTTGCCCGGTAGCGCCCTAGGCAACCACCTATATGGCCTATGCCTTAAGAACTCCTGCTGCTAAAGGAAAGGAAAGAAGAAAGAAATTAAAAAGGGGGTAAAGTGGAGGAAAAAATGGAAAAAAAGAGGTGGAAGATGAGAAGAAAGATGGAAAGAAAGAGGTAAATAGGGAAGGAAACAAAAAGGACTAAAACAATAAATGCTGAAACATGAAAGAAAGGGATGATGGGAAAATGAAGGGAAGAAGAGATGAAAAATGGGACAAAAACAAAGCAACAAAGAAAACCAGACAAACGAGGTTGAAGTTGCAAACAGTGAAAGTGTCGGTTGTGGTTTTTGGGATTTAACCACAAACAAGAGAAGCGGCTGCAGTTCAAACAACCAGAGTTCACATGAACAAAGTGTAAAATGACGGTAGACACAGAACCAGAACCGGAACCAGAACCAGAACCAGTGAAACAGTACCTGAGTGTAACGATGTCCACAAGCTTTATTTAAATCTCATTTCTTCTCCTTTTGTTCAGTCGGCTGTTGAATCTGTTTTTCTTTTCTGTCCCGCTGAACTTCAGTCGTCCATCTTCAACTCTGTTAGTGTCGACTTCAAACTGCAGCAGCCACCACACCTGCTGAACACACACACATGCACACACACACACACGCACACACACACACACACGCACACACACACACACACACACACACACACACTACTGTACGTAGTCAGTAGTTCAAACAGAGGTGGAGTCGCTGCTGTTAAAATACCAGTTATTCAGATATGTGTCATGCAGCGGCCAGGAAAAGGAATAAAAGTCAGAAACTGCTTCCTTCAATCCAAACATTTTGTGGTTTTTCACCATTTAGGCCCCTAATTAATGAATGTTTGTAAAGGGCCGTGTCTAGGCGAAATTCAGATTTAGATCTCCCCTGCCGCCGGCGCCGCTCTAGGGTTCGGGTTCAACCCCCCAGAACCCTAAACCGTCTAGCGACATAAACCGCAACACACATCAGACATCATATTGGGTTTTAAGACAAAAATTAAGATTTTAATTTTCATAAATAACTGTATTTATTATAATATAAATAAACGATTGGTTCCTGATATTGTTGGCCTAACAGTGTTTAGTCAGTTTCACTACAACGTGAGTTACAGCGGTGAAAAGTGTATTTATTTATTTATTTGTTCATTTTTTACTTCAATGCAGAAAATGAGGACGGGCGCCGGCCGGCATTTTGTTTTTTTAGAGGGTGACCAGCGCCCCCCAGAAGGTGGCGCCCTAGGCGTCCGGGTTAACGCAAAATCATTGTAACGCCACTCCACTGTTACTAACCATGTCATACTCCAAACTTATGCTAAATTATAGCGAGGAAAAACTGTCGTGACCATTTTCAAAGGGGTTATTAATTTGAAATTAATCATCATTAACTATGGACAATCATGCGATTAATCGTGATAAAACATTTTAATTGATTGACTGCCATACTACAAATAATAATCAGCATAATAATAAACTTTAATTCTAATTTGTTGATGAACAGTTTGACTGGGATTTTTTTTGTTTTCTTTTCAGTACTTAGAGACGATGAAAAGGAGTGGAGTGATGTAACAAAATTATGTGAACACCTTCCAGGAGAATATAAAACATGTGAACAAATATCCGAAAAAAAAATGTCTGAAAAATCTGTGTAAAATATTTGAAAACTAAACTAGATAACATCTATTAGTAAAGAGAACTGTCTACCATTCATACATACAGAAAATTATTGGTAAAATATGTGAACAAATATCTGACAAATATGTGTCCAATATGAGAAAACTAAAGTAAACATAAGTAAAGAGGACGTTCTACCATTCAGACAAATGTGAAAAATATCAGAAAATGATTAGTAAAATATGTGAAAAATGTCTGATAAAAATGTGTAAAATAAGTGAAAACTAAAGTAAATAACATGTATTAGTAAAGAGGACGTTGTACCATTCAGACATATAGAGTCGTCCTCTCACACATCTGACTGCAGCAGATTACTAACAGCAGGTTTCCACAACTGTGTGACTGAAGCCTGATGTATAAAGCAACATTTACTAAAGCTTTGACTCTGACAGGTAGTTTTACTGAGGACTAGAACAGAAACTCTTCAGCCCTTATATATATATATATATATATATATACATATATATATATATATATATATATATATATACGTATATACATATACACAGTATTACATTTTAAAGTTACAACCTCCGATCAAAAACAAAAGCACCACCATTTTCTGCTTCATGAGTCACTTTAATTTTCCAGTTGAAGCTTTAATCTCATTTCTAATGAAGAATTACAGTGAACAGATGATGTGAAATAAAATCTCTTTAACACTTTACATGAATAAACAAATCAATGTTTGAACCTGCTGTTCAAATACACAGAAACTTCACATTAAAGATATAATCAATAATCTTGCTCTCTGAAGCTCTGTACGCCGCTGTTTCCTGTTAAAGGCAGTGGTGTTGGTCATCATCATCATCATCATCATCATCATCATCATCATCATCACCACCACCATCATCATCATCATCATCATCATCATCATCATCATCATCATCATCATCATCTATTTCTGTTGTCCTACAGTCACAGAGACCTTCACTGGTAAAACCTTCAGTGGGAAATCCTCCAGATTGTAGATGTATGGAAACATCCTCTCAGTGAAAGTGTATTTGAAGGTGTGTATGTGTGTGTTAGTATCAGGATCAGAGAACGACAGCTTTCCTTTGTTCCAGTCCAGATTCACTCTGATCCTCTGGGGCTTCTTCTGCACTACGAGAACAGTGAATGGACCTGGTGGATAGACTGCTCTGTATTCACCATTATAGAACCATATTCTCCATAATCCAGACCGTATGTATCCCTTCCTCTGGACAGACTCTGCTAACACACCCAGTCCCCAGCCTTTACAGTCTCCAACCTGGACGTCCCAGCTGTGAGTCCCTGAGTTAAAGCCCTCAGAGCCCAGGACAGAGAGGTAGTAATCAATCCTCTCTGGATTATCAGGAAGCTGCTGTTTCTCTCCTCGTCTCACACTGGTCAGATCTTCAGACAGGATGAGTCTTGCATCAGCAGTGTTTGGGTCCAGAATCACAGGAGTGTAGGAGACCATGTCCTTCATCTTGTTCCAGATGTTGAAGGTCAGGTTGCCCAGGTGTTTGGCCTGGTCTATCAGAGCTCCTGAGAGCAGCTGTGGATCCTCCAGCAGGGGGCGCTGCTGGACTCTTTCCACTGCAGCCTTGTAGTTGAGCATGAATGAGACGTCTTCAGCTCTCAGCTCGTCCTCTGTGGCTCTGACTGTGTCTGAAAGAGCTGCTATCTCTCTGCTCACAGCCTCCATCTTCTCCTTCATCATCTGACTCTTCTGCTCCTCTTCCTCCCTCAGTGCAGCCATCCTGGCCTCCTCTTCCTCTTCTAGAAACTGGTGAAGCTTCTTAAACTGCTCCTTAATCTGCCTCTCTGTGTGTCGGGCCTGGACCTTCATGTGTTCTGCTGTTTGATCAAACTTCACTTTAACTTCTTCAAAAACCTTTAACTTCTCCTTTAAGGGCTCCAGAGTTTCCTGAAGTTTCTTCTTGTGTTGTCGTGCAGCTTCATCGATGGGTCTGAATCTGTGGTCGGTGTGTTTTTCTGAATCTCTGCAGATGTGACACACCGGCTGCTGATGGTCCAGACAGAAGAGTTTGAGTTTCTCAGAGTGCAGACTGCAGAGAGCCTCTGAAGATCTCTGAGCTCTCTCCTGTAACAAACTCTCACACAGGTTCTTTAAAGCCAAGTTAGGAGGTATGAAGTCCTTTGAATGTCTTCTCTTACAAAGTGGACACTCTTGGACGTGTTTCTCTGTCCACCAGCTCTGCAGACAGACTTTACAGAAGCTGTGGCTACATGACAGGATGACAGGATCTTTAAAGATGTCGTGGCAGACAGAACAGCAGAGATCGTCCTCTAATCTGGAAGCCATTTAGTCTCTGAGTGAAGCTGAAAACACAGCAGGCAGACGGCTCAGCCACTCCCTGTTCCCTGAAAGTTACTTTAACTTTGAGTCTTTGTTCTTGTAAAACTCTGGTTCAGTTTGTGGATTCAGCAGCTGGTTGAAGTGGTAGTATTCCAGTATTCCCAGTATTCCCTCCTGTAGATGTCCTCTCTCAGTGGAAGTGGTGGTTTTGGTCTGACGGTGAATCTTATCGTCCGTCTCTCAGTGTGTGTGTGTGTGTGTGTGTGTGTGTGTGTGTGTGTGTGTGTGTGACGTCTCAGTGAGGCAGAATAACAACCTGTTTCCTGGTTTGTCTCAGGTATATTAAATTAACCCCTTTAACCCTGTGGAGTTCTGACTCATGCTCAGTGTGACTGGAGCTGTGATGTTGGAGAGTTACAGCAGAGGGTGCTAGAAATAAATGGATGGTTCCCACTCAGGTGCTCTTTGGGTGGACTCGGACTGACTGAACCTTTTAGGTATGATTCCTATTTTTCAAATACTATGGTCTTTTATTAAAGATCTTTAAATAATTGCAGAGTTGTAATTCTCACCCGTAAAGTAGGCTAGTATGACACCCTGCCTTTATTTGACACAACATGCTTTTGTCTTAACCCTCTGAGACCCGACCAACTTTACTGTCTTTCAGTTTTAAAGCTAGAGTGAAGATACTGGTATCATATGAAACTATAAAAACTAATGAATCCATCGGTACCAACCATGTCACACTAGCTTGTCATGAAGGAGGATACATAACGCTCCAAACTTCAGCTAAAGTTTGGCGAGGAAAAACTGTCATGTCCATTTTCAGAGGGGTCCCTTGACCTCTGACCTCCAGATATGTGAATGAAAATGAGTTCTATGGGTACCCACGAGTCTCCCCTTTACAGACACGCCCACTTTATGATAATCACATGCAGTTTGGGGCAAGTCATAGTCAAGTCAGCACACTGACACACTGACAGCTGTTGTTGCCTGTTGGGCTGCAGTTTGCCATGTTATGATTTGAGCATATTTTTTATGCTAAATGCAGTACCTGTGAGGGTTTCTGGACAATATTTGTCATTGTTTTGTGTTGTTAATTGATTTACAATAATAAATATATACATACATTTGCATAAAGCAGCATATTTGCTTACTCCCATGTTGATAAGAGTATTAAATACTTGACAAATCTCCCTTTAAGGTACATTTTGAACAGATAAAAAAACGTTCCATTAATCGCGATTAAATATTTTAATTGATTGACAGCCCTAATATATATACTGTATTCACATACATACATACTGTATAACATAACACTGGGAGTTGGGTAATTTTCAATAAGGAGTACTTTTAGTTTTGATACTCTAAAGTACATTTTGATACAAATACTTATGTAGCCTACTTGAATACGATTTTGAATGCAGCACTTTTACTTGTAATGGACTATATTTATATTGTGGTATTACTACTTTTACTTGGGTAAAATATCTCACAAGAGTTATTGTAAACAAGTCTCGGTAAAAGAAAAGTTACACACTGTGGTCTTATTCAACTGGTACTGGATTTATTGGTTTAAATGGTGAGATGAGCGAGAGCAGGCCAGAGCCAATCACAGCGAAGCAACCAGAGCAGGAAACTACCAACTACACTGGATCTATACTGGTGTTTTAACGGGTAAAACAACACTGTAGTTCTGCATAGATCAGTAATGTCACAGCAGGTGTTGAACTTAAAGGTGCACCATGGAGTTTTGTAGTAAACAAATGTTTACGTTTAGTGTTATCACCAAAACACTGGAGTGCATGTCCTTTGTGCAGATTTAAAGTATTTCAAATCCTGCATTGTTTACTAGCTTCTTCCCTGCCTTTTTTGGTGCATTGCTGCATATCTTGGCGTGTAACGGCCACCTGTAGATCAGCACGAGATAAAGAAAACATGGACCCACAGCTCCATGAGGAGGTTTAAAACTCCACAGGGAAATTTAAAGTTGTTTAAATTACTTTACTCCCTCAAATTATCACCTTCCCTCCGTTTGTCATCCACACTCTTTTATACTTTGATTTTAATCTTCAGGCTTGAAATCATACCAGATATAATGTTAACTCAAGGTGGACTTACTAGCTTCTTCCAGGAGCTTTCAACCACATCTCAGTGAATGGATTGTGCTCAGTTGTCATGACGTGTTTGAAGGTTTTGGAAAAAAGCTAGGAAGTGAACCTTAAAAAACATTTCAAAGTACAAATGATCGTTTATGATTTTATATTGTTTTGTCTGCAACTTTTTATGCTACCATTTGTTAAATACAGGTTAATGAGAAATATTGATTTGGGGGAAGACATTATGCAAATTACTAAATTTAGTCGACAATTTCTCAAAAAAGTCTTCTATATATTTCTGATTTTCATACTAAATTTATTGATAATCCAGGGTTAAAACACCTGCTGTGATACCACTGATTGTAACTTTAAGAGTGGATTTAACCTTTAAAACGTACAGTTTCCTGCTCAGGTCACACATCCGATTTGTGGTGTTAGATTCTGTAAAAAACAGAGAAACAAAAACTTCTTCCTTTACAAGAGAAAGCGCAGCCACCCAGCCAAAAATAATATTTAGATCTCTATGTGCTGTAAATGAGTGAATAATATTCTTTTAAACTATGTATGTTTGGAAAGCAAGAAGACTGATCTGCAGTCAGTGTTTAACCCCTCCTTTATCGTTTTATTGAGAACATTTAAATAACATCAGAGCTAAATGTGGTACAGTTGGATGCCGGTGGGTTGGATGAAGGTTTGGACGCAGACACACACACACAGCTTCCTGTTTCCTCCTCTTGTTATTTACACTGAAGGTGCGACTGCGACAGCGGCGGCAGCAGGGGATCAGAAGTTGATGGCTTTGCCGAAGGAGGCGGCCAGGTTTGCTTCTCTGAAGGCCTCCGACACCGTCTGCAGGAGGAGGAGGAGGAGTAGGAGGAGGAGGAGGAGGATGGACAGAAGGTGGATGAAGAGAGGAAAGGAAAGGATGAAGCAACGGAAGAGTTTGAGATTTAATTTCAGTCTGGTTGTGTTTTAACTGTTAATATTTAAATTTTTGTCTGGATCGCAGAGGGCCAGCCCTACAAACGCAAAAGTCTGAGGGATGAAGTCACACGATTGGTCGGCCGAGTGTTGGAGTTTCCTCATTGGCCGTTGCTCTTTCAACATGAAAAGGCGGGGAACAATCCTTTATGCAAATGAGCCCGTCCGGCGCGACGCGTCCGGCTCACGAAACCAGGCTGTGAAACTAGGCGATCTAGTTCTAAAATGAAACCAGATTCAGCAATAGCATCGCCTCTCTCTTAAAATGTTTTCAGAAGTAGATTTTGGTGGATTGTTTGGACGGAATAACAGAAGGTTTACGAGCAGCGAGCAAAAAAACAGGGACCAATCAGGTGCATTCAACGAGAGGGCACGTCACCGCTTGAACAGCCAGTTGAGTGGAGCAGCGCGTCCTCTAGTGTCCTCCCCGGACCTGGTGGACATGTACTGCTGGATTTAACATTACAGACATGACCAACGACTATTAGTGGAACAATTTAGCCACAAATTCACAGACTGACCGAACACGGTCCAGATGTTTACTCGGTTTGGACCCAGTCTTGATTTACCACTTTTCAGCAGATTATGAGCCTTTATGTGCCGCTCCCCTACTTATTACAGTCCTGCGAGAGCCGCAGATACCGGATTAACTTCTTATGTCTGTCGAGATGTAATGAGAATTTCAACAAATATAACAAAAAAAGCTTTTGAAGAAGATTACCAACCCTAGCTTTAAGAGCCTCTTCTACGCTCTGTGTCAGTGTGTATCATTTCTTTCTATGTAAGTGTGTGTGTGTGTGTGTGTGTGTGTGTGTGTGTGTGTGTGTGTGTGTGTGTGTTGCAGTGGGACATACAGGATGGGCGTGGCAGACTCTGGCGATGTCCTCACAGGAAGCGCCGTACTCCATGGCCAAAGCAGCTTCATTGATCATCTCTCCTGCCCCCTGCAGGGAAACAACATGTTAATGGAACCGTCTGAATCTCTCTTCTCAAGAACACATTTTATTTTGAAGAACACATTTCATAGCAGTGCGTCTCCAGTGGTGTTTATAGGTCAGCCCAACACTTCTATCAACAGTGAAACATGTCAGAAGATATTAAAATGATTGCCAGAAAAGCTAAATCAAGTTATAGTGATTATATTGCTAACATGCTACCAGTTTGCACATTATAGTAACATGCTAGCAGGGCAAACGCAGTACTAATTTAGCCTGTTAGCTAACTGTGTTCATTTAATGTTACACCAACCCGCTAAATGTCAGCATGTTGCTGTGCTAGCTGTGAGCATGTTAGGACGCTAAACATTCTTACATTAACAACCAATAACGTCGTCTTTCTGATTTGTTTCCAGGTGTGTAATGAGCGTTATATATGTTGCACATTTTGACACGTCAAAGCAGGAAAACAGGTGTTTTAATTCATAGCATTAATGAAGGCTCTGTTCCATTTAGGTGGCAAGTTCTAGGGTTTGATATTGTGCATGCTGCCTCAGTGTTCACAAGCATGAGTTCTGCTCTGAAACTTAGCTCCACGCTGTTAGCAACATGTGCTGAGTTTAGCACGGAGCTGGAAAACCCGCCTGCAGGTTCCCGGTCAACAGTAACGGAGAGAGAGAGGGAGGGGGGAGAGAGAGAGAGAGAGAGAGAGAGAGAGAGAGTTGTGTTTAAGGCTGCATTCACACCAAATCAGGTGTTGCGACGAAATACAGTCCTCCCATTCATTTGAATGTGGGTAGTGCGTTTAGGCAACCCGACGTCACACTGTGGTGGTCAATCACGTAACCGGCGATCCAGAGCTACACAACCCAGTCGTGAGGAAACAAAGACGTAAATGGCCGTGCAGATGCTTGGCGTAAAATGGGCCATTTAAGTGACACTCCCACAACGCCGCACAACCCTGATTTGGAGTGAAACCTAATGCATATTTATCTATTTGTATCTATTTATTATTATTCTGTACATTTAGTATTTTCATTTTCACATCATAAGAGATGCTTTTCAGTTTTATAACATGTTGTGGCCCGTTGCCGAGACTTCTGTAAAAACTCTACACGGGACGAAACCGTCGTTAATGTTAGTAGCTCCACCTGTGCTTTTCCTGCTGCTTATTTGGCTGGTTGATGGTTTTCAAGGAATCACACACAGGTGATTTCACTTTGACTGATTTAGACTGCTTCATGGTCTCACTCTTGTTGCACCTTCATCATCATTACTACATGGAGTTTAACTTGAGATGACAGCTGGTCCTCCTGTTAGTGATTACATTATATTCACAGTTGGTCATGTGAGTGATGTTTGGGGTGAAAGCTCTTACAGTTCCGACGATGTGAGCTCCGAGCATCCTGTCCGTCTCCTTGTGGCTCAGGATCTTCACCATGCCGTCAGTGTCGGCGTTGGTCTTGGCTCGGCTGTTGGCTGCGAAGGGGAACTTGCCGACTTTGTACGGGATGCCCTGAGGAGGAGGAGGAGGAGGAGGAGGAAGAGGAGGAAGAGGAGGAAGAGGAGGAGAGGACTGTAAAAACACTGCTGGACTCTCGGCACCGAAAAACCACACAAAGATTCATTTATCAGTTATTATAGGCCTCATCCACGTGTTTTTGTCTGTTTTAGTGTGGACTGTCTGTCATCGTTTCGTAACCCTTCATATTATAATTATTCTTTGGTTTCTATCATTGTTCGATGTTTTATTTGTGTGTGAAGCATTTTGTAACGGTGTGTTTTCAAAGGTGCTATTTAAATAAAGCTTTACTAACTTATCCTAACAGCTTTAAATATTGTCCAATTCTGCTCGTGATGAAGCTGCAGAGAATTTATGCTTATTTCTGCTGGCCCCAAGTGGCCAATAACAATCAGTCATTGCAGGTTTAAATTAATTAAAATTGGACATGTTGTGTACAGTGTTGTTTGGAGACGCCTCCTGCAATTTACACATTGGTTTTATCTCATTTGCAGGTAGCTGTATTATTCTCCTCCTCTGGCTGCTTCTACAATGTGCACGTTTTCCATATATATCTAAATGAATCACCACCACCCTTCTCTTCATCATCAATCCCCCGACTCTCACCTCCTCTTTGAGCTGCTCCTCTGTCTTGCCCACCCAGGCCACCTCGGGGTGTGTGTAGATGACGGAGGGAACACAGTTGTAGTCGATGTGCACGGCGCCGCCGGCCATGCCCTCCACGCAGATGATGCCCTCGTCCTCGGCCTTGTGGGCCAACATCGGCCCAGCGACCACGTCACCGATCGCATGAATGCTGAGGAGGGGAGGACCCAAAGTTTCAGGAGTTTGTCACACTTCAGCAGCTTCTATTCCGCTCATTATTAATTATTACATCCGCCATGGAGGTTATGTTTTCTGGTTGGTTTGTTTATTTGTCAGCAGGATAACGGAAAAACTACTGGCCCCATTTTATTCTTGTGAAACTTGACAGAAGGGTGTAGCATGGACAAAGGAAGAACCCATTAAACCCCCCTTCAGCTAGTGTTACTTCCTGTTTTTGGTTAAAGTTCTTTCTCAAACAGAGAATGGGGGCGTGGTTAATAATAGTCTGACGTAATTCATCACCATAGCAACCAGATTGCCCTGTTTTTCAACCCAGTTTAGATGAAACAAGTTTAGATGAATTAACTGTTTATCAGACCCCAAAATATTTTTTCAATGTAAAAGCATGAGGATGCTCCGTTTTAGATAATCAATAAGCTGTAAAAGGGTTGTCTTATCACTCCGTCTCTCACAGATGACAGTTAGTTCAGACAGACAGCGTGACATCAGACAGCGTGAGCTCGGTGGTACCTGGGTACTTTGGTCTGGAAGCGGTTGTTGACGGGGATGCGGCCCCGGTTGTCCAGCTCAATGCCGACAGAATCTAGACCCAGGTTCTGGGTGAAAGGTCGTCTGCCGATACAGACCAGCAGCACGTCGCACGTCAGGGTCTCGTTCTTCCCTCCGGCCGCCGCCTCCACCCTGAAACACAAACACGTCAACATGCAGGCTTACAGATGGCTGCTGTATTTTAAAATAAATCCAGACTGGATGTGAAGACTCAGCGGTGTGTTACTCACGCCACATCGATCTTGCCGTCGGGCCTCTTGGTGGCGCCCATGACTTTGGTGCCGAGCTTGAACTTGAGTCCCTGCTTCTGCAGGATGCGCTGGAAGGTCTTGGACATCTCCATGTCAATGCCCATGCCGCCCACATGACCCAGGAACTCCACCGCTGTGACTTTAGAGCCCAGACGCTGCCAAACTGACCCCTGCAGGACGGGAGAACAAACTTACAGACCAGCGTTGCCAGCATGGGCTACTTTTTGAGTGATAATTTGGGATACTCTTTGCACCATTTGGACGGTTTTCCACCAATGAGAAGTTCAGCTATACTCCCAATAAGGGGCTGTTCACATGACAAGTTTTTTGCACCCTAAAATACATTGTTGTTAATGTAGACGCACGGAAGAAGCTCTCAAACGCAAGAGTGACACGAGCGTTCCCAAGCGCCTATTTTTCAAGCGCCCCAAGATACAAATTGTTCAACTTTGGGAACGCAGCAACGTGCATCGTATGTCATGTGACGAGGAATAACCAATCACAGCCGGAAGATATCTTTTCTTTCTTCCGTAAATATCATTCTACGGTAAATATGGAGGAGAAGTTAATCATTTTAGTGCAGGACTACCCAGAGCTTTATGATCTGTCTCACGGAGTATATTTACTGGCTTCAATCTTTCTGTCCGAGGACGCCACAACATCCGGTCAGCCAGACTGACACAGAGAAATGGAGCAGTATGTGAGGGATTTATGTTGCTGAAAATCGATTTCTTTGATTTGACTGTGTTTAGTTTAGTCAGTGAGGCTTCCTGCTAAATTACCGCAACTTCATCGTCATCGCAGCACGCCCGTTTTGGTTGCCTAGTAACGGCATGTGCAACAGGAGCGCAACCTCCAAAGCACCTTGGATAAAAAGATGAAAGAAACTGTCATTTCAGTTTAGAGTAAAAGTTTACGTCTGTTCCTATGAGTCTCTAAGATACTTTTATTTTTCATTATTGTAGCCATGGTTAAAAAAAGCGGGCTACTTTGGGGCGGGTTCTAGGCTCTGATTGGACTACACTGTGACAGTGGCAACACTGAACCAGACTGAATAGATGCTGACCAGCTCGACTCCGATGACTCCGGCTCCGATCACAATCATCTCCTCTGGAACTTTGTTCAGGGATAGAGCTCCTGTTGACGACACCACGGTGTCCTCATCAATCTATAAGGAAAAGAGAAAAACAGGTTTAAACATGCGTTTCTGGCACTGATGGAACATAATAATAGTGGAGAATATATGTTATTATTTCTAAAAGAGCGGGATCGTGGTGCAGCTGCAGGAAAAAAAAATAGTTCTTTGCAAAAAATGAAACGAAATACAAAAATTAAATAAAATGTTCAAATTATTTAAGTTTATAACAAGAAAAATGTAAAGCTACAAGCTAAAAATGGATGCAAAAATGCAATGAAATGCATGAAATCATAAATGATCAATATGTGACCAAGTGACCTCCTATCTCTCTGATATTGTGGTAGGTAGGTAAGGTTGTTTGTTTTGGGCTTGTTTCTATAGACTTGGTTGCTTGTTTCTCTAGCGAGATCTGGCAAAATGTTTCCCAGTACCCACCACTTCTAATTTGATATTTAATCCTTTTCCTGTTTGTTGGAATATTAATATTTTTACAATGACCACTTTAGATCATTGATTGAAATTCAAACAGCTGGTAAGGATCGAGACCGAGCCGTACCTGGATCCCGGGGAAGGGCGTGACCTCAGAGCCGGTGGCGATGAGAATGTTTTTGGTATTGATGACCTGCTCGCTGCCGTCTGCTGCTACGGCCGTCACCTGGTTCTTACCGGTCACCCTCCCGTAACCGTTGACATGGGTCACCTGAGGGGAGAGTAGATCAGTATTAATAAGATGTGAGTGAGCAACCATTAAAATCAAAGAGAGAGAGAGAGAGAAAGAAGGAGGCCTGACTTTGTTCTGTTTGAAAAGATGTGCGATTCCTCCGGTCAGCGCTTTGACCGCTCCGCTCTTCTGAGCCATCATCTTCTCCAGGTTCAACGAGAGGCCTGAAACTGAGAGACAAACTTCAATCAGCACTTTTATCCTGCTGAACTATTAATCAATAATTATCAATAAATTAGTTACTAATGCCGCCGACCGCCATCTAAGTTACTGTATTAATACACCGACTATCAGGATGTATATATATATATACACACTATACATGTAGCAGCGTCATCACGCAGAAACCTACGTCAGGTCACATGGGAAAAGGTTTTAGAAGGACTAACGATTTGACGCTAAAACAAACATAATTTGACCAAAAATGTGAATATTGGTATTTGAATACTTACAGAATACCACTGTGAAGATACAGAATGATATAAAAACCTGAAAAAAACAGTTAAATAATGGACCTAGTAAATACTTTAAAGTAAATGAATCTTTTAATTTAAAAGCTAAAATAATAAGCCATGTTCGGTGTGTTTGTGCATAATGGTTATTGGCTAATAATCACTTTACACTTTTTTAACTATAAAAGGTACTTTGGCATAAATGTAGGCAAAATTTAAGAGGTAACAAATTAGATTATCAAATGTGTGTTTAACACAATTAACAATTTTCCACTATTAAACTAATTTTAATGTTTGTTAATAAGATCAAACTACAGTTTTGTAAAAACAATAAATGATGATGATCATATCGTCAAGATACTTTCACTTAATAATACTGAATTAATTATGATTAAACCCTACAATGATTATAACAGCAGAAAAAAAATAGTTTATTAATATAATAATATAATATTACTATATTGATAATCAGTTAATTATTTTAGATCATTCATCAAACAAAACCGCCAACTATTCTCTGGCTCCAGCCACTCAAATGTCATATTACATTATAAACTGAGTATCTTTGGGTTTTGGACTTTGGTCAGACAAAACAAGACATTATAGATGGATGTTGATGTTGTCAACCTGAAAGGCTCGTCAGTGATTGAACGGACCCACTGAGCTGCACAAAACATCCATTTAAAGTCCAGTCAGTGACGAGGTTTCTTACTTTCGATGCCTCTGCTTTCAAAGTCCTTGCCGTGAGCCAAGTGGTACAAGTAGGAGTTGTTCAGCAGAGCCTGCAGACACAAAACAAAGTTGTTTTTATGCTTTTATATAGACTTCTTCGTCTGCTGTTGTTTAACCATACAGACTGCAGACATGCAGCTCAAACCACAGGTGGAGCATTATGATCAGGAAGAAAACCAGTTTATTACCTTGGAGGGGATGCAGCCGACGTTCAGACAGGTCCCACCCAGCGTGATATTTTTCTCAACGCACACCGTCTATCAAAGGAAAACAGCAGAGATGTCAACATTTGTATGTTTTTCTTCCCTTCAAAAGGAAACCTGCAGTATTCACTATAAATGAAATAAATAAATTGTGAATAAAAGGAATAGATTAACACCAGATGTCAAACTGCCCATGTTAAAGACCTTTACACACTGAGGGCTGACTACGGAGCCTCCGTGTTGTTGTACACTATAGTGTACGTATTGAAAATGTCCATTCCGCACAACGTGATTGGTTGATGCTTTTATTCACAGAGTGAAAACTCAGAAAAATTGTTCGCAGAAGAAAAACGATGGCACTTTTTCGCCACATAATATTTGAGTTCTGTGTGAAAGGATTCATGACAAAAACAACAGTTCAAAAAAATATAAATAATAAATAAATTAAAATAAATTAAAATTTATTGCACAAAAGGACGCACACGGTTTAAGATGGAAAATAATTAGTTCAACTCAGAAACAAATATCAAACTTCTGCTGTAATTGTTGTTTCAGCTCGGTGAGTGTGCACAATTATACATCCTGCAGTCTGCAGACTTTATCTGAAGTACATCCAGGATCAAATATACAAATGCTAGTGAGTTCACAGTTTATAACGACATAATTTATTTAATAAATTAGTTTCCAACGACCACGAAGCACATTTGACAATTGTCAAGCAAACACAAAGACATTTCACAGTATCTGATTTATAGGATTTCTACATCAATGTGCTGACATCCATCATCTTATTCTGTTTCTGTTGGAGGGCGGGACGCTTACCTTGAAACCGAGCTGCGCGGCTTTGATGGCGGCGACGTAGCCGCCTGGCCCGGAGCCCACCACTGTGACGTCTGCATCGACTACACAGAGGAGACACAGCGACTTTTATCACGGGTTCATAACAGCAGCTCGAAGACAGACACATATCCATTTATATCCAGTGTACATCCATGATGTATCCGTGATGTATTCATTTTATTCCCCGTTAATTCCCATAAATTTCTGTTAATTCCCCGGGAAAGTTTACATCTTGAATATTCATCGATGTTTGCAACCCTACTTTACATTACGTTTTCTTATTTGAGATACACCGATCCAACTTTTTCAGGCCGATACCGAGTACCGATCCGATACCGGTGTTTAATTAATAAGCTGTACGCCTCACTGTGTGGAAGTGACTGGGATCATTCTGTCCATCTGTTTTAATGAGCAGCTCTAACATGAAGTCCAACGTCTGCTATATGTGGAAACACACAACCATCGCACGTCTGGCTAAAGTTCATTAGAGAACATGCCATTAATTAATAAAGACAAGATGATAAGGTTAACAAGTTATCTTACTTGCTGCTTTGTCAGCGTAGGTTCTGACGGACAGCGCTGCAGCTCCGTGCAGTTTGCAGGGAAGGTGGTGGCTCCGCTATGAGAAAAGAAAAAAGAAAAACCTTAACAAGACAGTCAAACACAAAATGATCCAATACAGGGTCACGATCCAAAACGTAAAACTGGACTAAATCCATGCAGCGTGTGAAAACATGTTTCTCCAAATACAATGCAACCATTTGTCTTTTAGAAAACACTGAATGTTTTATCTATTAGTGGCTTGCTAAATGTTTAAAACAACATTTTAAGAGTAATTCGAACAATTTCAGAGACTAAAAGTAAGAAAGAAAAAGTAATCAAACCAGTTCCACTTCTAATAAACAATAGGTCTTTGTTCCTGATCTGATTTCCACAAACCACAAGTATTCATTTAAACTATTTTCCAGGGGAACTCTCAGACTTGACAATAACCTGCTTGTTAATTGTTTTGTGCATTTCCTTCAATATAATTTCCTTGTTCAACCATTAAAGTGTGTAAAAACCACATTGAAAAAAGGTTTTTGGGGAGATGCAAAGTCTGCCATAACACTGTCAGCATCACAGTTATTAAATTATGGAGGTAAAAATCTGATGTAAGATAAAACTTTATTCATCCAGAGGGAAATTGTTGTGCAGTACAAAGTGGTGAAGAGTGCAAATAAACACAATATAAACCTTTAATATTATTAATAAAAAGGTGCAAAAATCAAATGTACACAAAGCCAGAAATGTAAACAGGTGAACGGTTAAGTGTCATAAATACAGTAAACAGTAAGGTGCAAATTCAAAATACACACATGCCAAAAGCAAAAAAAAAATGCCAAAAGCATGCCAAAAGCATTATAAAAATAATATATTTATTCAAGATATTCTGTAGTCAGGATGGAGCTAAAGTCAGATTTACTCTATATGAAGGAAACAAGGAAGCAAATGTGTATTTTCACATTATTTTCTTTAGTTTTGCACATACAGAATACATTTATTTGGAGGGGTCACAGTAACTGGAGCAGGTTTGAGGTTCAATGTTTTGCTTTGTTTAGCTCTGTAGATATAATAACTGCTATATCTACATTTATCCACAATTGCTGTTTTAAAACCTAATCTTAGAACTCACCTGTTCCTCTTAGCTTTCCCCTAGGGTTTCATAATTACTATGATTTTTTTTGTTGCTTTTAACTTATGTCAGGAAATAATTTGTTTATAATTGTATTCGTCCTATTGCGACGCTTTTAATTGCACGTTTCTTGTGTAAATTGTCTTAACATTGTGATTGTTTAACCCTTTGTGTGAAGCACCTTGAGATTTCGCTATATTTGACTTCAGAACGTCTCTGACTACATACATGCTGAAAATCTAAAATTATTACTGTATTCATTTAGATAATTTCCAAAGTAAAAGTCCCTAGAAGTGTATGATTCAACTTTGTCCCGTGGTCTAGTTTTAAAAAGGTTAATAAAAATCACAATAAATCATAATATTGAGACACAATACTAGTATCGTGATAGCATCGAATCAGGAGATAGGTGAATCGTAAACTTACCTGTTCCTCTTAGCTTTCTTGTGTAAATGGTCTTAACATTGTGATTGTTTTACCCTTTGTGTGAAGCACCTTGAGATTTGGCTGTATTTTAAAGTGTGCTATATAAATTAAATCCATTATCTCAGCTAGGACACATCCATCCAATACCCAAGCAGGCAGCCTATCTCAGGACCTCAGGTTAGCTAGCTCTACTACCAATTTTAAATCTTTTTTAAAAACCCATTTTTATAATAAAAGGCTTTTTTAACGCCATAAGGCAACAGCTTGGTGCACCTCTTTTGGCATTTGTGGTGTAACTTATTGTTTTGATATCACTGGTTACGGGTTATAGTTTTCTCATTATTTGGTCTTTATGTTTTGTTCTTTTTTTGTGTTTTTATTTTGTCTGTATTTCATTGTATCTGTGTAAACACTTTGAAACTATGTTTAGAAAGGTGCTATACAAATAAAGATTATTATTATTATTATTATTATTATTATTATATTATTGTGATTGTTTTACCCTTTGTGTGAAGCACCTTGAGATTTCTCTGTATTTTAAAGAGTGCTATATAAATTAAATCCATTATTATTATTATTATTATTATTATTGCTAACTCTCAGATAGGACACATCCATCCAATAGACAAGTAGGCTGTTAGATAGTTGGCACCCAAACATGTTTATATCTTTAAATATGTGATCTAGAGACGGTAATCATGAATATACCTCTAAAAACTGAAATATAATTAGGAATAATGTGTTATTTTGCTCGAGAAGCTGTGAGACGACACAGACATCAGGTGCTGAGCCTCTGACATAAGCTACACTTATGTGACTCACATGAGTGTAGCTACCTTAGCATGCTAACAAGGCTTGTAGGGAGAAAGCTGTCAACTGTAAAGTCAATTTACTAATTAAAATACATGAATACACCTTTAACCTGAGCATACAAATATCACCTATCTGAAACTGTTTACAATCTGTAAAGGAAATAGCTAACATTCACTAATGTGTTTATGTTAACTTCACTGGGAAAACATTGAACAAAAGTCGTCATTTTATTAAAATAATGGATTTTTTTGTTCATTCTGCTCGTGCCGATTTAACACATGTAAGTTGTAAAAATAAGACAAAATATCAAATATATATCAAGTGACATATTTCTTAGACAAATAACCACAACAAGTCTAAATCACGTGTTTTTTCCAGTGGAGTCTGGCGGTACGGTTCCACCAGCTGTTAGCTGAACAGCCAGCACTTATGTGACTAATATCAGTGTAGCTACCTTAGCATGCTAACAAGGCTTGTAGGGAGAAAACTGTCAACTATAAAGTGAATTTACTAATTAAGATACATAAATAAACCTTTAACCTGAGCATACAAATATCAAGTATCTGAAACTGTTTACAATCTGTAAAGGAAATAGCTGACATTCACTAATGTGTTTATGTTAACTTCACTGGGAAAACATTGAACAAAAGTCGTCATTTTATTAAAATATGGATTTTTTTTATCATTCTGCTTATGCCGATTTAACACATGTAAGTTGGAAAAATAATACAATAAATCAAATACATATGAAACGATATATTTCTTAGAGAAATAACCACAACAAGTCTAAATCACGTGTTTTTCCAGTGGAGTCTGGCGGTGCGGTTTCACCGGCTGTTAGCTGACCAGCTATCCGGGCCTCGGGACGTAAAGTCTGGACATACCAGCATCCCAGAGGACCAACAGTTAGTGGGACCAGGTAGAAGGCTCTCCAGACAACACATACTGGTTAGTAGATGAATAAACCCCGTCCTTACCGTGGCCAGAGAGCGGTATAACTGCGTCCAGCTCTGCATGTTGTGTCTGTGTGTCACCGGATCTGTAACCTCCAGCAGGCCGAGCAGCCAAGGACTCCTCTCATTGCGCATGCGCACTACCAGTCCATAAAACACGCCTGTTAGAGTCGCCTCTTCATGACGTCAATGATAGTTTTGTTTGTTTGTTTGTTTGTTTGTTTTTTTGTTTGTTTACAAAATAACAATATACATAGTAACAGCAGAAAACATTAAAAACATTAACATACAAAAGAAACATAGCGAAAACATAAACAAAGAGCTGTGTCAAACATAAAAGGACAACAGAAATGAAACAAAACCAACATAAAATAATAATAAATAAAAAAAAAACACAATAAAAAAATAAAATAAATAATAACAAAAAGAGACGACGCAAGAGTATGACAATAATTTCACTTAAAAACTTTAAAGATATTGCATACATTCATTGTTTTTATTGCTTTTTTGTTTTGTGAGGAAGAAATTGTTGACAGATATAGATCCATTTCTTTCATAAATACAAAGAAATTTGGCTTTTTTTTGGTAAATTTACACTTGTGAATGTGGAACTTCGTGAGAATTAAAATTAAATTAATAAGAAAAAATGCACTACTGTCTTTGTCACTGTAATCATAGCAATCAAATATAATATTTCTATAGTATAGTGCAAAATATGAGAAAATGTTAACAAGTATAAAATTATTGACATCTTTCCACAATTCACATGTATATTAACAGTACCAGAATAAATGAGAGGAAGTTTCAGGATGTGATTCGCAGAAGGAACAATTTACATCTATGTCACTCTTAAACTTTTGAAAGAAATGTTTCACTGGATAGAATCTGTGGATCAACTTAAAGAGACTGTTTGTAAGAATCATAAATGCTTGTTAACAGCGACACCTGTGGCCGTTAAGTCAACGTCGGGCTCGCGCTTGCTCGCTCTACATAGACATGAACGAGCATCGCTCAAAACAGTGAAGCGACACATGTCAGCTAAAACCACAATATCACTCTATATTTCAGCTGCTTGGCAGTAATGTTAGCTGACCAGACGAAGGTCTTTCCATGAATCACTGCTGATCCTAGTTTAAGAGAAAATGAAACAAAGCAATTTATTAAAGTTCATCTCAAAAAGAGGTCGTGAGCAGGAGGATGAGAATTTAGATGTTCAGGAGCCATTGATCTTGAGTAGTAACGAGTTGGACAGCTCTGCCAACGTTAATTCAGCCATTTCCCCACCACCAGCAGCGCTCAGTTCTCCAACGTCCGCCTCCCCTCCATGCCAATGTACAGGTATATGCAGCCATATCTTAGGCTAATTATATATGCAAATGCGCAAAAATTAAAATGAATGAATTGTATTTTACTATAGTAACGTTATTTTCATTCATTGTTTCAGGCTCGGCTAAGCGTAGGGCCAGCGTTGAGGACGCAGCCCCATCAGACTTGTCCACCATTGATCAAAATGCGACCCAGCCCAAACTCAGCTCATTCCCAGTCACCACTATAGCAGGCAAAGCAAGGAGTTTTAATGCCAGGTGGTATGACAAGTTCCCATGGCTAGAGTACAGTACTTTGAGAGACGCTGTGTTTTGTAAGGCATGTCGCCATTTCCCCGAAGCAGCCACCAAGAGCCGATTTATAAAAACTGGTTTCAAAGACTAGAAGCATCTTTCCCAATGTTGTGTTAAACCTGAAGCTAGCAGGGCACACGCTACAGCGCTGGGCAGGACAAAAGGATACAGACAAAGCCATCAACCAGGACGTGGAAATATTATCAACCAGCTAAACAAAGATGCTATCAACAGCTTGTTTGTGGAAAGGAAGAGAGAGCACATTAAAGTTGTAATAGACCTCGTTTTATTCTGTGCAAAACAAGACATCCCCTTATGTGGGCATCATGAAAACGAAGAGGCACCGAACAAAGGCAACTTCTTGGAATTATTTCAACTGATCTCCAACTATGACCCAGAAATAAAAAAGCAATTGGACGAATTGCCTAGAAACATCCAGAATGAGATACTGGAAATTGCAGCATCAATACTTATCTGCAAAATAAAGGAGGATTTGCATGAAGAGATGGACACATACGATGTAATTTTGGCAGCCGAATGTAAAGACTTGTCAAAAAAAGAGCTTGTGGCATTCTGTATCCGATACATACACAAAGAGCTGCTGAAGGAAAGGGCTGTGGGGTTTTTAGAGACAGGGGACATGAGTACAAAAGCTATATCAGCAAAGACCCTGGAAGTATTGGAGCCATTGCAGCTGGATCCCACTTACTGCATTGGTTTTGGGTTCGATGGGGCATCGGTTATGTCCGGCAATAAAGGAGGGGTACATATGATTTTTATGCTGTTAAAATCAGTGAGTTGTAGTAAAAAACTAGAAGTGCACTCGGAGAGCACAGACCTTCGCCAAGGCAGGTTTCATGTACGTTCCTGCTCCCCTCCCCGCCACCAAAATTGAATGGATTGTTCATTGTGCCACACCCCACCCCTCCAAAAAAAATTTCATTAAAATCCATCGCGGACTTTTGGAGTTATCCTCCAAATGGACAAACCAACAAACCAATGCCGGTGAAAACATAACCTCCTTCCTAGGCCTTCGGCCTTGGTGGAGGTCACAATGTGTAAACCGTACATCACAAATAAATATACATTTATTACATTAAATGATAGTAATAGTGAAATCAAACGGTTGTTCTACTCAGTGTGATTGACAGGAGAGATGATCAGAGCGGCACCATCATAATTAAGACTAGGACTAAAAAGTGGGTAGAGTTTCTCAGTGAAGGAGCAGCCAGTAAAGGAGTAGATAAGAGCTGCAGTATCAACGTCATAAAAGGAGACCAGACCCTCCTCATAATCCACAAACACCCCCACCTTCTCAGGCTGAGACTTCAGAGAGAGACGGATTGCAGGGTCAGCAGCAGCAGTGTAGTACCTATTGTTATACATCAAAGATATCGTCCAGTAGCCATTCTGAGGAGTAACTGTGATTTTTGCCTTCCTGTTGATCGACTCACTGACCACTCCTAAAGACCATGCAGTATTCCCTTTAACCTGAACCTCATAGTAAAACCTTCCTGAAGAGAAACTCTCCTTTGCTAAGACATTAAAATCTGAATCAAATCTCTTTGGACTGTCTGGGTGATACTTCCATACATGACCAAGTTTAACTTCTTTTCCATCATCAGACAGGATGAACCCAGTATGGGCTGTATCAAGATCAAGTGTGAGATCCACTGCAGACCGCTGGACCCTCTTATGCTCGGCGAAAACCAGATACATTATCTCTTCTTTAAGCATCTCCTCCAGCTGATTTACAGCTCTCCTCACAGTCCCTTCATAAAAAGGTGGACGGACGTTGACTTGTGTCCAGTCCTTGGTGGGTTGAGCAGCGTTCAGGGACGTGAAGCTTTGGATGAGATGGAGGTTGTCTTCAGAGCGTGAGAGCTGCTCCACCTCAGTGCTTCTCTTCTTTAGCTTAGAGATCTCCTGTTCCAGCTCTTTGATGAAGCCTTCAGCCTGTTTCTCTGTCTTTCTCTGCTTCTCTTTGATCGTGTCGATGAGCTCGGCCTGGCTTCTGTCAATAGTCTCCTTCAGAGTGGTGAAGACCTGAACACCATCTGCTATCTCTCTGTCTGCATCTTCCTTACTGAGCCCCACTGAGTGTTTGATCTCCAGAATCTTCAGACGTCTCTTCTGGATCATCTGCTGAATTTCAGCCTCTGTCTTCCCCAGCTCGGCCTTCTTTCCAACAACATGTGTCTTGTGGTTTAAAATCATCCAGAGTATGCAGACACACATCAGACACAACAGGCAGACCATCCAGGCCTTCACTTCTCCTGGTTTGGCAGCTTGTTGCTCTGAACTGCTGCTGGTGGCTTTCTGTTGAGATGACTTTCTGAACTGAGCAGCCATCTCAGAGATGAAAGTATTGACCTGCAGCTCAGGTCCAGTGTTGAAAACCTTTGACAGTTGGGACACCGACGCGGGACATTAATATCCCAGTGTTTAGTGATGCAGGTTTTGCAGAAGTTGTGTCCACATGGTATGGTGACTGGATCAGTGAACACATCCAGACAGATGGAGCACAGAAACTGATCTTCATTCAGCAGACAGCTGGCAGCAGACATATCTACACTCTGAGAACAAAAAGTGTGAAAAAACAAAACTGTTAGTCCATATCTCTTGAATCAAACTGTGACCGGGCAAGGAGCAATATGTAGCACTGACAGCCAGCGTTTAAAATGAGTAACAGCAGTCCAAATCCAAAACATTGATCGCGTGGCCCTTGCGCTCCTCCAGTGTGATCAAGCCCCCAGGAAGAGCGAAGGATTTGAAGCTAATTTCCACAGTGGCCAAACAGCGGTACTACAACTTCAAAGTCCGTCACGTGATGCCATTGGGCCCAAAAATACTTTTTCCCATAGACTTACATTGGGAAAAAGACGTCTGTAACTCAGAGGATAATTTTATTTGTTGAAGTGAATCAACTTCCCAATATGAACACAAATCATTAGGTCCTTAAAGTTGTAAAATGCACTAATAGTTGAATCCAGAGTTATTTTCCTTCCTCCGTTCATGCGAATGAGACCCAGACCGAGGCTGGAGTGAGGGCTGGGAGGCGGAGTTAAAGGAAACGCTGCTGCGCCTGCTCTGTGGGCCCAATGGATGCGGAAGATCGCCAGATGATCCGGGTACTTTATCACTCGGCAGTCGAGCCATTTTGGCTTCATGCGCCACTGAGCAACTCTCATAGGAATGAACGGGAGCCTCCAACGTTGTATCCAGTTCTCTTAATACATCCATGGGTATGACTGATAGCAGTTAGCGTGTGTTAGCGTCGCGGCATTAGCCTCTGGTCACCATCAGTCGTCAGAATCACTTTACTGTCTAAAAAACTGGCTGCCTTTATAACCAGCTGCACACAGAGAGATGTGCCGAGGCTTTTCAGGTTGGGTAGAATCTAACATTAACGTTATCTCTGTTGATCCAGTTTGTTTGCTTGTTTACATGGCTGCAGAAGGCTGTGTTTGTATACTGATTTGTTTCCTATGCAGCAACGGGGTGTTGAAATGGGCAGTGGACGGGAGAAAAGATGGAAACTACTGCTGCAGGAAATTATATATAGACTAATATCCAAAGGACCTCAGTTAAAAACATACCCTGAGTGGAACTTCCTGTCTGAGTAGAGCTGAGGTTTTGAGTTCAGTTGTTGAAACACAGTAAATATTATCAGCTGTGCAGCCTTATAGAGGCAGAGAGCAGTAACTACAGAAACAGAGAAGTTGAGAGTAAAGGGTTTAAAGTTCAAGGCTGTTTACCAAAGTGTGTAACAGCTATAGAAGTTGAAAAACTTAAATTTTGTAGGCTACCTTTATGAGCAATAAAAGATAAAATCAGACTTTTATTTTGGACAAGCTAGTTAGCTTTTAGCATGATTGCTTTTTCTTTGTTATGGTTTCTGGTTTTAACTCAATTATGACCAAATATTTAGTTAATTTATTCTCTGTAGGTCAGTGTACTCACCAGTGTTTGGCAGAGATTCTGCTGTGTTGTTGTTAAAAAAAACCTGCTGGATTCAGTTGAATGTTTCTGTAGAGAGAAACACAGAGAGACTTGTCTGGACTGCAGCTCTGCTGTCACTCAGACAAACCTTAACTTTCATTTCAGGAAATGTGACATTTCAGCTCTCCTCTTTCAGTGTTGCTCCTCCTCTCAGTGTAGCTATGTAGGTGAGGTTTTAATGCCTCCTTGGAAAATACCTCCACATAGCCTCACCAAAAACAGGTTTAATCAAGTGTGCTATTATTATACTTATTTTCAACTTACAATAAGAGAGTATACTTTCAGTTTACTTTTTATGTACTTATCAGAGATATGCTTAAGTATACTTGGCTTATACTTGTACTTAATCTTTTGATCGATATATACTTAAGAAAAGTATGATTAAGTATTCTTGCCTTAAAAGGTCGACAGAAAGGTATACTAGGCTTGTAGTTGTGATTACTTTTTGATAGAGTATTAAAGCGAGTGAGTTTGTAAACAAATGTTTTGATATGAATATACTTCAATTCATCAAGGATTCTCTGTTCACCGTGGAGGCATGTGAGAAAAATTCATTTTTAATTTTTTTTATCATCACAAAACATCAAGTCAAATAGCAAAAGGAGCAGGTCTCTTTAACATAATAAACATAATACATAAATCATTGTCTAAGTACTATAAGTTAAAGTATACAAAGTGTACTTTCAGAAACTAAAAAGTGGGCTACAAGAATATAACTATTAAACTAACAGTGTACCTATCAACTTGTAGTATAGTGCATAATATAGCTGCAGTACAAAATATAACTTTGATGTAAACTAGTTGTGTACTCAGAGTTTACTGTTCTTACACTTAAAAGTTAACTTAAAAGTATACTTTTATAAACTAAAAAGTGGGCCAATTTAGTCTCAATAAGTATTGAATTAGTACACTTACAAGTTTACTATTAGTACATTGATATTAGTATACTTACTAGATAAAGTATACTTGAACTTTACTTAAGTATACTTCATAACATAAACTTGAAGTATACTACTTTTTTCGTAACGATAGCTTTAGAACAAGATGAGTTTTAACTCTTTTTTCTACAGTGGAAGTTAACAGCAGCCAAAAGAACATCCAACTACAAACAGACAACATAACAAAAGAGGTCAGTGCAACCTATTCAAGAACATCCTGTGAAGATCTTTTGATCAACAGGCTACAACGCTCCCTTTACAATCCCACAAACACTCTTCTGCTGCTTTCCAAACTGTTAACCATCTTTTCTTTATGTGAGAGATTCATTACACATTACAGGAGAAAAAAGTAAAGAAAAGATTGAAAACTGTTTTCCCACTGGACCACAAGTAGACTTCTCTGTGATTTTGAGGTTTGAAAAGCAGTAAAGTAAAATACTTCTTTCAAAGAAGTGAAATAGCATATTTTAGTAAACGCTCCTTAATTAGAGGGAGTAGTAGGTCTAAATTAGTTTCCACCACTGGAAAATACATAAGAAAAAAAACATTTATTATTAGGAAAAGAGTAAAAAATCATCAATGATATTAGACAGAGTACTTGTTTTAATTAGACTTCATTCAGCATCAAACTGTGATCATTTACACTGTGTAGTTATTTATTAATAGCATGACCTCATATGACCACAGGCTGCAGTTTGTTATAAACTCCACTAGAGGACGTCCTCAGGCGTCTCTTATTCTGTATAAACTAGTAGCACTGGTTTAGTGTAGTTACTCAGCTGTCAGGCCGCCATTGTAAATAAGAATTTGTTCTTAACTGATTTGCCTGGCTACATAAAAAAATAAAAAAATAAATATATCAATCAAAAATGAAATACCTTCATCAACACAATAAATATTTTATTTTGCTTTTGTTTATATAAAAAGAAAAAGGAGGGAGAAGGAGAAATTACTTTTGTCTTATTTATAAACTGCTCTTCAGTGATTTGTGCCAATGTGCAACGCTTCTTATAATGATCAGATAATAAAAGGTTATGAATTTGACACCCAGACAATTAGGGAACGTGCTTATTCATGAGTACATTTTTTTTTATGATTTAAGAGTCTTGAAGGCAGGTAATGCCGTTATTAGAATAAATTATAATGTATTTAATAATAATATATAATAATAATATAACGTCACTAAATTCTTTAACGCGTTAACGCAACATGCAATTTTTTAGGTTGTAGCTCAGTTTTAAAGCTATAGTGAAGATACTGGTATCATATGAAACTAAAAATACTAATGAATCCATTGGTATCAACCATGTCATACTAGCTTGTTGTGAAGGAGGTTAAATAATGCTCCAAACTTACACTAAAATATGGAAAAACTGTCATGGCCATTTTCAAAGGGGTCCCTTGACCTCTGACCTCCAGATATGTGATGTGATGTTGCAAACGGAGCTGCTGTTATGCAAAACAAATTTCAGACCTGTCTGACAATAAAGTATAAAGTATAAAGTAAAGTATATGTGAATGAAAATGGGTTCTATGGGTACTCACGAGTCTCCCCTTTACAGACATGCCCACTTTATGATAATCACATGCAGTTTGGGGCAAGTCATAGTCAAGTCAGCACACTGACACACTGACAGCTGTTGTTGCCTGTTGGGCAAAAGAGTGAGGTGTATATTATCACACTAGACAAAAATATTAGAAAACATACCAAAACAAACCGCAGCGAGCCGAAACGAGAAAGTAGAAAACAGCAGAGAGTTGGCCTGGATACCACCTGCACCCTCACATGTTAAATCCAAAGTGGTAAACACTACACATACAGTAAAGTATGGAAACTCTTTGGGTTTCACACATTACAGGAAAAGCAGAGCTAGACATCATGACTAAAGCTGCACGCTAACTCTGTCACGGATAGGAAACGTTATCGTATTGCGGTAACGTGCGGTCAAGCCAGCAGTCACTCTCATCTCTGTGGCCAAATGGGCTGACGTTACAACTGTAGAGCACCCATATACTGCCATTTATGTTAAATGCATTCAAACGGCCCCGATGGAGCTGACCATGGATGTATAAAGAGAACGGAGCTGACGGGAGAGCTAGAGACGACCTTGGAGACGTTAGAGGAAGTAGACAAGTGAGACTACGTCCTGTTTTCAAAATAAGGTGTTAACAAAGGGAACTGTATATACAAAATACATATATAGAAATAAGATTGATTGGATTATATTCACCAGAAGTATAAAACATTACATGTCCCTTATAATTTAAAAAGAAAATACCACAAATTTGTGACGGAAATGTCATTATTTTTGATTTTTATGTTGCTGGAAAAATGTTATCAAATGGAAAATCAAATGGTTATTCTACTCGGTGTGATTGACAGGAGAGATGATGAGAGGGGCAGAGTTTTTACCATTATTATTATGCAATGGACCAAAGAATGGGTAGAGTTTTTCAGTGAAGGAGCAGCCAGTAAAGGAGTAGATAAGAGCTGCAGCATCAACGTCATAAAAGGAGACCAGACCCTCCTCATAATCCACAAACACCCCCACCTTCTCAGGCTGAGACTCCAGAGAGCGACGGATATCAGGCCCAGCAGCAGCATAGTACCTACCGCCGTACAGCCAAGATATCGTCCAGTAGCCATTCTGAGGGCTCATTGTGATTTCTCCCTTTCTGTTGATCGACTCTCTGACCACTCCTAAATCCCATGCAGTCTTCCCTTTAACCTGAACCTCGTAGTAAAATCTTCCTGAAGAGAAACTCTGCTGTGCTAAGACATTAAAACCTCTATCAAATCTCTTTGGACTGTCTGGGAGATTCTTATATACATTACTATTTTTAACTTGTTTTCCATCACCAGACAGGATGAGTTTGGGTTGTGCTGTATCAGGATCAAGTGTGAGATCCACTGCAGACCACTGGACCCTCTTCAGCTCGGCGAAAACCAGATAAATTATCTCTACATTAAGCGTCTCCTCCAGCTGATTCACAGCTCTCCTCACAGTCCCCTCATATGAAGGTGGACGGATGCTGACTTCTGTCCAGTCCTTGGTGGGTGGAGCAGCGTTCAGGGACGGGAAGCTTTGGAGGAGGTGGAGGTGGTCTTCAGAGTGTGAGAGCTGCACCACCTCAGTGCTTCTCTTCTTCAGCTCAGAGATTTCCTGTTCCAGCTCTTTGATGAAGCCTTCAGCCTGTTTCTCTGTCTTTCTCTGCTTCTCTTTGATCATGTCGATTAGCTCAGCCTGGCTTCTCTCAACATACTCCTTCAGAGCGGTGAAGACCTGAACACCATCTGCTATCTCTCTGTCTGCATCTTCCTTACTGAGCCCCACTGAGTGTTTCATCTCCTGAATCTTCAGTTGTCTCTTCTGGATCATCTGCTGAATTTCAGCCTCTGTCTTCCCCAGCTCTACCTTCTTTCCTTCATATTCTTCTTTCAGAAGAACAACAACATGTGTCTTGTGGTTTAAAATCATCCACAGCATAAAGACACACATCAGACACAACAGGTAGAACATCCAGGCCTTCACTTCTCCTGGCTTGGCAGCTTGCTGCTCTGAGCTGCTGTTGCTGGCTTTCTGTTGAGCTGACTGTCTGAACTGAGCAGCCATCTCAGAGATGAAAGTATTGACCCGCAGCTCAGGTCTAGTGTTAAAAACCTCTTTACAGTTGGGACACTGACACGGGACATTAATACCCCAGTGTTCAGTGATGCAGGTTTTGCAGAAGTTGTGTCCACATGGTGTGGTGACTGGATCAGTGAACACATCCAGACAGATGGAGCACAGAAACTGATCTTCAGTCAGCAGACAGCTGGCAGCAGACATATCTACACTCTGAGGACAAAAAGTGTGAAAAAACAAAACTGTTAGTACATATCTTTTGAATCAAACTGTGACAGGCTAAGGAGCAATATGTAACACTAACAGCTAGCGTTTAAAATGAGTAACAGCAGTCCAAATTCAAAACATTGGACCTGTGGCCCGTCCGCTCCTCCAGCGTGACCAAGCCCCCAGGAAGAGCGAAGCTAATTTCCATAGTGGCCAAACAGCGGTAGTACAACTTCTGTGTCCGTCACGTGATGCCATTGGGCCCAAAAATACTTTTTCCCATTGACTTACATTGGGAAAAAGACGTCTGTAACTCAGAGGATAGTTGTTGTTTTTTAAGTGAATCAACTTCCCAGGATGAACACAAATCATTAGGTCCTTAAAGTTGTAAAATGCACTAATAGCTGAATCCAGAGTTATCTTCCTTAATGCGAATGAGACCCAGACCGAGGCTGGAGTGAGGGCTGGGAGGCGGAGTTAAAGGAAACGCTGCTGCACCTGCTCTATAGGCCCAATGGATGCGGAAGATCGCCAGATGATCCGGCTACTTTATCACTCGGCAGTCGAGTCATTTTGGCTTCATGAGCCACTGAGCAACTCTCACAGGAATGAACGGGAGCCTCCAACGTTGTATCCAGTTCTCTTAATACATCCATAGGTGTGACTGATAACAGTTAGCGTGTGTCAGCATCGCAGTGTTAGCCTCTGGCCACCAGCAGTCGTCAGAATCACTTTACCATCTCAAATACTGGCTGCCTTGATAACCAGCTGCACACAGAGAGATGTGCCGAGGCTTTTCAGGTCGGGTAGAATCTAACGCTAACGTTATCTCTGTTGATCCAGTTTGTTTGCTTGCTTACATGGCTACAGAAGGCTGTGTTTGTATACTGATTTGTTTCCTATGCAGCAACGGGGTGTTGAAATGGGCAGTGGACGGGATCCAACGGCCAAAACAAAAACAGACGTTCTGGACCGAAATGGAAATTTCAAAAGAGAACATACTGGCTGTAGCGTTATTGTCGGAGAAGCCAGTATTTAAACTTAGCATGTTTCCTTAATGGTCATTTTATGATTTATTACAGTAAATATATTACATATTGGCCCTTTAAAGGTCCAGTGTGTAGGATTTGGCGGCATGTAGTGGTGAGGTTGCAGACTGCAACCAACTGAAACTTCCCCCGTGTGCCGAGCACATAGGAGAACTACGTCTGACACAAAAACATGAAAACGCGAATGGCCTCATTTAGAGCCAGGGTTTGGTTTGTACGTTCTGGGCTACGTGAAGAGGGTCGTGTCTAGAAGGTAACCCGCAAATTATGAAACTCACTTCCGACAAACACAATACCTAACCGTAATCATCTCGCGAGAGTTTCACAATTTGCGTCTTACCTTCTAGCATAAAGTGGGCATGTCTGTAAAGGGGAGACTCGTGGGTACCCATAGAACCCATTTTCATTCACATATCTTGAGGTCAGAGGTCAAGGGACCCCTTTGAAAATGACCATGCCAGTTGTTCCTCGCCCAAATTTAGGGTAAGTTTGGAGCGTTATTTAGCCTCCTTCCTGACAAGCTAGTGTGACATGGTTGGTACCTATGAATTCATTAGGTTTTTTCTAGTTTCATATGATACCAGTATCTTCACTCTAGCTTTAAACCTCTGAAATACAGTAAAGTTGATCTGGATCCCGGGTCTCAGTTAACACATTTATTACAAGATATACTATACTAATATATTTGTCTTTTATTATCTGTTTAATTGAAGCGTTTGAGGGAGTAGAGGAAAAGAAAAATCCGTTTCTCTGTCCAAAGATGTTTACAATCACACACATTAAATGTGCAGAAGAAAAGATGGAAACTACTGCTGCAGGAAATTATATATAGACTAATATCCAAAGGACCTCAGTTAAAAACATACCCTGAGTGGAACTTCCTGTCTGAGTAGAGCTGAGGTTTTGAGATCAGTTGTTGAAACACAGTAAATATTATCAGCTGTGCAGCCTTATAGAGGCAGAGAGCAGTAACTACAGAAACAGTGAAGTTGAGAGAAAAGGGTTTAAAGTTCAAGGCTGTTTACCAGAGTGTGTAACAGCTATAGAAGTTGAAAAACTTAAATTTTGTGCCTTTATGAGCAATAAAAGATAAATCATACTCTGTGTTTAGACAGCCCAAAGGGAATCTAGAGCTAGTTAGCTTTTAGCATTTTTTCTTTGTTATGGTTTCTGGTTTTAACTCAATTATGACCGAATATTTAGTTAATTTATTCTCTGTAGGTCAGTGTACTCACCAGTGTTTGGCAGAGATTCTGCTGTGTTGTTGATAAAAAAAAACTGCTGGATTCAGTTGAAGGTTTCTTTAGAGAGAAACACAGATAGACTTGTCTCGACTGCAGCTCTGCTGTCTCTCAGACAAACTTTCACTTTCATTTCAGCTCTCCTCTTTCAGTGTTGCTCCTCCTCTCAGTGTAGCTATGTAGGTGAGGTTTTAATGCCTCCTTGGGAAATACCTCCACATAGCCTCACCAAAAAAAGGTTTAATCAAGTGGGCTATTGGTATACTTCTTTTCAACTTACAATAAGAGAGTATACTTTCAGTTTACTTTTTATGTACTTATCAGAGATATGCTTAAGTATACTTGGCTTATACTTGTACTTAATCTTTTTGTTGGGCTGCAGTTTGCCATGTTATGATTTGAGCATATTTTTTATACTAAATGCAGTACCTGTGAGGGTTTCTGGATAATATTTATCATTGTTTTGTGTTATTAATTGATTTCCAATAATAAATATATACATACATTTGCATAAAGCAGCATATTTGTCCACTCCCATCTTGATAAGAGCATTAAATACTTGACAAATCTCCCTTTAAGGTACATTTGAACAGACAAAACTATGGACAATTATACGATTAATCATGATTAAATATTTTAATCGATTGACAGCCCTAATTATTACATTAGATAATATCAATCAAGTAAGGGATAATGTACAGCGAGCCGGTCATTGTTGTGAAAGAAACCCTGATAATAGGGGTCTCTCATCGCCCTGAAGGGGTTTATTTCACAACAATGACCCGCTAGCTGTACATTATCCTGCTTATTACACAGCTACTTACTTAAGAAATCAATATTTTGACACAAAAACGGTCCACCAGAGTCTGACATCAGAACTGCGCCCATAGCAACGGTCTGTTATAAAGAAATAACAGACCGCAGAACGGCGTGATTGACCAATCAGAATCAAGTATTCAACAACGCCGTGTAATAATATGGTATAATAATTATGTTGTAGTAGTAAGCAATGTGACATATCAAAGAAAATATCTACAGAAAAATCTGAAAAAACATATACATGTACATCAGCAGTAAATTTACATTTATTACATTAAATGATCAATCAAAAACAAATTAATTTAAAAAGACACAATAAAAAAAATATTTTGCTTTTGTTTATTTAAAAAGAAAAGGAAAGAAATGTGAATTACTTCATGAAATGCTCTTCATAATTTGTGCTAGTATGCAACACTTCTTATATATACAATGATCAGACAATATAGGTTTTGAATTTGGCACTCAGGACTTTAAACATGCAAATGCTTCTTATTTCTGAGTACATTGTTTTCTGATGATTTAACAGTCAGGTAATGCAGTTATTAGAATAATAATAATATCAGTGTGGTAAAGTGTGTGTTTTATAGTAGTAAGTAGCAATGTCACACATCAAAATAAAAACATTTACAGAAAAAAGGATAAAAAAAAAAAGACATTGATCAGAATCAGAAAAACAACGATGTATACGCCATACATCACCAGTAAATATACATTTACTAAGATAGAGAGGTGAAGTCTCTGGCCTTCCGGTGGACCCCATGGGACCTTATTTCAGGAAAAATATGTACGGTAGGCAACGGAGAGAGACTAATGTTTATTTTGCGGCATGAATCACACACATTTGTCAATTTAAAAGATAATTTTTCAAGTCAAGAAAGTCACTTTTTGTTGTAGGTTTGTCGTAGTATCATTTAGTTTAGTGTGAAACTGTTCAGTGAACTACATCTTTGGTCTCGTACAATATACGTCACCAACACTAGCTAACTAGATAGTTATCTATCGCCAAATTGTTAGCTATAAATAGCTATCGCTGGCTAGTTTCAGTTGGTTGCATCTCCTCACCACTAGATACCACCAGATCCTACACACTGGTCCTTTAAGTGACAGTGAATCTTCCTGAAGAAACTCAAATGGTTGTTCTAATCAGTGTGATTGACAGGAGAGATGACCAGAGGGGCATAGTTACCATCAAAAAGTGCAAAGAATGATCGTAAGATTATATAACAAGGACGGAAGAATGGGTAGAGTTTGTCAGTGAAGCAGCAGCCAGTGAAGGAGTAGATAAGAGCTGCAGTATCAACATCATAAAAGGAGACCAGACCCTCCTCATAATCCACTAACACCCCCACCTTCTCAGGCTGAGACTCCAGAGAGAGACAGATTGGAAGGTCAAAAGCAGCAGCGTAGTACTTACCAGTCAGCATCTTAGATATTGTCCAGTAGCCATTCTGAGGGCTCAGTGTGTTTTCTCCCTTCCTGTTGATCGACTCTCTGGCCACTCCTAAAGCCCAGTTAGTCTTCCCTTTAACCCGAACCTCGTAGTAAAATCTTCCTGAAGAGAAACTCTCCTTTGCTAAGACATTATAATCTTTATCAAATCTCTCTGGATTGTCTGGGAGATTCTTATATAAATGACAAGGTTTAACTTGTTTTCCATCATCAGACAGGATGAGAGAATGATGAGCTGTATCAGGATCAAGTGTCACATCCACTGCATGCTGCTGGACCCTCTTCAGCTCGGCTTCAGACAGCTTCTTCATCTCTTTCTTCATCTGTTTACTGAGCTTCTCTTCCAGCTGAGTCACAGCTCTCACCACAGTCCCCTCATAGGAAGATGGACGGACACTTACTTTGGTCCAGTCCTTGGTGGGTGGAGCAGTGCTTCTCTTCTTCAGCTCAGAGATTTCCTGTTCCAGCTCTTTGATGAAGCCTTTAGCCTGTTTCTCTGTCTTTCTCTGCTTCTCTTTGATCGTGTCGATGAGCTCGGCCTGGCTTCTCTCAACAGACTCCTTCAGAGCGGTGAAGACCTGAACACCATCTGCTATCTCTCTGTCGGCATCTTTCTTACTGAACTCCACTGAGTGTTTCATCTCCTGAATCCTCAGCCGTCTCTTCTGGATCATCTGCTGAATTTCAGCCTCTGTCGTCCCCAGCTCGGCCTTCTTTCCTTCATATCCTTCTTTCAGATGAACAACATCATGTGTCTTGTGGTCTAAAACAGTGCAGAGCATGCAGACACACATCTGGTCGGTCTTACAGAACAGCTCCAGCGGTTTATCGTGCTTCGTACACATCCTGCCTTCCAGGTTCTCCACAGGGTCGATTAGCGGATGTCTTTTCAGACGTGAAGCTGTCAGATGAGGCTCCAGGTGAGTCTCACAGTAGGAGGCTAGACACACCAGGCAGGACTTCAGGGCCTTCAGTTTGGTTCCAGTGCAGAGGTCACAGGGAACTTCACCTGGTTTGGCAGCTTGTTGCTCTGAGCTGATGCTGCTGGCTTTCTGTTGAGCTGACTGTCTGAACTGAGCAGCCACCTCAGAGATGAAAGTATTGACCTGCAGCTCAGGTCTAGTGGAGAAAACCTTTTGACAGTTGGGACACCGACACCGGGCATTAACACCCCAGTGTTTAGTGATGCAGGTTTTGCAGAAGTTGTGTCCACATGGTGTGCTGACTGGATCAGTGAACACATTCAGACAGATGGAGCACAGAAACTGATCTTCAGTCAGCAGACAGCTGGCAGCAGACATATCTACACTCTGAGGACAAAAATGTGTGAAAAAACAAAACTGTTATTACATATCTTTTGATTATTTGTTGAATAAAATCAAACTATGATCAGTGGAATATAAGGACATATGTTTTTATATTGCATCCAACTGAGCACCAAATTTACTAAGAAAATGATGCAATGCAAATAAGCACTGTGGTTGTCAATGAATGTAGTCAGGTCTATGATATATATATAAATATGATATAAATAATATAATAATACTGCTAACCTAATGCCTATAATGTTGTTAGAGTGAAAATATTTTTAATGTAGGCTAGTCATTTTAAATTTCGATCTAATATTGAATTTAACACATTTATTACAATTTATTGTATATATATATATGTATATCACTGATCAGCCATAACATTAAGACCACTGACAGGTGAAGTGAATAACATTGATTATCTCGTTACAAAGGCACCTGGCAGTGGGTGGGATATATTAGACAGCAAGTGAACATTTTGAAATTTGTGTTAGAAGCAGAAAATATGGGCAAGCGTAAGGATGTGAGCGACTTTGACAAGGGCCAAATTGTGATGGCTAGACGACTGGTTCAGAGCATCTCCAAAACTGCAGCTCTTCAGTGCTCATTGATGCACGTGGGGAGTGAAGGCCCGTGTTGTCCGATCCAATAGAAGAGCTACTGGAGTTCAAATTGCTGAAAAACGTAATGCTGGTTCTGATAGAAAGGTGTCAGAACACACAGTGCATCGCAGTTTGTTGCGTATGGGGCTGCGTAGCCGCAGACCGGTCAGGGTGCCCATGCTGACCCGTGTCCACCGCCAAAAGCGCCTTTTCTTTTACATCATGTGGATGGCAACGAGTTTGAGGTGTTGACTTGGCCTCAAAATTCTCCAGATCTCAATCCAATTGAGCATCTATGGGATGGGCTGGACAAACGAGTCCGATCCATGGAGGCCCCACCTCGCAACTTACAGGACTTAAAGGATCTGCTACTGACGGCTTGGTGCCAGATACCACAGAATACCTTCAGAGGTCTGGTGGAGTCCATGCCTCGACGGGTCAGGGCTGTTTTGGCAGCAAAAGGGGGACCTACTCAATATTAGGCAGGTGGTCATAATGTGATGGCTGATCGGTGTATATATGCAGGGGATTATACAGTATATAGACAAATATAATTTTTCTCCACATCCCCCACGGCCAGCGATGGATCTCAGTTAAACATCTGCCCTGAGTGTAACTTGCTGTGTGAGTAAAGTTGAGGTTTAGAGGTAATATCGGTTGTTGAAACACAGTAAATATAATAATAATACAATTAGAGAAAAAGGGTTTAAAGTTCAAGGCTGTTTACCAGAGTGTGTAACAGCTATAGAAGTTGGAAAAACTTACATTTTGTGCCTTTATGAGCAATAAAAGATAAATCATACTCTGTGTTTAGCCAACCCAAAGGGAGTCTAAACTGAGCCAGTTAGCTTTTAGCATGACTGTTGTTTTTTCTTTGTTATGGTTTCTGGTTTTAACTCAATTATGACAAAATATTTAATGCATTTAGTCTCTGTAGGTCAGTGTACTCACCAGTGTTTGGCAGAGATTCTGCTGTGTTGTTGATAAAAAGCTGCTGGATTCAGTTGAATGTTTCTTTAGAGAGAAACACAGAGGCTTGTCTCGACTGCAGCTCTGCTGTCTCTCAGACAAACCTTCACTTTCATACCAGGAAATGTGACGTTGCTGCTTTCCTCTTTCAGTGTTGCTCCTCCTCTCAGTGTTTTCCACTTCTTACAGTTTTCTCCTGTAATGTGATCCTCAGTAAGAAATCTGTCACATAAAGAAACAATGGTGAACAGTTCGGACAGCAGCAGAAAAGGAGTGTTTGTGGGATTGTAGAGGGACTGTAAAGGAAGCATTATATTGTTGATCAAAAGATGTTCACAGGATGTTCTTGAATATGTTGCACTGACCTCTTTTGTGTGTTTGTTATGAAACAATCAGATCCCAATTGTTCCTGTGGTGTCGTTCTAATCTGTAATCTACTGGTTTGACTCTTGTGAGTTGAATCTGAGTGCTGTGACAAGCTCAGAGAACAAAGTGACGCAAAGCAGGGTTCAGTCAAAATACTACGATGGAGTACTAGGGCCACATTGAGGGAAATAAATAAATCTGAGAATTCGAGAATAAAGTCATAGGTTTATGAGAAAAAAAGTTGTAATATTATGAGAATAAAGTCATAATATTATAAAGTAGTAATTTTACGTGTTATTTTAGAGGGGAATAACTAATAAATAACGAAATACTTTTGGCACATCAGCAACACATTATCATAAGTATCATGACCTTGAAAAGATTGTGCAAAGAACTGCGTTTATTCCGAAGAAAGAACCACACGGACCTGCTGGGGAAATTTCCTCCTTTGTGGAGGAAGATATACATTTTTTTTCTTGTATTATTTAATTATTTATTTTTTCCAATTATCTATTATCTATTATCTATTATTATTATTATTATTATTATTATTATTTATTTTATCTATCTATTTCTTTATTGATTTCTTTCTTTATGCATATATATGTATATATATATATATATATATACATATATATACATATATATATATTTCCAATTCATCTATTATTATTATTATTATTATTATTATTATTGTTATTATTATTATTATTGTTATTATTTATTTTATTTATTTATTTATTTGTTTGTTTTTCCTTCATTGTGATTACTTAATGTAATTCCATGTGTAAATTGCCAAATCTTCCATCTCCATCACTTCAAATGCAATTTTTTTTAATGCAAAAAAAGTGAAGGTATCAAAAACACATTACTACTTTGCAGTTAAATAATTAACAATTATTTTATTCCACCAGGAAGATTAAATAATGCTTTGAAAAACACAACAGTATAAAATGTACTCAGTGGTGGAATGTAACTAAGTACTTAAATACAATTTTGAGGTACTTCTACTTTACTTGAGTATTTCCATGTTATGCTACTTTCTACTTCTACTCAACTACATCTCAGAGGGAAATATTAGACTTTTTACTCCACTACATTTATCTGACAACTTAAGTTACTTTACAGATTCAGATTATTAAAGGGACTATTTGTAACTTTCAGAAATGCTTCTTAACAGCGACACCTGTGGCCGTGAAGTCAACGAAAGTCAGCGTCGAGCTTGCGCTTGCTCGCTCTAAATATACATGAACGAGCATCACTCAAACAGTGAGGCGACACACGTCAGCTAAAACCACAATATCACTCTATATTTCAGCTGCTTGGCAGTAATGTTAGCTGACCAGATGAAGGTCTCTCCATGAATCATTGCTGATCCTAGTGTTGGCTTTTTCTGCCTCAGCGCAGGCTGAAGAAGCGGGGCTCTGCAGCGAGTAACGTTGTCGTCTCCGCCCGCAGCCGGAGAGAGCAGGAAGACACCGGCACCCGGTCGGTAACGAGACGACAACGTTTCTCTCTGCGGAGCCCCGTCACTTCACAAGACACGGGAAACCTCTGTTGGTCTGGAGGAGCTGCAGCATTTATTTCTGAACAAACGTCCACTGTACATTCACTAGATATTCTCAGAGCTAAACTAACTCTTCTGCAGTGTGTAGAGAGCGCGCATGCACGTGAGTTGGAGCGAGCTGACTGAAGGCAGGCAGGCAGAGGAGCAGAGACTCTGGCCCTGGAGACCAAAGCTACGGTCTCCCTCGCATCCTCCGACCTCCGACACTGTTTTGCAAAACGGGCTTCACTAGATATAACTTTGCGGTTTTGAGTGAAGGCAAGCAGGCAGAGGAGACGAGGCTCCGGCCACACGCGAGCGCGCATATGTCCCGACCCAGTACATTTATACGCTTAAAAAGTTACAAACAGTCCCTTTAATACAAAACATAATCAGATTACAATCAAATTACACATATTACTGGGTGCATTCCATATTCAAAACACAAATATTGACAATTTGTATAATTTGTATTATCATTATTATTATTAGTAGTAGTAGTAGTAATGTTATTTTTGTGTGTGACTCAGGGCCGCCACTGATTTTAAATGCATATGACAAATAAACTTGAAACTTGAAGCTTGAAACCTGGAAGAGGTGAGAGCAGCAGCAGCAGCAGCTCGGTTCCTCCTGGTGTCCCTGAACGCATCGTGGTGAGTCCAGGGTATTTAACATTCTAGCCTGGACAGCGGCAGGTTGTTGCGCAAGCGCAGCCCATTCAGTCTGCATGAATACGGAGCAGGAGGAGGAGAGGACAGACAGGAGCTCTGGGAGGACTGGGACTGGGAGGACACAGTGGACTGGACGGACCGGACCGGACCCGGGCAGGCGGACATGGATGGACAGAACGGCAAGAGCATCAAGAAGAAGAAGGAGGAGGAGAAGGACAAGAAGAAGATCCCTGACAGGGTGACTCTGAAGAAGGAGATTGGGCTGCTGAGCGCCTGCACCATCATCATAGGTGAGGCAGGAAAACAAGCTGCCACTCTGCCTACAGCTCTGCTTTTTACTTTATTAATGCACAACTTAGAAAAAAAAAAAAAAAAAGTGTTGTTTGACTTTCTTTCTGCAGGACTGACACATTATAAAGTGTTAAATTACCTGTGAACTACTAATAACTTGAGGAAAAAACATAGTTTTTTTTGTGTGGCATCAGAAAAATGAGGGACTCCATGTTTGTTTGCATGTGTGACCACATCAAGTTGTAAGTGCTTACGTGGCTGAAATATATGAAGTGTGGTGGTCAAGCAGAAGAACATTGTCTGCTGGGGCAGAATCAGCAGTGGAGCTTTAAAGTCACCTAGTAAATATGTGAGCAGCATCCAGGCTGGATGGAGGAAGAGGAGGAGGAGGAGGAGGAGGGCCTGCAGGGAGTCTGGCTGCATGCAAAGGGCCGGCTGCACCACTCTGCTCTTCTTAGACATCACTGCTAGTATTAATATTAACTCTCTGCCTTGCAGGAGGGTGATGATGGAGAAATGTCAGGAATGAATCTGCTGTCTGGTTTCCACCAAACTTCAGCCCCAAAAAAGTCACTCTTTTCCACCTGTTAGATAGGACTTAAAGTGTGTAACTAATTAATTATGGGGATTTATTGGCAGAAATGTAATAATAGGGCTGTCGATCCATTAAAATAATTAATCGCAATTAATCACACATTTTTTATCTGTTCATCCCCAAAGGGAGATTTGTCAAATATTTAATACTCTTATCAACATGGGAGTGGACAAATATGCTGCTTTATGCAAATGTATGTATATATTTATTACTGGAAATCAATTAACAACACAAAACAATAACACATTTTGTCCAGAAACCCTCACAGGTACTGCATTTAGCATACAAAATATGCTCAAATCTTAACATGGCAAACTGCAGCCCAACAGGCAACAACAGCTGTCAGTGTGTCAGTGTGCTGACTTGACTATGACTTGCCCCAAACTGCATGTGATTATCATAAAGTGGGCATGTCTGTAAAGGGGAGACTCGTGGGTACCCATAGAACCCATTTTCATTCACATATCTGGAGGTCAGAGGTCAAGGGACCCCTTTGAAAATGGCCATGACAGTTTTCCTCGCCAAAATTTAGCATAAGTTTGGAGCGTATTTAGTATATATGACATGGTTGGTACCAATGGATTCCTTCCTATATATATATACAGTATATACATATATAAATGCAACATACTCACATGGTGCGTTCAACATGCAATCTGATGGATGGAAGGCTGAGATGGAGCTGCTGTAGAGGATAGACTATGAATTTACTATTTACCGACAAATTAAACTTTGTTGAAACCTTGAGGTGACATGAGGAGTCAGGGTGGAAGTGATTTGTGGAAACAGCAACCACAACTGTCAAGTTTTGATCAGCTCGGACATCTGTGGTATTGACAGAGTGTCTACGTTTTTACCAGTAGGTATATGACAGGTAGTCTCAGCTGTGCATTGAGCTTAAAGGAAGCATGATTTTATATCTTCTCATCAACAAATCCCAGGAAAACGCCCAAAAACAACAACACTGTCTGACTTCCTGTCTGTGTCTCTCAGCTCCAAGACCATCGGTTCCTACTGAAGACGTAACTCTTTAAAAACACAGATACATAGTTTCATCAGTAATCTCCTGACACAGCTGCTCACTGTAGTTTTTATCAAATAAACAGGAGGAAATAGTGCATGTGGTGCTCTAGTGAGTGTTGGTGGCAGCAGTACGGTGTATGTAGGATTGAGTCAGAATAAGCTACAGCGTGTGTTTTCATGGTGATGAAGGAACATGACACCCAGTGACACAGTGAGGCTCAGTGAGGCTAAAAAGTCCAACTTAGACTGATGGAAGTTGAACGAGCTGAGCCTGATCAGCTGAGTCTTAGATGAACTGATGGATGTATTAAGAAAAACTGGATACTGGGTTCCAAGATGGATTTCCGCGACAACTTGCAGAGCCTTCGCGCACCAACCACGCAAAAGCGGTGATAACTTAATTTTCTGGCACACGCACGTCGCACCGGCTTCACTACGGTGACCATAAACGAGGCTTAAAGTAGTAGTAAGATAGAGCTCAGAAATGGAGGAGCAACTTGTTGATTAGTGTTTATTTAACGTGTCTCCATGACTTCATCCATCCATCCTTCGTCAATTTTCAGTACAAAGTAAAAACTAACATCACTAATTCTTCCTGCCTCTCGTCCGCCATGTTTGTTTACACTAAAGTCACATTTGATCGCCAGAGATTTTGTGATTTCTGTTTTTTTTTAGTGGGGACTCTTGTGGTTGATGAATGAATCTGTTAGTGTGTGATGTGCTGTTTTGGCCAAATCGTTTCTCTCCACAAAACTGTTTCTGATTTAACTGAACATGTCGTTATGTGTGGGCTCTCTCACATTTTACACATCTGGTAAGATCTGAAACATCTGTTAGTGTGGGCCAGCCTTAGCTGACGAAGGGCAGGAAGAATTATTGATTTTAGTTTTTACTTTGTACTGATAATTGACGAAGAATGGATGGATGAAGTCATGGAGTCCTCCATTTCTGAGCTCCATCTTACTACTACTTTATGCTTCACGTTTAGCATTAGCTCATGCTTTAGCCGAGGCCGCCATGACGGCGGTGGTTGTCTTTCCTTCTTCAGTCAGCTTGGTTCTCTATTGGCTATCATTCTTTCCAACGTGACTGCGTCATTGGCTGTCCTCAGGGTTCCTCACACACAACAGGATATCCCATCGTAAATATTGAACATGTTTAATATTTACGATTTGAGATCAGTAACACCACAGGAACATCTGGAAAGATCATCTTTAGAACCATCAAACTATCAGGGCTTTGCTGACGACCGTCTGGAGGAGGAATCAGACCCAAAATCAGCTTGTTTCTCGTGTAGTGTGAACCCGGCATAAGCTGCTGTTGCTTGCTCAAAGCAGACATTTTTTGTAAAAAAGAAAAGAGAAAGGTCCCGTGTGCCGAATGCTGAAGCACCTTTCCATTCAGAGAGACCACTGATCCAGGCTAAGCATCCAGAGTCATTTTTGCCACTAAATTAAATTGAACTACACTTTTTTTGTCGACCTTCATCTCCTCAACACCAATCCTTGTTTTATTTTAGGAAGCTGCAGAAGGTGAGTCGGTCACTTCCCACCTCTGCAGCCCGGAGTGGATAATTTATGTCTGGTTATGTAATGGCTGTCTGTGCCACTTGGCTGCCTTCTGCCGTGCTACTGGTAGCGCTGTAGTCTGAATGTGTCCCATCTGCTGGTACTCTACACTGCATACTGAGGCTCTGGGCAGGAGGGATTGTCCCGGCCTGAGTGATGGCCTCTACCTCCTTCTCTAACTCAGAGCTCTTTGTGTTTTAATGCCCTCTGTATTAACTCAGAGGGGAACAGTTTGGATTATGTGACTGAGGTTGCTCAACGGGTCACTGAAATGAAATGTTGGAGATGTTCTGGGTGATGCGTACCATGAGAAAACCCCTCCAAACTAGTCACATGTGCTGTGTGGACATGCATTTCACTCTAGCTTTAAAACTGTACCCTAAAAAGCCCAAATTGCGTTAATGCATTAAAGAAATTAGTGGCGTTGAAACAATTAAAACGTTAAAACGCATTATTACGCTTTGAAATAGACGGCCCTAATCTCCATATTTTATCTGGAAGACAAGTGTAGGCCATATTTTATTTCAGTAGTTAACAGAAAACATTTCACCTTTCAGTATCTAACAACCTTCTTCTTCCTCTCCTCAGGGAACATCATAGGCTCCGGGATCTTCATCTCTCCGAAGGGGGTCCTGGAGCACTCGGGCTCGGTGGGTTTGGCGTTGGTGGTTTGGGTACTTGGAGGCTGCATCGCTGCCTTGGGCTCCCTCTGCTACGCTGAACTGGGCGTCACCATCCCCAAATCTGGAGGAGACTACTCCTACGTCACCGAGATATTCGGAGGTCTGATGGGGTGAGTGAGGAGCCTCTGCTGTTCAGTCAGGTCGGGCAGCGTAGGGACTACAATTCATTCAGCCTTCAGTCTGTCTGTCTGCTTCATGCATGATGGTTGTTAGCTCTCAGTTAAGCTGGGCATACACTGTACGATTTTAGCCCGTTTCTGGCCCCAATTTTGAGCCTCATGACTCATTTTAGGGTCGTACCAAATTTCAGCTTCGTTGGGCGTCGTTTTCCGTGCAGTATACAGGGGGGCGAGGACCGATTAACTCCTCCCGACCGGCCGATGGACGGTCGGATGAATTTCTGATAATTCTAGTGATGGTTCTATGGGTACCCACGAGTCTCCCCTTTACAGACATGCCCACTTTATGATAATCACATGCAGTTTGGGGCAAGTCATAGTCAAGTCAGCACACTGACACACTGACAGCTGTTGTTGTCTGTTGGGCTGCACTTTGCCATGTTATAATTTGAGCATATTTTTTATGCTAAATGCAGTACCTGTGAGGATTTCTGGACAATATTTGTCATTGTTTACTGTTGTTAATTGATGTCCAATAATGAATATATCCAATCATTTGCATGCATGATTAACTTTGGACAATCATGCGATTATATGAAATGAAATATTTTAATCGATTGGCAGCCCTAATGTAATCTAAAGTAAACTGTTACTGAAGTAAAGTAATGTTTCTCTTATCCAGGTTTCTCCTATTGTGGAGCGCCGTCCTCATCATGTACCCGACCACGCTAGCCGTCATCGCCCTCACATTCTCCAGCTACGTCCTGCAGCCCGTCTTCCCAAACTGTGTTCCTCCTTACATGGCGACACGGATGCTGTCCGCCACCTGTCTCCGTAAGTGGCTTCTTTACCATCTGCTGTCTTTTTTCCTCAGATTTATCAGATATTTAAATTCATTTTTTTTAAATGCAAAATAAATAAATAATTTAAAAAATCAATAGAAATACATACATAATAAATAAAAGAAAAAATTAAACAGAAGAGTAATTAAATAAGGGAATTAATACAAAGATAAATAAATGAAGTAATATCAATCTATGTCACATTTGATCAATTAATTAATGGCTACATTTATTTTTTACATTATTTTTGCTACATTTAATGACATATTTATTTATTTATTGAATAATTATTTTGTAATTAATATTTAAAAACAATTTTTTAAAAATACAAAAATAAATAAATACATTTAAAAATCAATAAAAATACATACATAATAAATAAAAGAGAAAATTAAACCGAAGAGTAAATAAATAAGGGTATTAATAATGGCTACATTTATTTTTAATATTATTTTTGCTCCATTTAATGACATATTTGTTTATTTATCGAGTCATTTATTTTTGATTTTGGCAGGTTCCGTCCTCCATAGTATTAGGGCCATTGTAGGTAAAACCATTATTTACAGAGCCTGGTGAGGGGGGTAATATTTCTAGAAAAAAATTTCCGAGATTAAAGTCATAAATTTATGACAAAAGAAATTCTCTGAGATTAAACAATAAAACATTTTACCCTGTGACCCTAATAAATTAAAAAGAAAAATACCGCTTATTTATGAGGAAAATGTCTTTATTCTTTGATTTTTAGGTTGCTGGAAAAAACATGTATATGATATTTTTGACATCTGTGACAACATACAGACACAAAATCAAGCATTTTTACTGTATCAATTTAGAGATATGCAATTTATTTTTATAGCACCTCAAGTATTCAGGGTCTCAGAGAGTTTCTGAGTTTTTTCTTGCAAATTTATGACTTTATAATGTCGGAGAATATTCAAATCTTTTCTCGTAAATGTACTAGTTTAATCTCAGAGAATATCCACATTGTTTTTCTTGTAAATTTACGACTTTAATCTCTGAAATCTTGAGGGTTTTTTTTATATTCCGCCTCTCCCCCAGCTCCGTTATCTTATGTTTTTTTCACCTCTAATGGCTCTGATACGCCGTCATACATAACAGCTCCTCTACTGCTCTATTTTTGATTCAGCGTGGAGGGATGGTGGATGTTGCTGCTGACAGCCTCACAGTACGCCTGCATCATTCATGAAGGATGATTTATTTTCTCGTGGTTGTTGCTGTTGTTGCTGGTGGATCCTGATGTTTCCTCTCTAATGATGATCATAATCCAGCTCATCAATAAACTACCGCTCCATTCCTTTGTGTGTCAGAGGGGAAGTGGTCACATGTGAAATGTCTCTTATGTAACGGCTGGCTGAAGGCTTTTTAAAAACCTTTTTCTATAGCTGTAGAAAAAATGCACAGCGTCCCTCGACGACGGAGGAGAGCAGCACTAGACGACGAGATGAGGGAGAATATTTGGAAAGCAAAATCTAGTTTTGGCACATGGAGAAATCCTAAAACTTGCTGTGTCTAGTTAGAGTCACTAAGCGATGCAACGTGTTTTGACTGTTGCGTCGCTCCACGCCGCCTTTGTCTTGGCCGACAAGTTGCACTCAAACACACCAGAAAGACTTCAGCCGACGGCCAGTTAGCACGAACGTTCTGCGCCTAAGTGAGAGGAAATAACTCTCCGCACCAGCAGGTGGCGGTAGTCTGTATTCATCATTCAAAAAGAGAAACAGGAAGACCGAGCACGGTGGATATACAAGCCGTTGTTCTGATACGTACATGAAACATTAATTATTATTTCATTGTTTGTTAATAGTAAAATAACTAACTCAGTTTAATTAACTATCCATTTACCATTTATAAATAATGGTTATTAAAAAGTGTTACCCAAGACGATGGCTTAGTATCTGCAGATGTTATGAAGCATCCTGCTGAGTTTGGGGGGATGTGAAAGCAGCTTCTTCACTCCTCAAAAATTTAAACGTTCCCATCAAAAATTCATTGCGTAGAAAAAAGAACTGCTGCATGAGGACTTTAAAGACGAGGCAGGCCGAGCAGACTTGGTGCAGGATCTCTGAGCTGATTTCACATATGTCAGCGTGGACCTGTCATGGACCTGTCAGGCTGCTTAATTGCTTGGTGTCTTGCCGGAGACTACCTGCACTGACCATCATTAATCCACACGGCCTCTTTGTCGTATCAATGAGTAAATAACTGTCTGGCCTGAAATCCCGTGTGCAAGGTGAAACGGCGGGACTTCAGTGTGTGATTCCTCGCCTCTGACGCCATCATTCACACTTGTTTTTGGAGCTGGATGCTGAAACGTGAGCTCTGCCTGGCCTCCTCGGGGTGGTGGTGGTGATGGTGGTGGTGGGGGGAGCTCGCCACGTTTTGTTTGCTCTTCGCAACGGAAGTGGTTTGTTTTGTGGGGCTGACAGCTCGTCTTTGTGTTGGAGAGCGAGGCCACCATGGGGCAAAGCCGGTGACAATGATGGACGAGGTGAAACAATCATGCCCTCACTCGCTCGCCCGTTTCCCAGATTCCTGCATCCCATGGCAACTGGCTACTGCCGCCCACCGCCGGCAAGAGCACCAGCGCCGGTTCCCCAATGCAGTGCCCATACTGGTGCTGATGTATTTAAAGGAGCACTCCACCAATTGTACATTAAGTCACTTTACTTGTCATGGTTAGTAATACTAGGCCTGCTGTATAAAGTCTTCTGTTGCTCTGCAGGAACTTTGTCAAGTCTGACAAAATAACCTTGATGATGTCATACTGTGGTGATGTCATCAGGGTTATCTCAGCTTGGGTTTGGAGACAAATGTCATAATAAATAAATATAAATTTATAACAGAAAGCTTGCGTTACAAACTGGAGGTGTGGAGTTTGGAAGATGTTGGTGTTTACCAGCGTCTGATGAAAAGATGCTACTGAGTTGCATTATGGGAAATGTAGGATCCAGTGTTTGTGGAGCTTGACCCATACCAAAGAATGTGTATTGATAAGAAGTGAAAGTAAATTGTTCGTTACATTGCAACGTCAGCGCCCAGCAGCAGAGCTACGCTTCCGCCATCTTGGATTGAAAGCGACTAGCGGAAGTCAGTAAAACGTCCGCCTACAAAGTGCCACACAAAACAAAATTATTTCTATTCTATTGTCATATTTAATGTCTCTACTGAAATGGCCTGTGTTGAACAATAAAGATATTATAAATATGCATACTATTATATCTATTTACTTACTTACTTATTTATTTATTAAACCTTTTGCCCCTAGGCCTAATATTGATTTTCTTTGTGTATTTCCCCTCCAAATAAGTTCTGTTCAATTTTTATATTGAAATTGTGAAAGGACTTTCTTCCCATGGAACATGTCCATAAATTTCTCGACCCATTGCAACCCCAGACATGCCAAGACCTAGTATTACTTTTGTGTGTGTATTTCCGCTCCAAATAAGTTCACTATTAAAATGTTTATTTTGCAATTGTCAAAAAAGTGTTTTTTTCCAAAGTTCCCTATCTTAACTTCCCTTGGACAATTTCCAGAAATTACCAGAAATTACCAGAAATTTACCTGAATTTTACCAGAAATGTATTGACCCTTTGCACCCTAGGATTTTAACGAAAACATGCCAAGACCTAGTACTGATTTTGTTTGTGTATTTCCCCTTCAAATAAGTTCACTATTAAAATGTTCTTATTGCAGTTACCAAAAACATTTTTTTCCAAAATTCCCAAGCTTAATTTCCCTTGGAAAATTTCCAGAAATACCAGAATACCAGAATTTTACCAAAAATGTACTAAAAATTTACTGACCATTTGTGCCATAGGATTTTAACCAAAACATGCCAAGACCTAGTATTGCATTGTTTGTGTATTTCCCCTCCGAATAAGTCCACTATTAAAATGTTTATTTTGCAACTGTCAAAAATGTTTTTTTCCAAAATTCACGAGCTTAACTTCCACTGGAAAATGTCCAGAAATTTCCCACAAATTTACTGACCCTTTGCAACTCTAGGATTTTAACCAAAACATGCCAAGACCTAGTGCTGATTTTGTTTGTGTATTTCCCCTTCAAATAAGTTCACTATTAAAATTTTCTTATTGCAGTTATCAAAAACATTTTTTTCCAAAATTCCCAAGCTTAACTTCCCTTGGAAAACTTCCAAAAATGTACCAGAATTTTCCCAAAAAGTTACTGAAAATTTACTGACCATTTGTGCCATCGGTTATGAACCAAAACATGCCAAGACCTAGTATTGCATTTGTTTGAGTATTTCCCCTCCGAATAAGTCCACTATTAAAATGTTTATTTTGCAACTGTCAAAAATGTTTTTTTCCAAAATTCACGAGCTTAACTTCCACTGGAAAATGTCCAGAAATTTCCCACAAATTTACTGACCCTTTGCAACTCTAGGATTTTAACCAAAACATGCCAAGACCTAGTATTGCATTTGTTTGTGTATTTCCCCTCCAAATAAGTTCACTATTAAAATTGTAATTGTCAAAAACGCTCTTTTTCCAAAAAATTACCAGAAATTTACCAACTCTTTCCATCCCTTGTCCAGACCGAAATGTCTCAACAACTACTGGATGGATTGCCATGACATTTGGTTCAGACATTCATGTTCCCCTCAGGATGACTTGTAATAACTTTGAAGAACGTTAACTTATCATCCAGGTCCACAGCACTGTTAGTTTTGTTAAAATTTAAATATTGATCAGCCATTGGAGTTGGGTGTATCTCCTGAATGTCACCATTGTTGTTATTGTTATCGTGTTTTCTGACCAGTTAGTGCTGTGTTCAGAAGGTGTGCAGAACATTTATTAATTCATAAAATAAGACCTTAATGTAAAAGATTAATAAATACTTTTCTTAACAATTTCACTACGTTATTCATAATTATTGATTAGTATTCCCAGAGCCTTGTGTGTACCCCTGTAAGTCCTCTTGGTTTGCCTGTGATCCTGACACAGTGTGTTTTCTGCTCAGTGCTGCTGACCTGGGTGAACTGCTCCAGCGTTCGTATGGCCACCAGGATCCAGGACGTCTTCACGGTGGGGAAGCTGATGGCTCTGGGCCTCATCATTGTGGTCGGCCTGGTCCAGATCTGCAATGGTAACATCCTCAGCCTGTGGCCTAAAGCTTTACTGCCCCCTGTAGTAAAAAGAAACCACTCAAATGTGTGATTTATCCTCCAGGGAACTACGAGGCGCTGACTCCTCAGGTGGCCTTCGCCCTGGACAGGACGCCGTCGGTGGGTCAGATCGCTCTGGCCTTCCTGCAGGCGTCCTTCGCCTTCAGCGGCTGGAACTTCCTCAACTACGTCACGGAGGAAGTGATTGAACCCAGACGGTGAATATTTACGCTTCTCAACGTCTTCCAGTACTGTAACGCTAAATGTTCAGCTCCCATCTCAGCTTGTTTCTTTGTTCCGCTTGCTCAGATTGTTGGCGACACTTTGGCCTTTTTGTCTAATTCAAATGTTAAAGGAAGAGTTTGACATTGTGGAAAATGTATTTATTGGATACTCTGGCAGAGAGTTTGATGAGAAGATCGATACCACAAGATCTGTTCATTAAATATTGAGGTGGCACCAGCGGCTGGTTAGCGGGACTATTTCTGGGCTGGTTTTAAAATGAATTGTTGTTTTTACGCTACGTTCTTTTGCACAGATTAAACAAACGAGAAACTGTCAAACTGTTCCTTTAATATTGTCTTTCGCATTCGCAAAATTCACAAAAATCTGTAAAATGTTCTATTTTTTTAAATGGCTATCGTTACCATATTTTATATATAAATATATATATATATATATATATATATATATATATATACCGTAGGGTTGTCAAAGTTATTGTGATAACAATGCGTTAACGCAAATTTGTTTAACGCCACTAATTTCTTTAACGCATTAACACAACTTGCGATTTTTAGGTTGTAGCGGGATCAGTTTTAAAGCTAGAGTGAAGATACTGGTATCATATGAAACTAGAAAAGGAATCCATTAATACCAACCAAATCATACTAGCTTGTCGCGAAGGAGGATAAATAACGCTTCAAACCAAATTTTGGCGAGGAAAAACTGGCACGGCCATTTTCAAAGGGGTCCCTTGACCTCTGACCTCCAGATATGTGAATGAAAATGTGTTCTATGGGTACCCACGAGTCTCCCCTTTACAGACATGCCCACTTTATGATAATCACATGCAGTTTGGGGCAAGTCATAGTCAAGTTTTGTGTTTTTAATTTATTTTCAATAATAAATACATACATTTCCATAAAGCAGCATATTTGTCCACTCCCATGTTGATAAGAGTATTAAATACTTGACAAATCTCCCTTTAAGGTATATTTTGAACGGACAAAAAATGTGCGATTAATTTGCAATTGATCACAGTTAAATATTTTATTTCGATTGACAGCCCTAATATATACGGTATATATGTATATGTATACAGTATATATATATATATATTTATATTATTTACATTATACAATATGGGTGAAAATCTGACTCTAAAAATACCTGTAGTTTAACCATTTATCTCTTCAACTTTCGTAGAGGGAGTGTTTGTCACAAGAGAACCATATTTACTGTTCACGTCTACTTGCAGCAGGACACTCACAAGTTTTTCCCCTTAAAATAAATTATTTTTATGCCTCTGCGCCTGCGATAGCCGTGGCCGCAGGCATTATGTTTTCCGGTTGTCCGTTTATCCATTCTCGTAAACACTATATCTCAGGAAAGCCAGAAGGGAATTTCTTCATATTTGGCACAAACGTCCACATCGACTCAAGGATGAAGTGATTTTAATTTGGCGGTCAAAGGTCACTTTGACCTTAAAAAACACGTTTTTAGCCATACAGTACCTCAGTAATTCGTACACTAATTATGACAATTTTACACAAATGTCTAACAGGATAAGATGATGACATGATGACATTTTGTACAGACATGGATGTAAACTGACACTAGACTGGTTGGCGGAGGCATACAACCGCAAGGTGGTAATTCCAGTTTTTGGAGGGGTAAAATTGGTAAAAGTCAAAACATGTTAGTTATTGGAGGGATTTGTGTTGGTTGGTATTTTCCACCCACACCGGCTGCCAACAGCTTCTACTGTTTATGATTGTGTGTGACGCCAATATTCATGCATGTTTGATTGCTTTTTTTTTTGGTTTTGACTGTATCATCTGTGCATGGTGTGTGACGCGGGTCAGGAATCTACCTCGTGCCATCTACATCTCCATACCATTGGTGACCTTTGTGTACACGCTCACCAACATCGCCTACTTCTCCTCCATGTCGCCTGAGGAGCTGCTGTCATCCAATGCCGTGGCTGTAGTGAGTAACATGGCTAAATGATGATCAGTCACAGTTATGCTTCATCTGTCAGGCATTTAGGTCGGTGGTGGATAAGAATCACTTTCTAGAGCAGGAACATTACAAGAAACCAGTGGAGGAAACTCAAGTACTGTTCTTAAGTACAATTCTGACATACTTGTACTTGAGTATTTCCATTTTATGCTACTTTGTACTTCCACTCCACTTCATCTCAGGAGGCAGATATTGTTCTTTTTACTTCACTACATTTATTTGGCACTTATAGTTACTTTTACATATAAAAATATGATATTATTATATATGTTGGAGTACTTTACTGCTAATCTACCCAATAGACAAATCTCCTTTTAAAGCTGAAGTATGCGAGATTGGAGCAAATGTAATTAAAAAAAGTTATTTTTATAAAACGGTCGATATATCGTGACAGTAGTACATGAAACAGGTAACCTGAAAAATCATGTGTCTCTGTGTGCTCCTAACGGCATCTGCAAGATTTCACAGACCGGAGGGAAACAAGCAGTAAGAGCTGATCTGAGGTCTGCTGTCCAGCTGCCGTCTATGAGAGCTGGCTGTCAATCACTCGTGAACTCCGACCAAACGGTCAAACTAGGCAGCGCTGATCAAATATGAATCAATATTATGTTACGTTAATGCCTATTTCTCGCCTCAAATGTTTTCAGAATCATGAGAAAGGAGAAGGAAAGGGTTCCGTCACGGGTTAGATGTTTTAAAGCCTGAAAACAGAGCCGTGAGGAGGTGCAGAGGTCTAGTTATCTCTCAGAACACTTGAATTACAATATGCTGAAACGTTATTATGGAATTTTTGCCCAATGATGCCAAAAATATACTGCCTACTACCACTTTAACTATGGACAATGATGCGATTAATTGTGATTAAATACTTTAATCAATTGACAGCTCTGTTACATAATGAATAGACAAAACTGTATAAAAAAGGCTGCGCAGCATTCGAATGTCAACGTTATGAGTGAAGCTTCGAATCTTCTAACTATTCGGTACAGCCCTAGATTTTGCCGTCGCTCACCATAATGTGGCTAAAAGCATTCAAAACTAGACTCTAGATAGTTTCTGATGTGGAATGAAATGTTTTCAGATGAAACAGTAGAGGAATACCACCCAAGAAAGCACACATGGGCCAGCTGGAGTTCATGTTGTGGTGTTCATCAGGTCTGTGCACATCAGTGATTCTGTCTGTCGTTCTGCTGTTCAGACATTCGGAGAGAAGTTGCTGGGAATGTTCTCCGTCATCATGCCGATCTCCGTGGCTCTGTCCACCTTCGGAGGAATCAACGGCTACCTGTTCACCTCCTCCAGGTGAGATCCGCTGCTCCTCCGTGCTCCGACAGTACACTGCTTTAATATGGCTGCTGACGGGCCGTCTGATGCTTCTGCCTGCAGGTTGTGTTTCTCTGGAGCCAGAGAAGGTCACCTGCCCAGCCTGCTGGCCATGATTCATTATAAGAACTGCACACCAATCCCTGCCCTGCTGGTCTGCGTACGTACAACCTCACATTGATATTACACCAATCTCATCTTTTGAGGACTACTCTATATGTCTGAATGGTCTTTCATGCTTTTAGCTTTTAGAAGTGCTCTGCAAATAGAAATAGAAATTGAATCATTTCATTCTTCTTCTTTTGGAGACAAAACTATTTCAAATGTAAATTCAAGCTGCAAGCAGCGATGAACGGGCCCTCGCACCTTCTGGCAAGTTTAGGGTACTTTCGCGACGCAGCCCTACATTTCTGTGACCATCGGACACTGCACGCACAAGTTAGACGTTATTTCCTTCATCAGAATTGCTTGTTAACAGCGACACCTGTGGCCGTTAGGTCAACGAAAATCAGCGTCGGGTTCGCGCTTGTGCTCGCTCTACATAGACATGAACGAGCATCAGTGAGGCGACACACGTCAGCTAAAACCACAATATCACTCTATATTTCACCTGCTTGGCAGTAATGTTAGCTGACCAGACGAAGGTCTCTCCATGAATCAATGCTGATCCTAGTGTTGGCTTTTCTTGCTTGAAACCAGGGATGGACCTAGTTTTTCAAAATAAAAGTGATCATCATCAATTCAACTCTTGTCGAGACCTCAGCAGATGTTTCATCTGTATTCCAACAAAGACAATTAAAGGAAACCTCAACTCCTCTAGTCCTTGCTCTAAAGCTTCCATTTGAATATCTTTCATGGCTCCCAACCTATATTTTAGCATCCCTTTATCCTATTTTCCTACTATTCATACTGTTTCATGCATTTTCCACATTTATCTACTGATTCATACTGCACTCAAACCTTAAGATAAATTACATCTTTCATACATTATTGGTATTATTCAGCATTTAAAACGAGCAAGGCAGTGTAGCGTCAGCTTTTCAAAAAACAACAACTATTGATATTATTCAACTTTTCAATCATATTCATACGAATTCAACCATTCCCATTTTTCCAACTATTCCTACTACTTCACTTTCTTTATACAGATTAAAGCCAGCAATGCAGTGTAGCATCAGCTTTTCAAGAACCTTTAAAATGTTCAACATATTTTGTACATTATTGGTATTATTCAACTTTTAATGACATTCATATGAATTAATCCCAGTCCCACTTTTCCAACTATTCTTACTACTTCACCATGCTCACACATTTAAGACAGCAATTCAGTTTAGCGTCAGCTTTTCAGCATTCAGCATCCAGCATTCACACTGCAATTTCTTTGCGGAAATTGCCTTTTCTAGTTCCTCACTGTTGTTGTTGTTGTTGTTGTTGTTGTTGTTGTTGTTGTTGTTGTTGTTGTTGTTGTTGAGGGCGTCATGGTCACAGTCATCATCTCTGTTGTACCAGGTGTAAATGGGGCCTGAGGTTCAGGTTCATGACGTTTCTACGAGATGACAAATTCATGGTTTTCAGTTACCTGTAGTTTGGTGGTTTTAGATTATTTGGTATAATTTATTTTGGATCATTTCTTGTGTGAATGAACTTCAAGACAAAGACAGAAGCAGTAAACAGTATCAAATGGGGATTAAACAGTTAATCAGTTTGGAATTTAATTCTTCAAACCTGACAAACTGGAATGATGAAGCTCCGCCCGTCATCTGACTCACCGAGACAACACACACACACACATTGAGAGACGGACCAAAACCACCACTTCCACTGAGAGAGGAGGGAATACTGGAATACTACCACTTCAACCAGCTGCTGAATCCACAAACTGAACGAGAGTTTTACAAGAAAAAAGTCTCAAATTGAAAGTATCTTTCAGGGAACAGGGAGTGGTTGAGCCGTCTGCCTGCTGTGTTTTCAGCTTCATTCGGAGACAAAATGCAGTGTGAGAGTTTGTTACAGGAGAGAGCTCAGAGAGCTTCAGAGGCTCTCTGCAGTCTGCACTCTGAGAAACTCAAACTCTTCTGTCTGGACCATCAGCAGCCGGTGTGTCTCGTCTGCAGAGATTCAGAAAAACACACCGACCACAGATTCACACCCATCGATGAAGCTGCACGACAACACAAGAAGGAACTTCAGGAAACTCTGGAGCCCTTAAAGGAGAAGTTAAAGGTTTTTGAAGAAGTTAAAGTGAAGTTTGATCAAACAGCAGAACACATGAAGGTCCAGGCCCGACACACAGAGAGGCAGATTAAGGAGCAGTTTAAGAAGCTTCACCAGTTTCTAGAAGAGGAAGAGGAGGCCAGGATGGCTGCACTGAGGGAGGAAGAGGAGCAGAAGAGTCAGATGATGAAGGAGAAGATGGAGGCTGTGAGCAGAGAGATAGCAGCTCTTTCAGACACAGTCAGAGCCACAGAGGACGAGCTGAGAGCTGAAGACGTCTCATTCCTGCTCAACTACAAGGCTGCAGTAGAAAGAGTCCAGCAGCGCCCCCTGCTGGAGGATCCACAGCTGCTCTCAGGAGCTCTGATAGACCAGGCCAAACATCTGGGCAACCTGACCTTCAACATCTGGAACAAGATGAAGGACATGGTCTCCTACACTCCTGTGATTCTGGACCCAAACACTGCTGGCACAAGATTCATCCTGTCTGAAGATCTGACCAGTGGGAGACGAGGAGAGAAACAGCAGCTTCCTGATAATCCAGAGAGGATTGATGGTTACTATTACTTCTCTGTCCTGGGCTCTGAGGGCTTTAACTCAGGGACTCACAGCTGGGACGTCCAGGTTGGAGACTGTGAAGTCTGGTCAGTGGGTGTGTTTGCAGAGTCTGCCCAGAGGAAGGGAGTCATACCATCGGGAATATGGAGAATAGAGTTCTTTTATGTTAAATACAGCACATTCTCCCCATCAGATCCAGACGGTGATCTCGTAGTGCAGAAGAAGCTCCAGAGGATCAGAGTGAATCTGGACTGGAACGAAGGAAAGCTGTCGTTCTCTGATCCTGATACTAATACACACATACACACCTACACACACACACTTTCACTGAGAGGATGTTTCCATTCATTCACACTGTGAATCTCCCACTGAAGGTTTTACCAGTGAAGGTCTCTGTGACTGTTGAGCAACATGGTGGTGATGATGACGATGAAAATGATGACTGGGTTTATTTAGTAACATGATCCAGATAAACTCAGTGAACTTGAGTTTATCAAGTTCACTGAGTTTATCTTGGACCGGATTTACTGCTGTGTTTACAAACATACTGATGATACTGATGTAACGTGTCCTGTTTCTTAATCACAAGACCTGTCAGTCAGGTTGTGACAGCTTCAAATGAATGTTGGTGTTGGGAGTGGCTGCCCTGTGGTTTACCATCGGATTATTGATTATATCTTTAAAGTGTCTGTGTAGTTGAACAGCAGCAAAACTTGATCCAGTAACACTTTATAATAACCATCATTTATAAATGATAAATTGATAGTTAATTAAAATTGTATTAATAGCTATCTTACTGTTAACAAACCATGGAATTATAATTAATAATGTTTACTGATTATTAGTAATGCTATAATTTGTTATTTTTAACAGTTTATTGTTGCACACATTAAACATTTTATATACTATATTATAAGAATGTGTTAATGATACAGATATTATTTGTAAACATTTAAGACATTGCTTGTAAAACATTACATACGCTTTGTTAAATGGTTAATAAATACTTTGTAAACCGTCTATAAACATTATTTAGATAGTTAATTAATACTTTGTCAATGATTAATATTTGGTTTCTGGTCCATGTAATGTTTATAGATGTTTTTACAAATGATAGATGATTTACAAACCATTTGGTAATTATTAACAAATACTTAATATAGTATATAAAATGTTATAATGTGTAACAATAAACTGTTAATAAATACTCTACTAATGTAATCAGAATAGAATTGTTATCGCCTTTTATCAGCTACTGAGTACAATATATAATTTAATTTATAAACTAATTATCTCATATTACACAAACTAATGATAAAATAACAGAAATTATAGCATTACTAATAATTAGTAAACATTATAGATTGTCATTTTATTGTTTGTTAACTGTAAAATAAGTATTAACTAAGTTTAATTAATTATCATTTTACTATTTATAAATGATGGTTATTATAAAGTGTTACCCTTGATTACTTATTGATTTGAAGTGTTAAAGAGATTTTATTTTACATTATCTGTCCATTGTTCATCATGTGTTTCTGTGCTGCTGCGTTCAGCAAATAGAAAATGAGATTAAGGTTTCAACTGGAAAATTAAAGTGTCTCATGAAGAAGAAACTGGTGACGCTTTTGTTTTTGATCTGTTCTTTAAAATGTAAGGGCTGACTACTAATAATAATAATAATAGCAGCTGCGGATATAATAGAATGATAATAGTAATAGCAGAAATAATAATAGAAATATGACTACTACTAATAATAATAGTAGCGGTGGTTATGATAGAATGATAATAGTATTAGCCATACTAATACTAATATTAATATTAATATCCCATACTATATGTGTTGTACCAAGTGAATCGACTGGAAGGGAAACACACTTTTCTTGTTGAATTCCACATGCATGTAAAGTTATATTTCCAGGTTATTTTTTAATCCTTTAACGTGGCGCTCCAATGATTAACATCTGTGGAGTATCCCTTTAATATTCATCACATTGTCACGCCTTGCTGTGTTTTTCAGTGCGCTGCCACGATTGTTATACTCTGCATCGGAGAGACACACAACCTGATCAACTACGTCTCCTTCATCAACTATCTGTCGTATGGCGTCACCATCGCAGGCCTGCTGTACCACCGCTGGAAGAAACCCAACCTGTACCGACCCATCAAGGTACTTCTTTATACCAGTGGTGGAATGTAACCAAGTACATTTACTCAAGTACTGTACTTAAGTACACATTTGAAGTACTTTACTTGAGTCTGAGAGGGAAGTATTGCACTTTTTACTTCATTACATTTATCTGACAGCTTTAGTTACTTTACAAATTAAGATTTTTGCACACAAAACATATGAAAAGTTGATATGTTAAAATATTTAAACATGTTGTTTTATGATAAATAAAACAGATTTACAGCTAAAACGATTCGTCGATTTGACAAAATTAATTGGAAACTATCTTGGCTCTCGCGACGGCGCATGACGTCACATACGTTGGATTTTCCCAGAAAGATCGGCCCGGGTTCTTCACATTAAAATCAGTCTACAGGCTGATAGAGGAAACCCAGAATGTCACAGAAGGTCTAATTTTTTAGGTTAGGTTACAACCTGTTCACACATTGGCAATAAAAATCGATTAAAAAGCGTTTATACTTGTAAAAACTTACATACAGTCCCTTTAATGCATGAGTAATAATAATCTAATGATAGAATATATAACAGTAGAACAGTCACAGTTAAATACTTCAACTACATTTTAATTATTATTCTTACATACTGTTAATGAAGGAACATTTCAATGCAGGACTTTTACTGTAACAGAGTATTTTTTACGGTGTGGTATTAGTACTTTTTTTAAAGTAAAAGATCTGAGTACTTCCTCCACCACTGCCTTTTACCTCACCAACACATGCACCTCATTAACAATATATATTTTTAAATCCATAAACTATGAATGATGGTAAACGTTTAACCACATGTTTCCTTCCAACCCGTTCTCAACTCGTCAAATACCGCCGTTCTGTCAGCGCCCCTCGGCTTCGGAAAACAACGCACGGAGACGCCCTTTAGCAAAAGTATGTGACGAACTGGGCTTTCAACTGCGGCGTTATTCGACAGTCGGAGCAAGTGACGTAGTATTAATAGCGTGAGACTCCCGGCGGGCGGGAGGGGTGGATGGGTCAAACAAACACAAGACTTTCAACCAGGAGTTTGTGTCCTGTGTGAAACTAAAAGTAATGTTGACTTATTTTGTCACGTGACTCGTCGATATTGTCAGCCCCGTGAGTCACTAGTCAGTGAAGTTAACGTCAACCACGACCGTTTCCTAACCCTACCTAAGTAGTTGTGTTGCCTAAACCTAAAACGGAAGTTTATTTTGAAAGGACACTATGCATGTAACGAGCGTATATTGACACGCCGTCACTGGTCCGTCCAGAAGTAACGAGGGGTACCCGGTGCGTTAGTCTCCGATGCCGAGGGGCACTGACCAAGCGGCGCTATTTGACGAGTTGGGAGTGAGAATGTGTTGTTTCTTCAGGTGAACCTGTTGGTTCCGGTGTGCTACCTGATGTTCTGGGCGCTGCTGCTGGGTTTCAGCCTTTACTCAGAGCCGGTGGTTTGCGGCGTCGGTTTAGTCATCATGCTCACCGGCGTACCCGTCTACTTCCTGGGTGTCCATTGGAAAGAAAAACCAAAGTGCATCTATAATTTCATTGGTGAGTTTCTAAAAGATGGTCTGATTAAAAGTTTGGACTGTTAATATATAATGTATATATAATCTATAACTCTTGTGTGACTTGTGCTTCCCTGCAGAGAGGGCGACGTACGTGGGCCAGAGGTTGTGTTTTGTGGTCTTTCCTCAGATCGACCCCATCGAGATCGACAATCCTTCAGAATGGACTGACCGGTCATCAGGCAGGAGCAATTTGTCTGCCAATTCTTAAAACTTTTTCTCTGAATATATGAAGATCTTTTTGTTTTTATTCCGTCACTGTGTATGTCCAGACACTTCTTCCTGGTTTGGGAGCTTCCTGTCTGACCTTTGACCCTCTGAGACTCTGGTTTCCCAACAGTCGAGTGGAAACGCCTGTTCTTCTGCGCGGGCTGCTTGCACTTTTTATTTTCTCCTCTTTTCTACTAAGTCGTCAAGTTTCAACAACCTAATGCCAACAGTGTCACGCTGTTGAAAAGGACTTTTATTCCCATTTTGGACCCATTTGTTCCTTTTTTTTTCTGTAACATGACAGAACTCTGACTGAGTGGCGGCTCTTTCTTCTGAATGTTGCTGCTGTTTTATCGTGCCTTAAGGCCTTTTCACACCAAGTCCCAAACAAATCCATAGTCTGAAAACAGTAAGACAACAGTTATTTCAGAGAAGATCTGCAGTTGAGTGAAACCTCAAACTACTTCAGCTACCTTCATGTATTTTTATTCTTCTTTCCTGCTGCATGACTGCTTGTAGAATCCCGTTTTTCCCCCTAATATACACATTTCTGAGGTTTCACCACTGGAAAAAGATGTTGAGACAGCATTTCAGGCGTATGTATCAGTAGAGATCGATAATGTACATGATAATACCGTCCTTATGAGAGCCAAAGTGAAAACCAGGACTTTGAGTTCTGTAACAGATGTAATTGCGCATTCACACCAAGAGCGAAGCAAACTTTTTGCAAATTCACGCCGGGCAACGCGAATGGTGCGAATGACGCGAATGACGCGAATGACACGTATTCGCGGGAGTTAAACTCGAGCGAGAAATTCGCAGGACGCTGTGTCATGACAGCCTCTCAGCGCTGAGATTGTCCTCCTGTCCTCACTGTCGTCCTGACGTTGTTGAATCAGAAAAGGAGTAAATAAATCTTGTATGTGTCTGTGGTCACCCAGAGCTACGATAGTACATCATATCTGTACAGAGACCGGACCAAACTCTGTGTAGAAACCACAGACTGTCTATGGTAGAAACAACAACGTCGCTGTCGTATTTATGCCGAGATGACTTTATGTTGAGTTTTGATGGAGCAGCTGCATAGACTGGCACTGATCCATCCAAACTCCATTAAGAAAAAAAGCAATTTAAAAGTCGTTTGCTTGTCGTCTTGTGGACAGACCTGACATGAATTCACAGTTTTTACAAATCAGCATCATTATGTAGTTATTTCGGCATCATTTTGATCTGTTTATTGAAATCAGATCACAGTACAATCTGTTTATTTTGGGTTCATACCGCAGTAGTGACGTTTTGCTTGCTAGATACAGTCAGTTCAATGGCACTGTATGTGAATATAGCTCGCCGCCGGGTGATGTTATGAACCAAGACACGACGGCGTTTGGTTTTCTGACATATCTGGGACTTCCACAACATGTACAAAGCAGCAACAGTGGTTATTTCTTCCATTCTTGATGGAGGAAAGAAAAGTTGTTGGTATCTATGGAGACAAGCTCCTCCTCCTCTATGGCGCGTCTAGCACGAATGAACACAAATGATACCGGCGGTCCAACTCGCACGAGTAAAGCAAGGCGAAAATTCGCTTTGCTCTTGGTGTGAACACAGCATAAGGAAACTTAAATCACTTTGGCGGAAATGACTAAAAGAAACCAGCATGTTGTGTTGGTCACTCCGTGTTTATAAGAGTCTTAACAACCATTGGATGGATTACCATGTAATTTAGTACAGACATTCATGTTCCCCAGAGGATGAACTGTAATAACTTCGGTGATCCTCTGACTTTTCCTTCAGTTTGTAGACTCTTGTTTAAAAGAGATCTAACGTTTATTTCATATTTCTGTTGTAGCGGCCTTTAACGAACCCACAAGCCCAACAGAGGAGCTGGTCCACACACGGCTAAGCTACATCTAAGAATTTGGAAAGATGGATAAACAGCGAGAGTGGATATCATGGATAAAGGAGAAACAAATAGTTACTCTAATATGAGAGCTGTAGTTTTTGTTTGCAGCTAAAATTGAATTGTTGTTAACTTTTGGTTTTTAATTCTAATATCCTCTGCTGTAGTAAATAGCTACTCATTTATCTCAGAATATGGACAGTAAACAGAACATGTTTCACTTTTTCAGAAACACCAGTGAAAGTTACTCTCAATGAGAGATCGCGTTGAGTTTCAGAAGCGAGTAGAACTGCGTAACAGCGTGTTGTTGGTAATTTGATACGTATTCTTTGGTTTGGTAAAGTTCTTCTCATCTATTACGAAAACAGTTCACCGAAATGTGTTTCTGAAAACATTTTATAAGAGAAATAATCCATGCAGTTGATGAATCTGTTTTTATTTTAGATCGACAATGTGAGTCACGCCGGACGCCCCTGATTTGCATAAAGTAGCCTAGATCTCAACTTTATGTAAATGAGAAGCGGTCAACGTTGCGCCCCGTCCCTTAAATCGCACCGCCACGCTACCAGAATGCATTGCACGGCTGCTTACATAGACAATGAATGGGAAGCATGGAAAGAACGGCAGCTTTGGACACGTACCAAGAGCCTGACAAAATGTATGCCAGGCGGACCCTCGTGTACTCGTGAACGAGGAAGGTATGACTTCGGCTTTAAGTCATCTGGACGAATCTAGAACATGGGCTTATGTCAGATGGCGCAAATATCATATATATATATATACATTTTAAACACACATGAACAACTTACTGTGCAGACTTTGTGCAAGACATCATTGAAAAAATTGGGTATTTCTGTGGAAATGTCAAACTTGGTGTGAAAATGCCTTTACTGGGGGAAAATGTATTTTCAAATGTTGCTTATTAACTAATTCACTCTGTTAGATTTTAATATATTTTGCGAGTTGCCTTTTGCTTTGTGTATTGTATTTGATTATTTGAGAGGCACTTTTGTCTTCCATCGTCTGTTTTCTTTGCCGTTCAGTTTGAACTCTTTTTTCCTCTCATTTGTAAAACCAGATGGCGCCGGACTCATTTTGCACAAAGCACCGTCGTATCCCTGAGACCAAGGGCAAGCTCGAGTTTATTAATCTATTGTTAACAAAGTAGTTCATTTGACCTGCTGCTGTACTCCCACATCAATCCACATCGCTCTGGTTTGTTGGTTTGATTTACTGTAGAAATGCTTACAGATCCTTGCAGCAAAGTAAGATTTTAAAATGTTGTTGTGGCAGCTTTTGTTCTGTATATTAAGCCGTGCTAATGAAATGTGTGACTGAGACAGAATCGCCCCTTTTTACAAGTATTCTCCATGTAGTTCCACTTCTTCTTGGTAGGGAATTAATCACATTGCTCAAGTTGGCTCTATAAACGGTACAAAGCCAACTTTCAATAACCCCTGACTCTGTGTGGTCACTTAGTATTTTATGTTTTTATATGGCACATAATACTTTGCAGGTGTTACCACTGATACATCTTTCTGTTTTGTTGTTGTCAGACAAATGTGCTGTTATAAAACAGTGATTTCATTACAGTTAGCCAGTCAGCATTTTTAGACTCTTGTCTAAAAAATCTAAATTTTAAACTGTTCAGTTGTTTGACACATAAAAACAGAGATATGTCAATGACAGAGTGTCTGTATTGTATTATGATGCAAAATATAATAATCAATATCAGCGTTTATGTTTGCACAAAAAAACAAGTGGATGCAGCAGAAGTATATGCAAAATTACTTTTATTACAACAAATCTGAATCTCTGGTTTAAATAGTTTAGTTTACACGTTTATGAATTAAGCAGTTGTTGATGGTGGTTTTAAATGCTAGCTGTGTCCCAGCCGATTAACTGTATACTGTATGCACTATATACACTAATCGTTATACTGTTTTGCAGTTAGTACAAAAAATCGACATACAATTTATACTAACAGGAAATTATCAGCGGTGGAAGAAGTATTCTGATCTGTTACTTAAGTAAAAGTAGTAATACCACAGTGTAGAAATACTCTGGTACAAGTAAATGTCCTGCATTTTTACTTAAGTAAATGTACAATAGTATTAGCATCAAAATAAAAAGTAAACGTTCTCATTATGCAGAATAATATATATTATATTATTATATTATAATTATTGATGCATTAATGTGTTTATCAATTTAATGTTGCAGCTGGTAAAGGTGGAGCTACTTTTAATTACTTTATATACTGCTGAGTAGTTTAACCTATAATAATATATCATAATTTATTTGTTGATTTATATTTTGATTTAAAAATCTGAATCTGTAAAGTAACTAAAATGATCAAATAAATGTCGTGGAGTAGAAGAATAAAGTAGCATAAAATGGAAATCAAATAAAGTACAAGTACCTCAAAATTGTGCTCAAGTACAGGACTTGAGTAAATGTACTTAATTACATTCCACCACTGGAAATTGTGCACCATCAGACGACTGAAATGCCAATTAAACTTCACAGAGAAAGAAATGTCTTTCCTAAAGATTTTGACTTTTTTGTTTGTTTTTCAAAGATCTTTCTGGAGATTTTTCAACTCTTGATTTATTTATTTTTGCAGCTGCGAACCATGCCTCCATTTCCTTTGTGCATTGCATTGTGGGAAAATATCGAACAGTATATCAACAGCCATATAACAACTTGCTTTTTTAAGTACACTTAATAGGTAATTTTTCCAGAACGTACTACTTACTCAAAATGTGCTTTGAGTTATTATGAAGTATGGGATTGGGACACAGCTTCATTTATTCATGCACAAGGTTTTAGCTGTTTATATATCACTGTACATTCTTCTGCTTTATTTCACTTGCTTCTGCTTGAATGTAGAGACCAGCTGACTGGGAGTATTTCTGTATTTTAATATTTTGTTTAAGTATTTAAGTTACAGTAGATGATCCCCCCCAATCTGAGGATCTCCCTCCAACAGCTGCCCTTTACACATGTACTTTTTAAAGCATTGGATTTTAACAAAGAAATAAGTTTGAAGTATTTACAGAACTCAAAAATTTACCAAAAGGAAGTTTATTCAAGTGTGCTATTATACTTCTTTTAAACTTGTAATAAGAGAGTATACTTTCAGTATACTTTGTATGTACTTATCAGAGAAATACTTAACAAAAGTATACTTAAGTATACTTGGCTCATACTGACAAGTATACAGAAAAGTTTAAGTATACTTGGTTTATACTTGTACTTAATCTTTTGATCAAGATATACTTAAGAAAAGTATAAGTTAGTATACTTGTAGTATAAAAACTATTCAACTAGTAGTTTACTGAATATCCATAAAAGTGCACTTTCATAAACTATAAAGTGGGTTACAAGTATATACAAGTATACTTGCAGTATAAAAACTATTAAACTAGTAGTTTACTGAGAGTATACTTTAAAGTGCACTTTCGTAAACTAAAAAGTGGGCTACCAGTATAAAACTAGTAAACTATCAGTACAATACTTGCACTTAAAGTATACTTTTATAAATTAAAAAGTGGGCCTATTTAGTCCCAAAAAGTATCGAAGAAGTACACTTACAAGTATAAAACTAGTAAACTATCTGTATACTTATAGTATAGTTTCAGTACAAAATAAGACTTAAATGTTAACTAGTTGTGTACTCAAAGTTTACTATTCTTACACTTAAAGTATACTTAAAAGTATACTTTTATAATCTAAAAAGTGGTCCTATTTAGTCCCAAGAAGTATCGAAGAAGTACACTTACAAGTATTACTAGACATTGATATTAGTATACTTACTGCATAAAGGATACTTGGGAAATACATACTTGAACTTTGCTTAAGTATACTTCATGAAGTAAACTTGAAGTATACAACTTTTTCGTGAGGGTTTACATGAATAATTGTACTCTGTCCCAGATGTCAGACCAGAGCTAACCTTATGTTAAAACCGAGTGTTGATGGAGCAGCTAGAATGTTATCATAACGTAGCCCTGATTGATCCCTTCTGCCAAACTCCATTCAGAAAAGTCACATTTTAAAGGTTGCTTGCTTGTTAGTAACCTGCCAGAGCATAAATTTAATCTTTCTATGAATATTTATCGCTCTGTTGTTATTTCGGCATACTTTTAATCTGTTAATTGCAATTAAATTTCAATCAAATCTTGGATGAGATGCGAAATATCTTGAAGATTATACAGCCTTTGACCGAGTATGTATAGTAAGCAAAGCTCACAGATTGGCTGCCACAGTTTTCCTTAATGAGCAATTCTTCTGTCCAGTAATTATTTTTTTAGGATGTCTGCTTTCTCAAAGAGTGGAAACCTTATTTTGTAACACAGGTTTTTAATCGTCTTACGTAGACTCTGTCTTCATAGACTAGAGGGGGATTCATTCTGTTGGTAAATAACATGTAAACAAAAAAAAGCTGAAATCCAGGAGAACCACGGCTCAGGATGTGTAGCAGCTGTTGTCTTCACATACAGACACTTTTACACTGTAAATTATTTGTAAAGCATCCAGCTTTTACAACGGGATCATTACACGGAGTGTTAACTTGGATGTATTTTAGAGCACTTTTTTGTAAAAATGAGTAAAATAACTATAGTGGCACAATAAATCGAGAATGAATTGGAACAGGACTCATGCTGTTTGTGTGCTGATGGATCAAAGTACTCCAGATATTCAAGAAATTTAACTACAATGACTTTTCTGTTGTTCTATATATCAGTGGTGGAAGTAGATTTACTCAAGTACTGTACTTGAGTATAAATTTGAGGTACTTGACTTGAGTCTTTTATTATCATGCTAATTTATAGTTCTACTCCACTACACAGCTTTAGTTACTTTACAAACGAACTTTGCACACAAAACACACAAAGAGCTTATAAAATATGATATTTTGTTATAAATAATACAGTTTATACAAGTGCAGCTGAAACAATCAGTTGATTGACAGAAAAATAATTGGCAACTTTCATCGAGTAATTTTTCATGTAAAAACATTTCATGATTTCTGCTTTTCCTTTTAATAATGTTAATGTATCAGTAATAATGTTATAATTTATTAGTAATAATGTTGAGTTTTGGACTAAACAAACATAGTGAAGGTGTCACTTTGGGTTCTGGGTCATTGTGACGCCATTTCTCACTATTTTCACTGTTTTTTCAAACCAAACAATCAGTCGATTAATGGAGCGTGAATGTGATTGACAGCTAAAAATACAATATCACTATATATTTCACATGCTTTGCAGTTATGTTCACGTACCTGTCCAAAAGAAAATGTATAAAGAAAATAATACAGAAATTAATAGGTTTGGGGAAATAAATAAGGGGTGAAATGCAAAGGGAAAATAAATAAATAAATTTGAAAATACATAAATAAATAGATACATTTTAAAAAACATATAAAATCAATAGAATAAAAATAAATTAAAAAGTGCAAATATAAGTAAAAGTGCAAAAATTAATTAATTAATTAAAAATAAGTGCAAAAATAATGAATAAAAAAAAATAAAGGAACATTTTCATTGCAGTACTTTTACTGTAACTGAGTATTTTCAGTGTGGTAAAAATAAATAAATAAATACATTTTAAAATACATATAAAATCAATAGAATCAAAATAAATTAAAAAGTACAAATATAAATAAAAGTGCAAAAATAAATAAAGAAATTAAAAATAAGTGCAAAAATAAATGAATAAATTAAAAAAAAAAATAAAGGAACATTTTCAATGCAGTACTTTTACTGTAGCAGAGTATTTTCACCGTGTGGTATTAGTACTATTAATTCAGGATCTGAATACTTCCTCCACCACTTCTATATAATCGTTGTTCTATTAATGCTGATCTATATTTCAGTGATCTATTATGTCATGATGACGTAGAAGTCCAAACAGGAAGTGTAAACAGCACGCTTCATTTTCTCCCCACATGACCACCTCACGTTACAGCTGCTGTCGTCAGTATTAGACAACATAAATGCCGGTGAGTGTATTTCATGCAAAGCTATACAATATACGAATAAACATGTGTACAAACAGAAGCGTCAGTGCCACATTAAAGCCTATTTTAGCTGATTATTGTGTAGAAACAGCCTGGTGTTGATGGAGCAGCTAGACTGTTAGCAATAGCATCGATCCGTCCCACCAGACTCCATTCAGAAAAGTCGCATTTTAAAGGTTTCTTGCTTGTCGGTTTGCCTACAGACCACACAGAGCATTAATGTAATATTTTTACAAATCCTTATCGCTCTGTTGTTATTTCGGCATACTTTTAAATTAAAATTTCCGTACAGTATTAATGTGTTTTTGTCTGTTTCCGCTGGAGAAAGCAGATTAATTCGCCGATTTGTAGAAGTAACGTTAGCTATGGAGGGTGGTAGTAAAAGTTAATATAATGTCTTATATGTGTGGCATTGTGTGATAATTGTTAGCCGAATTAAAGATTAGATTACTCAATTGAGGTTTTAAGATTAGGGTCTTCAATTGTTGCCTGTTAAATGTGCACTTTGGCTGGAACCGAAACTGCATAAAATCGACTGTTTTTTGAACGGAGTCTGGCGTGATGTGTCTGGTGCGAGAAAAATCGAGGCTTTTTGCAGTAAAACGAACCAAGAATAGTTGATAATATATAAGCCAGTGTTTTACAGATGGGTGTTGGAGTGACTGTTGTCTCCTCTGTGTTGTTAACAGGACGACTGAGCCACCATGAGCAGGCTGAGCTTCAGAAACATCACCGCCCTGGCACCGATGGTCCGGGTGGGCACTCTGCCCATGAGGCTGCTGGCTCTGGAATACGGAGCTGATGTGGTTTACTGTGAGGTGAGCATCCAGGCTACAGACCTTAATACATCCAGGCTATAGACCTTAATACATCCAGGCTACAGACCTTAATACATCCAGGCTACAGACCTTAATACATCCAGGCTATAGACCTTAATACATCCAGGCTATAGACCTTAATACATCCAGGCTATAGACCTTAATACATCCAGGCTACAGACCTTAATACATCCAGGCTACAGACCTTAATACATCCAGGCTATAGACCTTAATACATCCAGGCTACAGACCTTAATACATCCAGGCTGTAGACCTTAATACATCCAGGCTATAGACCTTAATACATCCAGGCTACAGACCTTAATACAGCCAGGCTATAGACCTTAATACAGCCAGGCTATAGACCTTAATACATCCAGGCTATAGACCTTAATACATCCAGGCTATAGACCTTAATACATCCAGGCTGTAGACCTTAATACATCCAGGCTATAGACCTTAATACATCCAGGCTGTAGACCTTAATACATCCAGGCTATAGACCTTAATACATCCAGGCTACAGACCTTAATACATCCAGGCTATAGACCTTAATACATCCAGGCTACAGACCTTAATACATCCAGGCTGTAGACCTTAATACATCCAGGCTATAGACCTTAATACATCCAGGCTACAGACCTTAATACAGCCAGGCTATAGACCTTAATACATCCAGGCTATAGACCTTAATACATCCAGGCTGTAGACCTTAATACATCCAGGCTACAGACCTTAATACATCCACGCTATAGACCTTAATACATCCAGGCTACAGACCTTAATACATCCAGGCTATAGACCTTAATACATCCAGGCTATAGACCTTAATACATCCAGGCTATAGACCTTAATACATCCAGGCTATAGACCTTAATACATCCAGGCTACAGACCTTAATACATCCAGGCTACAGACCTTAATACATCCAGGCTACAGACCTTAATACAGCCAGGCTATAGACCTTAATACATCCAGGCTATAGACCTTAATACAGCCAGGCTATAGACCTTAATACATCCAGGCTATAGACCTTAATACATACAGGCTATAGACCTTAATACATCCAGGCTGTAGACCTTAATACAGCCAGGCTATAGACCTTAATACAGCCAGGCTATAGACCTTAATACATCCAGGCTATAGACCTTAATACATCCAGGCTACAGACCTTAATACATCCAGGCTATAGACCTTAATACATCCAGGCTATAGACCTTAATACATCCAGGCTATAGACCTTAATACATCCAGGCTGTAGACCTTAATACATCCAGGCTACAGACCTTAATACATCCAGGCTATAGACCTTAATACATCCAGGCTGTAGACCTTAATACATCCAGGCTACAGACCTTAATACATCCAGGCTATAGACCTTAATACATCCAGGCTATAGACCTTAATACATCCAGGCTATAGACCTTAATACATACAGGCTATAGACCTTAATACATCCAGGCTATAGACCTTAATACATCCAGGCTACAGACCTTAATACATCCAGGCTACAGACCTTAATACATCCAGAGTATAGACCTTAATACATCCAGAGTATAGACCTTAATACATCCAGGCTACAGACAGGGACATGCATCTGATACCCTGTGGAAGCCCATTTTCACCAGAGCATTAACAAAAACAAAAAAAGATCCTGTAGCTAAGTCATTATTTTGAGATACTAAATCATTATTTTGAGATATTAAGTCATTATTTTAAGCTATTAAATCATTATTTTGAGGTATTAAGTCATTATTTTGAGCTATTAAATCATTATTTTGAGGTATTAAATCATTATTTTGAGATACTAAGTCATTATTTTGAGATATGAAATCATTATTTTGAGATATTAAATCATTATTTTGAGATATTAAATCATTATTTTGAGATATGAAATCATTATTTTGAGATATTAAATCATTATTTTGAGATATTAAGTCATTATTTGGAGATATTAAATCATTAATTTGAGATATTAAATCATTATTTTGAGATATGAAGTCATTGTTATTATATATCACAAGGAATATTTTTTTCTTTTTCTGGCAGAAATGGGCTTCCATAGATATCAGTGTTTATACGAGTGTTAAATTGTTGTTAACTGTGTTCTGTCTGTTTCAGGAGTTGATCGACATCAAAATGGCCCAGTGTCATCGGGTGGTGAACGGTGAGAGTCTGTTAGTTTACACCTGATGATCCAGACCGACGGACACAACAACACACTTTAAATTTAAACACTGGCAGCGGTGGAAGAAGTACTCACATCTTCTACTTCAGTAAAAGGAGCGACAACCGACAAAAATCTAAATTTTATTCAACTTTATTTATATAGCACCTTTCATACAAACATGCAGCCAAAAGTGCTTCACATAAAAAAACAACAAATAAAAGACTAAAATAAAATGTTAAAAATCAATAAATAAAATAAAATAAGCATCAGGGATGAAAATAATAATATAAAAACCACTGACTCAAGCTTAATAACTAAGGCTATAACATTACTCCAAATTGAGAGCCAGATTAAAAAGATAGGTCTTTAATTGCATGTTTTTTTTCTTATATATTTTCTAGTAGCATTGTTGGAGGGAGCCTGAGAACGACTGCTCCTATGTGGTTGTTGTGCATTCAGTATTATGACAAATGAAGACTTAAAACTTGAAACATGTTTGTGTTGTGTTGTGTGTTTGCCAGAGGTGCTGGAGACGGTGGATTTTGTCGCCCCAGATGATCGAGTGATGTTCAGGACCTGTGAGAGGGAGAAGGACAGAGTTGTCTTCCAGATGGTGAGACAGAGAACACAAATATTCGCTGTCAGTTTGCTGTAGCGTCTCAATCAGAGGCGTGAGTTTTCTCTTCTTGTTTTTCAGGGAACTGCTGACCCGGACAGAGCGCTGACCGTGGCCCGGCTTGTGTGAGTTCACAGCTACGTCTCTGAACCTTTAAACTGTGTTTTAATTCACAGTTAAAGCTTCAAACGTTGTGCTTGTCTGGCAGACAATCAGTATGTATGTATTCTAATAATACATAGATACATACATTTGCATAAAGCAGAATATTTGTCCACTCCCATGTTGATAAGAGTATTAAATACTTGACAAATCTCCCTTTAAGGTGCATTTTGAACAGATAAAAAATATGTAATTTATTCACGATTAAATATTTTAATCGATTGACAGCCCTATTTGAAATAAATTTACTAAATGAGCCATTTTGTATCCCATGATGCATTGTTGCAGCTGTGCAGTTAAAGACTAGTTAATGTGTTTGTCCTGCAGGGAGAAGGACGTGGCTGCTGTCGATGTGAATATGGGCTGTCCAAAAGAATACTCCACTAAGGTGAGTTTCCTGTCACTACCTAACCTGCTGCTGCTCTGACCTCTGACCTTTGACCTCTGGCTGACCTATGACATCTTGCAGGGCGGGATGGGAGCTGCTCTACTGTCAGATCCCGATAAGATCGAGGCGGTGAGTACTTCAGCTAGATGATGCATCTCTGATGAACAATAGGACCCTATTTAAACGAAGTCAGGTGCGCCTGCGCATTGCTATTTAAAAGGCAGATTGGAGAAGCGAGCGGTGAAACGGATCTGCTCGTGCACAAAGTGAAAGTTCACATTTCCTGGCTGCCGTTTAAGAGCGGCACACCCACAAATGTCTCAGAAACGCTGAGGAAAACATGAAACACGTCCGTTTCCTTCTGCTGCCGTGCATCATTAAAAGAGTTACACACTTATTTGCGAGTTATTTGTAGAGTTCCTTCGTCCCTTGACCTGCTCAGAAACTGCCGTTATGTGTTAAATTGACTAAATACAGACAGAAAGTTAGCAGAGTAACTTCTTCTTTTATCTGTAGATCCTCAGGAAGCTCGTCACAGGAGTCTCCATACCGGTCACCTGTAAAATCCGAATCCTGCCTTCGGTAAGATGTGAAAAAGTCATCATCAGTTTATAATTGTTTCCTGTTTTCATTTTTCTTCAGATCAGATTTCATTCATAATGAATTTCTTTTATCGTACAATATTCTTATTTATTGTTGTCTCATGATGTTTTTACTGCTGTTACTAGATTATACAAGTTTGTCATCATATATTCACACCACCGTTGAAAAGTTAGTAATCAGCTGTTATATTGATGTTTCTCTTCGTTCCTTCAATAATACCTATTCTAACAGAGATAAAAACAGCCCTGTAGCTCAGAGCGATCGACGTCTCTTTGTCTGGTTGAACCATCGTACAGCGTTTTGTTCTCCGTGTACTAAACTAAATAACATCTATTAGTAAAGAGGACTTTCAGACATATAGAGGAGTCCTCTCACACATCTGACTCTAATCCAGCTTTGTGGCAGCAGATTATGAACATTTCAACGTCGGTGTACAGTACGTCTCACTTTATGTTCTCCATATCGTGGGTTATGTTATATTTCATATTGTAACATGTTCTTCACTGGTTCAAGTTGGAGGAGACGATCAGTCTGGTCCGGAGAATCGAGAAGACGGGCGTCGCTGCTGTCGCTGTTCACGGCAGGTAAACTGGTTAGAGACAATATGAAATATTATTTTAAATTATATATTACAGTGTGTCAATATTTGATATTTTCTCATATCCGCATTTGACATGTTTTGAATATTAGTTTCATATCTCTGCTGCTTTTTGTGCATCTTCATTTATTATATTAGTTATAATTAGGGCTGTCAATCGATTAAAATAGTTAATCGCAATTAATCGCACATTTTTTTTATCAGTTCAAAATGTACCTTAAAGGGAGATTTGTCAAGTATTTAACACTCTTATCAACATGGGAGTGGACAAATATGCTGCTTTATGCAAATGCATGTATATATTTATTATTGTAAATCAATTAACAACACAAAACAAATACAGATATTGTCCAGAAACCCTCACAGGTACTGCATTTAGCATAAAAAATATGCTCAAATCATAACATGGCAAACTGCAGCCCAACATGCAACAACAGCTGTCAGTGTGCCAGTGTGCTGACTTGACTATGACTTGCCCCAAACTGCATGTGATTATCATAAAGTGGGCATGTCTGTAAAGGGGAGACTCGTGGGTACCCATAGAACCCATTTTGGTTCACATATCTAGAGGTCAGAGGTCAAGGGACCCCTTTGAAAATGGACATGACAGTTTTTCCTAGCCAAAATTGAGTATAAGTTTGAAGCGTTATTTAGCCTCCTTTGCAACAATTTTGTTTTATTTTTTATGACATGGTTGGTACCAATAGATTCTTTAGGTTTTCTAGTTTCATATGATACCAGTATCTTCACTCTGGCTTTACAACTGAGGACGCTACAACCTAAAAATCGCAAGTTGCGTTAATAAGTTAAAGAAATTAGTGGAGTTAAAACAAATTCATGTAAACGCATTATCGCGTTAACTTTGACAGCCCTAGTTATAATTCACAATTTTTTCTGCCTGATGCATTTAAAGTGCAGATGCATCTTGTTCCTGATTGGTCGAGTGCTGCCTGCTTCATTCATGTAGTTCGATGTATTTACTTGCAACACTTCTGTGTTTCTCTGCTGGTTGACGTGTTGTTCAGGTTGAAGGAGGAGCGTCCTCGCCACCCGCTCCACTGCGACTACATCCAGGCCGTCGCTCGGGCTGTTTCCATCCCCGTCATCGCCAAGTAAACCTCAACTCCTCCTTGTTCTAACAGATGAAGAAATGGTCTCCGTTTATTAGAAAGTGCAATGCAATCAAATTGATTTGAGAATAGTTTGGTACAGATAATCCATCATAATCCATGTGTCAGTAAAATGTTCTTTATCAGTGTTTTCCTATAATCTATCTGATGTTTCTGGATTGATATTACTGCTGCATTAACGTGTATGTTGCATTTTAACTCCTTTAAATCCTATTGGCTAGTTTAATCTACAGCAATGCATCATGGTCTATCAGATCATCATCATATTTCCTGTGAGAACCACGAATCTCTAAAAACAGCCTGTTTCCAGCTTTGTAACGATGCATTTCCAGCTGATCCAAAGAGTTTGTTTAGCTTCAGGAGGACGAGGAGGATTTTCACTTCATCCTTCAGTTTATCATAAACATTCAACATCAACACACCTGGAGACATACCTGCTTTTACCTGGACAGGAAGGAACTAAAGCTGTCAGATAAATGTAGTGGAGTAAAAAATGTCTTGAATTTGTACCTAAGTAGAGTACTTGAGTAAATGTACTTAGTTACATTCCACCACTGGTTATTTGTATGGAGGACAGAACCTGCCAAAATCAAAATTAAATAATTAAATGGCTTGATAAATAAATAAAAATGTCATTAAATGTAGCAAAAATTATATTAAATATAAATGTAGCCAATAATTAATTAATAAAATGTGACATAAATTGATATTTCTATTTGAATTTGCTTCTTTATATATTTTTCTTTGTATTGTTCAGAAAGGCATAAAGAAATGCATTTATAAATGGTTACATTTATTTTTAATATTATTTTTGCTACATTTAATGACATATTTATTTATTTATTGAGTCATTTATTTATCATTTATTTTTGATGTTGGCAGGTTCCATCCTCAATACATTTGTGCTAGATTACTAGACTTAAGCAGGTTTCAGGTCTGAGCAAGTAGATTTTCATGGCTCACTGAATTAAACTTAAACCAAAGGCGGATAGAAAATCTTGTTTGTTAATGAATCATTAAACCCGGTCGGCGTCCCGTCTCTCTCTCTGTCCTGCAGCGGAGGTTCTCTGGATCTGGTGAAGATCAACGCCGACATCGAGGACTTCAGGAAGGCGACGGGCGCCTCGTCGGTCATGTTGGCTCGTGCCGCCATGTGGAACGCATCAGTGTTCAGCAACCAGGGACCACTTCCTCTGGAGAGGGTCATGGAGGACTACCTCAAATATGTGAGTTTATGCATGAACATAGACCCATAATTAATTTATTAGAGGGCTTATTTATTACCGTGCAATGACAGATTCTTCAGCTGGAGTGTGTGGATAATAGATAAACACTTCTGTTGTTTTTTAGTTCCCAGTTGAAACTTCTGACTTCTCTTCTACGTCTTCCACTTCTCTGAAAAACCGGTGGAGAAACTGGGATGCAGACTTACTGGTTGTCTCGTGTTTTACAGGCGATCCGGTACAACAACCACGCCTTCAACACAAAGTACTGTCTGTGTCAGATGCTGAGAGACAAGGTGGAGTCTCCTCTGGGGAAGCAGCTGCAGGCGGCTCAGAACAACGCCGAGATCAGGTACACGACTGGTTTATTTAATGACTCCTGTTCGTTATAAACCAGAGGTGGGGTGCTGGTGTCTGATGTCAGGTATCAGTGACGTGGTGTGAACGTGGTGTTGTGTTGCAGCGAGGCGTACGGGCTGCAGGAGCTTTACCAGCAGACCCAGGAACAGCTGAAGGCCAAGAGGGACGCCCTGCAGAGCAGCAGCCAGCCGGACCGACTCGTGATGGACGGAGACGTCACCACCATGGCTGTCAAGTTTGAGCGGTCAGTCATCGTGCTCAACATGCTCCTTGATATATATGTATGGTGTGTGTGGTCTGTAAAATGATTGCCATGCAGATGATGAGCTTTATGAGTGTATTCAGCAGCTACATTGACAAAGGATTTTAAAAAAAACATGCGTCGTTCATACGACTAGTCGCGGCAGCTCTCGACGTCACCCAGTGAATATTAGTGAAGGCTGTTTTTCATGTGTTAATCTGACTTGTGTTTGTGGTTTTAGGAGAGAGTATCCACCTCACATCACTCCAAAGATGTTCCTGCTGGAGTGGACCCGCAAGGAGAAGCTGGAGCAGCCGCTGTATGAGATGGTGAGAAACAGAGGGGCGTCACCACAGGTCATTTTATACAGTGAGGTTTCAAAACATTGTCTCACTACAGTGAAATGGCTCCTATGGGGACTAACATCATCGCACATGAATACAGTTGGGCTCATTTGATCCACAAGAGTCTCAACTTTACAGTGATACCCAATTTATGTAATTCAAGACTGTTTAAGGACCCCAGTATGCAGAAATATTCAAACACACCATTTTAGAAGTGTTGAAGTCTAAGGAAGCAGCGTGTGTTGTGTTTTCAGGCGCAGCGCTCTCAGGATCGAGCCTTTCAATCGACCGTGACCATAGCAGAGAAGAAATACAGATCTTCACTGTGGTCAGCACACACACAAACTCTCACTCTCACTCACACACAGCAAAATATTACTGCAGTTTTATTGACACCAGGCACAGAGGACTCTCATGATAAATTGTCTCGTTGTTTTCAGGGAGAAGTCGAAGAAATTTGCCGAACAAGCGGCCGCCGTCGTCTGTCTGCGAGTCCTGGAAATACCGGAGGGTCGCATCGGTGAGGAAGACTCCGGCCTGGTCTGCAAGAGGAAGAGGGAGGGAAAGCTGAACGGCACCACAGAGGAAGAGGGGAGCAATAAACGACACGTGGCCGATATCCTACAGGAAACGGACAACTCCAAGAGCGCTACTGTGGCCAACGGTGACCATCACAAAGCAGAACAACCGTAGACGTCATGAAAGTCATAAACTTTTAGTTTAAACTGAAAGACAGGAAGCTTCTCTAACCGTTGACAGACGTTTGCGTGAACCGGAAGAACAAATGAAGGGAGTTTCTTTTTTTGTTTCTCTGCACCAAAAGCTTCTCAGTTCATTTTAGTTTCCTGTCTGTACATTTTTTAATAATCCTCGGAATTAAGTTTTACGATTATTTGCTCTCAAACACAAACAGCAGCTACGACGTCGTATTCGGGCCATTTTAGGTCATACAAAGGTAACAAATTACAGAGCCGGAGGAAGGGTTTAGTAGTATAGTCTGAGAAAAAACTTGAATGTTCTCTGATGTTACAGTCACAAATTTACAAGAAAAACACTTTAACCACTGCGGTAACGTGAGCCGCTGAGTGCAAAATCTGTTAATTATATTAGTATTTATTTATGTTGATAAAAGAATACAGAAAGAACATGAAATAAAACACGTTTATGTATTTTTTTCGACCTTCTTCTCGCTCAGGGTCTGTCCTTACCATAATAACACTACTTTAGGCCCAACAAAACTCAGACGGCGGTTGGCGATACCACGGTTTTGCACTCGCCAGCTCACGTTATCGCATTATTTAACGGGGAGATGAGGTTGATCCAACCTTGAACAGAGAAGCGATGTGGTTCTTAGAAAAAAAGAAAAAAAAAAATGTTTTCTGAGTTTTATTCTCGTAAATTTGTGACTTTAATCTCAGAGAATATTAGAGTTTTGTTTTCCTCGTAAATTTACGACTTTAATCCGTCATACAACGACGTATCAGGGCCATTGTATGTAACAAAAATAACAATTACGGAGAATTACGAGAAAAAACACACAAATTTGCGAGATTATAAAGTCATAGGTTTATGAGAAAAAAAATCGGAAAAATACTGGACTGCAAACTGGTAATAAAAAATAGTTTTACGTACAATGGCCCCTTATTCGCTGTCGTAGGCTGAACTCAACTTTTAATTTTTTTTTTCATCAAAACTGTTATCACAAACTGGGATCTGTCCAGCACAAAATACAGTCTTCCTCTGGGTCGTTATTCACCCCTCCTGATTTTCCATATCTGTATTATTTGAATTTAAACCATGTTTTTAATTTATGTTCAGAAGTAAACATACAGCCAGTAGGGGGCAGTAACGAACCTTCATATTAAGGTTTTATCATTTCAGATATTTCAGAAAAACACATTAATTTGAACCTTGGTGCCTTACAGAAGAACTTTTTAAATCCTGATTTTTGGACGGACCTTAAACTCCTCATTTGTCTCCTAATTTCATCCGTTAGTCTCTGTTGAAGACGACTGATGCTGGATTAAGTACTTAATACGGTGCCACATGTTTCTGTTTGTACTGGTATCCACATCTGGTTCTCATTTATACCTTTTCACCTGATAAATCCTCCGAATGCTGCAGACACTGTTGGTTTCATCTTCATGTTGAAGGAACAGTCTGTGTTATTTATTATTTTCTGGTCGTGTCGTTGCAGCCTGATGGTGAAGTTGATGTCTCAACTCAAACTATTAAAAACACATGAAAGAGCCCAACTGCTTGCCTTCATTATGATGAACAAGACAAGTGATAAAATGATCAAATAAAAACCTTCAGGCCTTTAATTTAAATGCAGCCTTTGGTCTTATGAAGTGGTGGAATGTAACTAAGTACATTTACTCAAGTACTGTACTCAAGTACAAATTTGAGCTACTTTTCATGCTACTTTATACTTCTACTCCACTACATTTTCAAGTTACTATTATTTATTTGACAGCTTTAGTTACTTTACAAATTAAGAGTTTTACAAACAAAACATATAAAGGGTTAATAAAACATATTTTTTTTATAAATTAAACTACCCAACAGATTATACAAGTACAGCTGAAACAATTAGTCCATTAATCAATTATTGGATTGACAGACCGAAAAATTAATGAAAGTATTTTGATAATCGTTTCAGTCATTTGTCATGTAAAACAAATTGATAATTCCAGATTTGATAATGTTAATAATGTTAATTTATTAGTAATAATGTTCAGGTTTGGACTGTTGGTTGGACCAAACAAACATGGTGAAGGTGTCTCTTTGGGCTCTGGGTCACTGTGACACCATTTCTCACTATTTTCACTATTTTTACAAACCAAACAATCAATCGATTAATGGAGAAAATAATCAGTTGATTAATCCATAATGAAAATAATCAGCTGATTAATCCATAGTGGAAAATAATCATGATTAATAGTTCAAAATAAGCTCCAGATCAACCAAGAAACAACAGTAAAATCCTGCTTTTACATTAATAATCTAATGATAGGATAAATATTAGTACAACAGTCACAGTTTTAATACTTTAACTACATTTCACTGGTTATACTGACATACTTTTATTGCAGGAACACTTTCAATACAAGACTTTTAATTGTTAATAGAGTATTTTTACACTGTGGTTTTAGTAGCTTTACTTGTAGTGTACTGTAATATTTTCACAGTGTCGTAATAGTACTTTTACTGTAGAATACTTCCTCCAACACTGTTTGTTTGTTTTGTTTGTTTGTATAATTAAAAAGTCCTGAATTGAACTTGAGAGATATTTCCGCCCAGCTACTGACGTCATCACCGGGCTGGCTAATGATGCCTTCAAGGGTACTGGGAAATATGTCATTAACGATTTAATTGAGCGTCTGCAGGAAACAACAAAGCAAAAATATAAACCATACTTTCATTGCAGCTCACTAAATCTCAAATAAACTGCAATTAAAAGTTATTGCACCCTGTGGAGAGCTTAAAAATTCGACTAAATGTATTATTTAGTGAATATTGTTGTCCAAACAAACGACAAGATATCAGATAAACTTCCCAGGAAACAGTGTCACGGCGGCAAAAGGAAATACAAAAACAGATGCATAGGAAAGATGTGAGAAGTAACATAATAAAACTAAAATATCATAAATACATTATGAACATCTATCACATACTGTATATACCGAGCCTCGAGAGTGCCACCAGAATAATTATACTTTATTTTAAAATAAAAAAACCCAATAATTCAGTCTGTCTTTAGATGATGAATACATAATTGAATTATAAAATAAAGTTTGTGATCACTGTAATTTTAATTTATATGATTTAAGTTAAGATGGTTTAAATGTAATCTCTTTAAAGTGATTTAATAGCAAAGTCAATGACAATTCTGACTTTTTTTTAAACTGATTATATTATTATTATATTATATTATTGTATCATATAAATACAAACTTAAATATTTTATTTACATTAGCTCTTTTAAATCTATTAATCTCTGAATTGAAAGTGTATAATTATTCTAGTGGCACACACCAGGCTCCATATATATACAGCAAGAGCTACTAAAAAATAGAGGTACTGTATAAAGTCCAAAAATCGCAATATATCGTCTTGCTTACTGTATCACAATATATTGCAATATATTGAATCGTAAACCCTGTATCATGATACTTATCATATCGCTAGATTCTTGCCAATACACAGCCCTAATAACAATAATAATAATAAGAAGAAGAATATATCTGAGTTTCTCAGAATTCTAACTTTATAGTCGAGAATTTTCATTTTTATAGAAAATGCCTATGCTAGTAGTGAAAATGCAAATTGCATTATTGTATTTTAATTTAAAATTTGACCCAATGAATGCATATGTAAGTGGGAAATGCTATTGTGAGATTACATTTTCATTTTTATTTACTCCACTAAATAGGGATGCACCGATACCGATAATGGATCGGATATCAGGCGATACTAACTCAAATAGCTGGATCGGATATCGGTGACAATGGAGCCGATCTATTCAATTCAATTCTATGTTTATATACTATATACAGTATATTATACATTATTTACTGGAATTTTAATTCCTGTTTAAGATTTGACCAATTTGTTGCTGCATTAAAAAGGTTTACACATGAATTGTTTAAGAGAAAAAAGTTTTAATATTATGACAATAAAGTCATAGTATTATAAAGTAGTAATTTTACGTGTTATTTTAGAGGGGAAATGGAGCAGCGTGCCGTCTGTGTGAAAATGAGAAACGTGGAGCATCTTGTGAAGTTATACTTTAGTTTAGGTTTCACAGATAACCAAATACTTCATCTTTTGGCCCATCAGCACCACATTATCATCAGTATCAGGACCTTGAAAAAATTGTGCCATAAACTGCGTTTATTCCGAAGAAAGAACCACATGGACCTGATGGGCAAACTGCCTCTTTTGTGGAGGAGGAAATTACTTTTTTTCTCTTAAAGTTATGACTTTATTCTCGTAATATTTAGACTTTATTCACGTAATATTAAAGCTTTTTTCTTGTAAAGTTATGACTTTTTTCTAGTAATATTATGACTTTTTTTCCTCATAAAGTTATGACTTTATTCTCGTAATATTTCAACTTTATTCTTGTAATATTATGACTTTTTTCTTGTAAAGTTATGACTTTTTTCTAGTAATATTATGACTTTTTTTCTCGTAAAAATTATGACTTTTTCCTTGTAAAGTTATGACTTTATTTTCGAAATATTACGACTTTTTTTCTCATAAAGTTATGAGTTTATTCTTGTAATATTACGACTTTTTTTCTCGTAAAGTTATGACTTTTTTCTCGTAAAGTTATGACTTTATTCTGGTAACATTACAACTTTTTTTCTCGTAAAGTTATGACTTTATTCTGGTAATATTACGACTCTTTTTCTCGTAAAGTTATGACTTTATTCTGGTAATATTACAACTTTTCTTCTCGTAAAGTTATGACTTTATTCTGGTAATATTACAACTTTTCTTCTCATAAAGTTATGACTTTATTCTCGTAATATTACGACTCTTTTTCTTGAAATAGTATGACTTTATTCTCATTAAATTACGACTTTTTTCTCGTAAATCTATGACTTTATTATCGTCAAAATTTCAACTTTATTCTCGTAATATTACGACTTTTTTCCTCGTAAAGTTAAGACTTTATTCTCGTAATATAACAACTTTTTTTCTTGTTAAGTTATGACTTTATTCTCGTAATATTGAGACTTTTTTTTCTCTTGAAATAGTATGAGTTTATTCTCATTAAATTAAAACTTTTTTCTTGTGATATTATGACTTTATTCTCGAAATCTCAGATGGTTTTCCCCACCTCAATGTGGCCCTAATACTCTACCCCTATAGTTTTTGCTTCCATATCATTTCTGGTTCATTTTTTTATAATGTCCTAACATCGCTGTAAGTGTTGAGTTTAACGAGGCGACCTTGAACGCAGCGCAGGGATCAACCTGGAGGAGAGTAAAACTCGCTGCAACCTGAAAACAGAAAACAGCGAACACAACAAGTTCACTCAATAATGAGACTCTCCCGCTTCTACTACCGAGTCCGGAGCGTCCGGAGGCGTGTTTACTGATCGTGTTGGTGTCGGTTAACAACTTTTATTGGGGTATTTAGTCGACGTGTTGCGTTGTGTTGTTGTCGCTGCAGTTGAACCAGAGTTCTGCTTTCAGTCGGATGGAAGTCAGTGAGACAGGTCAGAGTTAAACAGACAGACAGGTCGGTTCAATGTCCACAGTCAACTGCGCTGAGGAGCTGGACTTCACTCTCATCTTTGAGGACGACGGCAGACAGACAGCAGGTACGTGTCATTTTGGCGACGTTAGTTAGACATTTGTCAACATGAAGCATGAAGCTAACGACGACTAGCGGCCGGAAGTAGAGCGCTGCGGCCTTCAAAATAAAACACGGAAACAGAATGTCTAGATCAGAGCCTTTATACCCATGATGTTTATACCTGCATGGATCAGAGTACTCAAATATTTTAGTAATAATACTACAGTGTAAAATAAAAGTAGTATACTTCAAGTTTATTTTATGTAGTAAACTTAAAGGTCCCCTATTATAAAAAAGTGATATTTTCATGTTTTTTATTATAAAGCAGGCTTAAGTCCTTTATAAATACTGTGAAAGTATTGAAACGCTTAATCCACAGGGAAATACACACAGCCCGTATTCAGAAACTCTGCACACGAAATAAGCTGTCAGGATTTTTGTCCATTTGTGATGTCACAAATATACAATATTTAGACCCTTTACACCAGGGGTGCACACACTTTTTCAGCATGCGAGCTACTTATAAAATGACCAAGTCAAAATGATCTACCTACTATAAAAATGCAAAACATATATTTATTTATAAATATATTGAGTATTCTTTATATGTACAATATATGTTGGTGTACCTTGCATAACTGCATGAACCCATATTGTACAATATAACTCTGTACATTTTTTGTCATTACCTTACTCTGATGACTTGCACTGAATGGAATCAGCCAGGGATGCATAGTCCGGACAGTAGCTGCTGATAGCCAGCCTCAAGCACACTTCCAAATGATCATCAGTCAAGGTGGAACGGTATTTGGACTTAATAATCTTCATGTGGGAAAAGGCTGACTCGCATAAATAAGTGGAGCCGAATAATGCAGTCAAGGAGGTAGCACATTTCCTCATGTTGAGGTACTTTTCCTCTGTGAGTAAGTTCCAGAACTGTCCATGAGCCCTGGACTTAAGCTGAATGTCAGCTCGTAGTGTCAAAATCTCATCCTCCACTCCAGATGAGTTCAGGTGAAACAGTGTTGCAATTTGTTGGCTGACGTCTATTAAAAAAAAAAAAAATAAAAAATTTAATTTTTTTTTTTTTTTTTTTTTAATGCTATGCGATCTACCCACACTACCTTTGCGATCGACCGGTAGATCGCGATCGACGTATTGGGCACCCCTGCTTTACACAGATTTAAACGTAAACATTCTAAATGTGTCCCAGTTTATTCCTGGTTGTAGTGTATGTGAATGTCATCAGCTGACAGGAAGTACACATGGACTCAAGCTGTTGCCTAGCAACGCAATTCTGTCGAAATGCACTAAAACAGAGTGTTTCAGACAGAGGGTAAATACAGGTATATTCAGACAGACAGTATGAGGAAAATAAAGTTTTTTTTGAACATTACAACATTACAACATGTTCTAGTAGAAACACAAAATACAAGTATGAACCTGAAAATGAGCACGATATGGGACCTTTAAGTAAAGCCTTTTACTTGTTATGTTTATAAAACTAGTGAGAAATGGTATTAAATGTTTTTACATGAAAAATGACTTAAAAGATCATCAAAATAGTTGCCAATTAATTATCAATGAATCAACTAATGATACATCAATTAATTGTTTCAGCTCTAGCGGAAACCTTCAAAATAAAACATGAAAACAGCAGGAAACAGAATGTCTAGATCAGAGCCTTTATACCTCCATGGATCAGAGCACTCAAATCTTTAGTAATAATACTACAGTGTAAAAATACTCTGTTACAAATACAACATTTTACTCAAGTAACCTTTTATATACTTTCACCTCTGTATATCTATACTTATCATTATGCATATACATTTACTACATTCCTATTAACATTCAGGTTATTCTTTTGCAATTTATATTAATTCATTTTCTATATATTATGTTATATTTTATCCCTTATTTTAAATTGCAGTATTTTATGTTTAGATTCTCGTTTTGTTTTTACTTAGGTGAACTTTTTCTTACATATTTAATGAGCGTTGTTGGAGGGACCTGAGATTTTCATTGCTACCGATCAAACTGTGACTGTTGTACTATTACATTTTCTCTCATTAGATTATTATAACTCATGCATTAATGTAAAAGCAGGATTTTACTGTTGTAGTTGGTAACACTGGAGCTCATTTAGAACTATTAACTAACGATTATTTTCATTATGGATTAATCTGCTGATTATTAATTGATTGTTTGGTTTGTAAAAATAGTGAAAATAGTGAGAAATGGCATCACAGTGACCCAGAGTGACACCTTCACTATGTTTGTTTAGTCCAACCAACAGTCCAAACCTCAACATTATTACTAATACATTAACATTATTAACATTATTACTAATACATTAACATTATTAACATGATTACTAATACATTAACATTATTAACATTATTACTAATACATTAACATTAATAACATGATTACTAATACATTAACATTATTAACATTATTACTAATACATTAACATTATTAACATGATTCCTAACACATTAGCATTATTAACATTATTACGAACACATTAACACATTAACATTATTACTGATATCAGTGTCTAATAATCACTAGCTGTTATGTGACTAACAACCAATCAGTCTGCCAATGATTTTATTGATTAAGCGATTAATGTTTAGAGTATTAAATGTTAGATAATTGTTAAAATCTCCCATCTCAGTTTCCCAGAGCTGACACATTTAAATTGCTTATTTTTCCTCATCCTTAATATAAAACCCAAAGAGTTTCAGTTTGTAATCATAAAAGTTAGGCACACATGGGAAATGCTGAGGTTTTGGGCTTTTTTACTTCCGAATAACTTAAAATATGAATTAAATAGTAAATAGTTGGTTATTAATTTTCTTTTGATTGACAATTCGATGAATAAACGAATAGTTTCAGCACTGCACTGCATCATTTTCTATGTGGATATCAGATCTGTAAAAGAAAACACTTTCACGTTGTTACTTGTTGTTACAGGATTTTACTTTGAAAATTGTGACAGGAAGTTGTGTTGTCTGATGTTAGTGGATGTGACACGTCCAGCTGTCTGCTGTTAAATTTAGGTGAATTTTAAAATGTGGATCAGGAGGTGAAGAAGTGACTAAATCAGTTTCCTCTAAAACCACTGAAAGCTACAGAGACTCTTTACAGAGTATTGATTAGTATTATTGATTAGTCTGCTGTAGTTTTAAAGTATTGATCAGTAGGTTGTTGGACAAGTTGCTGAAATTATTTAGGATCAGCTAATGTTAAACTCACAAAGCGGTTACTAGTTATATTTTAGGATTTAACTCACCAAAACTTTTATATTACTGGCAATCATATATTAAGATACAATGATATGAAATATCACCTATGAATAAAACAACTTTATTCATTATATCTGTCATTATATCTCATTATATATAACAATTTTTATCATTATTTACTACTCTCAGTAAGTCATTTTTCAGTCTTTTAATGGCACATTCTAGTGAAATTGGGATTTTTTTAAGAGACTCATTGAAGAAGAGGAACAGGGCTGCAACTTGTGATTATTTTTTTTAATATATATTAATTTGCAGATTATATTTTATAATCATTTGGTCTATAAAATGTCAGCAAATAGAGATATATTCCCATCACAGTTTGCCACTAACCAAGTTGACATCTACAAATGTGCTGACAGACCAAAACTGGCAAATATTCACATTTGAGAAGTTGGAAATGTTTTGTCGATAAATCGCAATTAATCAATTAATCATTCAAGTTCTTTATCAAGCAACAAGACTAATGCTGTGTTCAGACCAAGAGTGAGGCGAATTTTTGCCTCGTTTTACTCGCATGAGTTGGACCGACGGTAGCATTTGTGTTCATTCGTGCTAGACTCGCCGTAGAGGAGGAGGAGCTGGTCTCCATAGATACTTACTTTGGCTTTGAAGAGAGTGATATAGCAGATTCAGTTCCCCGTCAGAAAGGGCTGTCTGATGGCGAGGTAATGCGGTGGATGGACCCACCCTTTAATCACGATAATAATCCTCAGATTAATCAGTAATTTGTTGCAGCCTTGGATGAATAACGTAGACTGAGAGATAAAATTACTGTTTTTATGAATGGAGTCTGGTGGCTTTGAAGACGGCGATCTAACAGCTTCAGTTCCCTGTCAGAAAAGGCTGTCTGACGGCGAGGTAAAGCGGTGATAATACTCTAAATATAGCGTACACTTAAACTGATAAAATATGTTTTTCTGCTGCTCCTGTCCACAGCCGTTTTACCTCACCGTCAGACAGCCCTTTCTGACAGGAAACTGAAGCCGTTATATCGCTGTCTTCAAAGCCACCAGACTCCATTCACAAAAACAGTATTTTTACATCTCAGAACGCTGGAGTATACATACAACCCCACTTCAAAACAATCCAAACTAACCCTTTCAGTTATTTCCAAACTTATCACAGCTAACGTTGACTCAGCTAGTGCTAGTGTTCACATTATTCATAACCTTATTGATTAGTTTACTGTGGTAACCTACGTCTCAGCTTACGGCTGAGTGGGCGTTTCCATTTTAAAAACCTGGAAAAGAACGCAGATGGACTCGCCCTTTAATCATGTTAATACATCTCAGCTTTATCAGTGATGAAAATGTTTGTTTCAGACTGAAAAGATTGATTTCATACTTTTATCTGTACTTTTTTGTACCAATTTTGTCCACATGAAGCAGAGGTAATGTGAATATTTTGGCTGCTCAGATTATTCAAAGTTCAAATCCCTCACAAACTACATGACATCAAGCAGATAAAGGAACACGGTGGACTTCTCGGTTATAAAATATATGATACGATATACTTTATTGTCCCAGTAGGGAAATTTGTCTCGGACTCAAATGCTGCTCACATGACATGTCGTCTTATCATATAGCTATCACCTGGCTATAGATAGATAGATGGTGTGTAGATGTGTGTTGGGTGGTTGTGTTTCAGGCTCTGTACCGACAGACAGCGTGCTGCCGCCCCGCCCGTCTGCCGGCAGGTTTTACTTCCTGGTTTTCTAACCGCTCTGTGGCACCCAGCTGGTGGCGGGCATCGTCTCCTCCTCCTCCTCCTCCCCCTCCTCTGAGCACGTTGAGGGTCATTTGCAAAAAGAAGCAAGTGGAGCTGTTGAAGCAGATCACAGTTGTTGCTTTGACGCCTTTTTTGCATGCAGCCTGCAGTGTGTGTGTTAGAGCGACAAAGAGGGGTATTAATAGGAGGGTTGTGGTGAGGAGTGTGTGCAGCTGTGTGAACTAATTTACTGTTGTAGAAGTGTAGTGTAGTAGTCCAGTGCATGAACTACTAACTTCTGCCATAGTGTCACTGTACTGCTGCTGCTGACAGTTTAACATGTGACATAAGGGGCAGACCACTTCAGGTTACAATTACATCACACAGGCCGAGTAATAAAGTTGTGTAGTTTGACATAAATATGACATTAACGTATAAAGTTTAGAGAATAAATGTGGGGATGAAACAGGTTGTTGAGCTGCAACTAACATTGTCATTATCAATTCTAGGGATGCACGATTCAACTTTTTCAGTCCCAATACCGATACCTGGGCTTTGGGTATCGGCTGATACCAAGTACCGATCGATACCGAGTACCGATCGATACCGAGTACCGATCGATACCGAGTACCGATCGATACCGGTGTTTAATTGACAAGCTGTACGCCTCACTGTGAGGAAGTCACTGGGATCATTCTGTTATGTGTAAGGCAACATCAGGCTTGACTTAAACATTGCTTCCTGACTTTATAAAACAAAATGTAACAAATAAATACATAGATAGAAATTTACTGAATTGTTTTTTATTATTAAAATAATAAATTGTACACCAGCAATTGTGTAAAAAAAGAAATTACATTTCAAGTGTAAACCAGAATTAAAATTCCAAAATATAATATTTATAGTATATAAACATAGAATTGAATTGAATAGATCGGCCCCATTGTCACGATACCCGATCCAGCTGTTTGAGTCAGTATCGGCCCAGTATGCGATATCCGGTATTGGTATTGGTGCATCCCTAAAATTCATCTGCATCTAAACATTATTGTCATTATCAATCTCTAAGGTCCAAAGTGACATCTTAGTTCAAATGACACTTTGTTCGACCAACAGTCCAAAACTAAAAGATATTCAATTCGTACTGATATAAAACAGAAAAAGCAGCAAATTCTCACAATTAAGAAGCTGGAACCCAAGAATGTTTGGCATTTTTGCTAAAAGTTATCGATTCGTTTTCGATCAACTAATGGATAAATTGACTAATATTTCCTCACTAAATGTATTACTAGATAATAAAAGTACACAAAGAAATGTTGCTACTTGAAACAAAGAACTAGCACATTTAAAAGTAATACAACTTCAATATAATAAAACTATACTATAATATAATTATTAATCAATTATTTAAAGGGACTGTTTGTAACTTTTTAAGCGTATAAATGTAGCTGGTCGGCACACATGCGCGTTCGCATATGCGCGCTCACGTGTGGCCGGAGCCTCGTCTCCGCTGCCTGCTCTCGTAACTCGTTGAGGAGCCCCGCTGCTGAAGCCTACGCTGAGCAGGAAAAGCCAACACTAGGATCAGCATTGATTCATGGAGAGACCTTCGTCTGGTCAGCTAACATTACTGCCAAGCAGCTGAAATATAGAGTGATATTGTGCTTTTAGCTGACGTGTGTCGCCTCACTGTTTTGAGCGATGCTCGTTCATGTCTATGTAGAGCAAGCGCGAGCTTGACGCTGACTTTCGTTGATTTCAAGGCCACGGGTGTCGCTGTTAAGCAGCATTTCTGAATCTTACAAATAGTCCCTTTAAGGGATTAATCAATTATCAAAACCCTTAAAATATATAGAATCAGGCTATAATCGTTGCAGCTGTAGCTCAGGTGGTAGAGTGGATTGGTGGTTGGATTCCTGAGTCATCACACATGCCCATCACAAAAAGAAACCCAAACAAATACAGTTTACAGCAAAGGGAAACAGAGAAAATCTTATAATTCGTGTCAGTCATTTTTAAATTTTCTTCCTGTTGACTAATCATTTCAGCACCAGATGTCGTGGTGGACAAACGCCAAACAAGTTTGATATGAAGGAACCAAAATGTAAAGAGACGGAAGCAGAAGGCAGAAACTGATGCAGTAGATGTTGTCCTAAACAATAACCACACACATTAAATATCTTGCATTTGCTGTATGATTTTGTGTTAATATTTTATTTCATCAAAGTGTATAAAGTTTTAGGATGCTGTCGTTATTCCATACACCTCCTCTATAAAACACGGTGGGACCCTGTGATGCTTATTTATTTGTCAGTGTTATATGACTCAGTGTGCTGGTTGTATCCAGATGATAGATGAGTCCTAACTGTCAGGTGCAGCACTGAGGCTGCTGCCACATGGCAATAAAGAAGAAGCGTGTTTGCAATGCAAATGATGACACATTAACATGTTGGTTCCTCTCTTCCACCTCACAGGTCCAGAGCTCAATGTGAGGACACCTCCATCCTCCACTCAGGCTCTGGCCGAGCTGCTTGTCAGCCAGGGGCCGCCGAGTCACCCTCCATGTTTCCCCTACCAGCATGTCGGCTACCATTCGCAGGGGCCCCAGTACGTAGCCCAGGGGAACCTCAGAACCTTTGACTGCCCAAGTATCCAGATCACCTCCATCGCTCCTAACAATCATGTGGAGCTGGGCAGTAGCCAGGAAGTTTTGGCGTTGGGCGGGGCGGAGGGGGGCTACCCCGAGGCATCGTGGTCCAGAGGCCAGCTCTACCTGCCCCTGGACCCCTGCTACCGGGACCCGACGCTCTGCCCGAGCCCCTGCAGCAGCCTGTCCTCCAGGAGCTGGATGTCCGACCTGTCCTCCTGCGAGTCCTTCTCCCACGTCTACGACGATGTGGAGGGGGAGCTGCGTGATGCCGCCCGCCTCGCCCTGGGGTCACCCGTTGGGTCACCTGTGGGGTCACCGGGCTGCGGGGGCGGGGCCTTCGGGGTGGAGCTGTGGCAACAAAAATACCAACATCCTATAGCCATCAGTCCGGTGCTGTCGCCTCATCAGTCGCCCCGCCAGTCGCCCTGCCACTCCCCTCGCAACAGTGTCACCGAGGAGAGCTGGCTGAACCGCCGGCCCACCTCCAGGTACGTCTCCTCGTGGTTCTAATTAGTAACTTGATTTATTTAACTCTCATAGGGATCAAGATCTCTTCTCTTCTTCTGTGATCTTCTTGTCAGAAAGGAAGTCCATGCAATTTGAAATTTGTATTTTTTGTGTCAAATGTTGAGTATGAATCTTGATTCAACGCTGAAGCTGCTAATCCCAACTTCCCTTCTTTCTCAGGCCGTCATCCAGACCGACGTCCCCCTGCGGGAAGCGACGCCACTCCAGCGCCGACCCCCGCGCCCGCTCACCCTCCCCTCACCACTCTCCCAGCCCCACGCCAGGCGCCTCTCCACGGGGCAGCGTGACGGACGACAGCTGGGTGGGAAGCCCCGCCGGCCCCCTGGGGCCCCTCCTGATGTCCGGCTACCAGGAGCTGGACGTCCCCTCCAAGACCAGGAGGACATCGGGGACCCAGCTGGGCCTCTTGGCCGGTCAAGGAGACCCGGGGCTGGAGTCCTTCCTGGATTCTCCCGGGGAGGAGGGACGTGAGCAGGACGGCCTGGCTGATCTCTTCCTTCAGGTGCCCTCCCACTTCAGCTGGAACAAACCCAAACCTGGGAACCCCCCTCTCTTCAGGTTGGCATCATATTAATAGATAATATTACTTTTACATGTGCTACCTCTCTGAACATTAGGCAGCTTTTCTTTGTCTACTTTTATCATGTAGTTAATGAATTTAGTGCTGAAACGTCATTTAATCGATTTACAGCACTCTCATATCTACTGGTTACGTATAAAGCTACAGCCAGCAGCTGGTTAGCTTAGCTTCGCTTAGCACAAAGACTGGAAACAGCTAGCCTGGCTCTGTCCAAAGGTAATAAAATCCAGCTTCATATTTACCAGAGAGTGATATCAATCTTCTCAATCTATCTTCTCATCCTCTCATCTAGATAATCACACATTTTTTATCTGTTCAAAATGTATCTTAAAGGGAGATTTGTCAAGTATTTAATACTCAAATACACAAATATTCTGCTTTATGCAAATGTATGTATATATTTACTATTGGAAATCAGTTAACAACACAAAACAATGACAAATATTGTCCAGAAACCCTCACAGGTACTGCATTTAGCATAACAAATATGCTCAAATCATAACATGGCAAACTGCAGCCCAACAGGCAACAACAGCTGTCAGTGTGTCAGTGTGCTGACTTAACTATGACTTGCCCCAAACTGCATGTGATTATCATAAAGTGGGCTTGTCTGTAAAGGGGAGACTCGTGGGTACCCATAGAACCCATTTCCATTCACATATCTTGAGGTCAGAGGTCAAGGGACCTCTTGACCTCCAGTTTTTCCTCGCCAAAATTTAGCGAAGTTTGGAGCGTTATTTAACCTCCTAGTTTGTCGTGAAACGAGCCTGCCGAACTCCCTTCAGAGTTCCGCTACTTTAAGGAATAGTTTAAGTGACTGTTGTCATGCTGTTGTCTCTGCCCCCAGGACCTCGTCGCCCCCTCCTCTAGACTGGCCTCTGCCCAACCAGTTTGACCAGTGTGAGCTAAAGGTGGAGGTCCAGCCCAAGTCCTACCACAGGGCGCATTATGAGACGGAGGGCAGCAGAGGGTCCATTAAAGCAGCTACTGCAGGACATCCTGTCGTCAAAGTAAGTCCTCGCTTCTTAGTAACACACTCAGTTTCACTTGACCCTGATTTTCACCTAAATTATACAAGAATTAGATTATGTTTTGTCCCTGCACGTGGTTTCCTTGTAACTTTAGTCTTAAATGTTGTCTGGTTCCAGCTTCTAAAATGTGAGGATTTTCTACTTTTCTCTGGTTTATATAAATCGAATGGGAGGTTTGGGTTTAGACTGTTGGTTCAAAACAAACATTTAATGAATTGATCAGAGAGCGGCTGAGGTTGTGTTTTGCTCGTGGATCAGAGAACAGAGGCAGGCTGAGGCGAAGTAAAGCTCCATCAAGGCCTCGTATGTAACGGACACCAGCAGGGCTATTCTGGGGGTCACATTCTCAGATGAGCTTCCTGCTGCAACATGTGTAAAAACTCACAGGACTTTTATTTTACAGAGGGATGACAATAAAACCCTGCTATGGGAATCCATATTTTACATGTTTAGATTCATTTCTTTAATTTTGTGTCTTTTATTATGTATTCATTTATGTTTCATTTATTTGTTTCTTAATTTCCACAAGTCGTTGTAATTCACTTTTATTTGTTATCATTGTACAACAATATTTATCGGTCTTCTGAACTGTTCAGGGAGCTTTTTATACAGCAAATGCAAATAAAGGTTTCTTGCATTTCTTGAAGTAAATTTATCTTCCCTTACTCATGATGAAAGTTCGGTGCTTTTTTGAGAACAGCCGCTAGCCACTGTAATAATGGATATATTGGCTGTAATTCATCACTTTTATTAACCTATAATACATCCATGAGCTGTATGCTGTCAGCCTGTACCGTGGTGGATGTATTAACGTTAATTGATTTGTTGTTCACAGTGTCGCATTATCAGGGAAAAAATAGGGTCCGCCCCTCAGGTTTAGTAGTAGTAGCGCCATGTAGCGCTTCATTTCTCCCCGCCGTGGCTCCGGTCCCAAACAAACTGAAACATGATACAGCGTGCGTAGGCATTGCCTCATCGGCATGCATAATTGTCGGAAAGCATCAATACAGAGTTTTCCCTGCCTGCCAAAGTGGCAGATAGCCTTACGATTTTACCCACCACTGCCAACAATTTACCCGCATTTGGCAGGTGGCGGGGGCTAATTTCAGTCCCTGCAGTCAGTGTATGAAAACACCAGAACATGCTGCCAACATGCATCCACTCCACTCCGATTCAAAATCAGACTGATTCTATCTGAGATATCCCACATTTTATGTCTCACTCTTTCTGGAACTTTTTACACCTGAGTCTACGTCTAATCCTGTGGAGTCTAATCCTGTGGAGTGTGAAGATGCTTCATAACCTCTGAGTTTCAACGAGTCATAACCTCTGAGTTTCAACGAGTCAAAGTGACAGTTGAGATGTTTGGCAGCTGTTCATCACATCTGTATCTTTGTGTCTCCAGTTGATCGGATCCAACGAGCAGCCGCTCAGCCTGCTGTTGTTCATCGGCACCGCGGACGACCGCTACCTCCGCCCTCATTCCTTCTACCAGGTCCACCGAGTGACGGGGAAGACGGTCACCACTGCCTGCCAGGAGAAGATTATGGGTGGCACGAAAATCCTGGAGGTCCCTCTGCTTCCAGAAAACAGCATGTCCTGCAGGTAACAGAGGGTTGTGGAGTTTTCTGGTTGTTTTCATCCATGTTTTCATCGTCTAGCAGTCTTCTTTCCTGCCTTCTGCTGGTGCGTTACTACATTTCTTGGCACCAACAAACTGTTGATCAGTGTCTACATTATATATATTATGTAGCTTTTCAGACATGGCTATTCTTTTAGGTAAATGACACTGTCATCGACCAAAACATTGGATGATTTAACATGCAGGCAAAGCTAGCAACTAATGATGTGCTTCCAGCCAAAGTAAGACCTTCTCCAGTTCTTCGGTTCTTCTGTGTATCTTGATAAACTCTATGTCTTTTGGTTTTCTTGTCCACAGCATTGACTGTGCCGGCATCATGAAGCTGCGTAACGCCGACATCGAGCTGAAGAAAGGCGAGATGGATATCGGGAGGAAGAACACGAGGGTGCGAGTTGTGTTCAGGGTCGCCGTCCCTCAGCCGGACGGCCGAATGCTGTGGCTGCAGACTACGTCTAATCCTGTGGAGTGCTGTGAGTCACATCTACATCTGACTTTTGTCATTCAGAGCGACTTCCAGTGAGGTCAACAGTACGTTCAACAGAGAGTCATAGTTTTTAGTTCCTTCATTTCGAAACCAAACTATTGTCAAACGGAGGAGGAACTTCATGCGATGTGAGGTATTGCTTCATGCTTGTGCAGATCATAATCAGTGAGTTTTTTTTTCTTACAGCTGAGTGAATATTTCCTCTGTCTCAAAGTAAATGTGGTTATGCTGTTGTCTGCCATGTTGCATGGAGAAACGACAGAGATATTTAAATTAGGGCTGTCAAAGTTAACGTGATAATAAAGCGTTAATGCAAATTCGTTTTTCACATTAACAGAACTTGTGATTTTTAGGTTGTAGTAGGCTCAGTTTTAAAGCTAGAGTGAAGATACTGGTATCATATGAAACTAGAAAACCTAAGGAATCCACTGGTACCGACCATGTCATACTAGCTTGTCATGAAGGAGGCTAAATAAATAACTAACTAACTCCAAACTTGCGCTAAATTTTGGCGAGGAAAAACTGTCATGGCCATTTTCAACGGGGTCCCTTGACCTGAAAATGGCTTCTATGGGTACCCACGAGCCTCCCCATGCTAAATGTGAGGTACCTGTGAGGGTTTCTGGACAATATTTGTCATTGTTTTGTGTTGATAATGGATTTCCAATAATAAATATATTTGTATAAATCTGTATATTTGCCCACTCCTATGTTGATAAGAGTCTTAAATACTTGACAAATCTCCCTTTAAGGTACATTTTGAATTCATTTGCGATTAAATGTGGTTAAATATTTTAATCGATTGACAGCCCTAATTTAAATACCATCTGGTGTTTCAGCCCAGCGCTCGGGCCAGGAGCTTCCTCAGGTGGAGAGCTTCAGTCCAGCCAGCTGCTCCGTGGACGGAGGAGAGGAGCTGCTCATCATCGGATCCAACATCTCCACACAGTCCAGGGTTGTTTTCATGGAGAAAGGGCCTGGTGAGATCGGTTTACGCTCATTTACTGCACATTAAATACGTTAACATCAGATGAATGACGAGTTTTTTTAACGAACATGTTTTGTCCCCTCAGATGGAAGATCACTGTGGGAAATGGACGCCAGAATTGTGACAGAAAAAAGCAGCGGAGTAAGTAGAAACATTATCTAAAAAACACCATGAAAATATGTTTTACATTTTAAAATACCAGTGTTCATAGATAAGATTAACGTCCATTATTATTATTATTATTATTATAATTATTTTTATTATTATTATTATTATTATTTTTAGGTTTTTATATAATTCTGTAGTTTTCCAGTGATGTTCCTTATGTATTCAAATCAAACATTAAAATTCCCAACATTAAAATTTGGGAAAATTTTCCCGAGGTCTAAATCTAAAAAAATGTATGGCGGTTGTTATGCTCCCAGTTGAACTAACGTGGACGCCATTTTAGTTCAGATCAGAAAGTCACACAATAACACAAACATACTAACCGATCGATGCAGCGGTAGACCAGCAACTCCCCTGTTCTGAGGGGTTAAATTACTGTTTTTATGAATGGAGTTTGGTGGCTTTGAAGACGGCGATATATCAGCTTCAGTTCCCCGTCAGAAAGGGCTGTGTGACGACAAGGTAAAGCGGTGAAAATATTCTAAATATAGCGTACACTTAAACTGATATAGATTTATTTTAAGGTGACTAAAATACGTTTTTCTGCTGCTCCCGTCCACAGCCGCTTTACCTCGCTGTCAGACAGCCCTTTCTGGCTGGGAACTGAAGCCGTTATATCGCTCTTTTCAAAGCCACCAGACTCCATTCATAATAGCAGTAATTTTACCTCTCAGAACACGGGAGTATACATACAACCCCACTTCAAAACATCCAAACTAACCCTTTCAGTTATTTCCAAACTTACACAGCTAACGTTGACTCAGCTAGTGCTGGTGTTCACATTATTCATAACCTAATTGATTAGCTTACTGTGGTAACCCTACGTCACTGCTTTTTGCTGACGGCTGAGTGGACGTTTACGTGTAAAAAAAAAAATCAGAGACAAAATTGGGATGTGTGAGATACAAAACATGAAATATGGGGATAATAAAATATAAAATGTGCCATATATGAAATGTGTAACTATAAAACATAAAATATATATTTAAAAACATTAGAATACATTTATACATTATAACAAGGAAGACAGGTCATGAGAGACAGTGGTTCCCAATCCTCTGGTGGTACTAATAATTATAGAGCTTAATAGGCTGTCTGTGCATCTTTCATCATCACTCCCGGTCGTCCCACAACAACAGGATGCTGATGTTGAACTAAAGTAGGTCATCAGTGTGCCATCAGTCCTTCATCACCCGCTCCGTTACTCAGTGTGTGTGTGTGTGTGTGTGTGTGTGCTGTGTTCCCATTACTGCTGCAACCAGCTAACCAGCTAGATAACATCCAAGTGTTTGACCTAATTAGAGCCTAACCTTTATGTCGGTTGTGATACCACAGAGAGAAATATCTCCCTCAGGAGTTAATATAGTTCATCAGGTGGACAAAAACACGACTCAGTGGTGGAAAGGAGGAGATTTACTCAACTACTGTACTAAGGTACAATGTTTGAGATACTTGTACTTTACTTTTTATTTTCATAGTTTGCTACTTTCTACCTCTCCTCCACTACATCTCAGAGGTAAATATTGTACTTTTTACTGCACTACATTTATTTAACAGGTGTGGCTACTTTTCAGATAGCGATTTGGATGGATGGATGGATGGATGGATGGATGGATGGATGGATGGATGGATGGATGGATTTTATTGATCCCAAAATGGGAAATTGTTGTGTTACAGCAGCGGGTTATCCAGGTAATGCACAGGAACAGTAAATATACATATCAACACTGGAGATAAATATCTATAGTACACACAATATAAAAAATATATTAGAATACACTATAAATATACCAGAGTACTACAACTGGCTTAGAAAATATAAACACAGAACAACAATAAAATATTATATACAATAGCAAAGTGGCAATGACATACTATATACATTTTATTTTACATAAAAAACACTTTTTTTATTTTTAAATGTTTTACTTTAAGTCCCACTATTTAGTACGGCGGCATATTAGGGCCATCATAGGTTAAAAAAAGGAAAATTGCGGAGCCCGGGGAGGGAGGTAATATTCTGAGAAAAATCACACATTTCCAAGAAAAAAACCCTCAAATCAGTATTTAGTTTAAGTCCGGATGCTGCTGGTAGTCTGGTGATTCTTGGCTAAAATCACAAGTATTTCCTTATTGATAAATCCGACTACAAAATATAATTTGATGAGGTCATCCACTGCAGGCTTAATACACGGCAAGCGGCGTCGTCTGTGGTGTGATGAGGTTGATCCAACTTTGTAAACTGAAGCTTGGTTGTGGTTCTTTGACAAAAAAACCCCACAATTTTTCTGATTTTTTTTTTCTCGCAAATTTATGACTTTATAATATCAGAGTTTATTCACGTTTTTTCCTTGTAAATTTACGACTTTAATCTTGTAAGATCAGAGTTTTTCTCTCTGAATTTTACCCCCCTCCCCTGCTTCTGTAATTCTTTTTTTTTTTTACCTACAATGGCTCTAATACGCCGTCGTACATTTAGCAATTAATACAACATTTAATGAATCAGAATTTGTTCATTTGGCTAGTACATACTTACAAGGAATTTAACTTCAGTTTAATGCATTTCTCTATGTGTACTTACACAGAAATATAAATAACAGCTAGGAACAAGGACAACAAAGCTAGACAGATAAATGTGAGGAATAGACAGGACTGTTATGTACACAAGTGGTGGAAAAAAATAGGTTTATATATGAATATTTTATGAATATAGAGCACCAATGACCAACAATAAAATAAGAATAAAATAAAAATGTCTATATACAAGTCAAGTGTTCATTAAGGGTAAACCATACAAATAGTGCAAAGAAATAAATACTGAATGGATATACATGGGCTGGATTATGTACAGTATATACATGTATATACATGTCTATACTTCTGTATGTACAACGTGTAGGATTTATATTGGCAGTGACAGCTGATATGTACATATTTAAAAACCGTTAGTGGATTAAAGAGTGAAAGAATTAAAATTATAACGGCAGCAGTGGATATTTTGGTATTAAATGGTTTTTAACACACAATAATATAATTATTAAATAATAATAATATAGTTGTTCGCAGCTTTAAGGACGTTTTAAAGTGTTCATTAATGTACAGTATTAGTCAGAAATGACTATCTTCACCTAGGAAGGACATATGTTATATTATTACAGCTGTGTTTTACCCTCTTATTATTCATTATGTGTTTATACAGCAGCATACTGGTATGGGTGTCCACAGGAGGAGTTGCAGTTGAGGACAAATACAATACTTTACTACTAGTACTAGTACTTTAACTTGAGTAAAGGATCTGATTACTTCTTTCACCACTGCCAACGGGATGATGATGTTGCTGGATGTGTAACTAGGCAGCTGTTTGCTAACAAGTTCGCCCTAACAACGAGGTGATGTCACACTTCTGTCTTTGTCAGATTATTGTGGAGTTCTTTTGCCCTCAAGTGGCCAAAAATGGATTATTGCAGCTTTAATTCAGCTTTGTTTACTTACACATGTGCTGTATATCACGAGATGTTCTGTTATGTAATGAGCTGAGGGAATACAGAAAGCTCACAAAGCTTTCTGGATCAAATGTTCCCTTTTTGAAGGGTCGATCTCAGATATTCACTCTAGTTTTTGGAGCATTTAAACGTCACTCAATATGGCGACGAGGATTCCCTCGAGAGGAAGTAGAAAGAGGAAGTTAACGAGAGCTTGTTGAGACCACAAAGAGTCAGAGAGGAGAGGGGGGGCGATGAAGGAGTCACCGTAGCATCACTGAACATCTTTAGTAGATGTACTTGGATGGGAGTGAGACTCTTATTGTTTATTTACTTTTGTTTCATTACCTTCAATATAATGAAAAATGTGTTTCTGTTACATGTTCTCCTTTTGTAATCTAGCAGATGTTGCAATGACACAAACTACATTTTTGTTTATTTTTATGTTGAAATCATATGTGTTGAAATCATATGTTGCTGACGCATTTTACTGTCATGTGGCTCAGGGTAAGGTGTGGCAGAGAATGCACTATAACTATGCACATAGTAGGGCTGCACAATTAATTGAATATTTATTGGGATCACGATTTTGGCTTCCCACAATTAAATGAACATGATCACCGAGTTTTTTTCTCGTCAATTTGTGACCTTAATCTCAAAGAATTTCTGAGTTTTTTCTCTCAAATTTATGATTATATTAATCTCAGAGACTATTATATTAATAGAAGTTTTTTCTTGTGAATTAGTGATTTTTTTTTTTCTCTGAAATGTATGAATTTAATCTTTGAAATTCTGAGTATTTTCTCAGAATATTAGTCCCCTCCACCGGCTCTGTAATCTAATTTTTTTTACCTACAGTGTCCCTAATACGCCGTCGTACATTTAGCATCTCTACAAGACAGGGGCACATAAAGCAGATAAAATAAATATAATTTCGCGGCCTCTGGGTGCCTCGGGGTGCCTTCGGGTAGGGGAAGGGGAGTTGCCTGCTTTGCCTGAAGGTGTGAAAAAAAATCATAGTAGCTGTGTGACAGATATTTAAGTTTTAAATGAACTCCAAAGTTAAGTTTTGTTTTTAAATCCTTTTAATGTGAAATGTATAAACCCAAAGAGGAAAATCATTGTCATCATGTCAGAGACGTGTTTTTGTTTTTCAGTAGTATTTAATCTGGTAGATTAATGTCTCTGTGTGTCTGTGTTTCAGTCCAGCATCGTGGTGGAGGTTCCTCCTTACAATAAGAAGACAACAGATCCGGTCCAGGTCCAGTTCTACGTCTCAAACGGGAAGAGAAAAAGAAGTCTGACTCAGAGTTTGACCTACCTGCCTGGAGTCAGACGTCACCTCCCTGCTGCTGCTGCTGGAGTCAAACAGGAGCGCTGGGAGACGGACCACATCTCCCACAATCCACCTAGCTTCTGCCACGACCGAGTGCTCGGCCCAGACATGGTTTATTATGATTCCCGTGACCTCCCGGTGCATTGTGGTCCTCCTTCACAGAGCGTGCCTCGTCTTCATCACCCCCCTCCCTCCTCTGTCCACCTTCAGACCTCCTTAATGTTTCCTCACACCTCCTCCATCCCTCTTCACATCTCCTCCTTGTCCTCTCAGACCTCCTCAGTCCCCCTTCAGACCTTGATTCCTCTTCAGACCTGCATCATGCCTCAGCAGACCTTCACCGTCTCCCCTCAGACCTCCTCCCTCCCTCCTCAAATCTCCACGCTGCCTCCCCAGGCCTCTTCGGTGCCCCTTCAGACCTTCACCGCCCCCCCTCCCACCTCCTCCGGTGGACCTCAGAGGGAACACCCTCCATCTCTGAGCTCCAGAAGAGCCTTTGTGACCCCTGCTG